>NC_135820.1:8611894-9228921 GCF_964213995.1 Mustelus asterias
GCTCCACCATTCACCTTGATCATAGTTGATTATCAAATTCAATATCCTGATCCCGCCTTCCTCCCATATGCCTTGATCCCTTTAGCCCCGAGAGCTATACCTAATTTCTTCTTTGTTGTTCGACATCAAAGATGGATTTAGTATCTCTCTGTTATTGTATCCAAGGACCCTTTGAGTAACCAAAGTTACTTGAGACCTAGTAGGAGTCTCTGCAACACTTTTTTAGGGTTATTTTCAATATTCCCTTCCTCAAAAAGGGAAACACATGGTCAATTATGGATTTGTTGAAGAATTTTGACTGATGGAGGGGGAATTGTTGGAAGACAATGAAGAGAGATCAGGGACTGGAGAGGACAGGGTGGTGAAGGGAGAGGGAGGCAAAGGTGAGGAAGAGAAGGGAGAGGGGAAAACAGAGTGAAAGAGCGAGGAGGAGTGAGGGGCGATGGAAGAGGAGAAAGGAGGAGAGAGGAAAGAACAGAGAGGGGAAAAGTTTTTTAAGATGCTCCTTAAAACCTTCCTGTGTGACCAAGTTCTTAGTTACCTAATGTCTCCGATGTAACTTGGGGTCAAATGTGGTCTGATTTACACTGCTCTGACACACCATGGTATATTGTATGAAGAGGTGGGGTAGGAGGTATAGCTTCTTGTAAAATCCTTCTATCCATTAGTTAACACATTTGCAATGACTGTGGAAGATAACTAAAGGGGATTTGGAATGAGAGCCATTATCATCTCCATCTTGAATGATAGGGTGGCACAGTGGTCAGCACTGCTGTCTCACAGCGCCAAGGACCCAGGTTCAACTCCGGCCTTGGGTCACTGTGTAGAGTTTGCACATTCTCCCCGTGTTTGCATTGGTTTCCTTCGGGTGCCCTGGTTTCCTCCCACACTCCAAAGATATGTAGTTAGGTTGATTGGCCATGCTAAATTGACCCGAGTGTCAGGAGATTAGCAGGGTAAATATGCGGGATTACGGGAATAGGGCCTGGGTGGGATTGCAGTCGGTGCAGACTCGATGGGTCAAATGGCCTCCTTCTGCACTGTAGGGATTCTTTGATTCTATGATAGACCAGGAGATAAGGACTCAAAGGGTCTTGGATACAATAACAGAGAGACACTAAATCCATCTTTGATTAAACATGTCCAGCCTCTTGACTATCAATCTCTTACATGTCATATTGACTTTGAATCCCAACACAAGGTAGATTGTAGATTCACCCTCACCTCACAACCATTCACTCTTGATCAAGGGACAGTGGCTCTTCATGTTACTTATCTTAAATAAAGAGTCTAAGTCTTTGCAACACTAAATGTACATTAAGTGTTTACCTGCGCATCCCTGGCTCGAGGTGCAACGTTCATCTCCCAACGATGAAGGGTGCAGTCATCCAGGACATCAGCTGTTTCTCTTGAATCTTTCTGTTTGGTTTTCATCTCCTTAGTCTCTTCATCTCACCCCAGCGATTCATTGTGATGTTCCTTTCTCCTTGTGGTGTTCAACCAAATTGCCTTTAAATTTATTCATAGAGTTCACCCCAACTGCTCTGTGTAGTGGTGAGTTCCACCTTCTCACCACTCTCTGGGTAAAGACCATCACACCAGTAGAAGTATCTTCTCCACATCTACCGATGGAATGCCTCTGTAATCTTAAACATCTGCCGACAGCCTTTGCTTTTCCAGAGAAAAAGTCCCCAGTCTTTCCTGACCCTTATAACCACCTAAGAACCCTCATTCTCCTTTCTGCTGCCACACACCAAGCTCAGTCCTTTTCCTGTCCCTTTCACCTATGCAGTGGGGCTCAGGATTGGAGGTTGGAAGCCCATGTGGAGAGTTGGATAGTGGGGCGGATCAATCTCCTCTTGTAGCTGGGACCTTCCGTGATGACGGTGCTGGAGAAGCACCTGGTGGGCTGGCTGTCGAAGGTGGTGGAGAGCTGGCTGAGTGACGGGGCTTGAAGCAAGGTAGCAGCAGTTGCAGAACAGCCTTCTGGATGGATCTGTCTTAGAGGCAGTAGATGATTGGGTTAGAGCAGCTGTTGGCAAAGGCCAACGCCACGCTGACCATCATACCAAGTCCCACCGCTGTCCGGAAGATGCCCCACCCCCCCAGCGGAGCAGCAAGTGCAAGGAATAAAAAACATTTAAAGGCAGCCAGGAGATCAAGAAGGTCAGCACCACCAGAAAGACCACCCTCATCGACTTCCTCAGCTTGATGTCTTGTTTCTTGCTCCTCCTGTACTGGAGGCACAGCTTCTTGGTGATGGAGCAGTAACAGAGCAGGATGACCAGCATTGGGCAGAAGAAGGTCAGGAGCAGGTAGGTGAGAGAGACAGCGGGGTTGGTGGAGTCCTGGTCTTCGATGCAGTAGGCCACCCTCCCCTCATCCCGCGTCTGGATGGTTCGGCTGCGAAGTACCGGCAATCCCAAGAGGAACGAGGCTGCCCACACCAACAGACAGGTCAGCATCGTGTAAGCCTTGGAGCGGACTCTCCGGGAGCAGAGCGGGTACACGATGACAAGGTAACGGTCCAGACTCATGCAACTCAGGAAGAGGATGCTGGAGTAGGCGTTCACCGCCACCAGGTAACTGCTCAGCCGGCACAGCAAGAGGCCACTCCTCCAGTCCTGGCCCCAGGCCTCAGAGTCCACCCAGAGTGGCAGGGTGACCAGGAAGACCAATTCGGCCAAAGCCAAGTTCAAGATGAAGATGTCCAGCTGCCTCTTGACCTGGCACCTCATCCCAATGGCCGAGACCAGCAGCCCATTGCCCAGCACTCCCACCACGAAGATCAGGCAGTAAACTAGGATAAGGAAGAGATTGGACTGGGGAAGGGAGATAGTTTCACACTCCTCTTCCTCACTCACAGTGAGATAACTGTCATAATAATTGTCCATAGCAAAAGGATAAACTGTTACATTCTCCAATGTCACCTCGTCAATCTCTCTTTGTTTCTCTGTTTGATGTGGTAGTTTGTCATCTGACAATGTTGAAGCTCATTCACTCCTCTCCCCTGGTGTCAGATTGCTGGGCATCTCTCAGGTCTCATTTCCTGATTGCCACCAGCATCACTGCCCCCTCGACAACATTTTTATCTTTGAAGATGGTGAACTGGATGTCGCAGCTAACCTTGACAATCCACCGCTACCCCTTTCTCTCGTCCAATCCCCATTCCTAAAATCTTTACTCTGTCCTCTCCAACAATACCCTGTGGCCCTTTCTCTTTCCCATCCAAATTCTTGTTCTCTTTCAGCTCTTTTTCATTCTCCCTCTATGTCCTTTCTTTGCTCGTTCTCCCCTTTTGTTCTTCTCTCCTTTTCCCCCTCTCTCCTTTGATCTCTTGGTGTCCCTCTCTTCACCTCACTTTTTGACTTCATACATCTCTCTCTCTTTCTGTCCCTCATCATTTTCGCTCTCTCTCTCTCTCCATTAATATTGACAGGACTTCCACTGACCTTACAGTCAGCCCATTGGGAATCACTTCATTCACTTTGTAAAATGCCAGTTTTCCTCATCTCCCCTTGTGTTATTTTATTGGTACTCTTTATCCTTCTGGTTGCTGACCCTCCTGCCACTGGGAGAAGTTTCTCCTGATTTATTCTATCCAAACCCTTCAAGATTTTGACCATCACTATTAAATCTCCTCTTAACCTTCTCTGCTCCAAGGAGTACAATGCTTCTGCAGTTTCACCAAGCAGTTGTGATCCTTCACCCCTGCAACAATTCTGCGCATCCTCCCAGCTCCAGCTTCTCTGCTCTAAGGAGAATACTCCGAGCTTTTTTAAATGTAAGATTAATGATACCCAAGAACGATCACAGATCTCTCCCAGCTACTGTAACAAGTTACTGGATATGCTGCCTCAAAGCTCAGTGGAAGCAGATTCAATTGTAACTGTACAAAAAAAAATTGTATAAATACTGCAAAGAGTGACATGTGACACCGGGATAGCGGGAGTAATTGGGTAGTCCTTACAAAGAGTGAGTACAAGCACAGTAGGCCAAATGGCCATCTCTTGTGCCATTATGATTATATGACAACAAGCGTAAAAACAAACACTCACACCAAATATGTTAACTGCAGAAGGAAAATGAACTGGGTACAAACCACAATACATCGGAAACACACTTGCAGAATTATTGCCCCCAGATACAGACATGAAACTGTGAAAGAACCAAAAACATCAATTGACAAACAAATACAATGATTGCCTACCAAAACAGAGCAAAAGCAAACAAGACACGCTGTCAAAAAATAGAAAATGCACACACACTGGTGGAGGTACACAGACCCGCTTTGCCATTTCTGCACAAAAACAGGAATTAAATTGTTTCCTTCCAAACATTTATCCAATTCCCTTTTTGAGAGTTCCCACTGAATCTGCTTTCATGCTCATTCAGGCAGTGCCTTCCAGATCACAACAACTGACTGCGTCAAACAAAAATCATAGAATCCCTGCTGTGCAGATGGAGGCCATTTGCCCCATCAAGTCTGCACTTACTCACCAGAAGTGAATTTTACTCCAGCCCTATCCCTGTAACCCCACATGTTTACCCCACTAATCCCCCTAACTTACACATCTTGGGGCACTAAGGGACAATTTAGCATGGCCAATCTAAACCTAACCTGCACATCTTTGGACTTGTGGGAGGAAATTGGAGCACCAGGAGGAAACCCACACAGACATGGGGAGAACATGCAAACTCCACACAGTCACCCTAGGCCAGAATTGAACCCGGGTCCCTGGCACTGTGAGGCAGCAGTGCTAACCACTGTGCCGCTCATCTCCCCCTCTGGTTCTTTACCAATTATCTTCAAAATGTGTCCCTCTGCTTATTTTGCTGCCAATGAAAACACTTCTACTTTTTCACTTTACTTGATCTTGATCACCTCAATTAAATCACCTCTTCCCCCATTTCTCTGCTCCATGAAGAGTAATCCCAACTTGTCCCAGTGCCTTCACATTAACTGAAATCCTCCATCCCAGATTCTCAGGAATCTGCTCTTGTACCCTCTCCAAAGCCTTGATAGCCTTCATTAATCGAGGAATTGAGTTTAGGAGTCGGGAGATAATGCTGCAGCTTTATAGGACCCTGGTTAGACCCCACTTGGAGTACTGCGCGCAGTTCTGGTCACCTCATTACAGGAAAGATGTTGAAGCCATTGAAAGGGTGCAGAGGAGATTTACAAGGATGTTGCCTGGATTGGGGGGCATGCCTTATGAGGATAGGTTGAGGGAGCTTGGTCTCTTCTCCCTGGAGAGACGAAGGATGAGAGGTGACCTGATAGAGGTTTACAAGATGTTGAGAGGTCTGGATAGGGTAGACTCTCAGAGGCTATTTCCAAGGGCTGAAATGGTTGCTATGAGAGGACACAGGTTTAAGGTGCTGGGGGGTAGGTACAGAGGAGATGTCAGGGGTAAGTTTTTCACTCAGAGGGTGGTGGGTGAGTGGAATCGGCTGACGTCGGTGGTGGTGGAGGCAAACTCGTTGGGGTCTTTTAAGAGACTTCTGGATGAGTACATGGGATTTAATGGGATTGAGGGCTATATATAGGCCTAGAGGTGGGGATGTGATCGGCGCAACTTGTGGGCCGAAGGGCCTGTTTGTGCTGTGGCTTTCTATGTTCTATGTTCTATATCAAATAAAATATTAATTCATTTACTTAACACAAAACCAAATACACAAAACTATAAATGTGATAGGAGTTTGCACTTTTAATGCACCTTTAACAGGATAAAAACTTCAAGACACTTTGCATGAGCATGAATGAGACCACATCTGACAGAGAGGTATTTAAGCAGCTATGAACAGCCGGACAAAAGCTTAGTCTCTAGAGAGTCCAGTTTGATGGAGTGTCTTAAAGGAGAGAGAGAGAGACAAGTGGAGAAGTTTAGGGAGGGAATTCCGATATCGCTCATGGTGGAACGATGGGAGTTGGTGATGCAGAAGAGGCCAGAGGTGGAGCAACACAGAAATCTCGAAGAGACGGATGGGCTAAAGGAGGTTACAAAGTTTGGGCGGGGTGACTGCCCAGTGTGTGAAAAAAATACCACCAGCCTGAAACCTACATCTAATATAACGCACTGAACTAAAATATCAAAACATAGACACACACACGCACACACACACACACACATACCCACAATAGACTCAAAATGACCACAAACATCACACCTAAAATTTAAAATCCGTGGGGTCCTATTGCCCAAACAAAACCCTCACACATCAGAACATACAAAGAAATATTAACATTTTATCAAGAAGAAATAATAGAACCAATGAGTTCAAAGTATTAAAGATAAGTTTTTTTTAGAATACTGTGACCTATTCCAAATAATTCAAGTATTTTCTACGCTAACAATTAGAAGCAATGCAAATAAAATAACATTCCCACACAAGTACTTAGTATCAATTACTGAATTATCCAGTTATTTAAATTAAATAGTAACATGGGAATTTAAAACTAAATATTAAATTATTCAGTAATTTAAATCAAATAGGAATGCAGGGATTCAAATTTAAATATTGGCACAGTGACACATTGGTTAGCACTGCTGCCTCATAATGCCAGGGATCTGGGTTCAATTCCAACCTTGGGTGACTGCATGGAGTTTGCACGTTCTCCCCATGACTGCCTGGATTTCATCTGGATGCTCTCGTTTCCTCCCACACTTCAAAGATATGCAGGTTAGGTGGATTGACAATGTTAAATTTCCCCTTAGTGTCCAAAGATATGCAGGTTAGGTGGATTGATCATGCTAAATTCCCCCTTAGTGAACCAAGATGTGTAGGTTAGATGGATTAGCCATGGTAAATGTATGGGGTAAACACAGTAAGAGTTTTAACAACACCAGGTTAAAGTCCAACAGGTTTATTTGTAGCAAATGCCATTAGCTTTCGGAGCCCTGCTCCTTCGTCAGATGGAGTAGGGCTCCGAAAGCTAATGGCATTTGCTACCAAATAAACCTGTTGGACTTTAACCTGGTGTTGTTAAAACTCTTACTGTGTTTACCCCAGTCCAACGCCGGCATCTCCACATCAAATGTATGGGGTTACAGGGATAGGGTGAGGGAAAGGGTCTAAGATCAAAGAAAAGTACAGCACAGAAACAAGCCCTTCGGCCCTCCAAGCTTGTGCCAATCATGATGCCCTAACTAAAAAAATAACCTTCTTCCCTTACTCACTCCGTATCCCTCTATTCCCTCCCTATTCATGTAACCATCTGGATGCCTCTTACTCAGAGGTCAGGGTTAGATACTCTATCAGAGAGTAGATGCAGACACAATGGACCATGTGGCCGCTTCTGTTCTTTAAGGATTCAATGATTAAATTATCCAGTAATGTAAATTAAGTCGGGGCATAATGATTAAATATTGAATATTAAATTTTATATTAATTGAATTTAAATAGGAACACAAAGATTTGATATCAAATATTAAATTACCCCCCAGCAATTTTAGTTCATAAAATGTGTATGTATGGATTTGATATTAAATAATCCTGTAATTTGAATTAAGAATACAGGAACACGGGGATCGAATGTTAAATATTGCATTATAAAGCATATGTCAAAAGTTAAATTAACTTCCTCCACTTGCTGTTACATTTCTCTAATTGGACCATTTTTGGGTGAAAGTTATCTTTAAGTTTTATTGCAAGATTTGATCTGGGTTAAGGATTAAATTAAACAACGGCAACAATACATCACACAGTGATCCTACAACACACCATCCAGATAGAATCAATCACTGACCTGTGAACTTGAAGCTCTTCTGGATAAACAGTTGGAAAAGGCAATAAAAATTAATCAAGCCATTCTGCTTCAAGCTACGTCCTCTATGAGTGACCAGATTCCTCCCATTTTAACATCCTATTGAGCAATCCTTGGCAGCACTATTCTTTAAACCATAGAATATCACCTGTAATCAATCATAAAGATTTGCATTTTGCGAGCCTGGATTCTTTTCAAATTACTTCTTGTTCCTTAAAAAAACAATGCATTTGCAGAATTGCCCCCAATATTTTAATAACCTACTTTTTTTAAACAACTAGGATGATCTGCAAATGTGAAAATATCGTCAGTTAATTGAGTCGAATACACTAGTTCAATTACAAACAGGGCATTTCTTGAAACTGAATAGAACATGATGAGTAATAGCAGTGGATTTTGATACCAGGATTGAATTATCTTAATTTGGTAGTTGGCACGCAAAGTGACAAAGAATGAAAGCGCCAGGTCGCAGAAAGATGAACAAAACATGCGACAGGACCAGGACTTAGCAACACAGGTTATTAATAATGTTCCCTCAGTACTGATCTTCTGACAGTGCAGTACTTCCTCAGTACTGACTCTTTCTGACAGTGCAGCACTCCCTCAGTCCTGATCCTGTGACTGTGCAATGCTCCCTCAGTCCTGACCCTCTGACCGTGCAGCACTCCCTCAGCCCTGACCCTCTGACTGTGCAGTGCTCCCTCAGTCCTGACCCTCTGACAGCGCAATGCTCCCTCAGTCCTGACCCATAGTTCTTTTTCCTACCAGTGTGACTGAAGTTATATGCACGTGAAGTAAGGGCAAGTGAGGTGAGGTGATGTGAGGTGCATGCTGATTGCTCACAACACTGGGGGAACCAAATTCTTCACCCAATCAAAGCATAAATATTTCTATTGATTTTACTATTTGAAGTTGATTAGAACCACTGTGCTACTGTGCTGCCCTGTACTGTGCAAGTGTTGTACTGTCCGAGGGTCAGTACTGAGGGAGTGCTGCACTATCAGAGGATCAGTACTGAGGGAGTGCTGCACTGTCAGAGGGTTAGTACTGAGGGAGTGCTGCACTTTTAGGCTGATTAATTAATCCATTCCACCTCAAGCAGAATGCAACTTTGTGCCTTTAGTAACTGCAACTGGAACAAGATTCCATTATAGCTTCAAGAATTTGAGAACTCATCTGAGGATATTTAATTCCACAACATCATCATTGTGTAGAGATTTTATTTTGGGCTGCCTCTAAAAAAATGATTTATCATATTCAGGCTGATTTCTATCTGCTGATTGAGAACTGGACATTAAATAGAAACATGACGATGAATGAGTATAGATGTTTCAGCAAGTTGCTTTTGAAAATGAAGATATCGTCCAAGATAAAGAAAATGTATTGCTGAACAATCTAGATGCAAATTCATATACATGAAAATGGGTGGTTTTAATTTTGATGGTGTAAATTGTCACAAGCCTGAGATGGGCTGACATTGGGTTAGAAGTTTCTCACAACGTTTTAAGATTTGTTCCCGATAAGGTTCTCAAATAGGAAAGGGATTCTTTAAAATACAAAATGTTTGAAAATAATTCACACTCTTCAAAATGCTGCCAGTTTCTTTGCTGAAGCAAAATGTTTAAAATAAATGTAGGTCTGTGCACGAAAGATGATGATCAGCCTGTGGCCTTGAAGAAGTTTGGTGGAAATCCAATTGTGCCAGAGTTAAAGGGGATTGTTTTTGAAATATATTAATTTCACACTAACAAAACCTGTCAGGATGGTTTTGGGATAATTATAAGCTGAAAACAAGTCAGGTACGATCTAATGGATTACTTTAGAGAAAATGAAATGTTTGAGGGGCAGAAGATAAAGAAGCAAAAATGTTAATGCCTAGAATCAAATAGAAATGTTTGATTGCTGGTTTAAAAATATTGTGAGGACATTTTATTGGGATGCTAAGTCTCTCCAGATGAGTCTCTCCCGGGGTGTCTAAAAATGGAGGGCATAGGTTTAAGGCGAGAGAGGAGAGCTACAAAAGGCTCCAGAGGGGCAATTTTTTCACACAGAGGGTGTTGAGTCTCTGGAACAAGATGCCAGAGGTAATAGTAGAAGCGGATACAATTTTGTCTTTTAAAAAGCACTTAGACTGTTCTGTGAGTAAGGTGATATAGAGGGATATGGGCCAAACATGGGCAATTGGGACTAGCTTATTGGTTCAAAAAAGGGCGGCATGGACAAGTTGGGCCGAAAGGCCTGTTTCCATGCTGTAAACCTCTATCACTCTATGGCTCTATGACAATGTGAATGAGATAAGATGGGAATTGTTGCAGGTATAAAACAGTATGAGGAAATAATTAAGATTTTTCGATAGAGTTAGGGGAAAAAGGGACACAGCGTGCAAGCTTTTTAAGAGAATTGAATTTGAAAATCTGGCCATTGTCTGAGACATTGGAATTGTACAAGGGGAGGTAAAGCAAACACATCAAGACCGATACCCCTTTGGCATGAAAGAGTTAATATGGTCAAAACTGTAAAAAATATTCTTTAAGCAACGGAGAAACGTCTTTGAGAGAAACGTAAGGTGACCGTGGTCAAACAGAGTAAAAAAGTAAAGGAAAATGACAAGGAATTTTGGTTGAGACAATGGAAGGAGAAGGGGAAACAATAGTTAATAACAATAATCCACAAGTTGGATGAGGGTAAAGGGAGAGTGGGGAAAGGTAGGTAGATGATGTATTACCGACCGTATTAATGTGCCTGTGAGCTCCGCCCAATGGGACCATAGGATTACCCCTAGGAAGAGAGGCAAAACAATGAGGGAACCACCACTGGAAGTGAAGATACTGGGTGACTAAGGGACAGGATGGAAGGGTGCATAGTAGAGTTGTGTAGATACCTTCAGGAATGGAAGTTCCAGGTGAGGCAGCAGCAAGACGTAGCAGATTGGGAAAGAATTGAGGGGGAGCAGCTTTCCCAAAGACATACCAGAAGCAGAGGATAAGGGAGTGATGAAGGGTGCACTAGAACGACTGGGATTTGCCCGATTTGGCAAGAACCTGATGAGATAATAATGACTAGTTACACGCATGTCTGTTTGGAAACTTTGGTGAAATCTTATATTCCACAGGCATTTTGGTCAACAGGAAAGCAACCCGCTACTCACAGAATCATTTTGATTCAAGCAAATCCTCCAAGGAAGGGCAATCCAAGGGACAACAGCAGTAATCACACTCTTCACAATGACAGCAGCATGGGAGGTGCCTATTGTGAACGTCAATAAAATCACCTGTTTCCATCCAGGACAGTACATGCAGCTACCTAAAGAAGAGTGCAGAGGAAGGATAAGGAATGGATTTCAGACAATGTCACCACAAAAAGTCATTATTCCATTCAGGTTCTAATATTGAAAAGAGTCAATCATCATATAAGCCTTTGACTCATTGAAAGGGGGAACAGATCGATGGGTCAAATCGCCTACTTTTACCCAAATGCCTTATGGTCTTACACAAATAACACTGCCCAGACCAGGTACCACCATCTGCCTACCAGACTTGCAGTCCTCCTCTGACAGAGCAGTGGCATCCTGGTACTTAAACATACGGGATGTGACATCCTCACTTGCTGGTGGCACCTCACTGAATCTAACTTAACCCATGCCCTCTCAGTACGGGCAGAGAGGCTGATATGAGAAATGTTTATGACTGAAACTCTGGGTTGGGTGTGTCGTACCTACGAAACCGAGAAGCCTGGGGCAGTGGTATCATTGTCCTGACAGCTACAACAGTTGTGAATATCACAGCAGGTTGGATGAGCTTTCCCCCCATTCAAATGGAAGCTAGGCTTGAATGGACAATGTCACCAAGAATCCTGCGCAGATGTAATGAACCAGCGAGGATTAGTGAGATGTGATGTTTGATTTGATTCGATTTATTATTGTCACATGTATTAGCATACAGTGAAAAGTATTGTTTCTTGTGCACTATACAGGTCAACTTAATGCAAGGTAAGTCCATTCAAAAATCTGACAGCAGCAGGGAAGAAACTGTTCTTGAGTTGGTTGGTACGTGACCTCAGACTTTTGTATCCTTTTCCCGACAGAAAAAGGTGGAAGAGAGAATGTGGGGTCCATAATTATGCTGGCTGCTTTGCCGAGGCAGTGGGAAGTGTAGACAGAATGAATGGATGGGAGGCTGGTTTGTGTGATGGATTGAGCTACATTCACGACCTTTTGTAGTTCCTTGTGGTCTTGGGCAGAGCAGGAGCCATACCCTGCAGTGATACAACCAGAAAGAATGCTTTTTAAGGTACATCTGTAAAAGTTGGTGAGAGTCGTAGCTGACATAGAATCATAGAAACCCTACAGCGCAGAAAGAGGCCATTTGGCCCATCGAGTCTGCACCGCCCACAATCCCACCCAGGCCCTACCCCCATATCCCTCCATATTTACCCACTAATCCCTCTAACCTATGCATCTCAGGACACTAAGGGGGAATTCTTTAGCATGGCCAATCAATCTAACCCGCACATCTTTGGATGATGGGAGGAAACCGGAGCATCCGGAGGAAACCCACGCAGACACGAGGAGAATGTACAAACTCCACACAGACAGTGACCCAAGCCGGGAATTGAACCCAGGTCCCTGGAGCTGTGAAGCAGCAGTGCTAACCACTGTGCTACCGTGCTGCCCATGCCAAATTCCCTTAATCTTCTGGGAAAGTAGAGGCGTTGGTCGGCTTTCTTAACTACAGTGTCGGCATGGGGTGACCAGGACAGGTTGTTGGTGATCTGGACACCTAAAAACTTGAAGCTCTCGACCCGTTCTACTTGTCCCCATTGATGTAGACAGGGGCATGTTCTCCTTTATGCTTCCTGAAGTCAATGGCAATCTCCTTCGTTTTGTTGACATTGAAGGAAAGATTATTGTTGCCACACCAGTAGTCAATAAATGGGAGTCTGATATAGGTGTATTTGTTATTTAGGTGTTCCAGGATTGAGTGCGGGGCCAGGGAGGTGACATCTGCTGTTGCAGCGGTAGGTGAACTGTAGTAGATCCGGCCAGTCTGGGAGGATGGAATTGATTTGTGCCATGACTAACCTTTCGAAGCATTTCATAATGATGGATGTTAGAGCCTCTGGATGATCGTCATTAAGGCACGCTGCTTGGCTTTTCTTTGGTACTGGGATGATGGTTGTCATTTTGAAGCAGATAGGGACCTCAGATTGTTGTAAAGAGGAATTTAAAATGTCTGCGAATACCCCCACCAGCTGATCTGTGCAGGATCTGAATGCTCGTCTGGGTCCTCCACCCGGGCCAGTCGCTTTCTGTGGGTTGACCTTCGAGAAGGCTGCTCTGACATTTGCAACTGTGATCTCAGATACCGGTTCATCCGAGGCTTCCAGGGTGGAGAGCGTGCTCTCACTGACCTCTTGCTCAAAACGGGCATAGAATGCATTGAGCTCACCAGGGAGGGGTGCGCTGGAGCTGGCGATTTTACATGCCTTCATCTTGTAGCCTGTTATGTCTTGCAGACCTTGCCATAGTTGGTGGGGGTCCGTGTGGCTAACCTTGGACTCTAACTTGGTCCGTACTGTTTTTTGGCATCTTTGATGGATCTCCTTAGATTGTGTCTGGCTTTCTTGTATAGGCCCGGGTTGCCTGACTTGAATGCCTCAGACCTGGACTTCAGCAAGCAGTGGATATCCCTGTTCATCAATGGTTTCCACCCGGTTGGGAAACACACGGATTTGCTTCTTTGGCACACAGTCTTCTACACACTTACTAATGAAGTCAGTTACTATAGTGACATAGTAATGTTTTAACTTAATAGCAGCGACTCACGTGAAAGATACAGCGTGTGAATGTAGCATGATACTTGAGAGAACGTTAAGTCTGACATGAACCTCCAAAATGACAGGGATGTGCTAATAGTTACTGTACCCACAGCTAGTGGATCAGTTAGGGAACTGAAATTCCTGATGATTATGCAGAAAGCAAAGACATCTATCTATCAGGAGGTGTAGGTTTGAATCTACTGGCGTGGTGTACCAGGTGGGGGTCAAGTTTGCACCTCATATTGGATAAAAATCATTCCCTGCTAATGGTGTCCAGGGAATGTGGCACTGAGTCACGGCTTTAAATGCTAAGAACCATCAGTAATGATTCCACTATTATGCTGTCAGCAAAACTTCCAAAAAGAGTTTTAAAGGCAGTACAGACTTACCCCATTCAGAGGTGCTTTTTGATGGACAACACCATGGCCTAGATTTTCCAGTCCTTCTGCCAATGATTCCTCTGTGGTGGATGCGAGAGGCCATTCAAATGTCCATTGACTTTGGGAGGACTGGAAGATCCCACTAGCAGGAGAGGCGGGAAAATTCCTCCGCCACCACCCCCACCCCTTCACGGTTCCTGTATGGAGGACTAGAGGATTTTTCAGTGCGATAATAACTGATACTAACCCTTGCAGGTTAGTGTTCAGTCCCTGGTGGGATACCACATTAAACATTGATAGTTCCTGTAGATGGGAGTTTCCTCTCGAGCCTATGTATTGGCTCAAACTTAAGCTAATACAAAGACTCAAAATGCAGTGTGCTGATTTTTAAGGCGTGACTTTATTTAACTGAATGATCAAATGGGAGAATGTTATGAGGAAGCCCTGCACTTAAGGTATAGAATGCGGGTAGCTCGATATCAGTCCAAAAAACAATGCCCCTGTGAAGGCAATTATACATTCCCAAAATCATATTGCCCACCTTTCCGGGAATCATAATCCAATAATCATTAATACAAATCAAAGAACAAAGAACAATACAGCACAGGAACAGGCCCTTCGGCCCTCCAAGCCCGCGCCGCTCCCCGGTCCAGGATTGAATCCTGAATCCAGGATCCCCACCCAATTTTAGAAACATAGAAACCCCACAGTGCAGAAGGAGGCCACTCGGCCCATCGAGTCTGCACCGACCACAATCCCACCCAGGCCCCACCCCCACATATTTACCCGCTAATCCCTCTAACTACACATCTCAGGGACAATTTTTAACCTGGCCAATCAACCTAACCCGCACATCTTTGGACTGTGGGAGGAAACCGGAGCACCCGGAGGAAACCCACGCAGACATGAGGAGAATGTGCAAACTCCACACAGACAGTGACCCGAGCCGGGAATCGAACCCGGGACCCTGGAGCTGTGAAGCAGCAGTGCTAACCACTGTGCTACCGTGCCGCCCCTATGTGCTACCGTGCCGCCCCTTTTCCAGCCTATCTACATCCTAATATCCTATCCACCGAGCTGTCCCTCACAGCTACGATGCTTTGTTCATCACAACCTATTAACTCACCCCCACCCCCCCATTCCAGACCATGTGATCTCCAGGGAGAGGCGAAAACCCAGAGTGAAAACCCCAGGGCCAATATGGGGAAAAAAAAATCTGGGAAATTCCTCTCCGACCCCCTGAGGCGATCGAAACGAGTCCAGGAGATCACACTGGCCCTGATCGGAAAATGCTTCCCAACCCTAGTCATTTCCACTTCTGCTTTACGAACACCATCTGAATTCCCTGCCCCCGAGACAGGTTCCCAACTATCCGCAGTCTCGCTCTGTACTGGCACCAGCAAGATGATCATAGAATGAAGCCTTGAAACGAGAAACAAAGAACAATTAGCCCGCGCCGCTCCCTGGTCCAAACTAGACCACTCTTTTGTATCCCTCCATTCCCACTCCGTTCATATAGCTGTCTAGATAAGTCTTAAACGTTCCCAGTGTGTCCGCCTCTACCACCTTGCCCGGCAACACATTCCAGGCCCCCACGACCCTCTGTGTAAAATATGTCCTTCTGATATCTGTGTTAAACCTCCCCCCCTTCACCTTGAACCTATGACCCCTCGTGAACGTCACCACCGACCCGGGGAAAAGCTTCCCACCGTTCACCCTATCTATGCCTTTCATAATTTTATACACCTCTATTAAGTCTCCCCTCATCCTCCGTCTTTCCAAGAACAACCCCAGTTTCCCCAATCTCTCCTCATAACCAAGCCCCTCCATACCAGGCAACATCCTGGTAAACCTCCTCTGTACTCTCTCCAAAGCCTCCACGTCCTTCTGGTAGTGTGGCGACCAGAACTGGACGCAGTATTCCAAATGCGGCCGAACCAACGTTCTATACATCTGCAACATCAGACCCCAACTTTTATACTCTATGCCCCGTCCTATAAAGGCAAGCATGCCATATGCCTTCTTCACCACCTTCTCCACCTGTGACGTCACCTTCAAAGATCTGTGGACTTGCACACCCAGGTCCCTCTGCGTCTCTACACCCTTTATGGTTCTTCCATTTATCGTGTAGCTCCTCCCTACATTATTCCCACCAAAATGCATCACTTCGCATTTATCAGGATTGAACTCCATCTGCCATTTCCTTGCCCAAATTTCCAGCCTATCTATATCCTTCTGTAGCCTCTGACAATGTTCCTCACTATCTGCAAGTCCTGCCAGTTTTGTGTCGTCCGCAAACTTACTGATCACCCCAGTTACTCCTTCTTCCAGATCATTTATATAAATCACAAACAGCAGAGGTCCCAATACAGAGCCCTGCGGTACACCACTAGTCACAGGCCTCCAGCCGGAAAAAGATCCTTCCACTACCACCCTCTGTCTTCTATGACCAAGCCAGTTCTCCACCCATCTAGCCACCTCCCCCTTTATCCCATGAGATCCAACCTTTTTCACTAGCCTACCATGAGGGACTTTGTCAAACGCTTTACTAAAGTCCATATAGACAACATCCACGGCCCTTCCTTCGTCAACCATTTTGGTCACTTCTTCAAAAAACACCACCAGGTTAGTGAGGCATGACCTCCCTCTCACAAAACCATGCTGACTATCGTTAATGAGTTTGTTCCTTTCTAAATGCGCATACATCCTATCTCTAAGAATCTTCTCCAACAACTTCCCCACCACGGACGTCAAGCTCACCGGCCTATAATTACCCGGGTTATCCTTCCTACCCTTCTTAAATAACGGGACCACATTGGCTATCCTCCAATCCTCTGGGACCTCACCTGCGTCCAGTGACGAGACAAAGATTTGCGTCAGAGGCCCAACGATTTCACCTCTCGTCTCCCTGAGCAGCCTTGGATAGATTCCATCAGGACCTGGGGATTTGTCAGTCTTTATATTCTCTAACAAACCTAACACTTCCTCCTTTGTAATGGAGATTTTCTCCAACGGTTCAACACTCCCCTCAGAGACACTCCCAGTCAACACATCCCTCTCCTTTGTGAATACCGACGCAAAGTATTCATTTAGGTCTCCCCTACTTCTTTGGGCTCCAAGCATAAGTCCCCACTTTTGTCCCTGAGAGGTCCGATTTTTTCCCTAACAACCCTTTTGTTCCTAACGTATGAATAAAATGCCTTGGGATTCTCCTTAATCCTGTCTGCCAAGAACATTTCGTGACCCCTTTTTGCTCTTCTAATTCCCCGTTTGAGTACTTTCCTACTTTCTTTGTACTCCTCCAGAGCTCCCTCCGTTTTTAGCTGCTTGGACCTAACATACGCCTCTCTTTTCTTTTTGACCAGTCCCTCAATTTCCCTGGTTATCCACGGTTCTCTAATCCTACCCTTCCTATCCTTCTTCTTTACAGGCACATGCTTGTCCTGTAGCCCTAACAACCGTTCCTTAAAAGACTGCCACATACCAGATGTGGATTTACCCTCAAACAGCCTCTCCCAATCAAGAGCTGCCAATTTCTGCCTGATCCCAATAAAGTTAGCCTTCCCCCAATCCAACACCTTACCCTTGGGACACCACTCATCCTTTTCCATCACTATCCTAAAGCTAACAGAATTGTGGTCACTATTTGCCACATGTTCCCCTACCAAAACTTTGAAGACCTGACCGGGCTCATTCCCCAGTACCAGGTCCAGTATAGCCCCCTCTCTAGTCGGGCTGTCTACATATTGTTCCAACGAACCCTCCTGTACACATTTTACAACTTCCTCCCCATCCAGAGTCCCTGCCCTCAGCGATTTCCAGTCTATACCAGGGAAATTGAAGTCTCCCACTACAACAACCCTATTTTTCCTGCACCTATCCAGTATCTCCTGACATATCCATTCTTCCACTTTCCTTGGGCTGTTGGGCCTGTAGTACACCCCCAACATAGTGACTGCGCCTTTCCTGTTTCTAAGCTCCACCCAGAGTGACTCGTTACACGACCCCTCTGAATTGTCCTCCCTCTGCACCGCTGTAATATGCTCTCCAACTAATACCGCTACTCCCCCACCTCTTTTAGCCCCTCCTCTGTCTCGCCTAAAACACTTGTACCCTGGAATATTCAGCTGCCAGTCCTGTCCCTCTTTCAACCAAGTCTCTGTCACCGCAACCACATCCAAATTCCTCGTGAGCATTAAGGCCCCAAGTTCGTCTGTCTTACCTGCTACGCTCCTTGCATTGAAGTATAAGCACTCCAGACCTCCAGGCTCAGTGAGGTTGTCCTCCCCCAGAGTGCTCTTCTTCTTTGCCAGCCTTGTCCCAGCCCCAAGCTCGTCCCCAGCCTCCACACTTGTAGACCTAATATTTTGATCCCCACCCCCCTGCCATACTAGTTTAAACCCCCCCGAACTGCACTAGCAAAGCTCCCAGCCAGGATATTTGTGCCCTCAGTCAATATCAGTCAATAATCATGCTGTCATTAACTCCAGTCAATAACAATACACATCATGACCTAATGGGATTTCATTTGTT
Organism: Mustelus asterias; assembly: GCF_964213995.1. Lineage (NCBI taxonomy): Eukaryota > Metazoa > Chordata > Chondrichthyes > Carcharhiniformes > Triakidae > Mustelus > Mustelus asterias. The sequence goes on from NC_135820.1 coordinate 8,630,393, forward strand.
ATGAATTACACTACCTCCCTTCCGTTGCCGAGCAATATGGGACGCTGGACAGTGAAATGGGAGAATGATTCCCACCAAATTGAACCCACGTGACTCTCGTCCGACCCCGAGAAATTCTTTATGTCTGCTCACCATCTGCGTTATCTCTAGGAGTTGTCTGACCCGATTAATAAAGGTAGCATTCGTAGCCATCTTGTTCCTGACCACTGCTGATAGCATTACTGCTTTCAGTGGTCCTATTGTTTCTTCCTTCTCCCACCAGGGCCTGCTGTATTTTGTCACTGACGGAAGGTTCACAAAATGTGAGCAAAAGCAAACCACATCCATCTTGAAAATTCAAAATACATGTTTTAAATGAGAAACATTTGTTAATCGTACAGAGCTGTCTTCTATGGCTACAGCCCTGGCTGGCTTACGTTCCCATAGTCCAAGATCATTCATTCTAAACTTAGTACCGTGTCAGTGTTCCTAAATCTATGTTATGTGTTAATTAGCCTAATTAGCCCCTACATCAGTTCCCCCCTTTTGGCCATTGGTCAAGGACCAACTAAGGCCACTAAATTGATGTATCTAAGTAATTAATCTTAATCCTTACTATGTATTTTGACTTTCAAATTTTCCTCTTCCTTACCCTATCTGTCGTCAATGATGCTGTTCCTCCTGTGGACTTAGAAAGTCGTGCACTTCCATATTTGACCAAGTATACAATTATTACTAATACTAGGATCACAATGAAAATAACATCCCTTCTAGGAAAGATATTCCCGGAGAGCCCTATCCAGCCTGAGAGCCAACTACCCAATGTAAATGGTTCAGGGTCTTTGAGTTTCTCCACCTCCTTCTTGATGTGGACAACCAGATTAGTTATGTTTACTGAACTGTCTGGTATGTAAGTGCAACATGCTGATCCAATTACTGCACATGTCTCTCCCCTTTCTGCCAACACACAATCCAATGCCATTAGAGTCCCTCTGTATGCATGGCAACCATCTCACCATTGATCTTTGTGAGGACAGCTTCTATATTGGCAACTTGTTCCCAATGGAGCGCACAATTATCTCTCACATTGTTCTAACCATTCCACATAGGGTAAATATTATGCCAAAAACCATTCTCCTTCTGTCATAGCTCGCCGATGTCTTGGTAGCCGAGGGAGTTTATATACGAACGGAAGTTTCTTTAGGGTAACAAGATCCCTTCCCTCCAACAGGAAGCCAAGCGTAGGCTCTACCTCAAAGAGCAAAGAACAATACAGCACAGGAACAGGCCCTTCGGCCCTCCAAGCCTGCGCCGCTCATGTGCTCACTAGACCATTCTTTTGTATCCCTTTATTCCCACTCTGTTCATGTGGTTATCTTGATAAGTCTTAAATGATCCCAGCGTGTCCGCCTCAATCACTTGCTTGGCAGTGCATTCCAGGCCCCCACCGCCTTCTGTGTAAAATACGTCCCCCTGACATCTGTGTTGAACCTTGCCCCACTTACCTTGAACCCGTGACCCCTTGTGTTCGTCACCTCTGACCTGAGAAAAAGCTTCCCACTGTTCACTCTATCTATGCCCTTCATAGTTTTATACACCTCTATTAGGCCACCGCTCACCCTCCGTCTTTCCAGGGAGAACAACCCCAGTTTACCTAATCTCTCCTCATAGCTAAGACCCTCCATACCAGGCAACATCCTGGTAAACCTTCTCTGTACTCTCTCCAAAGCCTCCACGTCCTTCTGGTAGTGTGGCGACCAGAACTGGACGCAGTATTCCAAATGTGGCCTAACCATCGTTCAATATAGCTGCAACATCATATGCCAACTTTTATATTCTATGCCCCGTCCAATAAAGGCAAGCATGCCATATGCCTTCTTCACCACCCTCTCCACCTGTGCTGCCACCTTTAAGGATCTGTGGACTTGTACACCCAGGTCCCTCTGTTTATCTATACTCCTGATGGTTCTGCCATTTATTGTATAGCTCCCCCTTACATTAGATCTACCGAAATGCATCACTTCGCATTTATCTGGATTAAATTCCATCTGCCATTTCTCCGCCCAATGTTCCAGCCTATCTATATCCTGCTGTATTCTCTGACAATGTTCATCACTATCCGCAACTCCAGCAATCTTTGTGTCGTCCGCAAAGAACAAAAAAGCAAACTTACTGATCACACCAGCGACATCTTCCTCCAAATCATTTATATATATATCATAAACAGCAGAGGTCCCAGTACAGAGCCCTGCGGAACACCACTAGTCACAGACCTCCAACCGGAAAAAGACCCCTCCACTGCTACCCTCTGTCTTCTATGGCTAAGCCAGTTCTCCACCCATCTAGCTAGCTCACCTTTTATCCCACGAGATTTAACCTTTTGCACCAGCCTGCCATGAGGGACCTTGTCAAATGCTTTACTAAAATCCATATAGACGACATCCACGGCCCTTCCTTCGTCAATCGTTTTGTCACCTCCTCAAAAAACTCAACCAAATTTGTGAGGCATGACTTCCCTCGTACAAAACCATGCTGTCTATCGCGAATGAGATTATTCAATTCTAAATGCGCATATATCCTATCTCTAAGATTCTTCTCCAACAACTTCCTTACCACGGACGTCAAGCTCACTGGCCAATAATTACCCGGGTCATCCTTGCTACCCTTCTTAAATAACGGGACGACATTGGCTATTCTCCAATCCTCTGGGACCTCACCTGTGTCCAGTGAAGAGACAAAGATTTCTGTTAGAGGCCCAGCAATTGCAGCTCTCGCCTCCCTGAGGAGTCTAGGATAGATGCCATCCGGCCCTGGAGATTTGTCTGTCTTAATGTTTCCTAAGAAACCTAACACTTCCTCCCTTGTAATTGAGATTTTTTCTAATGGGTCAACACATCTCTCTGAGACGCTACCAGTCAACATGTCCCTTTCCTTTGTGAATACTGATGCAAAGTATTTGTTTAGGATCTCACCTACTTCCTTTGGTTCTAAGCATAATTCCCCTCCATTGTCCCTGAGAGGTCCGATTCTTTCACTAACAACCCTCTTGTTCCTAACTTATGTATAAAATGCCTTAGGATTCTCCTTAATCCTGTCTGCCAAGGACATTTTGTGACCCCTTTTTGCCCTTCTAAGTCCCTGTTTGAGTTCTTTTCTACTTACTCTATATTCCTCCAGTGCTCCATCTGTTTTTTGCTGCCTGGACCTCATGTATGCCTCTTTTTTCTTTTTGATTAGCCCCACAATTTCACTGGTTATCCACGGCTCCTGAATCCTACCTTTCCTATCCTTCCTCTTTATAGGCACATGCCTGTCCTGCAGTCCTATCAACTGCTCCTTAAAAGACTCCCACGTGCCAGATGTGGATTTACCCTCGAACAGCCTCTCCCAATCAACAGCCATCAAATCCTGCCTAATCCAGCTGTAGTTAGCCTTCCCCCAATTCAGCACCTTACCCATAGAACAACACTCATCTTTTTCCATTACTCTCCTGGTCCCAATCGATTTGTAGGGGTACACTCCATCTAGGGATTACCTTTTCTGCCTGAAGAAGGGAAAGGGTTAGTGTTTTTTTTGTACTCAATGTATTTTGTACCTAAAAGGTTGAACTTTGTACCTCTTTTATATTTGTACCTGTATCACAAAGTTGTTTTCCTCGAGTGCAGGGGGGTTTGATCTGGAGCTCAGTTTAAAATTGGAAACGGCTTGAATTAAAAAGGGTTTGGATATTACGGTTATGATGTGTAAAGTGGTATGATACAACTGCCGCTTGATTATTTTTATTATACAGTATAGCACTGCTATATAGACCCGAGAATATAATGAAATCCTAAAAAGTCTTCACCAATTTTGTATAATATAGTATTATATTATATGTTGTGTATTGATAAAATATAATTCTGTGGGAGCTTCCTGTTTTCCTCGCCAAACAAATGATTAAATTAGAGATAATGCCGGAGTACATTATATAAAGATTGGAGCTGTATGGTATGTGATTTTAATGGGGAATACAATGTTTTTTGATGAGAATATATACAAATGAATGGATGTCCAACTGCAGCCAAAAAACCAGTGTAAAGAGTTATTTAATTCACAATGAGCTTTCTATGGAAGGGGGTGTGTAGTTAACTGTATCATGTATTAGCTAAAGCCATACAGACATCGGGGAAATTGTGGACAGAGATATTGCCCACTATACTGATGAGATTAAGAGTTACCACAAACCGGACAACCGGATTAACCCCTTATGAATTAATGACAGAATGGGCGATGATGTAGATTGACTAAAAGATGAATTCAGGAGATATGTTTTGGAACTAAGCACCCAACTAAAAGGGATGCGCAAATTGGTAAAAGACAATCCGGAACAAAGAGACACACACAGAGAGAGAGAGAGCTTGAAATGCTCCCTGACGGGCAGGAAGTTGCGTCCAAGTAAAAGCACTGCTAGACAAACCTGGGTTCGCCCCTAAATGGGAGGGCCTCTATGAGGTTAAAATTGTGTAGTGTGCTTAATTCACAGATATGTGAGACGGTTGACCTCCAAACAAGCTGAATGGGTTCACGGGCAGTGGCGCACGGGTGGTATAGCCTTTGGACCATTGTATAACGGTCGCGCGGGTTATTAGTTAAGTGATAGGATGATGCTCTTGGTGCTTCTCATGACCCTTGCTCTGCTAGTTACGGAGGGGAAGTATAGATGGAATTGTGTAGACTTGAGGAGAGAGCATCACAAGCATCTCTGTAATGATAGCTCTGTCTATTGTAACCTTCCGACACATGGAATAGGTCCCTGGAAGGTAACCCGTAGGGACCGCTGCTTGGGATTCCTTAACCATGCCATGTTGCCAACTCTGTTGGAGGGGCGAGGTGATTGGGGTCTCCCATGCAATGTAACATGGTATAACTGGAATTTTTGGTGTTCAGCTGAGGGACCGGGATGGACCTGTGCCCGGCATCAGCAGAGGGCTCGGAAGGATGTGTACATCAACACGAGATTTGGTTGATCCAAGCGATCATTGTACCAATCCTCTAAAATCCGACCCGATCACATGAACACTTTCATGTATATGTCTCACTTGTATGTATTGCAGTCAAAATTTTGAGTAAGTGCTGGGTCTGCTTACATATTCCCGTGCACGAAGGAAAGGGGGGAAAGTCCTTTATTCCCTATCCCTTTGTCAACTCCAGGAATAGTAGAGGGGATTTCGAATCAGAATGGAACCCAGAACGGGACAAGGAAAGTGGCATTTAAAACCCCATCAGGTACTACTATGCAAGGTACTTTCAATGTCAGCGACAGCGATGCTGTTTCGGGGTTAGGAGGCAGAGGATGCACTCTATCAGCCTTTACGAACCATTACCAGCCTAGCTATGATAGATCAGATTCCCCACCCCACTTCGTTGTGGAAAACCAACAAGGGGGGATCTATCTGCTTGTTAGGAAATGGAACCATACTTGTTGGCCGTAACTACTGCACCCAGCAGGTTAATGTCACCAGTGGTGCCTGGACTTTGATGCAACAGATTACAATCCATTGCCCTATTGCTGATGTCCTGGTCAGCCTCTCCTCTACTTATATGAGCAGCATGACTGCATATAATGGTACCTGTTCTGTCTGTGGAAACAATGCCTACCCATGGCTTCCTTGGGATTGGGTCGGATCGTGTTATTTGGCAGATGTGGTACCCTATATTCACCATTAGTGAGACAGAACGGTTCTTTATGATAGCGTTCCCACTTTATGGGACAGCAAAAGCAGCACAGAAACTTATACATATGGCCTCGACTTTGGAGAGAATTGCGAATGAAACTAGAGACAGGTTCGAGGAGGTGAGCACAGCCATCTCTGAAGTATCAGCCGAGGTTGTAGCCATCCGGACTGTTGCTTTACAGAACCGATTGACACTTGATAATGTGTTGGCTTCTCAGGGAGGAACGTGCGCTGTAATTGGATCTGAATGCTGCACATATATCCCAGATGTTTTGGAAAATATAACTCATTTGGCAGATCATATCAAACGAGTGACGATGAGAATACAAGGTGAAGGGAACCAATATCATAATTATAACCCTCCGGGATGGCTGGGGCAATGGTTCCGGTCGTGGGGATCATACTTGATGCATGGGTTAATTGTATTAATTGTCATTGTTATCGCATGTTATATTTGTATGGCATTATTGAACGCTTGTTGTAAAACGGTAACAGCCCGGATTATGCCAAGTGCAAGTGTGCAGGTAGAAAGTGCAGACTTCCTGACAAAGGGGGTAGGCCCGTATGCTGGTAACATTTGGCTCTAAATTGGTCATGGGGCTATGTTTGCACTTGGCCTCTGACCAAAAGGGGGGATTGAAGAAGGGAAAGGGTTAATGTATGTTTTGTACTCAATGTATTTTGTACCTAAAAGGTTGAACTTTGTACCTGGAATGTATCACAAAAATAATCCTTATGGCTCGTCTCTCCTTTGTTTATATTGCTCCTGGTAGTAGTATAAGCCATTTGTTCATGTCTTTCATCTTTAACTTTTAGTAGTGTAAGCCATTTGTTCATGGTTCCCTCACTTGTTCATATCATTCTGATAAAACTAGTTAAATGTAGATGTTGGGTTGTAAGTCTTGCTTTCCCGTAGGGTTTGTATGATTTAAACAAAGGAAGCAGCTACCAAATGGTAGAGTGCGAGAATGGCCATTTGAAGGAGGACTCCCACTGGGACAGCTGCAATCGCACACAGTCACTTCAAAGGAAAAGCCACAGGAAGAGCAGGGGACCAGAGGTTGCATCTTGACTACAACTACCAGGAGAATTGTGCTTTATGACCCAAGGATACCAGATACACTTTGGTTTATGATTAGAGACTATCAGAAGCTGTTAAAGGAACTATAATTTATGATCAAGGACTGTTAACTGGACTTCGCTTCATGACTTGTATTGGGAACCCTGATGTATAAAGGTCCACGCTTCTTGTGTTCAGGGAGAACTTTGGCTTCCGCTTTCAAGGGGTCAAGTTCTCCCACAAGCTTGTGAGAATAAAGCCTACTCTATTTTGACTCATACCAGCCTCACAAAGTATTTTTACCGACTTCACTGCCAATATCCGAGCCACCGTGGTAGCAGTACAATTTGTAGTAGGGAACGCTTCTACCCACCTGGTGAACTGGTCTATAATAACCAGACAATAGGTTTTGCCATGGGATTGTGGTAGTGGCCCTGTGAAATCTATTTGCAGATGTTCCCAAGGTCCCTTTGGTCTCGGCTGGTGTCCCATTTTAATTTTTATGGGTCTACCAGGGTTGTGTTGCGCGCACGTCACGCATCGGTGACAGTGTCGGGCTATATCTCTTCCATTCCTTTCCACCACCATTCCTTTCCTATCCTAGTTATCATGGCCTCTCTACCCACATGTGAGAGTCCATGGTGTAGTTCCAATAGGGTGTTTTGAATGCACTCTAGTGCTATTACCTTATCTCCCCATCTCCAAATGTTATCAGTCCCTTTGACTGCTCCCTGTGCTTTCCATTTCTCCTTTTCCTCCTTTGGGGTATCCTCATGTAAGTCCCGAATATCTATTTCGTCTCCTGCCTGTTCTGTTGCTGCTATTGGCAGCTCGCCAATTGTCTCCTGTCCAAAGGCTAACTGTACCGCCCTGTCTGCGGCTTGGTTCCCTTTGAAATTTAACCAGTCGGGTTATCTCTTTCTGGTGCGCTTTAATTTTGATTACTGCAGTTTCTCTAGGTTTCTCGCTTGCTCTCAATAATGCCTCAATTCTTTGCTGGTGCTTAATAGGGGTCCCTCCTGTGGTTATGAACCCTCTTCTTCCCCATGCTGTCATGTAGTCATGTATGACTCTGAATGCATACCAACTGTCTGTATAGATGTTTACCGTTTTACCTTCAGATAACTCTAGTGCCTGCGTGAGTGCCACTAGTTCTGCCACTTGCGCGGATAGACCTCCGTCAAACCTTCCTGACCTTACTGTCTCTAATTTGTCATTCACTACTGCCCACCCTGTTCGGGGTGATCCTTCCACATATTTGCGTGACCTATCCACAAAAAGGGCCTCCTCAGCTGTTATTAAGGGCATATCCTTTATCTTACTCTCTTCTTCGTCCCAATCTATATCTCCTTCGTCTAAAATCCCTTCTGCTGGGTTATTCCCTGTATCCCTTATTATTATCACGGACTTGCTTGGAGGTAGGAGAACAGCTTCCCACTTAGCCCTTCTCATGTTTGAGATTGACCTTAATTTTCCCATGTTCAACATTTCCACCAAGGTGTGTTTGGTGTGAAGGATTATATTCCCTGCCATGATTACTGGCTCACTAACCTTTACGGCCCAGGCAGCGCAATCCAAGGCGGCTATGCACCTTGGCAGTCCGGTGCTACCGGCCCTTCTGCTGTGGAATAATATCCTATGGGTCTCTTTCTGTCGCCATGGTCTTGTGTTACCACGGCGGAATAGAACCCTCCCTCAGTACTACAATAGATATGGAAGTCCTTATTAGAATCGAGTAATTCTCGTCCAGGGGCTAATATCAGTTCTGTGTTTAGTTTAGTGTAAGCCTCTTCCTGCTCAGGTCCCCCTTCTACTGGATCTAAAGCTGATTTTCCCCCTTTGAGTAGTCTTTGTATGGGTTCTGCTAATTTTGCGAACCCTGGGATGAAATTCCGGCTATAGTTCAATAGTCCTAGCACCTTTCTGACCCCTCTTGTGGTGATGGATCGCGCCATTTGTTGTATTGCCTTCTTTCGGTCCGTTGGCATTTCTTTAAGTCCTTGGGATATAAGGTGTCCAAGGTATAGGACCTGTGTTTTCCCGATTTGTGCCTTTTTGGGGCTCACCTTTAACCCTGTGGCTTTTAATTCATTCAGTACTAAATATAAGGCTTCTTGATGTCCTGACTTGGACTCTGAAGCTATCAGGATATCGTCTACATTTTGTAGGACCGTACTACCCTGTGGCAGTTCTACTCTGTTCAGGGTGTCACTCATTGCTCAATGGAATATAGCGGGGCTGTTGTGGAATCCCTGTGGTAAACGAGTCCAAGTGTACTGCTTGTCTCCCACCGTAAAGAAGCAAGGCTTCATTCTATGATCAAGGCTTCATTCTATGATCATCTTGCTGGTGCCAGTACAGAGCGAGACTGCGGATAGTTGGGAACCTGTCTCGGGGGCAGGGAATTCATATGGTGTTCGTGGAAGTGGAAATGACTAGGGTTGGGAAGCATTTTCCGATCAGGGCCAGTGTGATCTCCTGGACTCGTTTCGATCGCCTCAGGGGGTCGGAGAGGAATTTCCCAGATTTATTTTCCCCATATTGGCCCTGGGGTTTTCACTCTGGGTTTTCGCCTCTCCCTGGAGATCACATGGTCTGGAATGGGGGGGGTGGGGGTGAGTTAATAGGTTGTGATGAACAAAGCATCGTAGCTGTGAGGGACAGCTCGGTGGATAGGATATTGGTATGTAGATAGGCTGGAAAATTGGGCGGGGATCCTGGATTCAGGATTCAATCCTGGACCGGGGAGCGGCGCGGGCTTGGAGGGCCGAAGGGCCTGTTCCTGTGCTGTATTGTTCTTTGTTCTTTGTAAAGGCGAATTTGTCTTGGGATTCAGGATCCAATGGTAAGGTCCAGGATCCGTTGGCTATGTCCAATACTGTGAATATTTTATGCTCCTGTGACAGTCCATTCAGGATTGTCGAAGGGCTTGCTACGATGGGGTGCAATTTGGACGTGACTTTATTGAGTCCAGTGTAATCTATCGTGAGCCTATAGCTTCCATCAGGCTTGCTCACTGGCCATGTTGGGGAGTTAGTGGTGCTTGTGGTTTCTCTCAGAATCCCCCTTTCCACTAACCCTTTAACTATCTCCACTACAGCTTTCTCTGCATCTGGTTTTATTGGGTATTGTCGGTGTGGCTTATGCTCCGGTCCCGGTACCTTTATTGGGTCCGTTTTAGTCAAACCGGTATCGAACTTCGTTTTAGCCCATACTCCGGGGACGGAGGCACAGATGGCTCCGAACCCTCCTGTTTCTAATTCCCAATTTCTGGTGATGACTGTGGCCACCTTAATAGTTTCAAGATGACTTGTAAGCTTTCCTATTCTCGTTTTCCGAACGTCCTGTCTTGGCCAGATTAATTCTCCCTTTCCACAGTCTATCAGAATCTCATATTCTTTCATCAGATCATTTCCCATTATTGTACCCTCGTTATTTTTGGACATATAAAACCTCATTGGTATATACAGATTATTTATCTCTACTAACGTGGTCTCGCTCAGGTAGGCGGGTGTTTTGTTCCCTCCTATCCCGGTCAGGTAAATCATTTTATTTGTAGTGGGTAAGGGTAAGTCGGTGACAGATATGGATCCACTAGCATCTCACATTGCCTGCCCTCTACTAGTGCTGACACGTAAATCCTTCCCTCCTTCTTACCCTTGTGAATGGGGGCTGCAGACCGTCAATCTTGCTGACCCCAGAGGTCCTGTGATTCCTCCGGTTCTGCTGTGGTCATGGATCGGGTCAGGAGTTTCCCATGCTTATTCCAACACACTGCTTCTGTGTGTCCATATTTATTACATTGGCTGCAATGTTTCCCACTGTTCCCAAATCTGTTCCCTTTCCGTGGAGTCGCGCAATCCCTCGCAAAGTGTCCTTGCCGGCCACAATTGTGGCAAGTCAGTTTAGACTTTGTTCCATTCCCATTACTGTAGGCTGCTACTCTTTCTAGCCTTGTTCTTGCCTGGGATTTCTCTTCTCCCGGTACTCCGCTAGTCCACTCTACCAATTCATCGTAATCTTGGGACATAATCACTCCCATTTTTAGGATGACCTGGTGAGCGCTGGAGAGTCCATCCTTAAAAGCCTGGATGAACGCTCAATCCCCTCGACCTGGGTTCCCTTGTCCTGAGCACTCTTGATATACCTGGAACAAGCATTCCCTGTACTCAGAAGCTCCTTCCCTTTTTAACTGTTTTGTTGTGGTAATTCTGCTCCAGTTAATGGGAGCATTCCCTAATACCCTCTGAATCTCTGCTTTAAACTGGGTGAAGGGTGCCTGTTGGGTATCTATCTCCAATGTTAGGGCGACTGCATGTGTCCACCGTCCCCCGTTATAATCCTGTGCTGGAGGAGCGGCGGGTCCACCTGCTATCTGCCTCCTCTTATCTGCTGCACAGGCTGCCCTGACCAGCTGGTACGTCTCTCAGGTGTAATTGGTGTCCTACCCAGATTGTGTCTAATTCTTCCCAGAATTTAGTGTTTGTGCTTCTGGGTTGTAATTTTCCCAAGGAAGCCATTATCTGCTGTCTCTCACCTGGGGTGAAGGGTTGATAAGTTGCCTTTGGTCATGCATTTGTTCCCCCTCGGGTTACTGATGCTAAGTTGTGTTCTGGCGCTTCCCACTCCTCTGAAGGAGCGGTTGGTTCCTGCTGTGTGGACTCATAAGGAGGTAGAGGAACAGTTTACCCTCTCCATTGCTTTTCTTCTAAAACCTGGTTTTGCTTTTCCAGTTCCCTCACTCGGGATTCTAATTCTCTAATCCTTTCTTTATCTTCTCTCCACTTCTTAGTAGAGGCGACTACTTGCTCAATTAGACCAGCTAACTGATGTGTTAACATTACTCCTATCTTCTTTGTCTTGTTTTGCTTTTCTTTATCTATCCACTCTCTCTGCTGCTCTAAGGTGTGAGAAGTATCCCAGCCACCCTTTTGCATTCTCTTTATTAACTCTTTCCTGTCTGTCATGTAAATTTCAATGAGGGATCCTGCAGGTCCCCTTTTAACTTCATTATCTGCCATTTTGCAGACTTCACTAACCCCGGCCACGATTACTCCCTGGTAAAGTGTGCTCTCTACCGTAGGGACTTCACTACCCCCGGCCACTATTACTACTCTAGCACCGTATTTCACTACCGTTACAGGGTTTCAAGTTATACTCACGGCTTCCACTATTACCACCTCGGCAATGTGCTTCTCCACCGGAGTCCGGTTTAGTTCAGAGTTGATCAAGCTCCTTTTCCGCCCCGCTTTTCACAACATTGACAGTACTGTTCCCAACTTTTCAAACTTTCATGCAATCAGATAGTAACTCTGCATTTGTTCGCCACTGCAGAGTTTGATGTGAACCAACCTCTGCCACTTGTGCTTCACAATCCTAAGTGCCCTTGGTGTCTCTTTACCCCCTTCAATCTCCTGACCTTCGCGTGGGAGGTTCCTCCTCTTAGCAACCGGTCTAAGGCAGGGTTTTGAGACAGGTACTACCTTGTCCTCTTGTCGGTCAGCACAAGCAACAGTTACTTATTACTATCAGCAGTTAGTACTTAGCACTATATCATATACAACAATACTTATTACTACAAATACCCCTTAAGTTTAACCCCTTAAGTTTAACCCCTTGCAAGCTGTATTCTTGACCTTGTCTGACTCTCACAGATTCAGTGATCTCTACCCCGGCTCCGATCGTGGCCAATCGATCTCACCAGTAATAGGATCCTAGCCGACTACGCCAATTGTTGTGGTAAATGTACCACTGAGTCAGGCTTGGAGGTTTCAAGAATACAGTTTTATTTTAACGAAGCTTCATGGAGAAAAGGCACTAACAAGCAGCAAACCTTCTCTCAATGAGACAAGAGGAGCTGTCCATCTTTATACCCTTTACACAATAGATGGACCGGACATCTAGCCATTACCACATCGTTGTAATCAAGGAGGTGATCGATCGTTAACACATCATTATGTTACTTATTACTATCAGCAGTTCGATGCTCGGGTCACTGTCTGTGTGGAGTTTGCACATTCTCCTCGTGTCTGCGTGGGTTTCCTCCGGGTGCTCCGGTTTCCTCCCACAGTCCAAAGATGTGCAGGTTAGGTTGATTGGCCAGGTTAAAAATTGCCCATTAGAGTCCTGAGATGCGTAGGTTAGTGGGATTAGCGGGTAAATATGTGGGGGTAGGGCCTGGGTGGGATTGTGGTCGGTGCAGACTCGATGGGCCGAATGGCCTCCTTCTGCACTGTAGGGTTTCTATGATTCTATTCTATGATTATAGACAAATACAGACAGATACAGACATGAACATGTTAACGTCGGATTGTCTTATGAATGGATACATTTCCTACGTCATTGGCTATCAATGGTTTTAGTTTCGGCCTATTCATATAGCAATTTACAGTAATTGGTTTTCCTGAAGTAATGTATCCCCGATCCCACCTGTAGCTAATCTCATTATCTACCCCTATTGTCCTTATCCTTCAGCCCTGGCTGGCTTCTTGTAGGATTTGATTCCTGCATGTTTAACTTTGAATAGCTGTCTGTCCTCTATGTTTTAATCTCAGGTGGCTGTCTGTACTGAAAGTCAGTGCCCATTTAATGTTTCTTTCCCAGGTGACTGTTTGTGTGCCAGGCAGCCACCTTATGTGTACCCATCTGTGTATTTTTCCCCCTTCAAATAAATAGTCAAATGTAAATGTAAATGTGAATGTGTTTGCAGATATGCAAGGCTTACCTTTCCTACAGGCTGGCGTGGTAAATGTAAACGGAAGAAAGCATTACAAGATGTGGAGTGCGATACGGCCGTTTGAAGAGGAACTCCCGCTGGGGCAGCTGGAAAAGCATTGGAATTTCAAAGGGAAACCACGGGAAGAACAGGAAACAGAAGACCTGCGCTTCATGAGCTGAGAATGCCAGATACACTGGTTTATGGTCAGGAGTTTTCAATGTGTTTTTTGTAGTTGGTCTGGAAGCTTGCTTCGTGACCGCAGTTGTAAATTGTATTTCTGAGTCGTGACTGGTCTGGGGTTGATTCGTGACCAGTATTAGAAGCCCTGCTGTATATATATCCCCATTTTTCTGTGTTCACGGAGAACTTTGGCTTCTGCTTTCAAGGAGTCAAATTCTCCCGCAAGCTTGTGAGAATAAAGCCTACTCTATTTTGACTCATACCAGTCGCAAGAGGTATTTTTACCTACCACACCAGGGATTTTGATTCTCTGCTTGTTCAAAGATATTCAGGCTTTGTGATTGCCACATCAGTCAATTATCCTCGCAATCTTGGCATAGTAACTGCTCCATCAGCCAATGTGATCTATGTGTGGCATGGTGGCTAACTGGTTCGAAATGCTACCTACCAGCACCAGGGACGAGGGTTAAATTCTGGCCTTGGGTGACTGTCTCTGTGGAGTTATTATGGTCTCCTCATGACTGCGTGGGTTGCTTCTTGGTTTTCTCCCACAGTCCAAAGATATGAAGGTTAGGTGGATTACCCATGGTAAAATGGGTAATCCACAGGATAAGGGTGTGTACCTGGTAAGTTACCCTTTCAGAGAATTGGTACAGACTCTATGGGCTTAATGGCCTCCTTTTGCACTGTCAGGATTCTATGATTGCGATTCCTTCCTCAGTTGATAATCTCAGTGACCGTGTCTTCTTGCTCGATGATAGGCAGGGCCTGTGATTTCTCTCTCAGTTGATGATCTCACACACCCTGACGTTCAGTTAGGTGTCCCACACACTCAGTCTCACACCCCAACACACATTCACTCAGCCCCATATTCCCACACCAACAGTCAGTCTCACATTCCCCCACACACTCACTCAGTCAGTCTCATATTCACTCCCACACTGAGTCAACCTCACATTAGCACACATACTCAGTCTCACATTCATTCACACACTCAGTCAGTCTCACATTCATACACACACTCAGTCAGTCTCACATTGCCACACACACTCAGTTATTCTCACATCCACAGACAAACTCAGTCCGTCTCACATTCCCTCCCACACTCAGTCACTCTCACATTGCCAAACACACTCAGTCAGTCTCACATTTCCACACAATCAGCCTCATTCACAGAAACACACAATCTCACATTCCCAAAGAAGCACATACACTCAATCATTCACTCCCACCTGATGCACTATCAATCAAGCAAAGACTAGTTTGTATGCAAGAACAAATAGGCTTTTATTCGCAAAAGACTTGGAGCACACCCATGCCGATGAACTTGTCCAGAGACTGAGGCAGGGGGTGGGGAGCAGTCACCTTTATACCTGGACCAGGGGGGGAGGAGTCCCCGGCAGGGACGTGTCCAGGCATGTCACACACACAGGCAATAAGTTAACAGTGGTTTACCACATTCACCCCCTGCTTTTAAAAAAGTGTGGGTGAGGTGGGTGGAACGATATTTACAGAATCACAAATTTACAAATTTACAACTTTAGTCTCTCTGAGGGCTTGATCTGCCGCTGCGACCGCCGTAGTGCTGGTTGTGGTGTCGCTTCTGGTGGCTGCGGTGTTGGTTCAGGCACCAGGCCGTAGTCGCTCGAGTCGTCTGTAGTCCCTTCTGATTGTCGGGTGCGCGGTGGCAGTTCCTGGGGCTCAGGCATGCTGTATACGGGGGTTGGGGGTGTGGGGTTGTGGGTCGTAGTGGTCCCTGGGGCACCTGCGGGTGCCAGGTCTCGAATAGAGACCGTGTCCTCCTGCCCGTCGGGGTACACCACATAGGCGTATTGGGGGTTGGCGTGGAGGAGTTGGACCCTTTCGACCAGGGGGTCCAACTTATGGGTCTTCACGTGCTTCCGGAGCAGGACAGGGCCTGGGGACATCAGCCACGATGGTAGTGAGGTCCCCGAGGAGGACTTTCTGGGGAAAACAAACATTCTTTCATGAGGGGTAGCAATGGCAGCTGTGCAAAGGAGTGGTCTAATCGAGTGTAGTGCATCAGGGAGGATCTCTTGCCAGCGGGTGACTGGAATGCCTTTGGATCTCAGAGGTAGTAAAACGGCCTTCCAGACAGTCGCGTTCTCCCTCTCTACCTGTCCGTTCCCCCTGGGGTTGTAGCTGGTGGTCCTACTCGAGGTTATGCCTTTGGAGCAGGTACTGTCACAGCTCATCACTCACAAAGGAGGATCCCCGGTCGCTATGGATATAGCTAGGGAAACCGAACAGGGTGAAAAGGCTGTGCAGGGCCCTGACGACCGTGGCCGAGGTCATATCCGGGCAGGGAATAGCGAAGGGGAAACGTGAATATTCGTCAATGACATTGAGGAAGTATATGTTGCGGTCAGAAGAGGGGAGGGGGCCTTTGAAGTCAACGCTTAGGCGTTCGAAAGGGTGGGTGGCCTTTATGAGGTGTGCACTGTCTGGCCGAAAGAAGTGCGGCTTGCACTCTGCGCAGGCCTGGGAGTGTCTGGTTATAGACCCGACTTCCTCAATGGAGTAGTGCAGGTTAGGGGCTTTAATGAAGTGAAAAAACCTGGTGACCCCTGGATGGCAGAGGTCGTTGTGGAGAGTCTGCAATTGGTCTATTTGTGCGCTGGCACATATTCCCTGGGACAGGACGGCTGGGTGCTCATTGAGCTTCCCGGGCCGGTATAAGATGTCGTAATTGTAGGAGGAGAGCTCAATCCTCTACCTCAATATTTTATCATTTTTGATCTTGCCCCACTGCGTGTTATTAAACATGAATGCAACTGACCGTTGGTCCGTGAGTAGGGTGAATCGTTTACCAGCTAAGTAGTGGTGCCAGTGCCGTACAGCTTCCACTAAGGCTTGGGCCTCCTTTTCAACAGAGGAGTTTCGAATTTCAGGGCCTTGGAGGGTTCGTGAGAAGAAGGCCACGGGTCTGTCTGCCTGGTTAAGGGTGGCAGCTAGGGCGAAGTCAGACGCATCGCTCTCCACCTGGAATGGGATGGATTCGTCTACAGCATGCATCGTGGCCCTCGCGATGTCTGCTTTTATGCGGTCGAAGGCTAGGCAGGGGAAAAGAGGTGGATTTGATGAGCGGATGGGCTTTATCCGCATAATTGGGGACCCACTGGGCGTAATACGAGAAGAAGCCCAGGCATCTCCTCAATGCTTTGAGGCTGGTGGGGAGGGGGAGTTCCAGGAGGGCACGCATGCGGTCGGGATCGGGACCGATGACCCCATTTTCCACAACACAACCAAGGATGGCGAGGCGGTGTGTGCGGAATACACACTTCTCCTTATTATAGGTCAGATTTAGGAGTGTGGCGGTGTGGAGGAATTTGTGGAGGTTGGCGTCGTGGTCCTGCTGATCATGGCCACAGATGGTGACGTTATCCAGGTACGGGAAGGTGGCCCACAGCCCGTTCTGGTCTACCATTCGGTCCATCTCACGCTGGAAAACCGAGACCCCATTGGTGACGCTGAAGGGGACCCTAAGGAAGGGATAGAGGCGGCCATCCGCCTCAAAGGCAGTATATTGGCGGTCTTCCGGGCGGATAGGGAGCTGGATGTATGCAGATACTGGCCTCAATGATCCCCTCCCCGAGGAGCCGTTGTACTTCGGACCTGATAAAAACTCTGTCTCCAGCACTGTACCGTCTGCTCTTGGTGGCGATGGGCTTGCAATCGGGGGTGAGATTTTCAAACAGTGAGGGAGGGGTGACTTTAAGGGTCGAGAGTCTGCAGGTGGTGCGCGGTGGGTGGTCTAAGAACTGCTGATTGCAAATGGAGAGTGGGGGAAAAGGCCCATTATACTTCATGGTGACAATCTTAAGGTGACTCAGGAAATCTAGCCCCAGGAGTACGGCAGCGCAGAGTTGTGGCAGCACGAGGAGCCTGAAATTTTTGTACACTGTGCCCCGTACAGTCAGGGTCGCCACGCAGTACCCGAGGACATCCACCGAGTGGAACTTTGAAGCCGTGGAGATCGTTTGCTTCACTGGCAGTACTGAAAGAGCGTAGCGACACACTGTGTTAGGGTGAATAAAGCTCTCCGTACTCCCACAGTCAAATAAACAGTTTGTCGTGCGACCGTTTACCTCGATGTTCATCATGGACCTGGCGAGTTGGTGAGGCCTGGACTGGTCCAGCGTAATCGAAGCCACCGTTGGATTTTGCGACGCGGCTGATGGCGTCCAAGATGGCGGTCCACACGGCTCACACGCGGCTGATGGTGTCCAAGATGGCAGCCCGCACGGCCCACATGCGGCTGAAGGCATCCAAGATGACGGCCCACACGCGGCTGAAGGCATCCAAGATGGCGGCCCGCACGGCCCACACGTGGCTACCCGCGCCCAAGATGGCAGCCCCCGTGGGTCGTATGCGGTGCTACTGGGCTTGGAGGTCGATTTCGCCCTGCATACCTTCACGTAATGGCCCTTCTTTCCACACCCGGAGCAGATCGCATCCTTTGCTGGGCAGCGTTGTCGGGGATGCTTCCCCAGGCTGCAGTAGTAGCACTTCGGGCCTCCGGAGACTGCTGCAGCAGTCGGGTCATTGGTGGGACGTGACGTGGCGTGGAGTAGGCCTGCGGCCCTCCCGAGTACAGAGGTGGCGGCGACTGTGGTGTCCATGATGCGCCCCCGTGGTCGGGAGTGTAGGCCTCGAGATTACGGAAGACCACCTCTAACGAGTCGGCAAGCACCACAATCTTTTGTAGGTCCAGCCCACTCTGTTCCAGCAGTCGTTGTCGGATATAGTTTGACCTGATACCCGTGACATAGGCATCTCTGATTAAGCCCTCAGTGATTTGGGCGGCTGTTACGGTCTTGCAGTTGCAGGCCCTGCCAAGTGCTCGCAACGCATGCAGGAATTGATCGCCCGATTCTCCTGGCTGTTGTCTGCGAGTAGCCAGACGATGTCTGGCGTAGATTTCATTAGACTGTTTGTTGTCCTGGCCTTTTAAAAGTTCGATCGCATCCTTGTAAGTTTCAGCGTCTCTAATCATCGAGAATACTTGATCGCTTACCCGGGCGTGGAGCACGTGTCGCTTGTCGGTTTCGGTCCGGACGACGGAGGAGGAGGTGAGGAAAGTTTCAAAACAGCGCAGCCAGTGATCGAAGCTGTTAGAGGCTCCTACAGCTTGAGGATCCAATTCGAGTTTATCGGGTTTTAGTATCTGCTCCATCCCAAAACCTTTGCTAATAAAATTGATGCACTATCAATCAAGCAAAGACTAGTTTGTATGCAAGAACAAATAGGCTTTTATTGGCAAAAGACTTGGAGCACACCCATGCCGATGAACTGGTCCAGAGACTGAGGCAGGGGGCAGGGAGCAGTCACCTTTATACCTGGACCAGGGGGGAGGAGTCCCAGGCAGGGCCGGCAGGGACGTGTCCAGGCATGTCACACACACAGGAAATAAGCTAACAGTGGTTGACCACACCACCTCTACGCAAATGTGTACACACTGTCAATCTCTCATCTCCACGCTCAACGTGTACACACTGTCAATCTCTCACCTCCACGCTCAGGTGTACATACTGTCAATCTCTCACCTCCACGCTCAGGTGTACATACTGTCAATCTCTCACCTCCACGCTCACGTGTACATACTGTCAATCTCTCACCTCCATGCGCACGTGTACACACTGTCAATCTCTCACCCCCACACTCACGTGTACACTGTCAATCTCTCACCTCCACGCTCACGTGTACACACTGTCAATCTCACACCCCCACGCTCACGTGTACTTACTGTCAATCTCTCACCTCCACACTCATGTGTACATACTGTCAGTCTCTCACTCCCACATTCATGCAGTCTCTTACTCCAGTACGATAACATATTCTCAGTCTCTCTCTCTCAACCACAAATGCATTTCTTGTCATAAAAATTGTCGCAAAAATCTGGCGTCCTTACCTGGTCGGGCCTACACGTGACTCCAGAACCACAGTACTGTTATTGACTTGTAACTTCTCTTTGAAATTGTCGCGCTTGCCACTCAGTTCAAGGGGCAATTAGGGATGAGCGATGAATGCTGGACCAGCCATCTACTCCCACATCCAATGTATAAAAAATGGTGTCAAAGGCAGTCACTGACAATTTACCTTTTGAGCTGAACTATTTTGTCCACGTTCGAACCACGAACCACATGAGCTAATTGGCCCTTCGATTGCACTGTCGTGGCCCCTTCCCTCTCTTTACCGATGATCCAGACTAGGCTGATGGGGTGTAATTGGAAGTGGATAAATTTTAACCTTAAATGTGGCACCGATTTCCAATTTAATTTCATTACCCTGAAGATTAAAGGAAGGGAGATATTCATGCAAGTTACTCCCCAACCATCTCTCTCTCTCCCTCCATCTCTATCAATCCATTTATATTTCTCTCTCTCCTTCACTCTTTTTGGTCTATTAAATGGCTTTTTTTGCAACTGGTAAAACCAGCTAGCTGACTGTGAAGTCATTTTTGCTTGAGGGGTATTTTGTACTCAAATTTAATGAGAGAACAAGTATGTATCCATCCGCAGTGTAGACAGACAGCAGCGTGTAGGTGCAAATAAGACAAAACAGCAAAGCAGGGGCAGTGGAATGGGACAGATGATTTGGGGGGGGGGGGCAGTGGAATGGGACAGATGATTTGGGGGGGGGCAGTGGAATGGGACAGATGATTTGTGGGGGGGGCAGTGGAATGGGACAGATGATTTGGGGGGGGGCAGTGGAATGGGACAGATGATTTGGGGGTCTCGGCTCATGGCTTCTTCATGAAAAATCCTCAGCTATAGACTTGGTTAACAATTAGAAACTGTGCGAAGTGAGATTTGAAATCCTAAAGGAATGAATCCCGTCTTCCATGTTTGAAGATTTGTACAGAGCGTTCCAGGTGCAAAAACTTGGAACGAAAAGAGCTCTGGGATTCGGGAGAGGAATCCGCTCCACATGCCATACAGGTCTAATCACGTGAGTGCATGCAGGACCTTATTGTGAGTCAATTTTCCGGCACAGAGATAAATAAATGGACTGCAAAGCCCACGATAGGATGTGAAAGTACCGTCCTCAGCTTGTTCAAATTCATACTTTAAGTTCCGAATTGTGCTTGTGTTTTAGGCAGTGGAATGACTTGTCGGTGAGTCATTTGTATTTTATGGTTCGCAGTGCGACAAATTTGATGATTAAATGAGGTGCAACCCTGACATCTGGATTTTGAATGCCTTCTTGACCACCTTGTTCACCTGAGTTGCCACCTTCAGTGAACTGTGGATCTGCATCCCTAAATTCCTTTGTATGCTAATATTTCTGAGGTCTCTACCATTTACTGTATACTTTCCCTCTGCGCTAGATCTTCCAAAGAGAGATAGCTGGAATACCCAATTGAAATCTTACCTGCCATTGTTGATGATAGCTACTCCGATCAGGGGATCTGCTGTCATGGTATTGTCACACTCATCTATCTGACTTCATCCTCACACATCCACTGTAGCTCATCTGTAACTGTTCAGCCTCAGAGTAAATGGATGGCCTTTTAGGAGTGAGATGAGTAGGTGGCGAGAGGGAGGGTTGGAGAAGGAAGCAGTGAAGCAGAGAGACAGCGAGAGGGAGGGTTAGGAGGGAGGTGGTGAGGGGGAGAGGTGATGAGGAGGAGGATTGGAGAGGGAAGCGATGAGTAGAAGAGGGAGGCGAGGGGAAGGGAAGCAGCGAAGAGGAGAGGTGGCGAGCGGGAGAGGTGGCGAGCGGGGGAGGTGGCGAGCGGGGGAGGTGGCGAGCGGGGGAGGTGGCGAGCGGGAGGGGCAGTGAAGGCTTTTCAGGATTGACAAGTGCTGAGGCTGTGCAGTGAAAAAAGCTGTCCTGGATGGGTTTAAGGGAAAGCTGTATGAATGTATAATGGTGGAAGGGAATGGAGGAGATATTTATGGGATGAGATGAGGGGCGTGTGGGGGTTGAGCAGGAGGCCTGGATGAAATAGGTCTGGATAAACAGCAATGGTGTATTTCTCTGCTCTATAATACGATGTAAGTATTAAACCGTAAGTCCCTGCATTGGAACACACAAACTTATTCCAGCAATAATAAAACATTCAGTGAAGAAAGTAAGAAAACGTTGCTGGATACTTCGCTCAGAGACTTCTGATGTATAGATGCTGCCTGGACCTGCTGTGGGTCTCCAGTGATAAAATCCGACAGCACCAAAGGAGGCCATTCAGCCCATTGTGCCTGTTCCAACACTGAGAGAGCAATTCAATGCATTCCATTCTCCTGCTCTTTCCCGGTCGCCTTGGCATGCTCTGCTTATATTTTCAACAACAGTGCACATTTATATAGCACCATCAACGTAGATAAGCTAACTTGCAAGAGTGTTATGGATTAATATTGGACACCCAAGACATGAGGACAGGTGAAAGTGTGTCGGTTGTGAGGTGGGCAAAGGGAGGAGGGAGAAGTGGGGAGGGTTAGGATGGCAATTCCAGTTTGGGGCCCAGGGAGCAGAAGACACAATCGCCAAGTGACAGAGTGAATAAAAGCAGAGAATTTTAAAGTTTTAAAATTTCTTTGTTAGTGTCACAATTCGGCTCACATTAACATTGTAATGAAGTTACTGTGAAAATCCCTGAGTCGCCACACTCCGGCGTTTGTTCGGATACACTGAGAGAGAATTTAGCATGGCCAATCCACCTAACCATCATGTCTTTCAGACTGTGGGAGGAAACCGGAGCAGCTGAAGAAAACACACGCAGACCCAGGGAGAAAGTGTAAATGGCACACAGACAGTGAGCCAAGCCAGCATTTGAAGCCTGGTTCCTGGTGCTGTGAAGCAGCAGTGCCAACCCTAGTTACAGCTTGCAAATCACATTGCACAAAACTAAAGTCCTCAGCTTTCTAACTTCTTATTACAATTCATTTGGAATGTAAGAATTTTTGAAACGTTTGATTAATTTGTGGGTTAAATGGGATGTGCAGCAGGCATTTGAATTGATTTTATAAAAGATCTGAAGGTGGATATTTCTGGTTCTCTGAAGATTAAATTTATCTCATGCTTTTGCCATCTCCCTCTCTCTCTCTCTCCAATAATATCCTCTCTGGCCATTTCCCCCACATTCCGTTTCTCTTACTCCCCTTTTCCATCGTGCTTTTGCTCATTGTCACCCCCTCATTCTCTGTTAATTATAGCCCTAGTTCTCTCTTTCTCTCACTCCTCTTAACATCTTTCTCACTTTTCCCCTCTTCCCCTTCACTATCCCTGACTGTCCGTCTCTCTCGTACTTCCAACATCTCTATGTATGGATGTATCCATCCATTCATTTATCCATTGGTCCATCCATCTGTCCGCCCATCCACCCATCCATTCGTCCATCCGCCCGTCCGTCTGCCCGTCTGTTCATCCATCCTTCCGATCTGTCTATCCATCTATCCATCATTCTCTATCTATCTATCTATCTATCTATCTATCTATCTATCTATCTATCTATCTATCTATCTATCTATCTATCTATCTATCTATCTATCTATCTATCTATTGATTTATCGATCTATCTTCCACCCATCCATCATCCATCCATCCATCCGTCCGTCCATCCATCTGTCTGTTCATCCATCCATCTGATCTGTCTGTCCATCTGTCCATATGCCTGTCTCTCTCTATCTATCCATCCATCTATCTATCTATTGATCTACCTATCTTCCATCCATCCATCATCCATCCATCCAAGCATCCATCCGTCTGTCCGCCCTGTCTGCCTGTCTGTCTGCCTGTCTGTCTGTCTGCCTGTCTGACTGTCTGCCTGTCTGTCTGCCTGTCTGTCTGCCTGTCTGTCTATCTGTCTGTCTATCTGTTTATCTGTCTGTCTGTCTATCTTTGTACCTCTCTGCCTATCTGTCTGTCTATCTGTCTGTCTATCTGTCTATCTGTCTGTCTGTCTGTCTGCCTGTCTATCTATCTGTCTGTCTATCTGTCTATCTGTCTGTCTGTCTGTCTATCTTTCTACCTCTCTGCCTATCTGTCTGTCTATTTGTCCACCAGTCTCTTTCTCTTTCTCTCTCTAAATTATATCGCCATAGTACAGAGATTCTCACACTGACTGTACAGTCGGAGAAAACTGTGACCTCTCCACAGATTAGGATTGGCTGTCCAAGAGATCAATTTAAACTTAGAACTAATTTCCAACACCTTCACGTCATTGCCTTTTTGGACCACTGTCTATCTCTCTGTACTGCAGTTTTGCCCCCCCACCCCCCCACCCCAACCCCTCCCCCACTCTCTCTCTCTCTCTCTCTCAGGTAGTTATTCTGATTGGACAGGCTGGAGTCTCTGTGTGACGATTGCTGAGATGTACGGGGTACTTGGTCTACGTTTTAAATCTGTAACTGGCTTGATGTCCGAACTATGTTCTTCACTTGTCCGTATATTGACATCGTGTGTAAACATTACTGGTAAGTATATTTTTTTCCCTGCCTATTTCAGTCTGCTGTGGGATCTACATAAACATTGACAAGCTTCAAAAACAGGCTTATACCAGTTGACGTGTCGGGGCAGCACGGGGCACAGTGGCCAGGACTGCTGCCTGACAGCGCCAGGGACCCGGGTTTGATTCCCAGCTTGGGAGGAGAGTGGCGTTTGCATATTCTCTCTGTGTCTGCATGAGTTTCCTCCGGGTGCTCCGCTTTCCTCCCACCATCCAAACATGTGCAGTTTCGGTGGATTGGCCATGCAAAATTTCCCCTTAGTGTCAGTGTGACTAGCAGGGTAAATACGTGGGGTTACGGGGATGAGGCCTGGGTGGGATTGTTGTTGGTGTAGGCTCGATGGACTGAATGGCCTCTTTCTGTACTGTATGAATTCTGTGAAACTGAGATGAGTAGACCTGCAAGAGCTAAAAGATATCACTGCGCTCAGGGGGAGGCAAACACTGTTGATGTGAATCCAGTAAGAAGTCTCACAACACCAGGTTAAAGTCCAACAGGTTTATTTGGTAGCACAAGCCACAAGCTTTCGGAGCGCTGCCCTTCATCAGGTGAGTGGGAGTTCTGTTCACAATCAGGACATATAAAGACACAAACTCAATTTACAAAATAATGGTTGGAATGCGAGTCTTTACAGGTAATCTAGTCTTAAAGGTACAGACAATGTGAGTGGAGAGAGGGTTAAGCACAGGTTAAAGAGATGTGTATTGTCTCCAGCCAGGACAGTTCGTGAGATTTTGCAAGCCCAGGCAAGTCGTGGGGGTTACAGATAGTGTGGCATGAATTCAAGATCCCGGTTGAGGCCGTCCTCATGTGTGCAGAACTTGGCTATCAGTCTCTGCTCAGCGACTCTGCGTTGTCGTGTGTCGTGAAGGCCGCCTTAGAGAATGCTTACCCGAAGATCAGAGGCCGAATGCCCGTGACCGCTGAAGTGTTCCCCAACAGGAAGAGAACACTCCTGCCTGGTGATTGTCGAGTGGTATTCATTCATCCATCGTCGTAGCATCTGCATCGTCTCCCCAAGAGTCACATTATGGTATCATGAAATGTACATGGACAGTTCAGATTGACAGTCTCCAGGAAGCCAGTCAGGGGCTTGGCGGTTTGGGAGGGGCACATTCAAATGGTTTGTTTTAAAGAGATGCAGACAAAAACAATGTAAGACAGATAATGGAGCACGGCATGAGAAGGGAAACCGTGAAGAACAAAATAAAGTCCAAAATTACGAGAAAAGTAGTTTTCTTTGGCAACGATAATCCACATGGGAAGTGTATTAAATTGTCTGTGCCTCCCTGAAATCTACGTGCAGTATATACGTAGATATACAAATAGTATATGCCTTGCACTTAATAAATTTGTTCAAAAATAAATGTTATTCTCAAGTCCTATCTTGTTATAAAGGGGGTTAAATGCTCACATCAACACAGAGGGAATATAATAAGCTCCAATATGCAGTCTCAGCTTTCTATTTTGCTCTCGCAATGCCAAGTGATGCTGGAATTTCATTGGCTTATTCAATAAAATCGCAACTCGCCTCTCTGAATTTGATGTTTCTTGGAAGGAAGAGGCGTTTGCTTTACACGTCGCCCCTGGGATGTAACCATTCCACAACCACCCCACCCCCCCAACTCCCTCTAAAAACCCCACTTCACTGCGTCCACCCTTGTTGAATAGGAGAAGATTAATGGGGAGATTGTCTCTACTTTTCAAAATGAATGAGAGTCAGGAGGGCTCAATCATTCCCGGGAAGGTGGATATCCAGAAGAAACCAATGTAAATGATTGGTAAGCAACACAGAAGCGTAGAATCTCTACTGTGCAGAAAGAGACGATTTGGCCCAGCAATTCTGCACCGACTCTCTGACAGATTATCTTACTCAGGACCTCTTCACCATCTTATCACCGCAGCTAAAAACGGAGGGAGCTCTGGAGGAGTATAATGAAAGTAGGAAAATACTCAAACGGGGAATTAGAAGAGCAAAAAGGGGTCACGAAATGTTCTTGGCAGACAGGATTAAGGAGAATCCCAAGGCATTTTATTCATACGTTAGGAACAAAAGGGTTGTTAGGGAAAAAATCGGATCTCTCAGGGACAAAAGTGGGGACTTATGCTTGGAGCCCAAAGAGGTAGGGGAGATCCTAAATGAATACTTTGCGTCGGTATTCACTAAGGAGAGGGATGTGTTGACTGGGAGTGTCTCGGAGGGGAGTGTTGAACCGTTGGAGAAAATCTCCATTACAAAGGAGGAAGTGTTAGGTTTGTTAGAGAATATAAAGACTGACAAATCCCCAGGGCCTGATGGAATCTATCCAAGGCTGCTCAGGGAGACGAGAGGTGAAATCGTTGGGCCTCTGACGCAAATCTTTGTCTCGTCACTGGACACAGGTGAGGTCCCAGAGGATTGGAGGATAGCCAATGTGGTCCCGTTATTTAAGAAGGGTAGGAAGGATAACCCGGGTAATTATAGGCCGGTGAGCTTGACGTCCGTGGTGGGGAAGTTGTTGGAGAAGATTCTTAAAGATAGGATGTATGCGCATTTAGAAAGGAATAAACTCATTAACGATAGTCAACATGGTTTTGTGAGAGGGAGGTCATGCCTCACGAACCTGGTGGTGTTTTTTGAAGAAGTGACCAAAATGGTTGACGAAGGAAGGGCCGTGGATGTTGTCTATATGGACTTTAGTAAAGCATTTGACAAAGTCCCTCATGGTAGGCTAGTGAAAAAGGTTGGATCCCATGGGATAAAGGGGGAGGTGGCTAGATGGGTGGAGAACTGGCTTGGTCATAGAAGACAGAGGGTGGTAGTGGAAGGGTCTTTTTCCGGCTGGAGGCCTGTGACTAGTGGTGTACCGCAGGGCTTGTATTGGGACCTCTGCTGTTTGTGATTTATATAAATGATCTGGAAGAAGGAGTAACTGGGGTGATCAGTAAGTTTGCGGACGACACAAAACTGGCAGGACTTGCAGATAGTGAGGAACATTGTCAGAGGCTACAGAAGGATATAGATAGGCTGGAAATTTGGGCAAGGAAATGGCAGATGGAGTTCAATCCTGATAAATGCGAAGTGATGCATTTTGGTGGGAATAATGTAGGGAGGAGCTACACGATAAATGGAAGAACCATAAAGGGTGTAGAGACGCAGAGGGACCTGGGTGTGCAAGTCCACAGATCTTTGAAGGTGACGTCACAGGTGGAGAAGGTGGTGAAGAAGGCATATGGCATGCTTGCCTTTATAGGACGGGGCATAGAGTATAAAAGTTGGGGTCTGATGTTGCAGATGTATAGAACGTTGGTTCGGCCGCATTTGGAATACTGCGTCCAGTTCTGGTCGCCACACTACCAGAAGGACGTGGGGGCTTTGGAGAGAGTACAGAGGAGGTTTACCAGGATGTTGCCTGGTATGGAGGGGCTTGGTTATGAGGAGAGATTGGGGAAACTGGGGTTGTTCTCCTTGGAAAGACGGAGGATGAGGGGAGACTTAATAGAGGTGTATAAAATTATGAAAGGCATAGATAGGGTGAACGGTGGGAAGCTTTTCCCCGGGTCGGTGGTGACGTTCACGAGGGGTCATAGGTTCAAGGTGAAGGGGGGGAGGTTTAACACAGATATCAGAAGGACATATTTCACACAGAGGGTCGTGGGGGCCTGGAATGTGTTGCCGGGCAAGGTGGTGGAGGCGGACACACTGGGAACGTTTAAGACTTATCTAGACAGCTATATGAACGGAGTGGGAATGGAGGGATACAAAAGAGTGGTCTAGTTTGGACCAGGGAGCGGCGCGGGCTAATTGTTCCTGGTTTCTCGTTTCAAGGCTTCATTCTATGATCATCTTGCTGGTGCCAGTACAGAGTGAGACTGCGGATAGTTGGGAACCTGTCTCGGCGGCAGGGAATTCATATGGTGTTCGTGGAAGTGGAAATGACTAGGGTTGGGAAGCATTTTCCGATCGGAGCCATTGTGATCTCCTGGACTAGTTTCGATCGCCTCAGGGGGTCGGAGAGGAATTTCCCAGATTTTTTTTCCCCATATTGGCCCTGGGGTTTTTCACTCTGGGTTTTCGCCTCTCCCTGGAGATCACATGGTCTGGAATGGGGGGGTGGGGGTAAGTTAATAGGTTGTAATGAACAAAGCATCGTAGCTGTGAGGGACAGCTCGGTGGATAGGATATTGGTATGTAGATAGGCTGGAAAATTGGGCGGGGATCCTGGATTCAGGATTCAATCCTGGACCGGGGAGCGGCGCGGGCTTGGAGGGCCGAAGGGCCTGTTCCTGTGCTGTATTGTTCTTTGTTCTTTGTTCTTTGATCATTTACAATGGCTAACCCATCTAACCCAGATATCTTGGGACACTGAGGGTCAATTTACCATGGCCATTTCAAATAACCTGCACATCTTTGGACTGAAACCTGAGCCCTTGAAGGAGAACCAAACAGACACGCAGTGATGATGCAAAAACTCGAAACAGAATGGAATTGAACCCGGGTCCCTGCGTCTCTGAGGCAGCAATGCTATCCACTTTGCCACCGCGCACACCCTGAACAATGATATTTAGGTTTTTTTCACCCAGCAAATGCTTAGGTTTTGGGCAGCACCAACTGAGAATGTTTGGGAATAGGTGTCACCTTGGTTTTCAGAAGAGAATTGGGTTCTGTCCTGTATGGAAATAAAAACTGCAGCACAATATGGACAAAGGAGTAGGTCAAAGTCAACATCACTTGTAGAGAGGCAGCATAGAGAGGAGAGGATAAAAGGTGTCCATCTATGCTGTTACTATTCTATGTTATTATCACCATCCCTTTTTGAAGTACTTCGACATTTATAGCTCCCTGTGTATACAAATTTAACCTTTGCCTCATCACCCTCAATCTTAGAACATAAGGCGATAAGAAGTAGGAGCAGAACTGGGCCATTCGGCCCAACAAGTCTGCTTTACCATTCAATGAAATCGTGACTGATTTGATGTGATAATCCTTACCTCCGCCTTTCCGCGATATTCCCATAACCCTTGATCCCCTTTCTGATTAAAAAATTGTCTATCTCAGCCTTGAACACATTGAACGGCAGAAACTCTACAGCCCTCTGCAGTAAAGAATTCCACAGATTCACTAGCCTCTGGGAGAAGAAATTCCTCCTTATCTCTGTCTTAAATGGGTGACCACTTACTCTGAGATTGTGCCCTCTGGTCCTATACTCTCCCACAAAGGGAAACAAATCCTCAGAACCTACCCTGTCAAGATCCCTGAGAATCCTGTATGTCTCAATAAGGTTGCCTCTCATTCTTCTAAACTCCATGAGTAATGAGGTAGGAATAATTAATGATCTTACAGTTGGCGATCCTCTCGGAAAAAGCGATCACAGTATGGTTGAATTTTAAATACAGATGGAGTGTGAGAAGGTAAAATCCAATACCAGTGTCTCGTGCTTAAATAACAGAGACGACAAAGGGACGAGTGAGGCGATGGCTAAGGTAGACTGGGAGCAAAAACTTAATGGTGGGACAATTGAGGAACAGTGGAGAACTTTCAAAGCGACCTTTCACAGTGCTCAGCAAAAGTATATACCAGTGATAAGGAAGGACTGTAGAAAAAGAGATAATCAGCCATGGATATCAACGGAAATAAAGGAAGTTATCAAATTGAGATACAATGCATACAAAGTGGCAAAGATTAGTGGGAACCTAGAGGATTGGGAAATATTTAAAGGTCAGCAGAAAGCCACGAAAAAAGGTATAAAGAAAGGTAACATGGATTATGAGAGTAAACTAGCTCAGAATATAAAAACAGATAGCAAAAGTTTCTACAAATATATAAAATGAAAAAGAATGGCTAAAGTAAACATTTGAGGATGAGAAGGGGGATGTAATAACTGGAAATGAGAAAATGGCTGAGGCATTGAACAGGTATTTTGTGTCAGTCTTCACAGTGGAAGACACAAATAAAATGCAAAAAATTGACGACAGGAAGGCTATGGCAGGTGAGGACCTAGAAATGATCATTATCATGAATGAGGTAGTGTTGGGCAAGCTAATGGGGCTAAAGGTAGGCAAGTCTCCTGGCCCTGATGGAATGCATTCCAGGGTATTAAAAGAGATGGCGGGGGAAATAGCAAATGCACTAATGGTAATTTACCAAAATTCGCTGGGCTCTGGGGTGGTTCCCGCAAATTGGAACACAGCAAATGTGACGCCGCTGTGTCAAAAAGAAGTTTGACAAAAGGCCGGTAAACATAGGCCGGTTGCTTAGCTTCTGCAGTAGGGAAAATGCTTAAATCTATCATCAAGGAAGAAATAGCGAGACATCTGGATATAAATTGTCCCATTGGTAAGATGCAGCGTGGGTTCATGAAGAGCAGGTCATGTTTGACTAATTTGGTGGAATTCTTTGAGAACATTATAAGCTCAGTGGACAATGGGGAACCTGTGCATGTGGTGTATCTGGATTTCCAGAAGGCATTTGACAAGGTGCCGCACCAAAGACTGCTACATAAGATAAAGGTGCATGGTGTTATGGGTAATGTATTAGCAAGGATAGAAGATTGATTAACTAACAGGAAGCAAAGAGTGGGGGTAAATGGGTGTTTTTCTGATTGGCGATCAATGACTAGTGGTGTGCCTCAGGGGTCAGTATTGGGACCGCAATTGTTTACGATTTCTATAGATGATTTGGAGTTGGGGACCAAGTGTAGCTTGTCAAAATTCGCAGATGACACGAAGATGAGTGGCAGAGCAAACTGTGCAGAGGACATTTAAAGTTTGCAAAGGGAAATAGATCGTTTAAGTGAGTGGGTGAGGTCTGGCAGATGGAGTACAATGTTGGTAAATGTGAGGTTATCCACTTTGGTAGGAATAACAACAAAATGGACTATTATTTAAATGTTTTTAAAAAATGCAGCATGCTGCTGTGCAGAGGGACCTGGGTGTCCTTGTGCAAGAATCACAAGGACTTGGTTTGCAGGTGCAGCAGGTAATTAAGAAGGTAAATGGAATTTTGTCCTTCATTGCTAGAAGGATAGAGTTTAAAAACTGCGAGGTTATGTTGCAGCTGTTTAAGGTGCTGGTGAGGCCACACCTGGAGTACTGTGTACAGTTTTGGTCTCCTTACTTGAGAAAGGATACACTGGCACTAGAGGGGGTGCAGAGGAGATTCACTAGGTTGATTCTGGAGTTGAGAGGGTTGGCTTATGAGGAGAGACTGAGTAGACCGGAGCTATACTCATTGGAATTCAGAAGAATGAGAGGAGATCTTATAGAAACATATAAGATTATGAAGGGAATAGATAAGGTAGAAGCAGGGAAGTTGTTTCCACTGGCAAGTGAAACTAGAACTAGGGCGCATGGCCTCAAAATAAGGGGGAACAGATTTAGGATTGAGTTGAGGAGGAACCTCTTCACACAAAGGGTTGTGAATCTGTGGAATTCCCTGCCCTGTGAAGCAGTTGAGGCTACCTCATTGATTATTTTTAAGGCAAAGGTAGATAAATTTTTGAACAGTAGAGGAATTAAGGGTTATGGTGAGCGGGCGGGTAAGTGGAGCTGAGTGCACAAAAGGATCAGCCATGATCTTATTGAATAGCGGAGCAGGCTCGAGGGGCCAGGTGGCCTACTCCTGCTCCTAGTTCTTACGTTCTTATGTTACAGGCCCAACCTACTGAATTTCTCCTCATAAGATAATCCCCCTACTCCCGGGAACCTTCTCTCGACTGCCTCCAATGTGAGTAGATCTTTCCCTAGATAAGGGGGCCAAAACTGTTGCAAGACTAAGGTTGCAAAAAGAGATTTTTACTCTCTTTTCTGCGCCTTTGCATTTTATCTATCTGACAGAGGGAAAGAAGGCATTGGATAAGGTTGCATTGGATAGTTGGCAGAGAAGTAACCTATTCTACCACATCAGTACATGAGGATGTTTTTGTATCGAACTTAACATCAAGTATTTTCATAAAAATGTCCATCGTATTCTTCTATAATCTTATTTCCAATGTATTTGCGTGCTGCCCCCTTGAATACAGCGATAGTAGTCACTTCGACAGCTCCCTTTCCTGGCGATTTAGAGAAATGTTCCCATTTTTGGGAGCAGGAGTTGCTGCTGTATTCCCAAGTGGTTATTTTTGTGACTAATTTCCATTGATCTCTTCTGGTTAGAATCTTATCCAGAATTCAGGCATTCTATCAATATCAAATCTACCATGTGAAAACAAAAACTGTTTTCATAACAGAAAATATTTAAATTTCGGTACCTCTGTGCCTGATTTATTTTTCAAGAGAGGAGAAACAGGCTGTCAATCTTGGCCTCCTGTATAAACAGAGGCAGGGGAGAGAACACAAGTAGAGCATGTTTGAAATAAAAGGGGACAGCAAATTGGATGGGCAGGAAAGGCGTCACAGAATGTTGGGGGGAGGGGATTGCGGGGCAATTGCTAAATATTGCACAGCTCCCAGTCTCTGGAGAAAAAGTCACAGTTACACGGAAGCGGGAGACCCGATTTGCAGCAATGAAACTTCAACTATGATTTTTAAATCTCCAAAAGAATCAGCAATTTCTTCCTGACTGAAACATGGGACTTAACACTTTCTGGGGATTGAAGACAGAGTCCGGTCTCACAATAAACATTCTCACTGGAGTTTGCTGCAGAAGGAAATCGGTGCCGAATCCCATTTAGATGCGATCAGGAACATACTGTTTGTAATCCTGCAGTGTAACATTGGACACATTGTAGTAATTATCTGACTCTAAAACACTCGAGGGAGTTATTTTACTGCCGTTACCCCACAGCTCCAAACCTCCGGTCGGAAACCCTCAGTTACAGGCATGGTGATTAATTACAAATCCCGCTGATATTTGAAATTGGAAAGTAATAAATCGCTTCTTCTTTGTTTAAAGAGTGAGTACAGCACTTTGTTTGCTTAAAGGTGTTGCACCCTGACTATCTCTGTGTGTGTGTGTGTGTGAGATAGAGGGAGTTGCAACTGAGTTTTACTGAGTTTGGAGAAAAAAGCTGCCCCATACTGATGTGATGACATTAATACTTGCAGGATCCTGCTGTGTGCATGTGCCCTGCAGTGCTTACTGCATTCCAACAGTTCCCACACTGTAAAACTCTGGGCCTAAAGCTAAACGTTTAACTTGTGATGATTCGTTTCAAAATTTAAAACTGGGAAATGTGTTTTCGGTACTGTCGGGAATTTGAGTTTTAAATTACTCCTCGAACAACCATCATATTGTACTGAACATCTCAGGGCGGACGGCCTTCGATATTCCTGTATGTTGCCCCGAACATCTCGCACCCTGTGCCGCACAGATCTCTTTCACACTCTTTTTCTCTTCCTCTCTCTCGCTCGCTTTAGTAGTTTTCGATATTTGTATTTATATGATTTCCTAAATACAATGCTAGAATATTGTTAACTTCAATGGGTGAAAGTGTCGAACGCATTTCCTGTTCGTTCCTTCCAGCTCCGAATCTGAGTTTTAGTGCGAGCAGAG
Source organism: Mustelus asterias (assembly GCF_964213995.1). Lineage (NCBI taxonomy): Eukaryota > Metazoa > Chordata > Chondrichthyes > Carcharhiniformes > Triakidae > Mustelus > Mustelus asterias. The sequence continues at coordinate 8,663,985 of NC_135820.1, forward strand.
GAGGGAGTTGATGAGTTTGATTGAGGGCCCTGCCTTCGGACAAACAGGGAGTTTGGTCAGTTTTTCATTTTTGAAGAGCCTAATAATGCGTCTGATGTTTTTCTCCCTCTCTCTGACATTCTGCAAACTTTATCCCCCCAAGAAACATCGATGAATAAGTTTTAGTCGACTATTTTTCTCATGGCTGTTTGAAAGAGCAAGTTGGGGAAAAATTACTGCAGTATTTCACATTGTCAACTCTGAGCGTGAGTTTTAAAAAATGACAAGCAGTAAATCTATTACCTGTCAGAGTGCGACATTGATGATCCAAATGGGACACATATCTGCCCTTTGAATACAATATCATTGGATTCAGGGTGGGATATTCTCTCCCTTTCTCTATATCGCTCTCTCTCTCTCTCCCCAGCCTCTTTTCGCGTCATTCTACTTTCAAATGTCTGTCTTTTAAAAAATGTGGCAAACAAACAAGCACTTTATTGTTATTTTATGTGGAATAAGGTGGGTCAAAAACAGAACCCGTTTTCCCACTCGCAGCTTGCATTGATGATTTTGATGTGAACTGTTTGGGGGAATGATTATCTGTGGTCTGTTCTGGCCTCAGAACACCTAGTAAGAGTTTTAACAACACCAGGTTAAAGTCCAACAGGTTTATTTGGTAGCAAATGCCATTAGCTTTCGGAGTGCTGCTCCTTCGTCAGATGGAGTGGAAATCTGCTTGCAAACAAGGCATACAGAGACACAAAATCAAGCTACTGAATACTGATTAGAATGCGAATCCTTACAGCCAACCAAGTCTCAAAGATACAGATAATGTGAGTGAAGGAGCATTAGGATGCTAATGGCATTTGCGACCAAAGCTAGTGGCATTTGCTACCAAATAAACCTGTTGGACTTTAACCTGGTGTTGTTAAAGCTCTTCCTGTATTTACCCCAGTCCAACGCCGCCATCTCCACCTCAGAACACCTAAACAGAGCTCGGTGATACTAATCAGATTTTCAGAGTTTCACACAATTCATTATTCCTCACTTTGTCTCTGCTATTTCGACCAGTGAATACAGCTCAGGCAGCATCACTCAAATAGCTTTATCTGAATTTGGCAGGGTTGCTTCTGGGAAATTGCGTGGAAATTCTCAGGAACATTTCATAACTAGCACAGAAGAGCTGGCACTGCCATAATACAAGGGCAGCAAAGCTATTTCTGGGCAATGCAATAGGTTAGATGATAAATGAGACAGAGACTTGCCGTTTTATTTAAGTATCCGAGATGTAAAGAACAATTAACTTTTTTTTCAAATTAGTTTGTCGTCATCTCTCTCTATCTTTCTTGCGCTGCCTCTCTCTGTCTCTCCCTCTGCCCCTCTCCTCCTTTTTCTTTTCCTATGCATCTCTCTCCATATCTCTGTCTCTCCCTCTGCTCCCTCTCCCTGTCTTTTTCTCCATCTCTCTTCCTCTCTGTCTCCCTCCCCCCTCTCTTTTGCTCTCTCTCTCTCTCTCGCGCTCTCTATCTGACCCTATGTCTCCCTTTCCCCCCTCACTCTCTCTCCCTTTGCCTCTGTCTCTCTCCTCTGTCTCTGTCTCTCCAACTCTTCGCCATCGCCACACCGCCTAACTCCAATTCTTAAATGTCTGTTTAAACTTTGAAATAATTTTTTTTTAAACTTAACGTAGTTGACGACTGAGGCATGATTGCTTGAGGGAGGAATTACTGTACTCAAATTTCTTTACTCTCTAATTTACTCTGTACTCTTTATTTTCATTTCCCTGCCAAATTGGACAACCTCACATTTTTCCATATGAGATTCCATGCCCACTTGCTTAACCTATCTATATTTTGTGTAGTCTTCTTATGTCCTTTTCGCAATTTACTTTCCTACTTATCTGTGTGTCATCAACAAATTTAGTAAGCATACCATCGGCTCGTCATCCAAATCATTGATATAAATTACCGAGAGTTGAGTTTCAACTATGGGTACCTGAGGGAATGATGTGGAGATGCCGGCGTTGGACTGGGGCAAACACAGTAAGAAGTTTAACAACACCAGGTTAAAGTCCAACAGGTTTATTTGGTAGCAAAAGCCACACAAGCTTTCGGAGCTCCAAGCCCCTTCTTCAGGTGAGTGGGAATTCTGTTCACAAACAGGGCATATAAAGACACAGACTCAATTTACATGAATAATGTATAACCTGTGGGAAACCACTTGCCACATCCAGAAAATCACCATTTATGATAGAACTCTGCTTCCTGTCAGATACTCAAAATTCTGCCCCTGCCAATATGTTACATCCACATCGAGCACATTTATTGTCCACAATTAAACTTGTTGAGGCACCTTATCTAATGCCTGCTGAAAATCTAAGTACCGTGCACCCACCATTCCAGAGAAGCAGTTATTTCTTCAAAGAATTCCAATAAATTGGTAACACATGATTTCTCTCACAGCAAACCGTATTGACTCACTGGGCTTACCGTCACTTTATCTAATTACCCTATTATAACTTCATTAATAATAGCTTCTAAAATGTTAACTATGGCTGATGTCAAGCAAATTTTTAGGGTGCTAAAGCTCACTTTGTTATGTCTTTAAAATAATCTATTGAGGTTCCAGCAGATTTCTAGCTAGCTTTTCTCTCATATTCTAATTTCTATCTCATCATCAATCTTTCATGTATTCTTGTGTGTGTTTAAAATTTTAAAGTTCATTTATTAATGTCACAAGTAGGCTTACATTAACACTCCAATGAAGTTACTGTGAAAATCCCCAAGTCACCACACTCCAGCGCCTGTTCGGGTACACTGAGAGATAATTTAGCATGTCCAATGCACCTAACAGTCTTTAGGACTGTTGCAGGAAACCGGAGAACAAAGAGCAAACCCATGCAGACATGGGTAGAACATGCAAACTGCATACCAACAGTGACTCAAGCTGGGAATCAAACCCGAGTCCTTGGCGCTGTGAGGCAGCAGTGCTAACAACTGTGCCACCCTGCTGCCGATGTGTGTGTATGTGTGTGTGTGCGTGCGTGTGTGCGCGCGCGTATGCGTGTGTGTTCTGTTCAGGCATCTGATCTGCCACACATCTTGTTGCATTCATACGCTTTTTTCAATTTGATACCCTTTCAAAAAAAATTTCTGGTTAATCATGGATATGGCCAATGCATCTAACCTGCACATCTTTGGATTGTGGGAGGAAACTGGAGCACCTGGAGGAAACCCACACAGACATTGGGAGAACGTGCAAACTGCACACAGACAGTGACCCAAGTCAGGACTTGAACTCAGACCTCTGGCGCTGTGAGGCAGCAGTGCTAACCACTGTGCCACCATGCCGCCCTTCATTCGCTTAGAATAGTTTCTGTGTGCATCACACTTCTTCTCCCCATGTACTGAATTCCCATTTGAACCTCAATCGCTATTCACTCAGTTTCTGTTTCACTCAGGCACTGTCTCCAGTACCCTCGAGCACTGAGGGGAACTGAGACACAACCTGACAAACTTTTCCTCATATTTAATACAAAAAACATACATGTAGGGAGCATAGAAAATTTAAGGAAGTAACATAGAAACATAGAAGATAGGAGCATGAGGAGGCCATTTCGCCCTTCCAGCCTGCTCCTGCATTCATTACGATCATGGATGATTATCCAACTCAATAGCCAGGTCCTGCTTTTTCCCCATAACCTTTGATCCCATTCGCCCCGAGTGTTACATTCAGCCTCCTCTTGAATACATTCAATGTTTTGACATCAACTACTTCCTGTGGTAATGAATTCCACAGGCGCAGCACGCTTTGGGTGAAGAAATGTCTCCTCGTCTCCGTCTATTCACGACCAAAGTAGCTGCGTTCAAACATCTTGTGAATTCATGAAGGAACTATATAGATCTCTTGGGGCTAAAGGGAACAAGGGATATGGGGGGAAGGCGAGCCCAGGATATTGAATTTGATGAACAGCCAAGATCATAATGAATCGTGGAGCACGTTCGAAGGGCTGGATGGCCTACTTCTCTTTCTATCTTCTATGAAGACGTTCCTACAAATGTGAAGGTCTCCAGTGGCTAGTCAGTTCAAAGCTCTAAGTCACTGAGGAAACGTCCGTCCGCCCGTCTGTCTATCTCTATGTCTGTCTGTCTGTCTGTCTGTCACTCTCTCCAGCTCTCTGTTACTTTCTCTCCACATTTGAACCTGAAGGTCGTGGTTTGAGATTCCATCGGTCCCCTTCCAGTCTTTTTCAATGGGTAACATCTGAAATTATCACTGCAACAGTATTAATTGTTAGTTTTCTAATGACAGCTGTATTCTCAAAAACCTGCTGTGTGCTAATAGTCTGCAACGTGCCATAATTGGCAATGACAAGAACGTTTTAAAATAATTGATGTGTATTAAAGCGAATCCTGAGCAGTGCCACAAATTAGTTCTTGAATTAGTTTGCCATGGGCTCTGAGGGGAATGTTGAAAATCTTCAATTTCTTTTTGAAGCATGTTTCTCTTGTTCTCTATTTAAGATTCTAATTTTTTTGAAAAGGTGAAAGGCCACTGACTTGTAAGTCACTCTTGTTTTGGGATCTCGCTGTGCTCAAATGTTCCTCAGCTTTTCGTACTTTGCAGCATTGAATTCATTTATAAATGAGATCAACCACAAATTGACCAATCCCTCGCGACTGCAGGACCAACTTCTCCGTTTGGAAATGTTTAAACATTTGTTAGAATATCAAACAACAAAGGAGGAGATGGGGAGGAGGAGGAGAGAGGAGCGGGAGGAGGAGGAGAGAGGAGCGGGAGGAGGGGGAGAGAGGAGCGGGAGGAGGAGGAGAGAGGAGCGGGAGGAGGAGGAGAGAGGAGCGGGAGGAGGAGGAGAGAGGAGCGGGAGGAGGAGGAGAGAGGAGCGGGAGGAGGAGAGAGGAGCGGGAGGGGAGAAGGGGAGGAGGGAGGGGAGAGAGCGAGGGGAAGAAGTGCAACAGGGATGGGGGAGTGGGGATGGGGGAGTGGGAATGGGGAAGGGTGGGGGGAGAGGGGGAAGGGGAAAAGGGGAGCAGAAGGGGAGGTGGGAGGGAGTGGGGAAGGGGGATAGGGGGAGGGGAAGAGAGAGGAGGAATGAAGGGGGAAGGGAACGGGGAGGGGAGAGTGGGTAGAGGGAGAGGAAGGGGTGGGGGAAGGGGAAAAGAGGGGAGGGGGAGAGGGAGTGGGGACGAGGAGGGGAAGGCAGTCGGGGGTGGTGAGGGGTGGAGATGGGGGAGATGGAGGGGGATGTGGAAGGGGAAGGGGGAAAAGGGAGAGGAGGGAAGAGGGGAAGGGGAGGGGGAGAGTGGGAGTGGGTGGGGAGGTGGAGAAAGAGGGGGAGGGGAGAAGTGGGTAGAGGGAGTGGGAAGGTGGAGAGGGTGAGGTGTTAGGGGAAGGGATGCGGTTGCGTCATGGTGAGGGGGAAGGTGAGTGGGAAAGAAAGGGGGAAACGGAAGGGGTTGGGGTGGGGGTGTGAGGGGGTGTGGTTGGGGGGGCGAAAACAACATTCATTGCTGAAACCTTCACCGAGCGTCGGTACCGTGATCGACACTTTCAAAGTGACATTTGTGGCAGGAGACACCATGTTATTTAAAACCGAACTCTCTGACAGGCCCAGCACAGCAGAGTCAGGGCTGCACAGGCAAGTCTACTTGTGCAAACATCCAAATTGCTCTGGCAGGAGAAGTGGCTTCATTTCCAAACAAATAATAACCAATGACTAACTTCCCCTCCTCGGGGCCTCATTAAAAAGAAGTGTCTAGCGCGTGTAACCCTGTAAATATTTTTCCTCAATGCTTCTGATTCTGCGCAGTGAGATGCATTGCGTGAAATGTGCAATAAGTGCTGTTTCAATTCATTTTATTGAGGCGTAAGTATTGGATTTGACTCAGTGCCTATCTTTCGCATGCCCAGGCTGACAAATCCGTGGGGGGAGAAAGAGAAAAAGTACATAATGGGGGAAGCAGATCCCGATAGAAAAGAAACTGTAGATGTGGTGGGTGGGGAAGAGGACAGTGATCTAGGTCTCTCTTGTCTGTAGCCACTGCACAGTTCCACGCCTTTTGTGCATTGCACAGGATACCAGTGAGACCACTTCTGGAATGTGGCTCGCAGCATTGGTTGTCGAATTGAAGGAAGAATGGAAATGCGTTGGAAGTAGTTCAGAGGAGGATTAACTGGACTAATACCTGGTATGGGTGGGTTGTTTCATGAGGAAGGTTTGGACAGGCTAAGCTTGTATTCATTGGAGTTTATAAGAGTAAGAGGCGACTTGTTCAAAATCTTTAACATCCTGAGTGGCCTTGATAGCATGGACATGAAGAGAATGGTTCAGCCTGTGGGAGAATCTGGATGTGGAGATGCCGGCGTTGGACTGGGGTAAACACAGTAAGAAGTTTAACAACACCAGGTTAAAGTCCAACAGGTTTATTTTGTAGCTTTTGCTGCCAAATAAACCTGTTGGACTTTAACCTGGTGTTGTTAAACTTCTTACGGAGAATCTGGAACCAGGGGGCCACTGTTAAAGATATGTGTTTGCCCATTGAAAGCTGGAATGAGAAGACTTTTTTTCCTTCATAAGGACATGAGTCTCTGGAACTCTCTTCCTAAAAAGATGGTGGAAGCAGAGTCTTCGATTCTTTTATTTAATGCATAGCTGGATAGATTCTTAATATGCAAGAGAGTGCAAGGCTGTGATAATCGGCCGAATTGAGATTTAAGGTTACTATCGGATCAGCCATTTTCAAAAAATAAAGTTGGAATGGAGTTTTATTAATTGATCAGTTTCTGATCTGGATTCGAGTCTCCCTCTTTCTGTCACTCTCCTGTGTTTCCTCTCTGTGTCTCTACATAAATCTTTAACAAATAAAACCAAGTGACTTAATGATTATCTGTGAAGCTCAGGAAGCAAATCTTGGCCTATTGCTGAGATACTGTTTTCATAATGTATTTAAAGTTACTTTGATTTGGAAAGTGGGTAGGGGGTGGAAGTGAAGGGGCGGTGGAGGTGGGGGTGGATTTTGTTAGGGAGAGGGAGTATGCCCTGATAGAATGGTAACTGTTTGGTGTGGTAACTATCACTGGATTTTGCTTATAGTTTTAAAACACCTGTAAGATGTTATTGCGAGTGAAGTAGCTCGGAGATTAGGGGAATAAAGGTGCTTAGGAAAGCTCAGAGTACTGTGTATAGCCACTGATATGTTAAGTATACTACTGATTGCCTTTTGTGTTGTTGATTTTATTACTGAATGGACACATTTGGGCCAGTGGGCTGATGAATGGCAGATGGAGTTTAATTTAGACAAATGCGAGGCGATGCATTTTGGTATATTGAACCAGGGCAGGACTTAGCCAGTTAATGGTAGGGCATTGGGGAGAGTTACAGAACAAAGAGATCTAGGGGTACATGTTCATAGCTCCTTGAAAGTGGAGTCACAGGTGGACAGAGTGGTGAAGAAGGCATTCGGCATGCTTGGTTTCATCGGTCAGAACATTGAATACAGGAGTTGGGACGTCTTGCTGAAGTTGTACAAGACATTGGTAAGGCCACACTTGGAATACTGTGTGCAATTCTGGTCACCCTATTATAGAAAGGATATTATTAAACTAAAAAGAGTGCAGAAAAGTTTTACTAGGATGCTACCGGGACTTGATGGATTGAGGTATAAGGAGAGGCTGAATAGAATGGGACTTTTTTCTCTGGCGCGTAGGAGGCTGAGGGGTGACCTTATTGAGGTCTATAAAATACTGAGGGGCATAGACAAGGGAGATAGTCAATATCTTTTCCCAAAGGTAGGGGAGTCTAAAACTAGAGGGCATAGGTTTAAGGTGAGAGGGGAGAGATACAAAAGTGTCCAGAGGGGCAATTGTTTCACACAGAGGGTGGTGAGTGTCTGGAACAAGCTGCCAGAGGTAGTAGTCGAGGCGGGTACAATTGTGCGGGTTAGGTTGATTGGCCATGCTAAATTTGTCCCTTAGTGTCCTGAGATGCGTAGGTTAGAGGGATTAGCGGGTAAATATGTAGGGATATGGGGGTAGGGCCTGGGTGGGATTGTGGTCGGTGCAGACTCGATGGGCCGAATGGCCTCTTTCTGCACTGTAGGGCTTCTCTGATTGTTCTATGAAAAAGTATTTAGATAGTTACATGGGTATGATGGGTATAGAGGGATATGGGCCAAATGCAGGCAATTGGGATTAGCTTAGGGGTTTTAAAAAAAAGGGTGGCATGGACAAGTTGGGCCGAAGGGCCTGTTTCCATGCTGTAAACCTTTATGATTCTATGACATGTTTTACTTTATATCATCACAATACCTGGGATATCATTCCCTGGTTTTCGAATCATATTCTAATTCAGATTACAGCAAATTGAAAAACACAGTTCATTGAGGGTTTCCCTTCTGGGATTTTATCATCAGCCATGCTTTCAACAACCAGTGGATATTTCTATTTGGCTGTTCTCTGTTCAGGGGAAAGTTCACAGAGCTCTGGTTTTGCTATCTCCTTGCTGATGGTGGTGCAGTGAAATGTCTTTCTGTAATAAAGGAATTGTCCAGGGCTGGGATATTCCTGAATTTAACGGGTTCCAATGCCAGTCACATTCTGAATGTCCATGCTGCATGTCCATTCCCAGGTTTGGCTGACTATAACTTAAAAGACTTGCTCCTGTGAACTCGGGAGCAAGTTCCAAGCACGAGATGGTGCGTTTCGAAAAGTAAAATTCCATTGTATCATTACTTATAATTATAAAATATGATTTGTGTGTTCCATGAAGAAAAGCACAATCATTAAGAGGCCTGGGTTTTGGGGCACATTGTAATGTTAATAAATAGGAATTACAGGAATGTTTAAGTTGATGTATTTCCTCTTCAAGTGCCAGGTAAATGTTAGGCATTTCACATGGCATTCAATTAGCATTCCAATACACATTTAATTGCATAAGAATTGACCTCTGTCGACTGATTTGTGGGAGAATCAATGCAGATTCGTGCCTACGTCAACTATTTAATGCATATTTGACCTGCTTCTTTTGCCCATCTGATTGATTTTAAATGGAAAATTATTGTAAGTTTCAGGGCAATCCTCCATATTTTAAAAGGAATCAGGAGAAACCTGACAGTTTAAAAGTGGCCAACTCTGGCTGCTGGCTGATTAAACCTCCCAGAAAGCTCGGCAGGACAAACATAACCTGCCTGTGGACTGTGCTAAGGAAAGGTGTGAGACCCCTGAATGCAAGTGGCCAGGTGCGGCAGAAAGGCAGACACACCACTGATCTAATCTTCAGAAGGACAAAGGGAGATGGAGACCAGCAGACGAACAGTAAACAGACCAGCAGGGAGACAATGGCCACGGAATTCGGCCCATCCACAGAAGACAGGAAGACCCATCCCACTAATGGGACACCGTTCAGGAAGCTCCGGAGGAGCATTAAAAAGACATTAAAATAACGACCAACGGGGGTCAAGGCAGTTCCAGCCTTTTGTGTTTGGACTTGACTCAATTCAACCGAGACTGCCGGTGATCGAAAGCCCATTGTCCTTGAAAATCACCTATGGGGGCAGGGACGTTGGTTGTTAAATTGGGCTGAAGTTAAGATCAAGGGAGACAGACAAGCCAAACCGAGCTCTCTTCCAGAATCGCAAGCTGATGTGCAGAGGTGAAGACCAACAGCAGCCCAGTTTCCACCCTGCACTAAGACGTTCGAGCCCATCACAAAGGAACCCCTTTTAGAATTGTGAGTATCCCAGCCAACCTTGTGAAGCTCCCGAGGATAGGATAGAGGTTGAGGCAAGGGCAGGGGTGGTGTATTGTAATTTTAAAGTTCAATAATCTTGTTTTGAACTGTGTAAGGTAAGATTTTACGTTGTACCCGTTAGCATTTCTCCCATAGTGATAGTATAAAGTATAAGTTTTATTCATGTGTGGTGGGGTATTGGAGAGGTTGATTCTATTGTTAAATAAATCACTGTAAGTTTTGAAACTCGTTTGGAGTTCGTCTTGCCTCTTGTTCTCTCATCAGCGCACTCTGGTGAGGCCACAGTTTCAATATCCCTGACCATAAATCCGGAGTCTAGAACCGAGGGTGATCTGAGCGATTCGAACCCACTCACTCAAGGGAGACTGCTGGTCAGGAGATAAAAAGGACAGAGTCTCTCTGTTCTCTCTCTTGGAGACCTACTCGAGTGGGGTGGGTGCAGGGTGGCCGTTGTCCCACTGACAAAGGAGAGAATCACTCAGGCCTTGGTGGTGATTTTGGGATGGCTGTGTGATATAAGTATCAGGTTACCGGTCAGGTATAAACGGTGAGCCTGGTTCAGCGCTCTCTCTCCTGCGGAGTTGCCCCAGTGCAGCATTCCCAGGCCTTTGAAATTTCACGACCTGTAAGAGAGAGACACTCGCAGCTATCGGCAGACCCCCAAATATCGGCCTGTAAGTGGAGTAAAGAGAAAGATGCCGCTACAATGGCGACCGCGACAGGACTCCGGTGGTCTGGGATATGTGACTTGCCAGAGGAGGTGAGAGAAAGAAGCAAGATGGAGGAGAGAATCTCCTCTTATCTATTTAAAAAAATCAACCTTACCAAAAAATGGTGATAGCGCTCACAACAGCGGAGCAGCCCGCAGCGGCTGCCGCGGAGTGGACAGAGAGCAAGGATTATAATAAGGGACAGGAAAAGGCAGTTTGGCTGGCGTGCTTATCCCAGCAGGTAGCCAAAATGGAGAGACGTACTGCCATTTTGGAAAGACAGCTTGCAGAAGCAAGGACCAGCGCAGGAAACGCGCTAGAGCAGAGGAACAGCTTTATGATGAGCTTTGTGAGGCCAGGCAGCGTATCCTGCAGGCAAATGAATCACACAGAAACACCCAGGAATTTCTCCAATGCCAGACTTTAGAGGCAAAGGAGAGGGAGCGGAATGCCCAGGAACTCCTGGCTCAGAGTACACTGAGGTACAGGGAGCTGGAGGGTAGGTTCAGGGACATTCAGGCAGCATACAGGGTAGCCTGTGACGAGCGGGGGGGACAGTGATCATGGGCCGTGTCAGGAAAGGATCGGAGAGCTGGAGGAGGCTCTGTCCAAAGTTAGGGGACGGGCGTACCTGGTAGGACCAGGAGGCTCCCCTGGGTGCAGAGGGCTTCACACAGCAGACGATTCCCCAGGGGCGAAGGGGAATAGACCGCCTCCAGAAGCGCTGGTAATGTGTCCGGGTTGGCAGGTGGGGTTCGGGCTGTCCAGGGAGGGACGGGCCCAAGGGGGGTCGGGAGAACACCCCCAGTTAGCGGCGTCTCCGTCGTGTGTAGCACGCCACGAGGCGGTGGTGCTACCGATCATGGTGGGAGAGCCGGAGACCGTAGTGTTAGAGGGGCAGCAGCCCCAGGTAGGGCAGATGTGCCCGGTAGGGCAGCGCAAGTGTGGTTCCCCAGTGAGACAGGCAGATAGGGGACCGATAGAGAGCGATATAATAATTCCCCATGGGGCACACGCGCTCAGGGGGATGGTGACCCACATTCCAAGGTTAACCAGGGCAGGAGACCTGTCATTACATTTTATGGAGGTGCAGCAGGCAGCCGACATAAACGACTGTGATGAGGTGGAAAGGGTAAAACTACTACTGATGACCCTAGACTCATATCTATGTAAGGCAGTGACCACCAGGGAACGGGGAAGACCTGCAACATGGGTAGTAGCACAGACAGCGGTTCTGGAGGCCATGGGGTTAAACCAGGGTAGTCCGTTCACGGTGTGGGAGACAAAGCAGCAAGTCGCAGAGTCCCCGGACATGTTCGCAGACAGGCTGTGGACGGTGTACATAAGAACATAAGAACATAAGAAATAGGAGCAGGAGTAGGCCATCTAGCCCCTCGAGCCTGCCCCGCCATTCAATAAGATCATGGCTGATCTGACGTGGATCAGTACCACTTACCCGCCTGATCCCCATAACCCTTAATTCCCTTACCGATCAGGAATCCATCCATCCGCGCTTTAAACATATTCAGCGAGGTAGCCTCCACCACCTCAGCGGGCAGAGAACTCCAGAGATTCACCACCCTCTGGGAGAAGAAGTTCCTCCTCAACTCTGTCTTAAACCGACCCCCCTTTATTTTGAGGCTGTGTCCTCTAGTTTTAACTTCCTTACTAAGTGGAAAGAATCTCTCCACCTCCACCCTATCCAGCCCCCGCATTATCTTATAAGTCTCCATAAGATCCCCCCTCATCCTTCTAAACTCCAACGAGTACAAACCCAATCTCCTCAGCCTCTCCTCATAATCCAAACCCCTCATCTCCGGTATCAACCTGGTGAACCTTCTCTGCACTCCCTCCAATGCCAATATATCCTTCCTCATATAAGGGGACCAATACTGCACACAGTATTCCAGCTGCGGCCTCACCAATGCCCTGTACAGGTGCATCAAGACATCCCTGCTTTTATATTCTATCCCCCTCGCAATATAGGCCAACATCCCATTTGCCTTCTTGATCACCTGTTGTACCTGCAGACTGGGCTTTTCCGTCTCATGCACAAGGACCCCCAGGTCCCTTTGCACGGTAGCATGTTTTAATTTGTTTCCATTGAGATAGTAATCCCATTTGTTATTATTTCCTCCAAAGTGTATAACCTCGCATTTATCAACGTTATACTCCATTTGCCATATCCTCGCCCACTCACTCAGCCTGTCCAAATCTCTCTGCAGATCTTCTCCGTCCTCCACACGATTCACTTTTCCACTTATCTTTGTGTCGTCTGCAAACTTCGTTACCCTACACTCCGTCCCCTCCTCCAGATCATCTATATAAATGGTAAACAGTTGCGGCCCGAGTACCGATCCCTGCGGCACGCCACTAGTTACCTTCCTCCAACCGGAAAAACACCCATTTATTCCGACTCTTTGCTTCCTGTCGGATAGCCAGTCCCCAATCCACTTTAACACACTACCCCCAACTCCGTGTGCCCTAATCTTCTTCAGCAGCCTTTTATGGGGCACCTTATCAAACGCCTTTTGGAAATCCAAAAACACCGCATCCACCGGTTCTCCTCCATCAACCGCCCTAGTCACATCTTCATAAAAATCCAACATGTTCATCAAGCACGACTTTCCCCTCATGAATCCATGCTGCGTCTGATTGATCGAACCATTTCTATCCAGATGCCCTGCTATCTCCTCTTTAATAATGGATTCCAGCATTTTCCCTACTACAGACGTTAAGCTGACCGGCCTATAGTTACCCGCCTTTTGTCTCATTCCTTTTTTAAACGGCGGCGTAACATTAGCCGTTTTCCAATCAACCGGCACTACCGCAGAATGCAACGAGTTTTGATAAATAATCACTAACGCATCCACTATTACCTCTGACATTTCTTTCAATACCTTGGGATGCATTCCATCCGGACCCGGGGACTTGTCCACCTTCAGTCCCATTAGTCTACCCAGCACTGCCTCTCTGGTAACATTAATTGTATTAAGTATTTCTCCTGCTGCCAACCCTCTATCGTTAATATTTGGCAAACTATTTGTGTCCTCCACCGTGAAGACCGACACAAAAAACTTATTTAAAGACTCAGCCATATCCTCATTTCCCACTATTAACTCCCCCCTCTCGTCCTCCAAGGGTCCAACATTCACTCTAGCCACTCCATTCCTTTTTATGAGGGAGCGTGTGGAACTCCTTCAGACAGGCAGAATTTGGATGAGAGAACAGCCCACTGGCTGAAAACACTGGGAGCAAACTGTCTCCCGCGAGTTAGGGCAAAGGCCGAGCATTGGTTCGACCCAATGGACCCGAACCTGAACGAGGCGGAGATAATTAGAAAACTCACCCTTGCATACCGCAACGGGGAGAAGGGTGAGGAGAAGCCCTCTGAGGGCAAGGTGCACAAAATTGCACCTGCACCCCTCAAGAGGAGGGAGTGGAAGCAGGAAGGCAGTGGGATTTCAGACAAAAGACCGGTGTGCTACGGGTGTGGGAAGCCCGGGCACTACAGGAGGGAGTGTAGAAACCCGAATAGGTCAGTGGAGGAAAGGGCCCCGGTAGCAGCCAACCCAGCCCCGCTGGTAGGTGTCCCTGGGCAGGGGACTATAGATGTTAAAGATCTGCTGGCATATTTACAATCCAAAGCAGCATAACCCGGACAGGTGGCCATGGCAACCGGCCAGAGAGCACCCGTGTCCGTACCCCAAGCAACCCTAGGAGTAGTAACGAAGCAGCCCACCTTTTTATGCCCACTAGAATATGGCCCATGTGGGAGACCCTGGGTCAGGATGGGGGTCCAAGATGTAGTCGGGAGTTACCTGCTGGACACAGGTGCTTCCAGTACTATTGTCCACACAGACAACCCTCGAACATCCCCCCTATCCAGCGGGGCGCCCTCCAGTCTTGTCGGCTTTACAGGGAACGAGAAGGTTGTTTTTTTCTTGGTTCCTTTGTCTATCAGGTTAGGGACACTCCAGGCGCAGTGGAAATGCCTCCTGATGAGCTGGGAACAAGAGAGTAAAGGGATTTTAGGCGCCGATTTTATAGTGGCACACCAGGTCCTGGTGGATCTGAGAAACCACTGTCTGTGGGGCATAACAGGGGAGGGGGCTGGGAAGGAGGTCATGGTGATAGAGGAAGCACGAGAAGGGGGCCCTGTGTGTGGTAAAGCCCAAGGAGGGGAATGCTTTAGAGGCCCTAGTAAGAAATACCCCGGAGGACTATCAAGGGAAAGTGAAAGGAAATCGAGCCGCCTTCGCGACCCATAAGCATGATTGTGGGAGGGTCACCGGGACAGAGGTAAGGATAGATGGGGATCCCATGTGCCGACCCCAAAAACAGTATCACTTCCCCTGGGAAGCGGAGGCTGATTTAGAAATCGCCCTAAGTTCGCTGGCTAGGCAAGGCATTTTGAGGCCAATCGCCACCCACGTGAACTCGCCACTCTGGTCAGTAAGGAAGCCAGATAATTCATGGAGGGCGAGTGTGGATTATAGGGTCCTCAATAAAAACATTCCGGCTTGCGCCCCAACGGTGGCAGCCATAGCAGACCTGTTAGGAGAGATCCCAGCGTCAGCATCTCTATTTACAGTGCTGGACATTTCTAATGGCTTCTGGTCCATCCCAGTCAGGTGGAGGATCAATATAAGTTTGCATTTACATTTAAGGGGCAGCAGTATACGTGGAGCTGCCTCCCACAAGGGTTCCACAACAGCCCCAGCATTTTCCACCAATGCATGGCGGAATGTCTGAAAGGATTTAGTGAGCCCCACAGACTCATCCAGTATGTGGATAACATTTTACTGTTTCCGGACAGTCATGAGGAACATTGGCCCCTGGTCGATGAGCTGTTGGAGTTGCTCTGTAGGAGCGGGCTGAAAGTCAACCCAAAGAAAGCACAGATCGGGTTGCGGGAGGTCAAGTTCCTGGGATTGACCCTTAGGGCCGGGGAAAGGGGGGTAGATGCGGCAAGAAGGCAAACAGTACAGTAACTCCCAGTCCCAGCGGATGTCAAAGGGGTTAGGTCCTTTTTGGGATTCACAGGCTGCTGCCGTGATTTCATTGAGGACTATGCCACAACCGCAGCACCTTTGCTCAGGCTGCTACGTAAGTGAGTAGAGTGGGAATGGGATGAGAAATGTGAATCTGCATTTGTCCCACTTAAACAGGACTTGCACAAGGCCCCAGCCCTGGGAGCCATTGACCCCAGGAGGGAGTTTTTCCTGGAGGTGGCTGTGGGCAGTGATAGCCTGAGCGCGGTGCTCCTCCAGGAACGGCACGGCAAGCTGAGGCCGGTAGTTTATTCCTCCCGGGTCCTCACGGAAGTAGAAAGGTCGTACTCTAACTGTGAGCAGCACCTGCTACCCACATACTGGGCAGTGCAGAAGGTGCAAGTTTTTATTAGAATGTCCCCCATCACTCTCCTGACCCATCATACCCCAACCCAAATGCTGTTGGACGGCCGGATTAAGGATGGCACGGTGAGCAGCGCTAGGATCACCCGATGGACCCTTCTCCTTTCCCAAATGGCTTTACGGGTGAAGGGGCTAAGTGAGCCGCAGCTCGCAGCCAACTTGGTGTACCCCGGGGAACCGCACCATTGTTCGGTAGAGGGGGTATGGGAGGTAGAGTTTGGCTTTCAGGCAGGGCTGCGCCCCACGGGTAGGGAGATATATGTGGACGGGTCCAGTACCGTATCTGAGGGCACCAGGCTCATGGGTTGCGGCATCTGGGACCCAGAGGCAGAGATAGTCCTTGCCCTTATACTCCCACATACTCTAAGTGCTCAGCAGGCAGAGCTGGCCGCAGTGATATATGTGGTGACCCACCCTGAACGTTTCCCTTGAGCAAGTCGATAGCATCTTTATAATTTTGGGAATCGCGAATTGTTGCTTACACAGTGTCGCTCACCCTGGCGTGGAGGACCCGCAATCTGTCGGCGTCAGACTGGACTGCTGCCGAGGCCTCAACGTAATCCTCAAAGCACTTTAACCAATGGTCGAAAGTGTTCGATGCCCCAGCGGCACGCGGATCCAAGGTTAGCCGATCGGGCTTTAGCATCTGCTCCATTTTCTTTGAACAAAATTTTCAGTTTTGTCGTGAATAAAATTGATGCGCGATTAATTCACATGGGAGGCTAGAACGTACCCCGGAATAAAGGCTTTTGTTCACGACAAAAATAGGAGCACACTACTCAACAATATTATCCCAGACTAAAGACTACTAGGAAGTAGCAGTGACCTTTATACTCCTGTAAGAAGGCGGAGCCGAACGGAGTGTACCACATAAACAGTAATAACAGGTGGAACACCCAAACCCTAACCCCAACAGTAACAAGAGTAACATATGTACAAGTACCCATAGTGGGAACCATCTATGGTTCACCACACAAGGGAAGCAAATCAACGGAGGATTAGTGAAATGCAGAAAGTGTCGGGTGAAGCTTAAGAAAGCCATTGGAAAAGAAAAGAGGGGAAGTGAGAGACCTCTAGCTGGCAAAAGTACTGAAAATATCAAAATATTCATTGACTATATCAATTGGAAGAGGATAACCAGGAAAAGACTAGGGCTTATTTGGGACGAAGGAATCTGTGGGTGGAGGCAGAGGACATTTGTAGAATGCTGAACGAATATGTCACATTTGTCTTTACCCAAGAGAATGAGGATGAAGGTTTGGAACTCAGGGTGAGGGACTGTGGGGTTTGTGAACAACTGGTCATAGGGAAGGTGTTGACAGGCTCAAAAGTGGAAAAATCGCCAGGTGCGGATGAATTCTGTCCCAGCCTGCTGTGGCAGACAAGGGAGGAGTTTGGAGGGGATTCTGACCCAAAATCTTCATTCCTCTCTGGCATGGTGGAGCTGCCAGAGGCCAGGAGAACAGTCAATGTGGTTCCACTATTTAAGGAATGTTGTAGAGATAAACCAGGTTACTACAGACCAGTGAGTCTCATGTCAGCGGTAGGGAAAATATTAGAGAAAATCCATTTACAGGGGCAAGGCTTGATTAGGAATTGTCAGCATGGCTTTGTCAGAACGACATCATGCCTAACAAATTTGATTGATTTTTTTGAGGACATCACCAGATGGGTAGATGAGCGTTGTGTAGTTGATGTAGTTTATATGGGTTTCCGCAAAACCTTTAAAAATGCCCTATAAAGAAGACTTATAAACAAGATAAATGCACATGAGCTTTACAAAGTGGGTTCAAAATTGGCACAGTTGCATGAGAGAGAGGGTAATGACAAAAGGCTACTTTAGTGACGGGAAGCTGGTGTCCTTTGGCATTCCACAGGGACGTCTGTTATGTGCCCTCACAGTCATCATTTATCTTAATGAAGTAGAAAACTATTTGGGGGGCGGTGTGGCGGTGGGGGGGCGGGGGGGAGGTGGTGGGTGGCATGATTAGGAAGTTTGCAGATTGGCCTGATGGTTGACAGTGAGGTACAGTGTCCTGGGCTATAAGAGGATACAGACTGGATGATGAAATGGGCAGATAGTCCTGGGAAATATGAAGTGATAAACATTGGAAGTAGTAATTTGGCAAGGAAGTATTCCATGAACGTCATGACACCAGGAAGTTCTGTGGAAGGAAGGAACCTTGGCATGATTGTCCACAGATCTCTGGAATAGGAAGGGAATATTAGTAAGATAGTGAAAAGGGCATGAGGGACACTGCCTTTATCAATCGGGGCACAGATAACAAAAGCAGGGGAGTCAAGTTCGAGTTGTATAGAGCTTTGATGAGGCCACAGCTTGACAAAGTTCTGGTCGCCACATAATAGGAATGATCTGATTGCACAGGAGTGAATGCAGAGGAGATTTACCACCATGCTGCTTGGGATGGAGCATTTAAGTTAAGAAGAAGCGTGGTATAAGCTTGGGTTGAAGCAGAGGACTGAAGGGTGACCTGATCAAGGTACATAAGATTACCAGGGGCATGGACAGAGTGGATCAGGGACAGATGTTCCCCTTAGTTGAAGAGCCAAGCACGAGGGGCACAAACTCAAGGTGAGGGGCAGGAGGTACGGGGGGATGCGGGAAAAAACATTTTACAGAGTGGTGATGCTCTGGAAAGTGTGGTCTGGGAAGGTGATAGAGGCGAGTTGCCTCACAAATTTGGCAGGTCATAGCATTCAAGGCTATGGATCAAGTGCTGGCAAATGGGATTAGGTGGGAGGTCAGGAGATTCCTAGTGCTGCCACAGACTCGATGAGCTGAAGGGCATCTTCTGCATGGCATGCTTCTACGATTCAATGGTTCCTGCTCACCCCCAATAACCTTACACCTCCTTCTTAATCTAGAATCGATCCAGCTCTCCTGGAAACGTATTCTGAATCTATGCTTCCACTGTCTTTTAATCAAGAAAGATCCAGATGCTCAGCACTCTTGAGAGAAGATATTTCTCCTGTTCATATCTAAGTGAGCGACCTCTTTTTTTAAAGCAGTGACCCCCTCGTTCCAGATTCTTGGACAAGAGGAAACAACATCTCCAGTTCCACCCTGTCAATTCTCTCAGGATCTTAAAGATTTTGATCAAGTCACCTCTTACACTCTTGAACTCCAGCAGATAAAAGCCTAACTTGTCCAACCTTCCCTCATTAGGCAACTCATCTATTCGAGGCATTAGTCAGCAAATCATTCCTGAACTGCTTCCAATGCGTTTGAATGTCCCTTAAATAAGAAGACTAATATTATGCACAATGCCATAAAGGTGGTCTCCCTAACAACCAGTATAACTGAGAACATGATGCCTCAGCAGTTGATGAGCTGCGTGCCCACTTCTGGGTCGAGGCCGAAGCAATGCCCTCTTCCCACCCCTTGCCAACTCCACCATCTGATTTGTCATTGGACTTTCCTGAGGTGCAGCCTCCCAGAGTCAACAAGATATAAACGCAAGTCGATAGGGTCTGAATGCCATGGCAACCACGTGCATATGATGGAGGTCCCCACTGCTGACACTCTGAATTCTGCTGGGAAATTAGCGATTAACAGCCCTTAATCTTCCTGAATGCATGTTTGTGTGTGCATTTGATCCTTGCCATCCATGAATGTATTGGTGTTGAGTTGCTAGATGTTTCTACATCTATCCCACTAAGCATCGTTGTGGTGGCACACAACATGATGGACAGCATTCACAATGTGGAAACAGGACTTTGTCCACTCCAGCTGTGTGTTTTCACTCTTACTGATACTGTTGTGAACAGATGCATCTGCAACATGTAGACTGGGGAAGATTAGGTCAAGTCAATTTGTCCCCTCTTGCTGGTTCCCTCACCACCTGCTGGAGATGCAGTCGAAAATCTATGTCCTTTAGGACTCGGTGAGCCTGACGAGCTGCTGCCGAGCACACTTGGTAACGGACTTTGAATTTCTCCATGCAGAGAACATTCTGGGCCCTTGCCAACTTGGGGGATTCTTCTGAGTGGTGTTCGAGTAATTGAACTGGCGTCATGTCCTGAATGGCAAACTGGTTGCAATATGTGACATCTTTCCACTGAATAAAGGTATCCTGCCTGGCTGCAACATTCCCTGCTAAGACTCTCACTGTGGCAGTGTGATAATTGTCAGATTTCCCATTGGCGTGACCCATTGTTTGTCTGTCACTCTCTCTTCCTTTGAGAATCGTAAGTTTTTCAAGGACTCTCAGCTCTGTTTCAAAATCATTGTTCTCTACTATTCTCCCCAGTATTTTGTTATATAAATAGCCCCATAAATGCCTACAGTGCAGAAAGAGGCCATTTGTCCCACCAACTTTGCACCGTCTCTCCAATGAACAACTTAACTGGGCCAATCTGCCTTATGCCCAGCAACCCACGCATTTACCATGGATAATCCACCGAGCCTACATATCTTTGGGCTGTGGGAGGAAACCGGAGCATCTGAAGGAAAGCCATCCAGGCATGGGGACAATATGCAAATTCCACACAGAATGTCAACCAAGGCCAGAATCAAGCTCTGTTCCCTGGCACTCTGAGGCAGCAAGGCTAACCACTGTGCAATCCTTCTGCACATTGATATCTTAAATCTTTTTCTTCCTCAGTCTCTGAACTGTATGAGTTCTCTTCATAGTTGGTTACAACCTTCATCTCGACATTTTTTTATTCTTTCATAGGGTATGGGCGTCCCTGGCACGGCCAACATTCATTGCTCGTGGCAAGTTGCTCTTGAACTGAATGACTTGTCTGGCCATTTCAGAGGACAGTTAAGATACAACTGCATGCTGTGGTTCTGGAGTCACATGTATGTCCGGCCGGGGTAGGGTTACAGATGTCCTTAGCTAAAGGATATCAGTTAACATGTTTCTTTTTAACAAAAATCAATTATGGTTTTATGGTCGACGTTACTGAGGATCGCCTTATATTCTTTGTGTCATACGGTGCAAGGTGCGAGATGTACCCAGTGTTGCTCCACATGCAGCAGGGAGAACCCATTCTCTGCTCAGGTGCTCTGGCAGTAATCCGGGTCACCTTCTGCTTAATGTGGAGATCCAAAACAGCTTGGGTCGCCGGGATTTGGTGGTAGAAGTCTCTCGAGAAAGAGGGGAAATGAATCAAATGTCACCATTATCCTGATGGCCACTCTGCATCGGGGGTGCACTGAAACCCGATATGCAAACACTGAGGCCCTGATTTTACCATTTTCATTCTAAGCGCTGAATCTGGACACAATTCAGATCCGACTTGGAAATCTGTTCCCAGGCGCCCCCATATGCACTCAGCCTGAAAAAAACATGGCAGGTCCCATTCGCGCTGTGGGCGGGGCTAAGCACACCCGAAACGATCGGAGATCTGAACTGCGTATGTACAGTTAGAAAACAAATTTGAAAAAGCGCACCCGTGTCAGATCGCTCCTGGGCCGCAGAAAGCAGTGAAAGCAGCCCGGGAGCGAAAAGCGGGAGCAATGGACCCCCACAGACATCACTGTCACCCTTGTCCACCCACCCCACCCCCCCACTACCCAGACCGATCGTGACCCCCTGCCCCCTCCCCCCCTCCCTCCCCACCGATCACCCGCAGAATGGCAGTGGACCCCCCTGAACCCCCTCCCCCAACACCAAAGATCCATCTGCCCTCCCCCACCCCACCAGTGAGCGATCGGGCCTCCCCCCCCCCCCACCAGAGATACATCTTACCCGTCTCCCTCCTTCACCTCTCCCCTCCCCCCCACCCCAGAGAATGACCTGGCCTCTCTCCCCCCCCGCCCCCTCAGAGAATGGTCTGGCCTCACTCACCTGCCCCCAGAGAATGGTCAGGCCTCACTCACCCCCAGCCCCCTCCCCGCGGAACATCTGACCTGCCTCCTCCTCCCTAACCAGAAGACAACGATCAGCCCTCCCTCTCCCCCACCACCAGAAAACGATCAGCCCTCCCTGCCCCCCCCCCCCCCCCCCGCCCCCCACCACCAGACAACGGTCGGGCCTTCCTCCCTCCCCACCAGAGATACATCTGGCCTGACTCCTCCTCCTCCCCCTCCAACCAGACAATGATCAAGCCTCACTCTGCCCCTCCCCCAAACCAGAGAATGATCTGACCCACCTCCCTCCTCCCCCCTCGCCCCACCACTGATCTGAGTCACAGAGCCGTTGGAAACTCGATAGAACATAGAACATAGAAAGCCACAGCACAAACAGGCCCTTCGGCCCACAAGTTGCGCCGATCACATCCCCACCTCTAGGCCTATCCATAGCCCTCAATCCCATTAAATCCGATGTACTCATCCAGAAGTCTCTTAAAAGACCCCAACGAGTTTGCCTCCACCACCACCGACGTCAGCCGATTCCACTCACCCAGCTTGCTCTTCAGCAGCTGGAGCGCCCAATTCAGACTTTTATCCAGCAGGTTTATTTTGGCGCGATTCCAGATCGGCGAACACGGCGGTAAAGGGGGAAATGCTGATAAAGTTGGGTGGGCAGTTCATTAATTCAATTGAAATACATGCAAATGCATTTTGTTGTAGGTAAAAAGATACCTCTGAGAATGTTAGTGAGTCAAAGTACAGTGGCTTTATTACAAAAGCTTTTGGGAGAGATCTGGCACCTTAACAGCAGACACCAAACTTCTCTCCGAATACAACAAAGTGTGGATATTTATACATTATAGTTCCCAGTACCAGTCACGACGCAAACACTGGTCTGATCACGAATCACATTGCATCTGGTAGCCTCTGGTCACAAATCAGTCTTTGGTTTCACAGCCCTTCCGGCGGCGTCGGCAGCTTTTCCCTTGAAGTAACTGGTGCGGTCGCGGCTGTCCCAGCGGGCGTCTTCCTTTCAAACAGCCGTTATCGCACTTTACCATCTGCAGCTGTTTCCTTTGTTTAACTAGCACACAAGCCTGCAGAAACAGGTAAGACTTGCAACATCTGCAAAATAACATTTACATTTGACTGTCCATCTTTATGAAAATGAAAGTTAAAGAATGAAAGACATGAACAAATAAGGAAAACATGAATAAATAATTTATATTGATGCCAGGAGCAGTTTAAGCCTGGGGAAATCAGCCATGAAGAAGGGCTATGTTTGTGATATATTCGAGGTACAAAATTCATGAACCCTTTCCCTTCTTCAATTTAAATCGCCGTTGCACCTGTTTTGGGCACGAATCCGATCGCCACCATTCCTGGGTTTTGGTAAAGTGGCCATCTGCGCGGATGCGGGCGCGGATCGCATTAATGGCCTCACACCCGACTGTACCACGTTTTCATGCCCAAACACGGGCGCGACGCAAAGGTAAAATGGGGCCCTGAATGTAGCAATGACCACACAATCCAGGCAATTGTCCAGGCAACGTAACACAAAGAGAGGGCACAGAACAGAGCCAAGACAGCAGAGAATATCTCAGGATAAACAGGGGCTTTGAAGATTCAACTCATTGTGAAGTGTTCATTAAAGGGAACACATCTCCAAGATTTTACCTGAGCATTTCTTTGGTACTTTGATATAATGGATATTGTCTACCTAAGTTGAAGAAAACTGATGGACTGTGTTCCCTATAACTTCAGTTTGAAGAAAGGAATTGTGCCACTATTTTTTGCAGCCTCAGCTGCTATTAAGCTGGTTTGTTTAAATTGTCGAGAAGCTCCAATAAATTAAAGTTTACAGAATTAGTTGAAATAAAAATTAAAGAAGTTTGAAAACTAAATATTGAGGATTTAGATAAAAGAGGGCTCACTAAGATTGCAGCTATCTGGAGGGGTTTTGATATGCGAAGTAGCTCAGAAGCAAACAGATATTTACTTAAATGGCGTGGCGAACAATAGATTTTCTTATTTTTGATATTAAATTTGCAGAAGAGATTAATTCAAAGTGGAGTCATAAGAAACATTTCCAACTTATATGCTGGAAACCTGGCTTTGAAGGCGAGTCATCGATATAGAACAAGATCAAAAGGGAAATATGATATATCAGTAGATGGGTGGCTCTGTACTGAGTGAAAAGTTGCAGAGGAGAAGGAAGTCAAACAGCTGGAAAACAGATACGACCGTGGCCATACCAAGCTGGAAAATGGAACTCTCCCACAAGGCAGAATGTTCTTATGGGTTATGGGGAGCGGGCGGCTAAGTGGAACTAAACCACTGTCAGATCAGCCATGATCTTATTGAATGGCAGGGCAGGCTCGAGGGGCTAGATGGCCTACTCCTGCTCCTATTTCTTATGTTCTTATGTTCTTAGAATTCTAGGCATGGAGCTGGTAATTTGAAAACCCCAGAGAAAAACAAACACTAAACCAAAGAAAGGCTTCCTAAACTGAAAGGTAGCTCGTGGGTGGTAACTATTTACTGCATTTATCTCATCGTGGTATATTGTATGGGATTGTTTTGCGACAAGGGACATTTCTCACAATTCAGGAACGTAAAGAGATGCTAATAGGGTTAATTCCAGAATATAGAGTGTCTGTGCATGTATGTGTGCGTGCGTGTGTGTGTATGTTTGTGTGTGTTTCTGTGTGAGAGTATTTGTGTGTGCGTGTGTATGTGTGCTTGTGTATGAGAGAGTTATTGCGTGTGTGTGTGTGTGTGTGTGAGAGAGGGAGTGTGTGTAATGATTATTGTAGTTAATTGTAACCTTGTATTGCATGGTGACTTTTCTTTGTGTGATTTTACATGCTGATAGAAATTCTTTCTTTTAAATGGTGACCACAAGACTTGACCCATTTCTTTAATGATTGGTAATCTTCTGTCACATTATACCAGCTTGAAAATCCATCCTCAACAAGAGGCACTCCAAGTTGCTCTGTCAGGTTCTGGGATACCCTCATATCTAAAATCACTGTGTTTCTTTAACAAAGTATCCCAAGTACATTGAGAAGTCAGGATGAAGGCAGGTGTGTTCTGTAAGAGGGTAGGATGGAGCTGGCAACATCATGAATAGGATTGTGTGTTTGGATAGCTCCCGGGGACAGATGGAAAGTCAGGGGCATCCAACAGTCAGTGAGGTGGATGAGTGGTCAGCTGGAGCATGCAGCATCACCGATTGGTATTCACACTAGCAGGGTGTGAAGTGCAATAAAGGTTTAGGAGCGCCTTCGGACAGGTGAGGTATAGTCATGAGGTCGGAAAGGTAGTTGGGCACATGGAAAGGTAGTAAGGGCTTGGGAGGGTAGCTGGGAGATAGGAGAAGCAATCTGGGGTTGGGAGGGCACTCAGGTTAGGTGTAGGTGTGTGTGTGTTTTGGAGGAGGTCGGGGGTAACTCTTACTCGGATTTGGGTGGTCTTGGCCTGGCATCTAGTCATGACTGGGCGGAGTTCATGACTGGGTGGGGTTAGGCAGGTGGCTAGATGCGCAGGGGTGTCTTGTGATGGGTTTAATGTGGTTGAGCATTCTATTGACCCAGGACTTGGATTTGGTTTCAATGTTTCTAACTTTTGGTCGGTAACCTGTTCTTGTAGGATGGTCAGAACCATCCAAAGCTCCAAATTAAATCTTCTTAATTAATTATTCTTCCCAATAATTGCCCATCGGGAGTTTAAACCTTTTGGGCAAAGCCCCCGGTGGCCTTTGTGTGGGGAATTCCGGGGGGAGGGAGACTGCAGAACATCTACCTCCCAGGATTGACCCTCCAGAGTTCAAAGGTTTTGGTCACGGTGAGTGTAATTCTTAATGCAGCCAGGATTGTTTACTACGCTGTTCTCGCCGCACCCTGAAAGCCACACTCAGTTCCATGCGCCACCACATGAAGACGCTCGACATCTCGGTCCAGCAACACCGTCTTACTCTCTATCAAAGCTGTCCCTGTCGGCAGTTTCATTTCATCCTCCACATCATTCGACGTCTTAACAAAAGACTTTTCCTGTTTCTTGCAGATGTTAAGGAATGCAAGCTTCAACAACTTATCAACAACACTGCCCATCCCAGGCCCTCCACCAGTCCCAATCCCTTGAACTCCATCTCTTCGAGCCCCAGCCCTTGCCGTGTCTTCACCATACCCATCCGACCTTGCCCTCTCTGAGTCTGAGTCTGCTGTTCTCAGCAAAGGACTCAGATTTGTACCCTGAGAACCCCACCTCAAGGAATTCCGGGCTCGACATGATGTTGAATTCTTCTTCCATCGCCTTTGTCTCCATGCCCACTTCTTTGGGCAGGAGTCCTCGCCCCGTTCCACAGATCCTTTCACGTGCCTCCAACAATCTGCCTCCAAATAGGTACCCCCACCAGGACAATTACCTGCCCTCGATCTTTTCATTGGGAACTGACTTCGGGACATTGGCCATCTCAATTTTTCTGCCCCCCTCATCCATTCCAACCTCTCTCCTTCTGAACTTTCCTTCGCTCCCTCAGGTCCAACCCTGACATTGTCATCAAATCTGCCAACAAAGACGGTGCTGTTGTCGTCTGGTGTACTGACCTCTACCTCGCCGCAGAGGCTGAGTGCCAACTCTCAGATATTTCCTCCTACCTCCCCCTGGACCATGATGACACCACTGAACATCAAGCCATTATGTCCAACACCGTCACTGACCTCATTTCCTCTGGATGCCTTCCCCCCACAGCTTCCAACCTCATAGTCTCCCAACCCCGGACAGCCCACTTCTACCTACTTCCCAAAATCCACAAAAAGAACTGTCCTGGTCGGACCATTGTGTCAGCATGCTCCTGACCCACTGAACTTATTTCCTCTTACCTTGACTCCATCCTCACTCCCCTGGTCCATTCCCTCTCCATCTACATCCGGGATTCCTCTGATGCCCTGCGTCATATTGACTGCTTCCAGTTCGCAGGCCCTAGCCGCCTCCTATTCACCATCGATGTGCAATCTCTCGACACCTCCATCCCACACCAGGACAGCCTGAGAGCTCTTCGCTTCATTCTTGAAAAGAGGCCTGAACAATTCCCATCCACCACCACTCCCCTCCGCCTGGCTGAAATCGTTCTATCTCTATCAAATTCTCCTTTCACTCATCCCATGTTCTCCAAATCAAAGGTGTAGCAATGGGTACCTGAATGGGTCCTAGCTACGCTTGTCTTTTTATGGGGTATGTGGAACATTCCTCGTTCCAGGCCTACATGGGTCCGCTCCCACAATTTCTTTACCAGTACATTGATGACTATTTTAGTGCCACTTCATGCTCTTGTCCTGACCTTGAAAAACTCATCAACTTTTCTTCCAGTTTCCACTCCTCCATCGCCTTCACCTGGTCCATCTCAGACACTTCCCTTCCCTTCCTTGAACTTTCTGTCTCCATTTCCATCAATAGACTATCTACCAATATCCGTCACAGGCCCACTGACTTCCACAGCTACCTGGACTACAGCTCTTCACACCCCACATCCTGTAAGGACTCCATCCCTTTCTCTCAGCTCCTTCGCCTCTATCGCATTTATTCTGATGATGCTGCTTTCCAAAGTGGTGCTTCTAATATGTGCTCCTTTTTCCTCAACTATGGATTCCCATCTACAGTTGTCGACAGGGCCCTCAACAGCGTGCAGTCCATCTCTCGCGCCATGACCCTCAGCCCCTCCCCTCTCTCCCAGAACAAGGATAGAGTCCACCTTGTTCTCACAGTTCACCCCTCCAGCCTCCGCACGCAAAGTATAATCCTCCGCCATTTTCGCCATCTCCAGCGTGATGCCACCACCAAACACATCTTCCCTTCACTCCCTCTGTCAGCATTCCGCAGAGACCGTTCCCTCCAGCAAACCTAGTCCACTCCTCCACTATACCCTCTTCCGTCACTCATGGCACCTTCCCATGCAATCGCAGAAGGTGTAACACCTGTCCCTTTACCTCTTCTATGCTCACCATCCAAGGTCCAAAACATTCACTCCAGGTTAAGCAGTGTTTCACTTGCACCTTTTTCAATTTGGTGTATGGCATTCGCTGCTCTCAATGTGGTCTCCTCTATATCGGAGAGACCAAGCGTAGACTGGGTGATCGCTTTGCTGAGCACCTTTGGTCTATGCATAATCAGGACCCTGACCTTGCTGTTGCTTGCCATTTTAACAAACGATCCTGCTCCCATGTCCACATGTCTGTCGTTGGCTTGCTGCAATGTTCCAGTGAAGCTCAACGAACACTGGAGGAACAGCATCTCATCTTCTAGCCAGGCACTTTGTACTTTACCCCACCTTGGCCCCCATTGTTTTCATTCTATTTTATTTATTTTTAAAATTGTTCTCTACCTTTTATTTCTTTGTTGTCTTTCTTCATTTTTCTCCGCCCCCCCCCCCCCCGCCACTCTTTCCCCCCACTTCACCCCCTTCCCTTACCTTTCCTTCCTCCCACTTCCCCTTTTCTACATTGTACCTCTGGCCCATTCCCCCCTCCCCCTCCCCCAATATCTTCATCTGGCACGGCTTACAACTTCTTTGCCATTTGGCCATTCACACCCTTTATTCTCTCTGTGGACAGCTATTAGCAGTCTTTTCCCCTGGTTTCTATGGCTATGACTCATCTTTCATTCCCTCCCCTGCAGTACAAATATCTCCTACTTTCTATGCCTTTTAGCTTTGACAAAGGTTCTTCTGCTCTCGAAACTTAAGTTCTTTTTTCTCCTTACAGATGCTGCCAGACCTGCTGAGATTTTCCAGCGTTTTCTCTTTTGGTTGTTTACTATGTGTTGTCCAATCACAGAATCACATCTAATGTTGGATACTATATTTTGACTTTGGAAAGGTGGAATATGATCAGTCCCGTTACTGTTGCGAACAGACGAAAGGAGGTGCTGTTTGATATAATCCACCAGTCATTGGGCATATGCCCTACATACCGAGCACTGCACCAGCACAGTATTCATGTATTACATTATTCACGTTTGCAATAAGCCAAGCATCTTTTTGGCTTGACAACATAATTTTGTTAGCAGTGCATGGCACTATTGCTCCTGATTTAATGCAATGGTTTTCTTCAACTGTTGCAGAGATTGTTCAGAGTAATGTGAGGTATGGAAGGCACTGCTCAGAACCGAAAATGGCAGCCTAAGACCCATTCACGAGTATTTGTTGTATGCAGAAAGAGAGCAATTTGATGTGAAAATAAGTGAGCGTGGGGAAAGGGAGAACAGGTGAGACTGAGAGGACAGTGCATGAGGGAGAGAGCATGAGGGAGCAAGCAAGTAGTAGAGTGAGAGAGGCGGAGAGCGTGAGAGTGCAGGAAAGCACAAAGGACTGTGAGGTAGAGAGAAAAAGAGAGACAGAGAATGAAAGGCGGCACGGTAGCACAGTGGTTAGCACTGCTGCTTCACAGCTCCAAGGTCCTGGGTTCGATTCCCGGCTCGGGTCACTGTCTGTGTGGAGTTTGCACATTCTCCTCGTGTCTGCGTGGGTTTCCTCCGGGTGCTCCGGTTTCCTCCCACAGTCCAAAGATGTGCGGGTTAGGTTGATTGGCCAGGTTAAAATTGCCCCTGAGATGCGTAGGTTAGAGGGATTAGCGGGTAAATATGTGGGGGTAGGGCTTGGGTGGGATTGTGGTTGGTGCAGACTCGATGGGCCGAATGGCCTCCTTCTGCACTGTAGGGTTTCTATGATTCAAGTGATTTGGAGGTGTGGAGAATGGGTGAGTTGAGAGCAGATGAATGTGAGTGGGAGAGAATGGCAGAGCTTGAGATGAGTAGACCAAGGGAATTGGATAAAATGGGGGAGAACAGTAGCTTGAGACAGTGAGAGAAAAAGCAAGCGAGAAGCCCGGAACACGAGGACGCGAGAGGGTGAGACACTCAGAGAGTGAGAGAGACTGAGGCAGTGAGTGAATGAGTGTGGGAGAGTGACTGTACTGAGTGTGAGGGCAGGATATTAAGAGAGCAAAGGAACAGGAACAACTGAGAGAGACTGAGACGTTGAGAGATTTAATGTGGGAGAGTGAGAGTGAGAACATGAACTGCACGCTGGACTGGGACAGTGAGAGCATGAAAGCTGGAGAGAGTGACAGACGGACAGAGAGAGAGAGAGAGAGAAAGAGAGAGCACTTAGGAGAGCAGGAGAGTGAAAGTTTAGAGCAATGAAAGAAAGTTGAATGCCAGAGAACAGGAGGGCGTTGGTAAAAAAAGGAGCATGAAAAAAGACATGGGTTTAGAAGAATGAATGTGACAGCAGTAAAGCAAGAGGGCAAGAGAGTGAAGTGAGAAATCGAGGAAGACCGCAGGAGAGATTTCGAGAAGTTTGAGAGATCACAAGAACAGGAGGGTCCAGAGAGGATGAGGCGATGATAGAGGGTGAGATAATGTTTTGAGGATGAGATAGCGATTAAGGTTGAGATAGTGATGGATGATGAGATAGCAATTGAGGGTGAGGTAGCAATTGCGGGCAAGTTAGTGAAAATGGATGAGGTGGCTTGAGCAAGTGAGTTAGTGATAGAGTGCCAGATAGTGAAAGAAGGCAAGACAGTGGTAAAGCATCAGATAGTGAGAGCGGATGACATAGCAATGGAGTGTGAGACAGAAAGAAAGAGTGAGAAAGTAAGTGAGGCTGTGATAGAAAGTGAGGGTGATAGAGTGTGAGATAGCAATAGAGGGCGAATTATTGAAAGATAGTGTGAGCGGATGAGAGAGCAAAAGAGGATGAGACAGTGAGAGAAGAGGTGGGGCTTGATAGTGAGAAAGGGCGAGATAGCAAAAGAGTACGAGTTAGTGAGAGAGGGCAAGATTGCAATAGAAAATATGATAGCGATGAAAGATGATTTAGCGAGAGTGGCTGAGATAGCAAATGAGTGCAAGTTCGTGGTAAAAGGCGAAATAGTGGTAGAGGGCAAGATAGCGATAGAGTGCGAGGTGGGAATAAAGGATGGGATAGTGATAGTGTGAGGTAATGATAGAGCGCGAGCTCGCAAAAGAGGGCAAGATAATGAAAGAGTGAGATAGCGATAGAGGGCCTATATAGCGATAGAGGGCCACATATAGAGTGTGGGCAAGAGAGTGGGAGAGGGCGAGATGGCAAGGAACTGTGAAATAAAGTAAGAGAGGACGAGATATCGGTAGATGGTGAAATAGTGATAGAGGGCGAGAGAGCAAGAGAGGCCAAGAGAGTGAGATAGTGAGAGAGCCCATGAGACGGTATAAAAGTGAGAGAGCATCAGAAAGTGTGAGAGAGCTTGAGTGGGCATCATAATGAGAGAGTGCTAGAGCACAAGCTAGTGTTAGTAGGAGAGGGTGAGACTGCAAGGAGATGGGAGAACACAAAACAATGTGCGATGGCAAGATAGCGAAAGGGTGAGAGTTTACAAGAGGAGAGAGCGGAACAGGAGAGGAAAATGACAAGTAACTGTAAAAGGACATGGTAAAGGAAGGTGAGAGAGCACAAAAAGACCAGCAATGTAATCGAAAGAATCTGAGAGGGCAGGTGGGCAAGGGACCATCTGAGAGCAATATGGTATGATAGCAGTACTATAAGATAGCAAAAGAGGGTGAGATAGAAAATTAATGATGGCAAAGTGGACAAGGGGGCACGGGTGTGCCAGAGAGTGCACAAGAGGAAGAGAATGCACAAGAGCAAGAAATCATGAGTGGACAAGGGAGGCAAGTGGGAATGAGAAGGCGAAAAGACAAGAGGGCATGAGTTGGCAAAAGAGCACAAATGGGCAAGAGAGCACAGGTACCAAGGGAGTGGGCAAGGGCAAGATAAAGTGAGTGGGCAAGGGAACATGTGTGAGCAAGAGAGCATGATTGAGCAAGAGAACGTGTTTGGGCAAGAGAGCGCGAGAATGCAAGGAAGCATAGGTGTCCAAGAGAATGCGAGTGGACAAAGGAGCATGAGTGGGCAACCGAGCATGTGTGGGCAAGAGAGGGTGAGAGGGCAAAAGAGCACAATTGAGCAAAAGAGCGTGAATGGGGAAGAGAGGGCCTCAATGCAAGAGAGTGCAAGTGGTCAAGACAGCACAAGTGGACAACAAAGTGTGAGTGGGCAAGAGAAGGCAATATCGCAAGAAAACTGAAATGGGCAACAGAATGTGAGTGGGGAAGGTAGCACGAGTGGGCAATGCAGCACGACAAGGAAAGAGAACGTGAATGGGGAAGAGATGGCAAGAGGGCGAGAGAGCATGAATAGGCAGGAGAGCACAGATGGGCAAGAGGGCACTAAAGGGCAAGAGAGCAGAAGTGGGAATGTGAGTGTGAGAAGGAAGGAGAGTGCAAGTGGGCAAGAGAGTGCGAGAGAGTAAGATAGCATGAGTGGACACGATAGTGCAAGATGGCAGGGCGGCGTGAGTGGGAAGGAGAGCATGAAATGGCAAGATAGTGCAAGTGGGAAAGGGAGTGTGAATTGGCAAGAGTACACAAGAGGGCACGAGATGGCAAGAGAGTGTGGGAGTGCAAGCGAACATCAGAGGGCAAAAGAGCATGAATAGATAAGGGGGTGAGAATGCAAGAGAGCACGAGTGGGCAAGGTAGGGTAAGATGGCAAGAAAGTATGAGTGAGAAAGTGGGCACAAGAGGGCAGAAAGGGCACAAGTGGATAGGAGAGCCTGGGTGCGCAACGGCGTGCGGAAGGGCAAGAGAATATGAGTGGGCAAGAGTGCATGAAATGGTAAGAGACGATGAGTTGGGAAGGTGAATGGGCACGAGAGATTGCGGGAGCATGAGAGCACAAGAGGGCATGAGAGCATAGGTGTGCAAGAGGGCTTTAGATGGCAATAGAGCGTGAGAGGGCAGGAGAATATGAGGAGACATGAGAGTGCAAGAGTATAGTGGAAAAAAGAGGGCAAGAGATCAAGTTGATGAGAGGGCGAGGGAATGAGAGGGCAAAAGTTGAGACAGCAAAGGGTTGAGCTGGTAAGGGTTTAGAGAAGGCAAGGCGTTGAGATGGGGAGAAAGCTAGATAGAGGTAGGGAGTGATATAGAGAAAGTGGGATAGTGAGATTTTGAGATAGAAAGAGGGCGAGATAACGGGCTAATTTCTTTACCCATCATCTTCAATTGGTGTTTTCTGGCTTCCGATCATTCTGCCAATGTAAACAATCTCTCCCAATCAACGTTGTTGAGGCGTCTCACCATTTTCAAAACTTCTACGCATTCTCCCCCGAATCAGAGAAATAATAGAAACCCTACAGTGCAGAAAGAGGCCATTCGACCCATCGAGTCTGCACCGACCACAATCCCACCCAGGCCCTACCCCCATATCCCTACATATTTACCCGCTAATCCCTCTAACCTACGTATTTCAGGACTCTCAGGGGCAATTTTTAGCATAGCCAATCAACCTAACCCGCACATCTTTGGACTGTGGGAGGAAACTGGAGCACCCGGAGGAAACCCACGCAGACAAGAGGAGAATGTGCAAACTCCACACAGACAGTGACCCAAGCCAGGAATCGAACCCAGGTCCCTGGAGCTGTGAAGCAGCAGTGCTAACCACTGTGCTACCGTGCCGCCCCTTTGGTCGGTGTCGTTACAAGCTTGAGGGATTTGGAGGCCAATGGGTGTTTGGAATGGCCTCACTCGGCAGAGCAGGAGTAAAAGAACCACAGCTTGCTTACAGAAACGGTAAGATCCCTGAATTCTGCTTCTTTTGGACCGACCAATCAACCCCAGCATGACTTGATACTGAGTGCCCTGTTGATAAGACGAAGCGTCAGATCAAGGCCAAGATGAGATCAATGCACTTTCTTGACAGCTTGGATCTTGTTTGTCTCCCTTATGGGGTGTCTATATACGCTGCAAGAAAGGATGTCCCGAGGCATGGTACATTGGGGAAACTATGCAGACGCTCCGACAACGGATGAATGAACACCGCTCGACAATCACCAGGCAAGACTGTTCTCTTCCTGTTGGGGAGCACTTCAGCGGTCACGGGCATTCGGCCTCTGATATTCGGGTAAGCGTTCTCCAAGGCGGCCTTCGCGACACACGACGGCGCAGAGTCACTGAGCAGAAACTGATAGCCAAGTTCCGCACACACGAGGACGGCCTCAACCGGGATATTGGGTTCATGTCCCACTATTTGTAACCCCCACAGAGTTTCACTGGCTGTCTTGTCTGGAGACAATACCCATCTTTTTAGCCTGTCTTGATGCTCTCTCCACTCATGTTGTTTTGGTTCTTAAAGACTTGATTAGTTGTAAGTATTCGCATTCCAACCATTATTCATGTAAATTGAGTTTGTGTCTTTATATGCTCTGTTTGTGAACAGAATTCCCACTCACCTGAAGAAGGGGCTTGCAGCTCCGAAAGCTTGTGTGGCTTTTGCTACCAAATAAACCTGTTGGACTTTAACCTGGTGTTGTTAAACTTCTTACTCCCTTATGGGGGCCAGAGATCAGATTGAATTTAAGTTTGTTTCTTTAAGCAAGCAAGTAAATGGATTAAAGGCTCACCCAGTCCACTCTGTAACTTTAAAAGAGGAGTGCAACTTTGAGCTCGTTAGAAACTTTCTGAATTAATGAGATGAATTAAAACCACTGCTCCCTCACAGCGCTTGGTACCCAGATTCAATTCCAGCCTTAGGTCACTGCCTAGGTGGCGTTTGTACATTCTCCTGTGTCGGTGTGGATTTCCTCCGGGTGCTCCGGTTGTCTCCCATGGTCCAAACGTGTGCAGATTAGTTGGATTGGCCATGCTAATTTGCCCTCTGGTGTCCCAAGGTATGCCCGTTGGACGGATTAACCATGGGAACTGTATGAGGATAGAGCGGGGGAGATGGCCTGGCTAAGATACCCTGTCAGAGAGTGCGTGAAGACTCGATGGGCCAAATGGCCCCCATATGCACTGTAGTAATTCCACGATATAATAACGATGATCTGATTCTAGAATACAAAGTGACAAAAGAATAGCAGTTCTGGAACAGATTTAGTAAGATAAAAGCAGGATAGAGTTAATCTGACATTCAACTTCAGGCTGCTATTTACAGTACAAGCTATACCCTCTCATGTGGATTCTGGATGGCAGAAAACTTTCTGTTATGTCTTGCTCCACTGTCTTTCGGGATTTAACCTGTCCTGCATGCTGTTATATTTAAAAAAACCTTAAACATGTCCCTAATCTCAGTAAGTAGTCTCACAACACCAGGTTAAAGTCCAACAGGTTTATTTGGTAGCTGATGAAGGAGCGGCTCTCCGAAAGCTCGTGTCTAACCCTGTCCAAAGCCGGCAACTCCAGATCATGTCCCGATTGTGTTAGCCAGCACCAAACTCCCCACCTCCCCTCGCGCCCACTATCTACCCCTTGCTGGCTTTCCCGAGGCGACCAATTACAACTGCCGTTGTACATTTTATTACACAATTACAGGATGCTGATTCAATCAGAGCTGTAATCACATCAACAGCATTGAGCTGCCTGTGAACGCAGCCACATCACTCAGCTCCTGTAGATGCATTCACATCACAGATCACAAGAGACACAAGCCTGGTTTCAAAGCAGTATTAATGCAGATTTGACAGTGTAGAAAAATACGTAGATGAAGGAAATGCCACTCTGCCCCCCGCCCCGTAATTCTAACAGCCTGCATCGACACACAGAGAACACGGTAGCACAGTGGTTAGCACTGCTGCTTCACAGCTCCAGGGTCCCGGGTTCGATTCCCGGCTCGGGTCACTGTCTGTGTGGAGTTTGCACATTCTCCTCGTGTCTGCGTGGGTTTCCTCCGGGTGCTCCGGTTTCCTCCCACAGTCCAAAGATGTGCGGGTTAGGTTGATTGGCCAGGTTAAAAATTGCCCCTTAGAGTCCTGGGATGCGTAGGTTAGAGGGATTAGCGGGTAAAATATGTGGGGTGGGATTGTGGTCGGTGCAGACTCGATGGGCCGAATGGCCTCCTTCTGCACTGTAGGGTTTCTATGATTCTATGATAACCTTGGTATTGTGCCAGTTACAGATTCACATTAAAAGCGATTAGCAGATACACCACAGCAGTGCTCACGCAGAGGCTCGACTCTGTAATCCCAGAAAACTGCCTCCAACTGGAACAGATTCTAACCGAGCCTCGTGTGTCTTCAATCTGAACTCCCTCCGCTGTCACTGCCGGACTCGTTACTGCCACTGTCACTTGATGCCGTTGTGGTGGTCGGAGGCACGGTTGTGGTGGTCGGAGGCACGGTTGTGGTGGTCGGAGGCACGGTTGTGGTGGTCGGAGGCACGGTTGTGGTGGTCGGAGGCACGGTTGTGGTGGTCGGAGGCACGGTGGTTGAAGCTTGAGTGGGGGTTTGTGGTGTTCATCCATTTCAGAGTTAGGGGAAAACAAAGAAAACAATTTGGTTAAGTATGTCTTTGCTCTCCCGCGCAAAAGCCCGCACTTCGATATAAATTTGACACTAACTCTCGCAGGCAACTTTTTATGTAGCCTGCAAATTAATGTTTTTGTAACAACCCAGAGGTTTCCTTCAACGCCATGTCACAGTATTAGGTTGAAAACGTCTGGGAGAAAATGTCTGGGAGAATATCCCAGGCTAAATATATTTGCTGCTGGAGAGAGGGAAAATTCTGCTCAATAAGGAGAAGTGTATGCAATAAATATGTTTCAAATAATACAATGTTTTCTTAGAATACATAAGGAGAAATTCATTTTGGCTAATTAAATCAGGCATTGTACAATGATTCGGATTTAGTTCACAATTTCATAGCAGACAGACCTGTGCAGGAAAATGATGATGACAACGCAATTACATTCTATATTAATTTTGAGAGCGACATCTTTCAGTCCAAATCAGCTCATATTTATATTGCGTTTGAGGGTGTTGAATCTTAATCGTAAGAAGATAAATTCCAAATTAGTGGTCAAAGATGAAAGGAAATTACTGCGGCTGCTGGAATCTGAAACAAAAACAGGAAATGCTGCGAAAATCTAATCAGACCTGACAGCATCCGAGAAAAGACAATTGAACCAACGTTTCGAGCCTGTGTGACCCATCGTCAGAGAACTGATTGTGATTTATTGACCGAATAGACTATCATGGTGAATGATAGATAAACTGCGGGAAAATCTCAAAGGAAAAAACACGCCTTTAACTTAAATCGCTCAATTGGGACAGAAATCTGCGCAAGGTCCATCCTTGTCTTATCCGAAGAAGTTAAGAGTCATATAATATTGCAAGGCACCATCATGTGACGAAGAATTGTGGAGAAATTGAGGATTTCAAATGTTTTAGGAACCAGCAGTTAGTGATTACAACAACATTGATGCAGCGGGAAGAAATATGAGAGTCAAGTGAAACTAGCCTGAAGTGTAAGAAACAATTTTAAAAGTTTGGTTAATGGATACCGAACAATATTGAGCATTTCTAAAATGAGTGTTGGTCCCTTAGAAAGACAGACGGGATCAATTAACAGGAGTGCGGGGTCTTGGGGGGGAGGGATTGGGGTAGTTGGGAGGGGGTGGGCGGATCGATGCCAGCATGGATGAAGAAGTTGCTGAGCTTTTCCAGCATTTTCTGCTTTAATTTCAGATTTCCAGCAACAGATGTCATTTGTTTTATTTTATTTAAATTATTTGTTTTCGATGGGATATGGACATTGCTAGTTAGACCATTGCCACTTGACCTGGACTTGTTAGGCTATTGAAGACACTGTTATGAGCGAAATTCTGCTGTCGCCTGTCAGCCAAACGATGGAAAGTGGTCATTTGGTTTTCTTCTGAAGGGCACAAATGCACCATATTGAGAGTAGGTCTGTATTTCCAGATTTATTCAGTGAATTGGAACTTCGTGAGCTGCCGTGGTAAGATTTGAGCTCAACAATGAGTGTAAGTATCATAATGTAATTACCATGACCAGAGAAAAATTATTGGGAAAATTTAAAACAACTAGGCGCAAATTTCCAGGACCTGATGGCTTAACGGATTTTTAAAAAAGATGTAGCTGCAGAAATAGTGGAAGCAGGGGGTCATGAATTTCCAGCATTCGCTTGAACCTGCAACATTGTCAATGATGGAAAGACATGATCAATTGTAAATAGAGGGAGCAATTAGGGAACGAGAGGCTCGTTAACCCGGCATAAATCTTCCAGAAAAAAATGACACCATCTATTTTTAAAGAATTCTCAGCAACAAACGTAAAGTGTCACAGACAGGAACAGAGTTGGAGAAGCTCAGCAGGCTGGGCACCATCTATGAGGAGAGAAAACGGATTTAACAGTTTGGGTCAATTTGGTTTTTCATCAGAGCTAAAAAGATGGAGAAATGTGATATATATTAAGCTGAAATTGTGGAGATTGCAACAAGATGTAACTCCTTAATTATAAAGGATAAAACGGCCTGCGGTGGGCGGGAGTGGTGCGTGTGCGTCTGTGTGTGTGTGCGTTGCGCAGGAGGGGGAGAGAAGCTGGTTATTGAATTGAGACAATAAATACGCGGGGTATTTATATGCAAATGGGTGTCCTTGGTGATGGGGCTCACGGTGTCCACTGTTACATTGAGGTCTCTACAATTAATTGGCGCCACAAGGGTCGGGCTGCGTTATCAGTTCCTCAGAATGACATTTTAAGCTATGTTTGATTTGCATTGTTTGTTTTACTTAAGGGTCGGTTACGTTCCTGACATCGTTTAATGGTTCATTTCAGCCTAGCTGGTACCAACGGTTCAGTTACAGTGTTGGGTGCAACCACATGTGTTATTCCGCTACTTTATGAAGGTGTCAAATGCTGAAGAGAGATTGACTTTCTGTCTTCTTCTTTGCCAAAAATGTTGAATAACAGGGCCTGACTTTGAAAAATGGGCCAAGATGTTTTGACTCGGGGAAAATGGGAGGCAATCTCTTCAAATGGTGAAGCATTCTCAAAGGGTTTCACAGAGTTGGAATGGATGAATGTGTCTCCCTGACTGCGGAGTCAATAACACGGGGTCAACTTTTCAGGGAAGGGAATCTGGGCGGCATTGTGGCATGGTGGTTAGCACTGATGCCTCACAGGGCCAGGGGCCCAGATTCAATTCGACCTTGGGTGACTGTCTAAGTGGACATTCTCCCTGCGTCTGTGTGGTTTTCTTCCAGGTAATCTGGTTTCTTCCCACAGTCCAAATATGTGCAAGTTTTTTTTATTTTTTTATACTTTTCCAGTTCAATCAAATCAAGTCCAATTCAGAGTCTCAACAAGTTGAGACATTTCCGATCCAAGCTGACAAGACAGGGTCTTCACACCTGTCTTGGGCCTGATCTACATGAGCCAAGCTGATTGGAGAAGGGGGAGGTTGCCTCCTCCAAGGCTTGATCTCATTTGCATCTTAGCCAAAAGGCTGAGATGCCACTTTTAAAAATTGCTTCATATGAATATGAAGCTTAAATGCAACCCAATGACCTCGACCAAGTGCAGCATCCAATCCATACTACACTTGATCTTAGCCAAAAGGCCGAGAAGCGATAGTCCAAATATGTGCAAGTTTTTTTTTGTTACTTTTCCAATTCAATCAAATCCAATTCAAAGTCTCAACAAGTTGAGACATTCCCGATCCAGGCTGACAAGACAGGGCGAGCGACCAAATCACCCTGTCCTGGGTCCGATCTACATGAGCGAAGCTGATTGGAGAAGGGGGAGGTTCCTCCTCCAAGGCTTGAGCTCATTTGCATCTTAGCCAAAAGGCCGAGATGCCGCTTTTAAAAATTGCTTCATATGAAACATATGAAGCTTCAATGTAACCCAATGACCTCAACCAAGTGCAGCATCCAATCCATACTACACTTGATCTTGGCCGAGAAGCAAGTTAGCTATATTGGTCATGCTAAATTGTCCCTTAGTGTCCCAGCATAGCGGAGTAAGTATGTGGGGCTATGATGATTGGACCTGGGTAAGATGAGCCTGTGCAGACTTGATGGGCTGAATGGTCTCCTTCTGCATTGTAGGGATTCTATGATTTCTGAATGAGATTAGGAGTAATGCAGGTTGCATATCTTTTCCATTCTTTTGCTCTCGAGGGTCCAAGATTCTTCATTGTTGAGCAGCTTCAAGGTGAACATTCAAGAGAAAATAGTTAAATATTTTACAGGATGGAGTGTAAAAAGCTATTGGGGGAATTGCAGCAAGATCGGGTGTACTGGTTTATTGGGATAAGGGGCCAAAGACGTTGCATTTCTGGATCATTCTAGGGATTGGTTGATTCAAGATCTGAGAAGGGGGAATGGACGATCAACAAATTCCCACCCTCAGGTCGTATGGGAGTGATGCACACCCAGGATACCATCTACTCTGTGGTTTCCCGTGATAGGCAGGAACCAGCACTGAGGTACACTACTTCCCGTGTTTAGCCATTACCATTTGCAGTATTGCACAGATTCGTCTCACAGCACGTGGGTAGAGGTGTCAGATTTATAGAAAAGATTGACAAATCGATCGACTTTGCGCATAAATTAGTAGAAGCACATCCTTTGACGAAAATAGGATTTGTCCCGACTGCAAACAAACAAAATGCAGTTTACCTTTAGTACAATTGGCAGATATGACAAAAAAATCATCTTTCATTATCCAAGTGCAGTTCAAATGGTGTGAGTAAATTAGTTAGATTTGCTTGTCCATCCAGGCATTTTATATTGAGTTATTTTGTTCACCCATCTTTAGGTTTATTTCATCTATTGTGATAACTGGCTATGTCCCGTCTGACAGGCAAGAAGGAGCCATCACTGCTCTTTGCTTTCGGTCTCTTATCTGAATATGCAATAGCTCGTTCACAGCCCTTCAAACTTAATTACTAAATTGCTTCCTGGCTGTCTAAAAATGCATGGATAAAGTGGAATAGATGGATCCTACTTGGAAGGGGTTCGGGGATAGGGCTGGCGGGGTCCAGGTAAAATACTCTTTTGGAGAGTTGGTGCAGACTGGATGGCCCGAATGCCATCTTTCTGCACAGTAGTGATTCTATGGATGCCATGGTTCCTGGGCTTTGACCTTCCTGATTTGTTTCTATATTATCCTCACTGCCTCTCTTTCCAATGTCCAGTGTCCATGGTGACATAGTGTCCACTGCTGCCTCACAGCGCCAGGGACTCGGGTTCGAGTCCGGCCTTGAGTGAATTTCTGTTTGGCCTTTGCGTGAGTTTCCCCCTGGTGCTCCGGTTTCCTCCCACAATCCAAATATTACACCAGGGGTGTGTAGGTTATGCACGCTGTCTCGGGAATAGATGATCTTTCAGAGAGTCGGTGCTCTCCGAGAGTGTGGGCTGTACTCTAGGGATGTTACATGCTCAACATCAAATATGGAAAAAATAGCAATGGTGAAACTGTGCCAGTATTAACATAGCCAGATTTAGATTAGAGTTTATTTATTAGTGTCACAAGTAGGCTTACCGTAGCACTGCAGTGAAGTTACTGCAAAAATCCCCCAGCCATCACATTCTGGCATCTATACGGATACAATGAGGGAGCATTTAACATGGCCCATGCACCTAATCAGCATGTCTTTTAGACTTTGGGAGGAAACTGGAGCACCCGAGGAAACCCACGCAGACACGGGGAGATCGTGCAGACTCCACACAGACAGTGAGCCAAGCTGGGAAGCAAATCTGGAACCCTAGTGCTGTGAGGCAGCAGTGCTAACCACTGTGACTCCGGACCACCCAAGTTTCACACAAAACAGGTCTCACAAGCAAAAGTGAATTTAGGTTTCAGTGAAAAGCATTGGAACTTTCATGTGAAGAGCATTTGCAGCAAGAACGAGAATGGATGGCACAGGCACAGATCATTGGGTTGGATCGGGTTGCAAGGTGACCAATGTTGGTAACTAAATTGACTGATGTTTCGAAAAGGGAGACCCAGTGTTTAATGTGCTGCAGCAACACCGATAATTAAGAATGTAAAGCCAGGAATGAGGAAGAATCTGTGATCACATTGACCCGAGCCCATCCCCCCGTCAAAGTGCTGACGCAAACCCTTCCAACAGTAACATGACGAGTTGAACATTTCCCCAAAACAAAAGTTAGAGCACAAAGGTCTACTGAAAAGGACAAGGACCCCTTCTATTGAATGTAGAATATTAGCACGGCTGGAGGATTGGCTAACTGGTAGAAGACAGAGAGTTGGTATAAGAGGGGCATTTTCAGGCTGGCAACCTGTAATTCGTGGAGTATCACAGGGATACTTGTTGGGGCCACAGCTATTTACAACATGTATTAATGATTTGGATGCTGGAAGTGAATGTACGATTGCAAAGTCTGTGGATAATTATAGGTAGCAAGGCAAGTGATGAGGGTGACACAAAGATTTTAAGGGGGATATGAACGGGTCAGGTGAGTGGGCAAACAACTTGGTTGATGGAATATCATGTAGGAAAATGTAAAGTTCCGAATTTGGTAGGAGGAATGAAGGAGCTGCATATTATTTAAATGGTGTAAGCCTGCAGAAAGCTGCAGCACAAATGGACTTGGAGTTCCTGGTGCATAAATCACATTAAAAGGTGGCATGCAATTTCAGCAGTTAACAGGGAAGCCAAATAGAAAGTTGGTTTTTACTTCAAAGGGAGTGGAGTATGAAAAATAGGCATGTCTTGATAAATCTACCAAGGCACTAATGAGACCACACCTGGAATACTGTGAACAGTTATTTCAGGGTGCTTGACAGGGTCGATGCTGAACCCTTGTGATAGAGTCGAGGACCATTGGGAGTGATCTCAGAGTAAGAAGTCGCATGCATTTAACAAAATTGATCAGCCATTTATTCTCTCAGAGCGTAGTGAATCGGTGGAATTATTTACTGTAGGCAGCTGTAGAGGTTGGGTCGTTAAGTATGAGCCAGACTGAGAGAGACAGATTTTTAATCAGCAAGCGGATCAAGGGTGGTGTGGATAATGTGGGAAAGTGGGAATTAAGGATTATATCCAACCAGCCATGATCTCCTAGAATGGCAAAGCAGACTCAATGTGTTAAATGGCCACTGCTGTTCTGACATCTATATGGTCCAGTGTCCCCTTTCGCACAATCTCATGTTCTCCTATGGCTGCAACCAGATCCAGAGGATAGCGGCATAGCCAAGTGAGGTGGGGGGAATTTACAGGATAGAAAGAGACTGCAAAGAGCTTGGAACAAATTGACTATCTCCTTCACTTACACTGCAAAAGTAAGATGGCCGAATGGACCTTTTCGGTACCATTTCTGCCAGTGGCCCACCTCAGCCTAGCTGAGCCCTGGTCAAATATGTCGGGCCAGTTAAGTCATTTTATGATGAGTGAAATGATTTTAGTTGGAATTGCCGAAAAAATGTGGACAAGCCTCAATGTTGAACAACAGGAATGGGGAGATTCGGATAGTGGAAGAAAAAATGTTACACATACACAAGCTCTGTGTGCCTGATCCAGACAAACACGCATTCTGATCGCCCACACACTTCACCACTTTCTGAGTGCTCGTGCAGTCCTTTTCATCATTGGCCAGACACTCATAACATTGCAGTCCATTCTCGGTCAGATTGGGAGGATCTGCAATGAAAAGCAAAATAAACAACAGCTGGTTGGGTGGTCACTGGGGGACCAGGTCTTCATTTGTGCGTACAAAATTTGTACAAAATTCACTTGTACAAAACTCTGGTGCGGCCGCACTTAGAGTATTGCGTACAGTTCTGGTCACCGCATTATAGGAAGAATGTGGAAGCATTGGAAAGGGGACAGAGGAGATTTACTGGGATGTTGCCTGGTATGGTGGGAAGGTCTGATGAGGAAAGGCTTAGGGTCTTGAGGTTGTTTTCGTTAGAGAGAAGAAGGTTAAGAGGTGACTTAATAGAGGCATACAAGATGATCAGAGGATCAGATAGGGTGGATAGTGAGAGCCTTTTTCCTCGGATGGTGATAGCTAGCATGAGGGGACATGGCTTTAAATTGAGGGGTGATAGATGTAGGACAGATGTCAGAGGTAGGTTCTTCACTCAGAGAGTAGTAAGGGCGTGGAATGCCCTGCCTGCAGCAGTAGTGGACTCGCCAACATTAAGGGCATTTAAATGGTCATTGGATAAACATATGGATGATATTGGAATAGTGTAGGTTAGATGGGCTTTAGATTGTTTTCACTGGTCGGTGCAACATCGAGAGCCGAAGGGCCTGTAC
Source organism: Mustelus asterias (assembly GCF_964213995.1). NCBI lineage: Eukaryota > Metazoa > Chordata > Chondrichthyes > Carcharhiniformes > Triakidae > Mustelus > Mustelus asterias. The sequence goes on from NC_135820.1 coordinate 8,707,807, forward strand.
TGAGCTGCAATGTTCTATGTATGGGTTCATATGCTAAGTGCCTGGGCCAGTGGCCAGTTGGGGGGAATTGAGTTGTCAGTGTGAAGCGAGCCAGTCTGTGGAGGATCAGATGGTCAGTATGGGGTTGGAGTGGTGAATTGGGTTGCCAATGGGGAAGTGCTGGTCTGTGGAAGATCAAATAGTCAGTGGCAATGGAATTGGGTTGTCACTTGTGGGCAGGGGGAGGTACGAGCAGATCTGTGGAATGGTAGGGCGGTCAGTGGGAGAGGGGGGTTCAAGTTGGTCGTGAGGCGATTGGACTGGGAGGTGAGTAGGGGATAGTGAGCATGGCAAGCTGATGGATTGTAGTGAGATGGGGTGGCGGGTGGATCAGGGGGAAGGTGGGGATTGTTGTGTCGGGAGTTAGTCAGGTATTCTGGAGAGTGGTTGTTGGTATGCGGGGGAGGGAGTGTGATGTAGGGGGAGTTTGGGGATTTTGCAGATGATTCTGGTGGGAGTCAGCAAGATCCTTCGGTGAGCAGGAGAATAGCAGTACTATATTTAGGCGGAAGGTAGAAGTGGATTGAATTATTTTAGCTTTTCAAGATTCCTTTTCTCCCCTTTTCACTCAGAGTATTGGATGGGTCCAATTCAATTGTCCATCGGACGTTTCAACTCCCCAAGGAATTCCCTCACACTCCTTGTCTGGGGAAGAGCGGGGTTTCAGTGGGGTTTCCCGAGAATGGGCCCTCGGAAAGGACAAGCTATGGGCCGCTGGAGCATCACCCAAAGGGTTCCATAGCAGGTTTGATCAAATTACGATTCACACTGAATGACTGATTCGAATTTTACGACAGGAAACCACATGCTTGATCAGAGAACTAGGTCTCAAGATGTTGAGATGGGGAAGAAGCAGGGAGCTTTGGACAGGGAGTTCACACGTTTAGGAAGCGGACAGCAGCAACAGACAGTGTCACGATGATGACGGGGAAGTACAGATAAGTAACCAATGAAATAACACGATTGCATCTGACAGAATCATAAACTGACACATTACCTGGTGTGGTCTGTGTATTACACAGATCAGTGACGCAGAACGTGCTCTGCCTCACGAAAGAAAGAAAGTCACTCTTGAAAGAAAAGGAGTCACCGTCTATATCACATGTTTGTATTACTGTCGAGGTTTTGAGAGCCCCTGTAAAGAAACACAGTTTGGATAAATATACTTTGATAAATATTCCTCCTTTTCATGGAATTCTTTCAGTAAGATTGTGAGGTGAAAATATTTTGGTCGTGCAAGTGAGCATAGGGTGGGAAGGAAACATAAACCCCACCTGGCTGTTTCATTGCTAGAAAGCTAAGTCCGCACCAGCATGAAGAGCAGGGGCCTCTTCTTGCAGTGTCCAGCTCAATAGCAGGTTTGTGTTTTAAAATGATGGTAAGTATTGCAGGATAGTTACGGCACTTCTTCAATTCGTTTCAAATTTGCGAAAACGTTCAACATTAATACATTTTGAAAAGTCAGCCATTGGGCTTAGCTTGAGGTATCAACAGGGGTGGGCTCCTCTATCCCTAACTGTCATCCCTGGACACCCCCGCCCACCCTCTGAACCCACCCCCTCCCCCCCCCCCCGCCCCATTCCCACTCCTGCCTCCTTGTTTCTGTTGATACTCTCTGCTCGGCATCCCTACCTCCCCTGTTCATCGGGCTCCCGGTTACATTTTCAACTGCTCCGCTGGGTAACACCGAGGTGTTGTCCTTTGAATGTTTTTGTTTCTCTGTCAAAGCGAGATGGATTCTGATTTGGGGTGGGGAGGTTCGGGTAACTATTATCAAGGTGAGCTTGGAATGTGGGAGTTGAGGATACAATCAGATGAATCATGATGTTATGGACCGACAGAGCGTGGTCGAGGGGCCGAGTGGCCAGTTCTTGGCCAACAATTGTTCACTATTTACATTCATGGCCTGGAGGAATGAACAGAATGTAATGTTTCCAAATTTGCCGATTATACAAAGATATGTGGAAGGCCATGTTGTGATGAGGGTACTGTGATTCTGCAATGGGATGTGGATACAGTAGGCAACTGGGCGAAAACCGAGCAAATGGAGCAGAATGTGAGAAGTATGAGGTCATGCACTTTGGTCAGAAGATTAAACGGCAGATTATTATCTCAATGGAGAGCGACTGCAGGTGAGTGAAGTACAGAAGGATTTAGGCATTTTAGTTCATGAATCACAAACGCCTATCAAGCAAGTCCAACAAGCTGTTAAGAAGGCAAACGGCCTTTTGACCTTTATTGCAAGTTGGCGTTAAAAATATTGTTGCAATTGCAAAGGATGCTATTGAGGCTTCAGCTGTAACGTTGCATAGAGTTTTGGTCCCCATACCTTAAAAAGGACAGAGTAACAGTGGAGGCAGTCCAAATGAGATTCACCAGGCTAATTCCTGGGATGAGAGTGTTGTTCTGTCAAGAGACTATGTTACCTGGGTTTGTGCTCCTTGTAGTTTAGAAGAATGAGGGCTACCTTATTCAATCATGTAAGATACTGAGGGGGCTTCCCAGGGAAGATGGTAAGACGTTTTGACGAGTGGGAATGTCTTGAACAAGGGGACAGAGCTACATGGTCATTGAAAACTGAGGTGCGCAGAAATTTCTTCTCGCACAGGGTTGTGAATCTCCAGAATTCTCTGCCCCAAACGGAAATGGAGGCTGAATCTTTGGAAGTATTTAAAGTGGAGGTGGATACATACTTGATAGATCAATGAATAGATGGCTATGGGGAAATGACATAGATATGAAAATGAGGCCAGCCTAGATCACTTATCATCGTATTGGATGGCGAGCAGGCTTGAAGAGCCGGATGACTCGGATGGGTGGCACGGTAGCACAGTGGTTAGCACTGCTGCTTCACAGCTCCAGGGACCTGGGTTCGATTCCCGGCTTGGGTCACTATCTGTGTGGAGTTTGCACATTCTCCTCGTGTCTGCGTGGGTTTCCTCCGGGTACTCCAGTTTCCTTCCACAGTCCAAGGATGTGCTGGTTAGGTTGATTGGCCATGCCAAAATTGCCCCTTAGTGTCCTGAGATGTGTAGGTTAGAGGGATTAGCGGGTAAATATGTAGGGATATGGGGGTAGGGCCTGGGTGGGATTGTGGTCGGTGCAGACTCGATGGGCCGAATGGCCTCCTTCTGCACTGTAGGGTTTCTATGATTCTTCTGTGATTCTATGACTCACGCTTGCCTCTATTTCCTGTGTTATTTGTATTCCTTCTCCTGTCTGCAATGTTCTCCTCCCATTGAGCACTGCACTGACCTTGGACGGAACTGAGATGGCGAAAAGATGCCCGGGAACCTGGTGACCTAGGGATGGTCCTGCGGAGATTACCCTGGGTGCCCAGGCGAGCCTAGACGTGTGGGTTCAGAAAAGGTACACGAGAAAATGGGAACAGGAGCTCGGGGAGCGGCGGAGCTGAGGTGTGTTTGTGGAGAGCAGTGCAGCTACTGGGAATCTCGAATGTGGGGATAGAAAAGCCTAACGAACTCATTTAAACATGTAAGTTTCTGACGTCCTAGGCAGAGTACAGATTTTTTAAATCTGCTGGACAATCTAGAATATAGTCAAAACACTAATTAGGAATTAAATTTGAAATAACTAATTCTATCATGAATCTTTAAATCTTTCCATCTCAGGGAGCTGAGGGTTCAATCAGCATGTTTAGAGTAAGTTAAAGACAGATCTGTGAGCCATGGAATAAGCAAACTGAGGTGTAAAGTGGAGTCTATGCCGAAGATTAGTGTTTATCCTATTGAATGCTGGGCCAGGATTGAAGGGTCTAGTTCGATGTCTAACGCATAACTGCTTCTGTACTTGTTCTCGTAGATAATGGTTTCCAATGAAAAACAGGACATGAATAAATTGGGAATCACTTTGTTTTGCGCTATTAAGTTGATGGTGCGATGGGGAAATGAGGAGGCTGTGTGCAAACATGACATTTCCTACCTGCAACATGCAAATACATCGCCAATATGGTTCGCTCTTAAATGCCCACTGAAAGCCATTACATCTAATGACACTTGTTAACCAATTCCCTCTTGAAAATTATATTTAGATCTGCTTCTAGGGCTCTGTGGAATCTTGAATTCAGGATGAGAAGTCACTGATCTCAATAAATCTAACTCCTTGTCTGACCGCTGATTTCCTGGTTTAAAAATCATAGTTTCCCGCCCCTCCCTGCCTCTGGATCTAATTATAGTGCCGCAGTTGCTCCAGAAACTTTATTGAAGAATTATGATAACAAGACAAGTTTCTGACCCTCTGAGCACTCCATGCATTCTACCAATAGGCTACATAACACCCAGGGCCTGATTTTACCATTTTCATTCTAAGCGCTGAATCTGGACACAATTCAGATCCGACTTGGAAATCTGTTCCCAGGCGCCCCCATATGCACTCAGCCTGAAAAAAACATCGCGGGTCCAATTCGCACTGTTGGCGGGGCTTAGCACACCCGAAACGATCAGAGATCTGAACTGTGCTTGCGCAGTTAGAAAACAATTTGAAAAAGCGCGCCTGTGTCAGATCACTGCCGGGCCGCAGAAAGCGGAGAAAGCAGCCCGGGAGTGCAAAGCGGGAGCGATGGCCCCCACAGACATCACTGTCGCCTTTATCCACTCCCCCCCCACCGCTACCCAGACCGATCGCGACCCTCTGCCCCCTTCCCCCTCCACCGATCACCCGCAGAGCAGCAGCGGACCCCCCCTGCCAGAGATCCATCTTACCCGCCTCCCCCCCAGAGAATGATCTGGCCTCACTCCCCCCCCACCACCCCTAGAGAATGATCTGGCCCCACCCCCTGTTCCCCCCCCCCTCCCAGAGAATGATCTGGCCTCACTCCCCCCCCTCCCCTTCAGAGAATCATCTGGTCTCACTCCCCCCGCCCCCCCTCCCAACCCCAGAGAATGATCTGGCCTCATTCACCCCCGCCCCCCCCCCCCACCCCCCAGAGACTGATCTGTCCTCGCTCCTCCCCCCCGCCGAGGAACTTCTGACTCGCCTCCTCCTCCCTCCCGGCCCCCTCACCAGAGAATGATCTGGCCTGCCTCCCTCACCGCTCTCCCCCCCCCCACCAGAACCAGACAACGATCGGCCCTCCACCCCCAATCAGACAACGATTGCCCCCCCCCCTCCACCAGACAACGATCGGTCCTCCTTCCCCCTCCCCTCCCCACCAGAGATACATCTGACCCGACTCCTCCTCCTTCCCTCCCTACCACCAGAGAATGATCAGGCCCGCCTCCCCTCCGCCCCCACCACCGATCTGAGTCAGAGAGTCGTTGGGGGCTCTGAATTCGCTCTTCAGCAGCTGGAGCGCTCGATTCAGACTTTTATTCAGCAGGTTCATTTTGGCGCAATTCCGGATCAGCGAATGCGATGGTAAAGGGGGAAATGTTGATAAAGTTGGACGGGCAGTTCATTAATTCAATTTAAATGAATTCGGGCGCAAATCAAATCGCCGCCTTTCCCGGGTCTCAGTAAAGTGGGCATTTGCGCAGATGTGGGCGCGGATTACGTTAATGGCCTCACACCCGACTTTACCACGTTTTCGCGCCCGTCACTGGTAAAATAGGGCCCCCAGTCTGAGGTCTATTCATTGTCTCCGTTGATTTTGCTGTATTTGGCTGGACAGGTGGTTAGTGACGTCCACAGAGCGGGTTCAATTACTTTACAAGTTGAGGTTATTCATGAAGGTCTCGCCTCCACAAACTTGCCCCTTGCCTCTGGTGTAGTGATCCTCAGGTTAAATCAACACCAGTCAATTCATAGGAGTGCAGCCTAAGGTTATCTGGGGTCATGTCGGACTTATCTTTCATGTAATTATCGTTGATTGATCACCAGGCTAGAAAGAGTGACGACGTTTCTAAATCCATTAACAACTTTTATCAGAATCACAATTTCAAACATTATTGAAATGCTATTTTTTGATAAGTGGCATTACCTAAACTTAACGTGGTCGAAATTGTCTCACAATTGGTTACGGTTGAATCACAAGTTGTTTGACTCAATACGCATGGAGATCCGGAGCAGAAATTGCATGTCAGAGATTGCACTATGAAAAAAAAGAGTTAGAACATTTCAGTCACTTTCTGACTTTCAATGCGCGGCGCTCTCGGCTCCTGCCAATAATCCCTCCTGAGATCATATCTGTTCAATAGTTTTGAAGGCATTTCTCTGAGCTTTCAGAACACAGACTCACATCATCTGATTACAGTTATTCAATATAGTCGATGAAAATAACATTCATTTCATCTCAATTCCAAGCGAAAAATGATACTATTGTTTAATTAGCAATGGATCATTTGTTTCAAGTTTTTTAGACCAGTGGCTGAATGCCATCTCTACTCAAGACATGCAGACACATTACTTTACAAAGAGCCAGAGCATTCACAGTTTCATTCAGTAATAGGAGGCGAAGAAAGAAAAGCAGGTAATGCCAGATGCAAATTGCACTGTTTCCGGCAGCATTTCTGGCAAAGAAGCATACTATTGCTCCTGGGTGGGTTTCTTGAAATACGATAGCCTACCGCAATCCCCTGCTCAGCTCAAGCTATCAGTTCTATTATTTTCTCCCTCATGTCCCTCTGTAGCTGCCCCTGAAGTGGAATGTTCAGGGTGGTTTGTGCTAGGGACAAGCATCACCACAGAATATCTTGTTTCTTCCCTCAAAAATGCCTCTCGCATTGAGCGAGAGAGAGCAGCACGGAAGAAGGCCTTTCAACCCATTGAGTCTGTACCGGCCACAATCCCACCCAGGTCCTATTGCCGTAGCCCCACACATTTACCCTGCTAATCCCCATGACACGAGGGTCAATTTTAGCATGGCCAATCAACCTAACCCGCACATCATTGGACTCTGGGAGGACACCAGAGCACTCCGAGGGACCCATGCAGACACGGGGAGAAAGTGCCACACAGACCGTGAACAAGGACGGAATTGAACCTGGGTTCCTGGTGCTGTGAGGCAGCTGTGCTAATCACTGTGCCACCGTGTCGCCCCTATTGGGATTTGAAGAACTTCTGGTGGACAAATTGATTCTACAATGAAAGCGGGAGTCTTTCTTTGATCTGGGTGATGTGTAGATATATGGCGGACCCCATAACACAAATGTAGACAACCACTGTCTCATCCATCAACCTTAGTATCATAAACGTCTCGATAACCAGTTAAACAAATCAACAGTCTCACCTTCAATCAGAGAAGTGCAGATGATGGCAAAAACACAAAACAGCTTCATTTTCTCTTTTTGCCTTGCTGAACTTTGCAATGATAGTGCACTGATCTCAGTCAGAGAAGGGCCTTTGTTCTGAGGCAGAGGCCTGGAATCTGCACAAAGGCTGTCAAAGCTCACCACGCAACACTTCCTATGTTACTCCTGCCCTCATTTTATACCAACAGGTCAGTGACATACGGGAGGTGACACGCCATTCAAATCTCTCTGGTCATCATTGTGAAATTACAAATTAAAAAATATAACGTGACTCACAGCCATTTGCATTGCTCAAATATTCTGCTGTGGTTATATCCATGGAGACCACGGGATAATCTGTGAAGTTCTGATGCCTGCCAATTGTTGACAGCACAAAATAAACAGACAAACATTAAACAAAGGAAAAGAAAACAAGAAAAAAGAAGCAGGGACACGTTGATATTCGTCACACCCGGCTGGGATATTAAAGGATCAGAGAAAATGGTTTAAGATTGGCTGGGATGTTTAATGGTCTGACAGATGATCAGGAGAGTGAGCTGCAAATGGTTTTAATCTTAACCGTTCGTCAAACTGAGCCGAGGTGTAGGATTGGGTAACATGAAATGTTAAAAGTATTCTTATGTTCTTATTCAAGTCAACATTCAGAAAGCTGTAAATCACATTTAGCATCTGCAGTCTTATTGATTATTGCGTTCTCCAACATCAAATTCACCATTGATTATTATTTGAACTAATTGTGAAGATTTTGATTCCCCAGTTTACGATTAAACTGTATTATCAGAATTTGAACCCTCAGTACGGAAAGCTGCCAGTTTTCATTAACATAATTAATTCCATTTCAGTTTATCAATCCTGCCTTGCTCATTCACATTCGGTGACCAGATTTTAGAATGCACACAATTTGATTCACAGTTTCATGACTTTTAATTGTCCTGATCTCTGTCGCAAGATTAATCGTGAAGAAATATTTGACAGAACTGCAGATGTTTTGATGCCCCACCTTCTGATTCATTCACAACTGATGCTTAATTCTAAAGATCTTCGCTGTTTAACTCTTCATTGCCTAAGATTTACTTGTCAATTATTCAATCCTTATGATTCCGCAGTTCGTGATTCATAATTCTCTCAACTTGTCCAGTTGATGGCAGACTTCTGTAGTAAATGTATTCAGTTCGCAACAAAAACAGAAATTGCTGGAAAATCGCAACAGGTCAGACAGCATCTATTGAAAGATAACAGAACCAACGTTTTGAGTCTGGATGACTCAATGGCTCTATTCTCTCCCAACAGATGCTGGCAGACCTGCAGAGATTTTGCATTTTTTGTTTCAGATTCCAGCATCCGCAGTATTTTGCCTTTATTCAGTTTGCAATTGGTGTACATTTTACTGATTGGGAAGTCGGAATTTATACAGGGAATGTTTTGCAGTTACTTATCCAAGGTTATAAATGGGTAGCTATTTGCCTTCACATAGATTTTAACTCCCCAGCTTCTGATTAAACAGAACTTTCTCAATTTGATCCTCGGTATGGGAAGCTGTAGTTTCCAGTAAAAAAATCAACAGGAGTAGTGTGGCTTTTCACTAAGGGAACATGTACAGGGAAAATAAATAGCTGCAGAAGTTAGGAGGCTGTTTAGACATTCCATTTAAAAGATCAAAAACAACCGCCATCCCTGTTCAAAATGAAATATGAAACTCGTTGATTCCGGCACAGCAACCTGTACAAAGCAAATATTCGCGCGTGCGCGCGTCTGCGAGTGTGTGTGTCTGTGTTTACGTGTGCTGACATGAACATGCCAGTCGAGCTGTTTTTGTTTCCCAGTATTTGCGTTTGCTTGCTCCTTTGGTGTCCCCGTGTTTCGTGTAGTCAGTGTTTGATGTGCGTGTTGGAGAAGATATATAACACACTCATCGTAGGTAAAAATATTCTGTTTTAGGATGAAGGTACATCCTTATCGTCCATTACATCATGCAGCCTAATCTTGATATCTCTGAGGGAAAACAGTCTGGGTTCGTGCATACTGCACATGTCGGGTTATTGCAAGTGAATCTTGCTGTAATTATACAAGGCCTTGGTTAGAAAATGATTATAGTGAGGAAATACAACTGGCTAACTTGTGTATTCGTGGATTGTTACCGATTCCCTGATCAAGAAGAGGAAAACAAGTAGAGAAAGAGGCAGATCGGCACCACATCAATGAGGCAAAAACATTTAGATTTTGACAGAACAATTGAGATGCTCAATAACAGGTTTGAGCATTTATTTGTCAAGAGTTACAGAGTCACAGCCACACAGCCACAGCAAAAAAGAGGTCCTTTGACCCATCGTGTCCGCACTGGCCATTAAGCACCAGTCTAGTCTAATCCACTTTTGTAGCACTTGAACGAAGTCTCGCAAGCTATCCCTTTGAACTTCTCATCTAAACGCATCTTAAAAGATGCGAGGGTTCCCGCCTCTACCACCCATTCAGGCAGTGAGTTTGAGAATCCCAAAACCCTTTCAGTGAAAAATGTTTTCCTCATATCCCCTCTAACTCTCCTGCCCTTTACCTTTGATCTATGCTACCTAATCATTGAACTCACTACGAAGGCAAACGTTTCTTCCTCTCTACCCTAGCTATGCCCCTCATAATTTTGTGCACATCAATCAGGTTCCCCCCATCAAGTTCTCTGCTCTAAGGAAAACAACGCTAGTCTAACTAACCTCTCTTCATAGATGAAATGTTGCAACCCAGGCAACATTCTTGTGAATCTCCTCTGAAGACTGTCTAGTGCAATTACATCTTTCTTGCAGTGTGGCGACCAGAACTGCACACAATACTCTAGTTGTGACCTTCCCAAAATTTTATACAGCTCCACCATAATCTTCCTGGCCTTGTATTCTATGCATCAGCTAATAAAGGCAGGTATTGAATATTCCTTCTGAACCACCTGATCCAGCTGTCCTGCTACACTCAAGGACCTTCGGACATGCACCCAATGTTCCTCTGGTCCAACGGTACTTGCGAGAATTGTAATGTTCACTCTGCGTTCCCTTGCCTTGTAGTCCATTGAAGATGCACCACATCACACTGTTCAGGGTTAAATTCCATTTTGCAATGTTTTGACCGAGTGGCAGTAGAAATCTTTGGACTGCAGTCACACATTCTACCATCTTGAACGTGTAGAAATGCTTTCTAATTTCCTGGAAAAAAACTGTTGTTACGATCGAGATGCTTTTCGCTAAAGTCTTTAATGTAATCAGGAATTGATATCCAAATGTTGCTGAGCCTCAACTTGTTTCTATGTTCTGCTGCAAAGGATATGGATAAGGTACATACAGGTAAGTTGAAAACTTTAAGTTTCTTACAGGATGAAAAAAAGTTGTTGGAAAGATGCACTAAAGTTACAGTGATTAAGACTGGAAATTCTCCAGAAGACAAAAAACAGGGGAGCACAAACATCTCGGAGTGGGGAGGGCGCATTCCGGATGTGGGGTGGGATAAAGGGAGGCATTGGAGCTGGGGGAGTGTACATGTCATGCATTTCAGAGATAAGGTACGATCCATCTAACTCTCCCTGGACAGATACAGCATGGGGTTAGAACAAAGAACAAAGAACAGTACAGCACAGGAAACAGGCCCTTCGGCCCTCCAAGCCTGTGCCGCTCCTTGGTCCAACTAGACCAATCGTTTGTATCCCTCCATTCCCAGGCTGCTCATGTGACTATCCAGGTAAGTCTTAAATGATGTCAGCGTGCCTGCCTCCACCACCCTACTTGGCAGCGCATTCCAGGCCCCCACCACCCTCTGTGTAAAAAACGTCCCTCTGATATCTGAGTTATACTTCGCCCCTCTCACCTCGAGCCCGTGACCCCTCGTGATCGTCACCTCCGACCTGGGAAAAAGCTTCCCACTGATCACCCTATCTATACTCTTCATAATCTTGTACACCTCTATTAGATCTCCCCTCATTCTCCATCTTTCCAGGGAGCACCACCCCAGTTTATCCAATCTCTCCTCATATCTAAGACCCTCCATACCAGGCAACATCCTGGTAAACCTTCTCTGCACTCTCTCTAAAGCCTCCACGTCCTTCTGGTAGTGCGGTGACCAGAACTGGATGCAGTTCTCCAAATGTGGCCTAACCAGCGTTCTATACAGCTGCATCATCAGACTCCAGCTTTTATACTCTATACCCCGTCCTATAAAGGCAAGCATACCATATGCCTTCTTCACCACCTTCTCCACCTGTGTTGCCACCTTCAAGGATTTGTGGACTTGCACACCTAGGTCCCTCTGTGTTTCTATACTCCTGATGACTCTGCCATTTATTGTATAACTCCTCCCTACATTATTTCTTCCAAAATGCATCACTTCGCATTTATCCGGATTAAACTCCATCTGCCACCTCTCCGCCCAATTTTCCAGCCTATCTATATCCTGCTGTATTGCCCGACAATGCTCTTCGCTATCCGCAAGTCCAGCCATCTTCGTGTCATCTGCAAACTTGCTGATTACACCAGTTACACCTTCTTCCAAATCATTTATATATATCACAAATAGCAGAGGTCCCAGTACAGAGCCCTGCGGAACACCACTGGTCACAGCCTCCAGCCGGAAAAAGACCCTTCGACCACTACCCTCTGTCTCCTATGGCCAAGCCAGTTCTCCACCCATCTAGCCACTTCTCCTTGTATCCCATGAGCCTTAACCTTCTTAACCAACCTGCCATGTGGGACTTTGTCAATTTCGTGTTGTCGAATTTGTTAGATACAGAGTAAAGCTCCCTCCACACTGTCCCCATCAAACACTCCCAGGGCAGGTACAACATGGGGTTAGATACAGAGCAAAGCTCCCTTTACACTGTCCCCATCAAACGCGCCCAGGTCAGGTACAGCACGGGGTTAGATAGAGAGCAAAGCTCCCTCGACACTGTCCCCATCAAACACTCCCAGCTCAGGTACAGCACGGGGTTCTTCGAAAATGTGACTAAACACATTGATGAAGGGAAAGCGGTAGATGTGGTTTATATGGATTTTAGCAAGGCGTTCGATAAGGTCCCCCATGCAAGGCTTCTAGAAAAAGTGAGGGGCATGGGATCCAAGTGGCTGCTGCCCTGTGGATCCAGAACTGGCTTGCCCAAAGGAGGCAGAGAGCGGGTATAGATGGGTCTTTTTTCTAAATGGAGGTCGGTCACCAGTGGTGTGCCCCAGGGATCTGTTCTGGGACCCTTGCTGTTTGTCATTTTCATAAATGACCTGGATGAGGAAGTGGAGGGTTGGGTTGGCAAGTTTGCCGACGACACGAAGGTTGGTGGGGTTGTGGATAGTCTGGAGGGATGTCAGAAGTTACAGAGGGACATAGATAGGATGCAAGACTGGGCGGAGAAATGGCAGATGGACTTCAACCCAGATAAATGCGTAGTGGTCCATTTTGACAGGTCAAATGGGATGAAGGAGTACAATATAAAGGGAAAGACTCTTAGTACAGTAGAGGATCAGAAGGACCTTGGGGTCCGGGTCCATAGGACTCTAAAATTGGCCCCGCAGGTGGAGGAGGTGGTTAAGAAGGCGTATGGTGTGCTGGCCTTTATCAATCGAGGGATTGAGTTTAGGAGTCCGGGGATAATGATGCAGCTATATAAGACCCTCGTCAGACCCCACTTGGAGTACTGTGCTCAGTTCTGGTCGCCTCATTACAGGAAGGATGTGGGAAAGATTGAAAGGGTGCAGAGGAGATTTACAAGGATGTTGCCTGGATTGAGTGGCATGCCTTATGAGGATAGGCTGAGGGAGCTCGGTCTTTTCTCCTTGGAGAGACGTAGGATGAGAGGAGACCTAATAGAGGTATATAAGATGTTGAGAGGCATAGAACATAGAACATAGAACATAGAACATTACAGCGCAGAACAGGCCCTTCGGCCCACGATGTTGCACCGACCAGTTAAAAAAAAACTGTGACCCTCCAACCTAAACCAATTTCTTTTCGTCCATGAACCTATCTACGGATCTCTTAAACGCCCCCAAACTAGGCGCATTTACTACTGATGCTGGCAGGGCATTCCAATCCCTCACCACCCTCTGGGTAAAGAACCTACCCCTGACATCGGTTCTATAACTACCCCCCCTCAATTTAAAGCCATGCCCCCTCGTGCTGGATTTCTCCATCAGAGGAAAAAGGCTATCACTATCCACCCTATCTAAACCTCTAATCATCTTATATGTTTCAATAAGATCCCCTCTTAGCCGCCGCCTTTCCAGCGAAAACAATCCCAAATCCCTCAGCCTCTCCTCATAGGATCTCCCCTCCATACCAGGCAACATCCTGGTAAACCTCCTCTGCACCCTCTCCAAAGCCTCCACATCCTTCCTGTAATGTGGGGACCAGAACTGCACACAGTACTCCAAGTGCGGCCGCACCAGAGTTGTGTACAGTTGCAACATAACGCTACGACTCCTAAATTCAATCCCCCTACCAATAAACGCCAAGACACCATATGCCTTCTTAACAACCTTATCTACTTGATTCCCAACTTTCAGGGATCTATGCACACATACACCTAGATCCCTCTGCTCCTCCACACTATTCAAAGTCCTCCCGTTAGCCCTATACTCAACACATCTGTTATTCCTACCAAAGTGAATTACCTCACACTTCTCCGCATTAAACTCCATCCGCCACCTCTCGGCCCAACTTTGCAACCTGTCCAAGTCTTCCTGCAGACTACGACACCCTTCCTCACTGTCTACCACACCACCGACTTTGGTGTCATCAGCAAATTTGCTAATCCACCCAACTATACCCTCATCCAGATCATTAATAAATATTACAAACAGCAGTGGCCCCAAAACAGATCCCTGAGGTACACCACTTGTAACCGCACTCCATGATGAATATTTACTATCAACCACCACCCTCTGTTTCCTATCCGCTAGCCAATTCCTGATCCAATTTCCTAGATCACCCCCAATCCCATACATCTGCATTTTCTGCAGAAGCCTACCATGGTGAACCTTATCAAAGGCATAGATCGGGTGGACTCTCAGAGGCTTTTTCCCAGGGTGGAAATGGCTGCTACGAGAGGACACAGGTTGAAGGTGATGGGGGTTAGATACAGGGGAAATGTTAGGGGGAAGTTTTTCACACAGAGGGTAGTGGGCGAGTGGAATTGGCTGCCGTCAGTGGTGGTGGAGGCAAACTCAATAGGGTCTTTTAAGAGACTCCTGGATGAGTACATGGGACTTAATAGGATGGACGGTTATAGGTAGGCCAAAAAGGTAGGGATATGTTCGGCACAACTTGTGGGGCCGAAGGGCCTGTTTTGTGCTGTAGTTTTCTATGTTCTATGTTCTATGTAGATTAGGGATGAAATTCAAAACCAGAATGACAATGCGAATATCGAGTTGAATCTTCAAAGGGAGCCACTGTCAATCAGTGGACAAAGCAGATGGATGAAGACAGCTTCAGAATCTGGGGAGCAGTGTTTCAAATGGCTCTGATATGAGGAAGGTTAAACTATGGGAGAGTTGCCACCTGTGTGTAGAAATAGAGCGATGAAACACTCAGATGAGGGTTTCCTTTGTAGATAATCTGAGGCTGGGAGAAAGTCCACTGATGCTTGCAAAGTTAGAAATATGTACTCTAACTGCTGGCGGAGGTGTGAGGTTCAGAATCAAATCAGCTGGAAGATTCCTCAGTCAATAGTGAACTGTCATTTATTTATTAATCAGTCACCAGCAGGTTTTAATGTTACTGTGAAAATCCTCTAGTCGCCACACTCCAGTGCCTGTTCGTGTACACTGAGGGAGAATTTAGTATGGCCAATCAACCTAACCTGCATATTTTTGAACTGTGGGAGGACACCGGAGCATGCGGTGGAAACCCACACAGACACGGAGAGAACATGCAAACGCCACACAGGCAGTGACCCAGGCCAGGAGTTGAACCCGGGTCCCTGGCGCTGTGAGGCAACAAGTGCTAACCACCGTGCCATGGTGCCATCCCGTATTTTGCTGTCACCTAATTATGACTGTTTTTTCATACTCAGGGTGAAATATTTCAATGTAGCACTCGATAACAGCAGTGAGACATCAGGATAGAAAAAGGGAAAGAGAAAGAGAGAGAGCGAGACTGAGTTGTAGTCCATTATGTGGTGTCCAGTTTAATATTTGAATATTTCCTTAATACGTTACTTCTCCACAAATTTCCTTCTGAGATGCGTCCCTCCTCAGCATGTGTTGATGCGTCATGTGTGTATGCGTCAATTTCACCAGTGTGCCTGAAGACACCAGCCTTCTCAGTGAAGTCTGCTGTTACCCCTCTAATTCTTTATGATTTAGAAGTTTTACCATATAAAGCC
Organism: Mustelus asterias; assembly: GCF_964213995.1. Taxonomy (NCBI): domain Eukaryota; kingdom Metazoa; phylum Chordata; class Chondrichthyes; order Carcharhiniformes; family Triakidae; genus Mustelus; species Mustelus asterias. Next base: position 8,723,395 of record NC_135820.1, read on the forward strand.
AAGCCGATGCAGCTTCACCAGAAAACATGATGCAATTGATTTTAATTTAACTGTTGGCACTCTGGGTGATGTGGACCTGCAGAAGACTCTGGGGCTGACAGTATAAGACACTAAGAAGTTAGGAGTCCTGGCGGAAATATGCATGGGCGACTGCAGGGATCTTGAGTTTAATGGCAAGAGGTTTATTACTGGTAATCGCCACGTGATAGACATTCCAGAGTCACGTTGAGTTCGAAATTGAATGAAGAATGATTTCCCTAATCAAAGTGTATGTCCCTCGACTGGTATGGGCCATGTGGAAGTGCAAATAACATGATGACATCTTCTCCAAATCTGCTTGAACATACAGCGAGGAAGTGCTAAAACTAATTTACAAAGGGACAGAACAGACGATCCCGACTGAGGTCAAAAACAAGGTCAGCGATCATCCCCACCTTCTACCTATTGGCAGAATTTCACTCCCTTCGCTCACTCATTTCATTGACATTTTTTTTAAGTTTGCATAGATATTTTGACTGATATGTAAAAGGGGCATGTGGGTTGCCTGGAAGAGTATTCATTTTAACAGCATTTTGTTTGAGTTCTGGTCTCCTCATCAGGAATTACCCAGTGCGGACGTAGAATTTGACATGGACACAGAAGATGTTAAAGTCAGGAACAATAAAAAGAAACTGTCAGGCCAAATATATTGCATCTCGACTTACAAACGTTATTTCTTAATTGCTATCGATGGTTTTCCGTCACGACAATTTAAATACCAGAGGTGCAGTTTGCACAATAAAGTGGAACGTTAATCAAGTGCCAGTCCATTCAAATGTTGATTGCAAAACTTATTTCGTGCCATTGAGTCATAGAGTTATTGAGTCATAGATGTTTATAGCATGGAAACAGACACTTCGGCCCAAATTATCCAAGCTGCCAGTTTTCAACATTAAACTAGTCCCAGTTTCTCCTGTTTGGCCCATATCCTTCAATCTCAATCGTACCCATGTACTTCAACGAGACGTCCCAACCCCTATATTCAATGTTCTGACCAATGAAACCAAGCATGCTGAATGTTTTCTTCACACTCTGTTCACCCGTGACTCCACTTTCAAGGAGCAATGAATCTGTACCCCGAGATCTCTTTTTTCTAACTCCTTTTTAAATGACAAAATTTTACATGCCTCCACTACTATCTCTGGCAGTTCTTTCCAGACACTCTCCACCCTCTGTGTGAATAAAAATGCCCTCTGGAACCTTTTATATCTCTCCCGTCTCACTTGAAACCTATGCTCCTCAGTTTTAGACTCCTCTACCTTTAAAAAAAGACGTTGACTATTTCCCCCATCTATACCCCTCAATATTTTATAGACTTCTATGAGATCACATCTAAACCTTCTATGCTCCAGGGGAAAAAAGTCCTATTCTATGCAGCCTGTCCTTGTAACTCAAACCCTCAAGTCCCGGTAGCTTCCTAGTAAATCTTTACTCCACTCTTTCTGGTTTAATAATATCCTTTCTATAATAGGGTGACCAGAACTGTACACAGTATTCCAAGTGTGACCTTACTAATGTCTTCTGGAACTTCAACAAGATGTCCCAATTCCTGTATTCAATGTTCTGACCAATGAAACCAAACATGCCGAATGTCTTCTTCGCCACTCTGTCCAGCTGTGACGCCACTTTCAAGGAACTATGAGCCTGTACCTCGAGATCTCTTTTTTCTATTACTCCCATCAGTGGCCTACCATGAACTGAATAATGGTATCTGTTCTGGGACCCTTGCTCTTTGTGATTTTTATAAATGACCTGGATGAGGAAGTGGAAGGATGGGTTGGCAAGTTTGCTGATGACACAAAGGTTGGTGGTGTTGTGGATAGTGTAGAGGGATGTCAGCAGTTGCAACGAGACATTGATAGGATGCAAGACTGAGCGGAGAAGTGGCAAATGGACTTCAACCCAGATAAGTGTGTGGTGGTTCATTTTGGCAGTTCGAATAGGATGAAATAATATAATATTAAGGGTAAGACGCTTGGCAGTGTGGAAGATCAGAAGGATCTTGGGGTCCGGGTTCATAGGACGCTCAAAGCAGTGTTGTAGGAAGAGGCTGTGGTTAAGAAGGCGTATGGAACACTGGCCTTCATCAATAGAGGAATTGAGTTTAGAAATCGGGAGCTAATGCTGCAGCTGCATAGGACCTTAGTCAGATCCCACCTGGGGTCTGTTCTGGTCGCCTCATTACAGAAAGGATGTGGAAGCCATAGAAAGGGTGCAGAGGAGATTCACAAGGATGTTGCCTGGATTAGGTGGCATGCCTTATGAGGATAGGTTGAGAGAGCTAGGTCTTTTCTCCTTGGAGAAGCGAAAGATGAGAGGTGACCTGACAGAGGTGTATAAGATGTTGAGAGGTATTGATAGAGTGGATTCTCAGGGGCTTTTACCCAGGGCTGAAATGGTTGCCACAAGAGGTCACAGGTTTAGGATGCTGGGGAGTAGGTACAGAGGAGATGTTAGGGGTAAGTTTTTCACTCAGAGGGCGGTGGGTGCGTGGAATCGGCTGCCAGTCGTGGTGGTGGAGGTGGATTCGATAGGGTCTTTTAAGAGACTTTTGGATAAGTTCATGGAAGTTAGTAAGATAGAGGGTTATAGGTAAGCCTAGTAGGTAGGGACATGTTCGGCGCAACTTGTGGGCCGAAGGGCCTGTTTGTGCCGTAGCTTTTCTATGTTCTATGTTCTAAGTCCTGCTCTGGTTCGATCCACCAAATGCATCACCTCGCATTTATCTAAATTAAACTCCATCTGCCATTCATCTTCCCACTGGCCCAATTGATCAAGATCCTGTTGGAATCCAAGATAATCATCTTCATTTTCCACTCTGCCACCAATCTTGGTGTCATCTGCAAAGTTACTAACCATTCGTCCTAAATTCTCATCCAAATTATTAATATGAATGGCAAATAACAGTGGATCCAGCATCGATCACAAAGGTCCACAGGCCTCCATTTGATCAACAACACTCTACAACCATTACTTGACAGATATGTTTTGGACCAACAATGAACTCCGGTAGACTCAACTAAATACCGAATTACTTTCCATTAAAAATCAACTAAATGGCCGAGAAGCAACTTTAAAGATGGATTAAATATGAGTTAGGACATATCTGAATCTCCATTAATTCTACCATGAATCAACTGGCAGAGGACAATTCTTATGCAGATAAACACGTACTGCAAATCTCATTAAAAGTAATTTGAAACACCTAATAATTATATACTATTTGAAGAGAAAATGTGTCGCGTTAAACTTTCCTGCAATTCCTTTTCATTAGCATTACCATCTTCCAGAAAAACTGACATCATTTAAGGACTGTGTTTTCCTTGGAACTTGTCCCTGAGTTCAATAATGACGTGTGTGCCAAAAATGTCAAACAGCTTTCTGTATTTTCTTCGTCTCCCTTTCCCTGTCTCTCTCTTACTCTCCTTCAAACTCACCAAGTGCAGCCACCAGATGCATTATGGTTGAGTAAAGCAGAAACAAGGAAACGTAAGAAATAGGAGAAGGAGGAGATCAGTCGACCCTTTGAGCCTGCTCCATCATTCAATTTGGTCATGGTAGAACCCTTGTCCCAACATCATACTTCCGCAATCCCTCCATATCCTTTGGTGAATTTCGAGACGTGCAATCTATCTATTTCCTTCATAAATATATTCAGCGACTTTACTGCCACAGGCATCTGCAGTAGATAATTTCAGAGGGGAATGAAACTGGACAGGTGGTTGATGTGTTGGTGAGGGAGCATTTTGTTGATAGCAACCGCAATATGGTTCAATTCAAATAAGCAGGTAGTTATGGAACTCGGGGAGAGAGACTGTGAGGTTCTGGAGCAAATTGTCATAGGCAGTGACAAAGTATTGGAGGTAATGGCGGTCTTAAAAGTGGACACATCTCTCAGTCCAGATGAAATGTGTCCCAGGCTCTTGTAGGCGGTGAGGGAGGAAATTGCAGGGGCACTGATCCAAATTTTTAATTCTCTGTGGCTACCGGGGAGATGCCAGAGGAATGGAGAACAGTGGTCCCACTATTTAAGAAAGGTTGCAGGGACAAACCAGGGAACTACAGACCAGTGAGTCTCACGTCGGTGTTGGGAAACTACTGGAGATGATTTTGAAGGAGAGAATCTATCTCCATTTGGAGAGGTAAGGTTTGATCAGGGATAGTCAGCATTGCTTTGTCAGAGGGAGGTCATGCCTAACAAAGTTGATTGAACTTTTTAGCATGTAACCAAGTGAGGGTTGATGTAGTTGACATGGATTTCAGCACAGCCCTTAACAAAGACCCACATGGAGACTTATTATGAAGGCAAATGCACATGGGATACAGGGCGACCTGATGAGGTGGGTTCGTGATTGGCTTAGATGTAGGAGGCAGAGAGTGATGACCGATGGCTGCTTTAGTGACTGGAGGCCAGTGACGTACTCGAGGAATCCGTGCTGGCTCCCCCATTGTTCATCATTTATACAAATGATATAGATGACTATGTGGGGAGTACAATCAGTAAGTTTGCCGAAGACACAAAGATTGGCCGGGTGGTTAACAGTGAGGTTGTTTGTCTTGGGTTACAGGAAGACGTAGACAAATTGGTCAAATGGGTGAATAAATGGCAAATGGAAGTTAACCCTGAAAAACCTGAGATGATACACTTTGGAAGGAGCAAGTTGATAAGGAACTTTACATTGGAAGACCTGACACTGGGATGTAACGAAGAATAAAATCACCTTGGCATGTTTGTCCATAGATCTCTCAAGGCAGAAAGGCAAGTTAATAGGGTGGTGAAAAATTTGAGGTGATACATTTTGGAAGGAGCAAGTTGATAAGGAACTTTACAATGGAAGGCCTGACACTGGGAAGTGACGAAGAGCAAAATCACCTTGGCGTGTTTGTTCATAGAACTCTGAAAGCGGAAAGGCAGATTAATAAGGCATTATTAATTAAGTGAAAAAGGCATATGGCACACTCACCTTTATCAATCGAGGTATAGATTCCAAAAGCAGAGAGATTATGATGGAGTTGTATAGAACTTTGGTGAGGGCACAGCTAGAGTATGGTGTGCAGTTCTGCTCGCCACATTATAGGAAGGCTGTGATCACACTGGAAGGGGTGCAGAGTTGATTCACGAGGATGTTGCCTGGGATGGAACATTTAAGTTATAAAGAGAGCTTGGGTAGGCTTGTGTTTTTTTCTCTGGAGCAGAAAAAACTGAGGGGCGACCTCATTGAGATGTTCAAGATTATGAGGGGCATGGGCAGAGTGGATAGGAAGCAGCTGGAAGATCACATCCTTTAAAATGAAACAGGATGAGCACTTGGCACGCAATAACATTCAAGGCTATGGGCCAATTGCTGGCAAGTGGGATTAGGTGGGCAAGTCAGGGCCTTTGATGCATCAGTGCAGGCTCGAAGGGCTGAAGTGCCCCTTATGCACTGTATTATTCTGTGATTTTGTGAGTCTTTGAACAAATCAGAAAGTGAAGATGTTTTGCCTCAACTCAGTGTTAAAAGGCTTACTCCGTTGTGCTGGGACTGTGAACCCTTTTTCTAGATGCACTGTTATAATTCAGGTCAGAAACTCCAAACTGTTTTATGAAATCCGCCTGGACCATAGGTTTTGCTCTTCGAATTTGGCTCGGGTGAACAAGAGATTTTCACTTCAGGTATGATGCAAATGACCCACTAGGGGGCTTTTATCTAACTAAAGTGAGTTTAAGAATACAGTTCACATGTATAGTCAGGAAACTAGCAATACCTTTGACCAATTGCAAACAAGAATCAAAACAATCATGCTGTTGTATAAACCTTAACAGCAAAACACCGTTCCAATGAAACAAATCCCATAAACAAAACCTTTGTCACAGGTTTGACAGTGCAAAGACTAATGCTCATGTGAGAGTGGAATTCAGCCTTTTGTTTGAATTCTGCAATTCTCTTGAGGCACACACAGACAAGCTTGGAGTCAGAACAGTTCAGTCCTTTGGTTGGAGAATTGAAACCATGACTTCTCAGCCTTGTAACTTCTAGCAGTCCTCTGAATACACCCAGAACAGTTTGAAGTCAGAACAACTACCCAGAATACCAGGGAGAGAGAGAAAGAGAGAGAGAGAAAATCTAGGCAAGCCAACCATCAACAGCAGATTTTCCACTCGAGGAAGGCAAGAAGCCTTGCTTTCAGCTAACCAGCAGAATGTCAAGTACCAGGAGAGACAGAGAAACATTGCTTTCTTGTCTGATGTCCACACCTTCTAAACTAAAACTGAAAATGAATCTTTAGATTTGTTTCTTGGGGAGGAACCACCAGACTTTGTCTTGTCAATCAATCTTCCCTCTTACAATGCAAGGTCATAAAAATTTCACAGAGTAAAAATAAACCAAACCCCATGTAAGCCATTGAAGTAGTAATACAAGGACTTTTCCAGACAGCCCGGAAACAATGAAAAAAGCCGAGGCTGTGTGAGTGGCAGAGGACATGATTAAAGAAAAACATTTCTTAAAGGTACACTAACATCAGAACACGCCAGTCAAAGGGAAGAAAATTCATTCAACCCGTCTGTCGATCCCTGTCAGAATTGTATTCATTCCGATTAGATTTTCTCTCATTCTTTGAAGCTCCAATGGATACAAACCCAGTTGACCTAACTTCAATTGACATGACATTTCTACGCTCCCAGGGATTAGCCTCGTGATCATTCGTTGCATTCCCTCAATGCTAAGTATATAATTTCTGAGACATGGAGGTGAAAATTGCACAGAATCCTCCAGAATTGCTCTCTCCAAGACGGTGTAAAGCTGCAGTAAGACATAACTGCTCCTTTATTCATGTCTTCTTGCAAGGAAGGCTGACATAATATTTGCCTTCCTAATTGCTTGTTGCACCTGAATACTTGTTTTTGGTAACTGGTGTTCAAGGAAACCTAGGTCCTATTGTACATCATCATTTCCCAATCTATTAGTATTTGTATAATACTCTGTCATCTTCTTTTTGTGGATAATGTCAAATTTGTCCACGTTCCATTGTATCTGCCACGCATTTGCCCGCTCACTCGTCTTGTCTAAATCACCTTTGAAGCCTCTGAACATCCTCCTCACCGCTCATATTCCCACCAAGTTTCAGGTCATTCGCGAGCTTGGAAATATTACATATTGTTCCCTGATCCAAATCATTGATATATATTGTGAATAGCTAGGGCCCGATCACTGATCCCTGCGGGACTCCACATGTCACCGCCTGCCACTTTGAAAACTACCCATTCACTCCTACACTCTGTTTCCTGTCTGGTAATCAATTCTCAATTCATGCCAATATACTACCCTCAATCTCATCCACTTTAGTTTCGTAAAATTAGAGTTGCATGTGAAAATGTGTGGACTCCATTAAGACCTGTCTCATTTAATACGTTACATGTGATCACACCCCACCACCAACCCCCCCCCCCCCCCCGCCTCCATGTAATGCACTCATAGCACATCTACCTAGTTACCTGTGTTCGTCCTTGTGCATAACCCCCTGACACTTTCCCCAACATACTACTGTTTCAACTTTCACATATGAAACCCTCATATATTGCCTTCCACCTAAAGTGAAATTCTTTATCACCACTACTTCCCGAAGACTTCATATCTCTCAAATAGTCTTTCGTTAACTTCAATTCTACTCCTGATCAACCGCTGGGACTCTGTGAATAGGCTCCTCTTAAACTCAATGCCAAACTTTTCCATAGTCAGTGAAACTTTAATTCGTAATGGGCCAGACGTGGGATGGTCATTCAGCATGGAAACGCAGAGGGTAATGGGCATTCTGACACTATAACAACTGGATTATCCCCTGAACAAAGAACAGCCAAGAAGAAATATCCATTGATTTTGAGCGTGGCTGATGGTAAAATCCAAGATTGAGACCCGTCATTAAATGCATTATTCTATTTGATACACTATGACAAAGATTCAAAAATCAGGGAATTTTGTCTCAGATGGTATGGTGATGATATTGAGCAAAATAAGTGTTCACTCATCAATAAATTAAACACCAATGAAGTTCACCAGAAGGTTATTTATCATATCAGTGGCGATACACATTATCCCGAGCCTTACCTAGCTTTCACAAAATCCTTTATTTCCCTAACATCCGAGCTGAGTCACTCTAAATAACATATTACCACGGTAGGCAATCTGTTGGAGATGTTTCTCAGGGACAGGATACATTCTCATGTGGACATGAATGGACTTATCAGTGATAGGCAGCATGGTTCTGTGAGGGTGTCTCACAAACATTACTGAGTATTTTGAGCAGGTGACAAGAATGATTGATGGGAGAAAAGCGGTGGACATTGTCTACATGTACTTTAGTAAGGTATTTGACAAGGTCCCTCATGGCAGATTGGTACAAAATGTAAATTTTCATGGGATCCGGAGTGGCTTGCTAGATGGATACTGAACTGGCTTGGTCATAGTAAGAAGTCTCACAACACCAGGTTAAAGTCCAACAGGTTTATTTGGTCGCAAAAGCCACCAGCTTTTGGAGTGCTGCCCCTTCGTCAGGTGAGTGGGAGTTCTGTTCACAAACAGGGCAAATAAAGACGCAAACTCAATTTACAAAATAATGATTGGAATGCGGGTCTTTACAGGTAATCAAGTCTTGATTACGGGTAATCAAGTCTTGATTACAAGATTACAAGACTTGATTACCTGTAAAGACTCGCATTCCAACCATTATTTTGTAAATTGAGTTTGTGTCTTTATACGCCCTGTTTGTGAACAGAGCTCCCACTCACCTGACGAAGGGGCAGCGCTCCGAAAGCTGGTGGCTTTTGCGACCAAATAAACCTGTTGGACTTTAACCTGGTGTTGTGAGACTTCTTACTGTGTTTACCCCAGTCCAACGCCGGCATTTCCACATCTTGGTCATAGTAGACAGAGAATAGAGGCTGAATGGTGCTTTTCAGAATGGAGACGGTAACTAGTGGTGTTCCACAGGGAGCAGTGCTGGGACCTTTGATGTTTCATTGTCTGTATGTGAGGAAAATGTAAGTGGTCTGATTAGTAAATTTGTGGATAACATAAAACACAATGCTGATTGTGCCGAGGATTGTCAAAGGACAGAGAATATAAATAGATTGCAGACTTGGGCAATGAAATGGCCAATGGAGTTTAATCCAGGCAAATGATAGGAGATGCATTTTGAAAGATCAAATTCAGGTGCGATTTATACAATAAAAGAAACAGACCCAGTAGTTGCATTGACATGCAGAGGAGCCACAGGGCCACAGATCTCTGAAAGTGACAAAACAGGTTGAGAAGGTTGCCCAGAAGGCATACAGCATCCTTGCCTTTATCAGCCGGGCCATCGAGTATAAAAGTTGACAAGTTATGTAACAACTGTATAACACATTATTTAGGCTGCATTTTGAATATTGCGTACATTTCTGGTCGCAGCACAACCAGAAGAACATGGATGCTTTGGAGAGGGTGCAAAGAAGGTTCACAAGGATGTCACGTGGCATGCAGGGTCTTAGGTATGAGGAGAGATTCGACAAATTCAGATATTTAAGCAAGGGATCAAGAAACAGAGAGGGGAGCAGAAAAAACAAGGCAGTCAGGGAATCAGAAACCAAGGGAAGAAACTGAGTGAAATATACCACAAGAGTCGTGCTGATAGAAGTAAATAGATACCGGGATAGAGTGCAAAATATGTCTAGTGGGAAATAGGAAATCCAGCAGTAATGCAAACACATGCCGAATGGCACAAGTCAATCTATCTGTCTCAAAATCCAATAGAATCCCTACAGTCCAGAAGGAGTCCATTTGGCCCATCAGATCTGCATTGACGCTCTGACACAGCACACTTACCAGGGCCCTATCCGAATAACCTCAAGTATTTTCCCAGCAACCCCCCTAACCTAAATATCTTGGGACACTAATGGGAAAATTACCATGGCCGATGCAACTAATCTGCACATGTTTTAACTATGGACAGATACCAGATCACTCAGAGGGAATCCACACAACACATTGGGAAAACACACAAATGCTACGCAGCACAAAAGGTTAGAATCAAATCAAAGTCCCTGGTGCTGTGAGGTAGCAGTGTTCACTATTGTGCCATCATGCCATTTCATCCCTCAACACCTGCCCCCTCCCATGGAAACAGAGGATTGGCACTCAAGAAACTTGTGTACAATAATTGGACAACAAAATGTAAGTAGCAGTCTTAGTATATTACATCACAGTTAACAAATGCTATTTCTTAATGATAATCGGTTATTGCCCAGCATGACTGTTATAATAATGATAATAATAATACCATAATAACATAATGACATATTCATAATAACAGAGGTACAGTTTGCACAATTAAATGGAATGTTAATTAAATGATAATCGCATTCAACTGTTGATTGCAAACCCTATTTGCTTGAAGTTTATGGCACGACCATAGACTCTGGTAGTGATAAATAACGAATACTTTTTCCATTAAAAATCAATTAGATGGCCAGGAGAAGCAAGTTAAATATGCATTAAATTATAATTATGATATATTCGAATCTCCATTGATTCTCTCATGAATCAGCTGACAACGGTTAATTCTTGTGCAATGAAATCTATATTGAAAAGCTAATGACATGCCATTTGAAATGCCAAACATTTATCTACTATTTGAAGATGAAATACATTGCGTCAGGAATCCTGCAATTCCTATTCATTGGCATTATAACCTGCCACCAAATCCGGAACCTTTGAAGGATTGTGTTTTCCTTCATGGAAGATGCAAATCACATTTTTAAATTATAATAATCACAAAATAGAATTGATTTTTTCTGTCCATGTCAAGAGATTAATAAACACTCAGCATCTTATGCTGCGTTCATTGTCAACAATGACCTATGTGCCAAAAAAGGGCATGATGTGGAGATGCCGGCGTTGGAATGGGGTAAACACAGTAAGAGTTTTAACAACACCTGGTTAAAGTACAACAGGTTTATTTGGTAGCAAATACCATTAGCTTTCGGAGCGCTGCTCCTTCGTCAGATGGAGTGGAAATCTGCTCTCAAACAGGGCGCAGAGACACAAAATCAAGTTACAGAATACTGATTAGAATGCAAATCTCTGCAGCCAACCAGGTCTTAAAGATACAGACAATGTGAGTGGAGGGAGCATTAAGCACAGGTTAAAGAGATGTGCATTGTCTCCAGACAGGACAGCCAGCAAGACCAGGAGGCAAACTGTGGGGGTTACTGATAGTGTGACATAAATCCAACATCCCGGTTTAGGCCGTCCTCATGTGTGCGGAACTAGGCTATCAGTTTCTGCTCAGCGACTCTGCGCTGTCGTGTGTCGTGAAGGCCGCCTTGGAGAACGCTTACCCGAAGATCAGAGGCTGAATGCCCTTTCTGTATTTTCCTCACTTTCACTCTTCTTGTCTCTCCCTTACTCTCACTCTCTTTCAAACACACCAAATGCAGCCACCAGACGTATATTTGAGTAAAGTACAAGCATAGAAACATAAGAAATAGGAGAAGGCGGAGGCCTGTCTGCCCTTTGAGCCTGCTCCATGCTCTGCCTCACCTTTCTCTCTCTCTTACTCCCACTCTCCTTCAGGACAAAAAGCTTTCTATCTTTACCTGATTATCAAACTTTAAATTTCATTGTTGGGCACATCAGTTAACCAGAAAGGTTCGGTTTTCCGTGTTAATTGACATTATTGAATTTGAACGAATTACTTGGCTGGGTCGTTGTGCGAGAATGCTGACATATTTTGCACAAGCGATTAACATAGTTGACTGCAGCTGAATACCATGCTAAAGTGTAGCTGCAAATTGACAAGGATACCTCGCTCTCTCCCCCACCGCCCGCCGCCCTCTCCAGCTTTCTCCTCTGGTACTGCTTTTCTTCAAATGCACCCGTTCAGCCACCAGAAGTACTATTATGGATGATTAAAGTAGATGCGTGGAAGCGTAGACAATAGGAGCAGGCCATTCAGTTCTTCGAGCCTTTTCCATCATTCAGTATGATTCTACCTGATTCCATGTCCCAAAGCTATGTTTTTGAACTTGCTCCACACCTTTTCCTTTTCATTTTGTCTAAATCAGCCTTTCGAGTCCAGCAGACTATCTATTTCCTTATTAATTATATTCAGTGACTTTGACTCCATAAGCTAACATGGTTGAAAACTCCAGATATCGACCATCCTCAGAGCGAAGATGTTTCTCCTCATTTTCAGTCTTACAAGGTGTACATCGTATAACAAAACTGTGATCCTTTTTTTTCGGCCCTCCCCAGTCAGAGGACACAATCATTCATTCAGTCATAGAAATCATAGAAACCCTACAGTGCAGAAGGAGGCCATTCAGCCCATCGAGTCTGCACCGACCACAATCCAACCCAGGCCCTACCCCCACATATTTACCCACTAATCCCTCTAACCTACGCATCTCAGGACTCTAAGGGGCAATTTTTAACCTGGCCAATCAACCTAACCCTCAGATCTTTGGACTGTGGGAGGAAACCGGAGCACCCGGAGGAAACCCACGCAGACACGAGGAGAATGTGCAAACTCCACACAGACAGTGACCCGAGCCAGGAATCGAACCCGGGACCCTGGAGCTGTGAAGCAGCAGTGCTAACCACTGTGCTACCGTGCAGCTCTGTCAGAATTGCATAAATTGCAATTAGATGATCTATCGTTCTCCCAAACTCGAAAAGTAACAAGTCCAGTTGATCCAACTTCTATTCACATGACAATCTTACCTACTCAAGAATTAGCCCAGTTGACACTCGCTACATTCCTTCGATGGCAGGTATATAATTTCTTAGACAAGGAGACCACAACTGCACAGACGCTGCCAGGATTTGTCTCAACAAAGCCGTGTACAGCTGCGGTACGATTTCCTTGCTTCTTTACTCATGTGTTCTTGCAATGAAGGCCAACATGACATTTATCTTCCCAACTGCTTGCAGACATAGTAGGGAAGCAAGGGTCTAATGAGGAGAAATAGTAGAAAAAGAGTTTCTCACAGAAAACATGACTGCTGCACAAGGACACCCAGGTCCCTTTGTACGTCAACATTTCCCAATGTATCACTATTTATATAAAAGTCTGACATTCTGTTTCTCCACTCGAAGTGGGTAAATGCATGATCATCCAAGTTACATTGCATCTACCAGATATTTGTCCAATCACTCATTGTGTCAAAATCAGCCTAGAAGCCTCTGAACATCATCTTTGCCATGCACATTCCCACCAAATTTCAAATCGACAGTGAACTTTGAAATTTTATTCTGTTCCCTCATCCAAAATATTTAGCCATATTTTGAATAACTGTGGCTTTAACACTGATCTTTCCGGGATGCCACAAGTCACCACTGCCAGCTCTCTGCTTCCTGCCTGCTAAGCAATTCTCAATCCGAGTCAATATATTGCCGCCAATCGCATTCGCTTTAATCTTGTAAATTAACCTCTTATGTGTGACTTTATCGAAAGTTTTCTGAAAATCCAAATGCACTACATCATTTGTTCACTATTATCTATTCTGATAGTAAGTTCACAAAATATTCCTGTAGGTTTCCCTGCTGCTGATGTTAGGCTAACAGTTTGTAATTTCCAGTTTTCTCACTTCCTCCTTTTTTAAATAGTGAGGTTGCATTTGCCACACTCTAGGCTGATAGGATTGCTCCAGAATTTACAGAATTGTGTAAGATGTCAACCAATGAATTCACTATTTCCATGGCCACCTCCCTTAAAACCTTGGGATGGAAATTACTAGTCCCTGGAATTTGTTTTGGCTTTCAAGCCTATTAATTTCTCCTGCACTGGTTTTCTAGTCATACTCTTTTTCTACTATTTCTCCTCATTAGCCCCTTGCTTCCCTCCTATGTCTGGAATGTTATTTGATTCTTCATCACGAAGACTGAATTACAATGATTGCATAATTGCTCTGGCCTGTCCTTGTTTTATAAATTCCAGTGATCTGGACTGAAGTAGAACTACATTTGCCATTACAAATCATTTTCTTCTTATATACTGATAGAAAACCTTTGCAGTCCATTTTTTAATGGAACTTTCTTTAAACCATCCACAGTCAGAGGTAACAACATTCCTTGATCCAATCTATCCAATCCTGTCATCTGGACCATTTCTTATTCTACTGAACTCCAGTGAAGTTGAGCACAGTCGACAAAATCTCTCTTGACTTGACATTTCTGCCCTCCCATGAATCAGCATATTGAACATTTGCTGCATTCGCTCTATGACAATATATAATTTCTCAGACAAAAAGACCAAAACAGCAACAAATGCTCCAGATTTCATCTCACCAAGGCTGTATGCACCTGCTGTAAGACAGCCTTCCCGCTTGCAATGATGACCAATGTACCATTTGCCTCCCCAACCTTTAGCTGTACCTACTTGCTTGCTTACAGTGACTGGTGTTCAAGGATTCCTGGATCACTGGGAAGTTTTCAAGAGAGGAGGGCACCTGTACAAGAAGGACGGGTCACAACTAAATTGGAAGGGCACGAATATCCTGGCTGGGAGTTTTGCTAGTGCAGTTCGGGTGGGTTTAAACTAATATGGCAGGGGGGTGGGGATCAAAAAATTATGTCTACAAGTGTAGAGGCTGGGGACGAGCTTGGGGCCATCCTGGCAAAGAAGAAGAGCACTCTGGGGGAGGATGACCTCACTGGGCCTGGAGGTCTGGAGTGCATCTACTTCAATGCAAGGAGCGTAGCAGGTAAGACAGACGAACTTAGGGCCTTAATGCTTACGAGGAATTTGGATGTGACTGTGGTGACAGAAACTTGGTTGAAAGAGGGACAGGACTGGCAACTGAATATTCCGGGGTACAAGTGTTTTAGGCGAGATAGAGGAGGGGCCAAAAGAGGTGGGGGAGTAGCAGTATTAGTTAGAGAGCATATTACAGCGGTGCAGAGGGAGGACAATTCAGAGGGGTCGTGTAACGAGTCACTCTGGGTGGTGCTCAGAAACAGGAAGGGCGCAGTCACTATGTTGGGGGTGTACTACAGGCCCCCCAACAGCCCAAGGGAAGTGGAAGAACGGATGTCAGGAGATAATGGATAGGTGCAGGAAAAATAGGGTTGTTGTAGTGGGAGACTTCAATTTCCCTGTTATAGACTGGAAATCGCGTCGGGCTGGGAGTCTGAATGGGGAGGAATTTGTAAAATGCGTACAGGACGGTTCTTTAGACCAATATGTAGATAGCCCGCGAAGTCGCGAATGGGGTAATGAACTTTGTCACACTTAAGCATTAAGACCCGAACTCTGTGATTTTGTTGAGAACACTGCAGAGTTCATGTTTTTGTCAGAGTTCGGTGTTTTTCATGTCTGTGCCAGATAAGAGGAACAGCTATTCTTGTTATTAAGAAATGTGATTAACCCAGCTCGAAATAAGCTAAACAGTCTCCATTTTCATGTACCTTTGTTTAACACGATGGAGTTGACATGTATGCCTTCTGTCTTTGTATAACCATAGATTCATATATATATATTCATCATACGTTATTCATCTTATCCTGATATAAAGTATTATACAAACTTGTATGTATATTAGTTAACTTGTTTGTGCAAAACATGTGATGTTGTTTCAAGGATATAAATGACGAACAATCGTGGCCTTGGAGATCGAGCAAACTATGCAGAGGAAGATAGTGCTAATACAACAAGAATCTCACCATGAACAATGACTCCCAGTCAACACATCCCTCTCCTTTGTGAATACCGACGCAAAGTATTCATTTCGAATCTCCCCTACTTCTTTGGGCTCTCAGCATAATTCCCCACTTTTGTCCCTGAGAGGTCCGATTTTTTCCCTGACAACCCTTTTGTTCCTAACGTATGAATAAAATGCCTTGGGATTTTCCTTAATCCTGTCTGCCAAGGACATTTTGTGATCCTTTTTGCCCTTCTAATTCCTCGTTTGAGTTCTTTCCTACTATCTTTGTATTCCTCCAGAGCTCTCTCCGTTTTTAGCTGCCTGGACCTAATGTACGCCTCTCTTTTCTTTTTGATCAATCCCTCAATTTCCCTGGTTATCCACGGTTCTCGAATCCTACCCTTCCTATCCTTCTTTTTCACAGGCACATGCCTATCCTACAGCCCTAACAACTGTTCCTTAAAAGACTCCCACATGCCAGATGTTGACTTACTCTCAAACAGCCTCTCCCAATCAACAGCTGCCAATTTCTGCCTAATCCCACTCAGGTTAGCCTTCCCCCAATCCAACACCTTACCCTTGGGACACCACTCATCCTTTTCCATCACTATCCTAAAGCTAACAGAATTGTGATCACTATTTGCCACATGTTCCCCTACTGAAACTTTGGAGACCTGACCGGGCTCATTCCCCAGTTCTAGGTCCAGTATAGCCCCCTCTCTAGTCGGGCTGTTATAGGTAAAAAAACCGCTGACACTATTAGTGGTTCAAAATGCAGTGTTTATTTTCACAATTGTGGGAGAAGTGAGGTTCCTAACAGTGGACCCCCAGCCTTCTCATCGAACACAAGTAAGAACAGAGTTTATATATGTCCCGGGCCCCGCCCTCATTACATTGCAATTCTCGAAGATGTCCTCCTCCTCTCATCTCATCCACCTCCTCATTCCACATTCTCCTCTTCCTCCTCCACTTCGTCCTCTTCCTCCTTCACCTCCCCTTCTCCTCCACCTCATCTTCTTCTCTTCCAACTCCTCCTTTTCCTCTCCTTCACTCCCTCCTCTTCTCCAGCTCCTCGTCTGCTGCTCCTCCACCTCCTCCTGTTCCTCTCTTCCAACTGCTCCTCCTCTCCACTCTTCCACTTTCTCTCCTCTACCACTCCTCCACCATCTCCTCTTCTCCACTTCCTCCTCTTCTGCTCCTCCACTTCCTCCTCTTCCTTTCCTCCACCTCTTGCACTCCATCACCTCCTCCAAATTTATCTTGAGCATGACTCAAGGTCGCACACTTCCCAATAACAATTTGTAACTGTCAGCTAGTTGTAGTGCCAACAGCCTCTAGTCTTTGTGTTGTAAATTTCCATGGTTCCATAGTCAAGTATCCCATGATTCTCCACTTCAGCAACCCAATCACAACTCAATACCCCTTGCCCCCTTGTCAGAGTTCTCACCTGGGTAGACACCCAAAAATCCTTGGCCTGCCTCACAATTTGGTGACCTAACTACACTCGGCCAGCTTCAAATTCCTCCCAACATTTTTTCTCCTATAGTGTTGCTGTAACCCTTATAGCCTAAGCTCAGCCTGGAGCATTTGTATATACATAAACATTCTCCCCTATTCAATCCCTGTTTCTCTGAGTGAGTAGTTCAGTGAGTGCAATGTGTATCTGTGTGTGTGCCCTTGTTGACACAGCATCCACCTGTACAGTTTTGGGAGATTACCAATTGTTGTGATTATTGAAACCAGCGCTGATGCTGTTGGTTGTCCTCCCCATTCCCCCCAGTTATTGAGTCATAGTGTCACTGAGGTTTACAGCATGAAAACAGGCCCTTCGGCCCAACTTGTCCATGCACCCTTTTATTTTAAAGCCCTAAGCTAGTCCCAATTGCCCACATTTGGCCCATGCCCCTCTATACCCATCTTACCCATGTAACTGTCTAAAAGCTTTTTAAAATACAAAATTGTACCCGCCTCTACTACTACCTCTGGCAGCTTGTTCCAGACATTCACCACCCTCTGTGTGAAAAAATTGTCCCTCTGAACCCTTTTGTATTTCTCCCCTCTCACCTTAAACCTATGCCCTCTAGTTTTAGACTCCCCTACCTTTGGGAAAACATATTGACTATCTAGCTGATCTATGCCCCTCATTATTTTTTAGACCTCTCCAAGATCACCCCTCAGCCTCCTACACTGCAGAGAAAAAAGTCCCAGTCTATCCAGCCTCTCCTTATAACTCAAACCATCAAGTCCCGGTAGCATCCTAGAAAGTCTTTTCTGCGCTCTTTCTAGTTTAATAATATCCGTTCTATAATAGGGTGACCCGAACTGTGCACAGTATTCCAAGTGTGGCCTTACCAATGTCTTGTACAACTTTAACAAGACGTCCCAACTCCTGTATTCAATGTTCTGACCAATGAAACCAAGCATGCCGAATGCCTTCTTCACCACTCTGTCCACCTCTGTCACTTTTAAGGAGCAATACAGGAACCATGAAGGGATGGGGGTGATGGCGGAGGAATTTTCCCACCTCTCCTGCTGGTGGGATCTTCCAGTCCTGCCAAAATCAATGAACATTTTAATGGCTTTCTGCATCTCCTCAGAGGAATCATTGGCAGCAAGACTGGAAAATCCAGGCCATGGTGTTGTCCATTGAGAAGTTGGGGTGCCTTTAAATCTCTTTCTGGAGGATTTACTGACACCATAATAAAAGAGTCATTATTGATGGTTCTTAGCATTTTGCAGGAGCAGACAACATAAAGCCGCGACTCATTGTCCTGGACATCATTAGCAGAGAATGATTTTGATCCAACATGAGGTACATACTTGACCCCACTGGGTACACCATGCCTGCAGATTGAAACCTTACCCCAGTGATAGATAGATCTCTTTGATGTGGACCTCTGCATAATCATCAGGAATTTCAGTTCCCTAACTTAGCCACTCGCTGTGGGTATTATAACTATTAGCACATCCCTGTCATTCTGGAGATTCATGTCAGACTTAACGTTCTCTCAAGTATCATGCTACATCACATGCTATACCCTTCACCTGCTTGCACCCACCCTCTTCTCACTTTGACATGTCCATGTTCTCGTACCTGCCTCGAACCCCTGGCCTGTGAATTAGCGCTTTGGACACACTTTCCAAAGCTAGCTGTCTTGGCACACTCTCTTAGGCTTCGTTCTGACCTGCTTGCATGTCTGTTCTCTCTTGTTGACTCGCGGCACTTGTTGCAGCTATTGCTCATCTGCTCACAGTTTTATTTTAGTCCTTTTCATCCACGCACTGTCTCACCAGGCAACTGAGTATTAAGAATAACATGCTCATTCATTCTGTGTGTCCAGTTGCCTGTCTCCTCAACCAGTGGGGGATTCTGCCAATTTGTTGCAGAGTATCAAAGTAATGACACTGAAGTCATAGCTGTAAGTAAATCTGGCAAAGTTCATTACCAGTATGCGCACAGTGTAGGTTGTCTCTCAGCTATGTCTGGGAGATGATTCATCAAATCATAGAATCCCTACTGTGCAGAAGGTGGCGATTTGGCCACTGGAGTCTGCACTGACTCTGCGACAGAGCATCTTATCCAGGCCTTCTCCCTGTAACGCCTGCGTTTTTCTCACTAACCCTCATAACCTCCACACCTTAGTACACTAAGAGGCAACGTAGCATGGCCAACCCACCTATCCTGCACATCTTTGGACTGTTGGAGGAAACCTAAGCACCCAGATGAAATCCACATTGACAAGGGAAGAACATGCAAACTCCACGCAGTCACCGAAAGCTGGAATCAAACCCATGGCACTGTGAAGGAGCCATGCTAACCACTGTACCACTGCATAGCCTCTTACTTACATTCATTCACAGCAGACACCTAGCTCCATTTGTTCTAGGTGTCAACTGACTGCCTTCAGGCAAAGTTAGCTGTGGCTACTCACTCAGTTCCTTTTTTTTGTTCCACTCTCAGTCATGGTCCCTTGCTGAGGTTATCTTGAGCATGAACACTGGGAGACAGTGACATAATGGTATTGTAAGTGGACTGGACACAGAGACTCAGCATAATGCTCTGGTGAGCTGGGTTCGAATCCCTTCTCAATAGATAGTGGAATTTGAAATCATTAAAAAAAACTGGAATTAAATGTTTAATGATGCTCCTGATTGTTGTAAAAACCTATCTGGTTCACTAATGCAGGGTTTCCAAATTTGATTCTGCCAGAGGATCCCAGGGGTTCTGCGGGAGACCAGGCAGATCTGTACAAAGTGTAAAGATCAGAGTGAGGAAGAACGAGTGTGGAAGAATGATCTGACCTGGGAAATGAGAGTGTACATCTGTGAGTGAGAGAAAGGTGAGAGTGTGTATGCATGAGAGAGAGAGGTGAGGGGGTGTGTGTGTGAGAGAGAGGTAAGAGTCTGTTTTTGTGTGTGAGAGAGGGTGTGTGAGAGAGCTGAGAGTGTGTCTGAGAAAGGTGAGTGTGTCTCTGAGAGATAAAGTTGAGTGTATGAGAGAGAGAAAGGTGAGCCTGTGTATGTCTGTCAGATAGGTGAATGTGTGTATGAGAGGAGAGTGCATGCGAGAGAGAGAAAGGTGAGTGTGTGAGAGGTGAGTGTGTGAGAGGTGAGACTATGTGCGTTTCCAATATGTGTATTCAGCACTCCAACAGTGCTCCTCCTATTTGAATCAAAGGAGCAGCAACAGTCCCCACATTAAGATTGACAAAGATATGTTTATTTGAT
Source organism: Mustelus asterias (assembly GCF_964213995.1). Classification (NCBI taxonomy): domain Eukaryota; kingdom Metazoa; phylum Chordata; class Chondrichthyes; order Carcharhiniformes; family Triakidae; genus Mustelus; species Mustelus asterias. The sequence continues at coordinate 8,743,823 of NC_135820.1, forward strand.
AACAAAACCTTTTAATTATAGAAAACATATAAATACAAGAAACAAAACGACTTCTATAAATTTGTGTATGTTTGCATCTATTGTGCAAAAACATAATTTTTCTGGTTTGGCTCCTTAATACAATAAAAATGTTTCTCAGCGGTACCTTCAAAGAGTGCAGTGTTCCCTCAGCTCTAACTTGCTGATAATGTAATGCAGTGTTCCCTCAGCACTGATCCTGTGACAGTTCAGTGCTCCCTCAATACTGGCACTGCAAAAGTGAAGAGCTCCCTCAAATCTAACCCTCCAACAGTGCAGCACTCCCTCAGTACTGACCCTTTGACAGTGCAGCACTCTTTCAGTACTGACCCTCCGACAGTGCTGCACTCTCTCAGTACTGACTCTTTGACAGTGCAGCACTCCTTCAGTACTGACCCTCCGACAGTGCTGCGCTCCCTTAGTACTGATGCTCTGACAGTGCAGCACTCCTTCAGTACTAGCCGTCCGTCAGTGCAGCACTCCCTCAGTAGTGAGTCTCTGACAGTGCAGCACTCCAAGAACAATTAACAAAGATAATACAGGAACAGGCCCTTCAGCCCTACAAGCCTGTGCCGATCAAGATGCTCCCCTTCATGACCCTCTGTCAGAGCAGCACTTTCTCAGCACTGACCCTGCAAAGCCATTTGAATATTTTGTCTATCTCTGTGATGCTGTAAGATCCTCCTTTATTTCTGTTTTGCTTGTACTTGGTGGAATTTTCCCAAAAAATGACAACGTGTCACAACGAGAAAATTGGAGCGATCTGCGCAATACTATCTGGTGTGGACCAGACCACAATCATCCCCTGCCAGTTCTGGGAGGGGCAGGAGCTAAACACATCAGTGCGCCCGGCAGCAAAGCAAGTGGGCATCATTTTGAAAGGGTGCCCCAATCTCACAGTGCACTGGAAGGCACCCTCCATCCCCCCATGGCATTGTCACCACCAAGCCCCCAACCCCATCAGCGACATGTTTCCTGACTCCCTCCCCAACATGGATCGTTGGTATCAGGGCATTGGGTCCTTTCCAAAAGTTCCCCCTTCATGCCCCGCCCTTCATCCCCCACTTTATGACCCGTACTCATGCCCCACCACTTTGGCACTGCCCATGCACATTGGAAATGCCCAACTGGCATGTTCCAGGTCGGCATTGCCAGTGTGCCTGGTGGACACTGCGAGTGTGCCAACTAGGCATTGTCAGGTGGCACTGCCAGAGGAGCACTGCCCAGCCATGTCCCTGACCATCTGGGGCTTCAATGGCCTCTGAAGCCCCTGGGTGGCCATCATGTCTGGACTCCACTAGTGGTGATCTGTTGTGATTCTCGCCTGGTTTGTGACATGCCTGAGGGTCGGAAGATCTTGGGAGCTGGGAGAATCCGGCGCCAAATAGGCGAGGCATATTTAAATGTGACTTTGGGTATGTTAACTGGCCTCGCACCTTTTCTGGGCAACATCTGGTTTGCACCAGTAGCAAGGGACCAGGTGGATTACAAACCATTTGGTGCTGGGCACAAAAAACGTTTTCATGCCTGCAGGTAATTTTCCAGAATTGGCGTGAATTGGCTGCAGCAGGTGCAGCGAGCCCAGAAAATCGCCCCATTATCTTTATAATTATGTCAAAATATAACCAGTTGTGAGAGGGCCCAATGTCCTGTGCTCAGAGCCGGCTGGTCGGCATGTGGTCTGTGGAGGACATCGGATTAAAGTTTCTGACCACACACACGTATTTGCGCACACAGATACAGACACACACCTGTCAGGACTTGCCACTGGGACAATAGCTAACCACCAGACCCTCTAAACACCTTGGGGCGCACGGTGGTACAGTGGTCAATACTGCTGCTTCACAGCGCCAGGGACCAGGGTTTAAAACCACCTTTGGGTGACTGTCTGTGTGGAGTTTGCATGTTCTCCCTGTGTCTGCATGGGTTTCCTTTTCCACTCTAAAAATGTTTAGGTGAATTGGCCATGCGAAAGGTGCCCCTTAGTGTCCAAAGGTGTGTAGGTTAGATGGATTAGTGGGACAAATACATGGGGTTAAGGGGTTAGGGCCTGGGTAAGATTTTCTGTCGGAGAGTCAGTACAGACTCAATGGGCCTTCTGCACTGTAGGATTCGATTCTATGTAAAACAGAAACTAACCTAGGAAATGCCCTTCCTGAGATAGAGAAATCACATGGATTGCTGGCAGATAGAGTGAGACATCCCTTACCGAGATCAGATCAGGCTGTCTTTGCATGGCCAGGATGGGGTTGATCATCTGTTCGGCTGACTTGATTTAAGACATTAATTTCTAAGTCGAGGCACAGTGTCAGAAAGGGGTATAAAAGACACAGCTCTCAAGGACAGTGGGGCTGCAACTCGGAGATGTGACTAGGTCAGTGACTGGATGTCATGTGGAAGACCAAGCACCTGTGAACGAGCTCCTGTACTTGGGTCTTACTGAGCAACTGGTGTCAGTATTATAAAGTATATATTACTGGGTTCATAATGTTTGTCAACTTGAAGTGAAACTTGTATCAATGGATTACTTTGCGTGGTTGATCGTAAAATACGGGGTTTGGACCTTAAGAGGGCAAAGAGACCCACTGGTTATGTCTTTTCTTCAATAATTCAAGGGATGTCGACATTGCTGGCTGGGCCAGAATGTATTTCCCAGTCCTTATCACCTGTGAACTGTGAGGCATTTCAGAGACATTCATATCACCGTGGATCTGGAGTGACGTGTCGGGAAATCCAGGAAAGGATAGAATATTTCATTCCCTAACAATTCGTGAACCAAATGGGTTGTCAGGACAATCAACAAAGATTTGATGTTTTTCATTCGGTACCGAGTCTCCAGAGCCTTACCCTGATTCTCTGGATTATTAGTCCAGTGAGAATACCATTACACAACTGCCTCCCCCTGTCTTGCAGACAAAGCACAAATCACACAGTACTGGCCCTCTGACAGTGCTGCACTCCCTCAGTACTGACCCTCTGACAGTGCAGCACTCCCTCAGCACTGACCCTCTGACAGTGCAGCACTCCCTCAGTACTGACCCTCTGACAGTGCAGTACTTCCTCAGCACTGACCCTCTGACAGTGCAGCACTCCCACAGTACTGACCCTCTGACAGTGCAGCACTCCCTCAGTACTGACCCTCTGACAGTACGGCGCTCCCTCAGTACTGACCCTCTGACAGTGCAGCACTCCCTCAGTACTGACCCTCTGACAGTGCAGTACTTGCTCAGCAATGACCCTCTGACAGTGCAGCACTCCCACAGTACTGACCCTCCGACAGTGCAGCACTCCCTCAGTACTGACCCTCTGACAGTACGGCGCTCCCTCAGTACTGACCCTCTGACAGTGCAGCACTCCCTCAGTACTGACCCTCTGACAGTGCAGTACTTGCTCAGCAATGACCCTCTGACAGTGCAGCACTCCCTCAGTACTGACCCTCTGACAGTGCAGTACTTGCTCAGCACTGACCCTCTGACAGTGCAGCACTCCCACAGTACTGACCATCTGAAAATGCTGCACTCTGTCAGGACTGACTACTTGACAGTGCAGCACTCCCTCAGCACTGACCCTCTGACAGTGCAGCACTCGCTCAGTACTGACCCTCCGACAATGCAGCACCCCTCAGTACTGACCTTCTGACAGTGCAGCGTTCCCTCAGTACTGACCTTCTGACAATGCAGCATTCCCTCATTGACGTACTTCCTGGCTCCATCTACATACAAATTAGCCACTCTCTCCCTGGTGAGTGGTTCCTCTGCGAACCCTTCGCTTGTTCTCTCTGTCACTTCCACTAAACATTTATGCCCTATTCCTTACACTGTTAACCCTCCTACAGGATTTCCTCTTACATCACTGCTGATCTCTACATGTTTGTCTCCTGGCAAAAGATTTCCCTCCCACTTTGAACATCTTCCATCAGAAACTCCTTAACCTCCCTGCTTCTAAAAGCTGAACAATTGTGTGTGGGCTGGAGAGAATTATTTTTCCCATCAAGGTAAGTGGCTTGGACACTCTCACAGCCCACAGTGCATTGTTTGAGAACAGATATCCACTCCATCTGACGAAGGAGCTGTGCTCCAAAAGCTTATGGTATTTGCTACCAAATAAACCTGTTGGACTTTAACCTGGTGTTGTGAGACTTCTTACTGTGCTTACCCCAGTCCAACGCCGGCACCTCCACATCATTTTAACTTCCACAGTGCCACCACGCTGCCCTCTCTTGGGCCTCCCGGCTGGGAAAGAACCACACTGGCATGGTTCAGATTTTGTATGTTGATCAGCCCCATGGGCATGACCAAAGGGACTTGGAGCTGAAGGCAAAGGTCCCCATTGCGCCAGCACAAAAAGTGAAAACTTAAAATGGTTACGAAAACCTGGGAAAAACAAGAGAGATAGTGAGAGGTTGAAAATAAAAAACAGGTGAGAGGACAGGGAGAAGTTAAAAACTAAGTTCTCAGTCCGGGAAGAAGACAGAGAAAATGGGAGGTATGCCTTATTTTGTTATATTTTAAGATGTGCCATGACAGATAAAAGGTCGGGAACCACTGCCCTAAGCATCCCTCTACCGTCTCTCTCTGAAGGAGACAATGAGAGTACAGCCACTCTAAAAACCTGGGAGGAGAAATTGAAATGGAATCCTCCCCCTGAACTGCAATGAAGAGGTGAATGAAGATCTGACGTCAGTGACAGCAGACAAGATTTAGGGGAGAGACTTGTACCAACAAGGCAGTCACCAGATGGCGCATTTCCCACATGATGTGCAAGTTCAGTGCCGTTAGCAGAAAGTTGACTTCGTGCTACATCTCAGACTGCTGCCTGTAAGATAGAGTTCACTGTTGAAACACACAAGTGAACTGAATGATCTCTGAATTGTAAAATTCCACTCAGTCAAAAAGTACTCTGAAAGTCAACCCAAAAAACACAACCATCCCTCCCCATCCTCCATGGATAACTATGTGGGGGGGATAGGATTAGTAAGTTTGCAGATGACACAAAGTTTGGATGGGTGGTTAACAGTGAGGCAGAGTGTCTTGGGCGACAAGAAGATATAAACGGAATGGTCAAATGAGCAGATAATTGGCAGGTGGAATTTAACACTGAAAACTTTGAGATGATACACTTTGGAAGGAGTATAATTTGACAAGAAAGTACTCAATGAATGGTAGGACACAAGGAAGTTTTGTGGAACAAAGGGACTTTGGCGTGTTTGTCCACAGATCTCTGAAAGAGGAAGGGCATGTGAGTAGGGTGGTGAAAAAGGCACATGGGACACTTGCCTTTATCAATCGAGGCATAGATGACAAAAGCAGGGAAGTCATGATGGGGTTGTATAGAACTTTGATGAAGCCACAGCTGGAGTACTGTGTGCAGTTTTGGTCGCCAAATTATCGGAAGGATGTGATTGCACTGGAGGGAGTGCAGAAGATCATCAGGATGCTCCCTGGAATGGAATATTTTAGTTATGAAGAGCAGTTACGCCGGCTTGGATTGTTTTCTCTGGAGAAGAGAAGACTGAGGGGCGACCTGATTGAGGTGTACAAGATAATGAGAGACATGGGCAGTGTGGATAAGGAGCACCTGATCCCCTTAGTTGAATGGTCAGTCACAAGGGGACATAGGTTCAAGGTGAGGGGCAGGAGGTTTTGGGGGATGTGAGGAAAAACATTTTTATTCAGAGGGTGGTGATGGTCTGGAATGCACTGCCTGGGAGGGTGGGATATGTGGGATGCCTTTATCCTTTAAAGATATCTCAATGAGCACTTGGCACATCATAACATTCAGGGCAATAGGCCAAGTACTGGGAGATGAGATTAGGTGGGAGTTCAGGTGCTTCTTATAGAAACATATAAAACTACAGCACAAAACAGGCCCTATGGCCCCACAAGTTGTGCTGAACATATCCCTACCTTTTAGGCCTACCTATAACCCTCCATCCTATTAAGTCCCATGTACTCATCCAGGAGTCTCTTAAAAGACCCTATTGAGTTTGCCTCCACCACCACTAACGACAGCCAAATCCACTCGCCCACCACCCTCTGTGTGAAAAACTTACCCCTCACATTTCCCCTGTACCTACCCCCCAGCACCTTAAACCTGTGTCCTCTCGTAGCAGACATTTCCACCCAGGGAAAAAGCCTCTGAGAGTCCACCCGATCTATGCCTCTCAACATCTTATATACCTCTATTAGATCTCCTCTCATCCTATGTCTCTCCAAGGAGGAAAGACCAAGCTCCTTCAGCCTATCCTCATAAGACATGCCACTCAATCCAGGCAACATCCTTGTAAATCTCCTCTGCACCCTTTCAATCTTTTCCACATCCTTCCTATAGTGAGGCGACCAGAACTGAGCACAGTACTCCAAGTGGGGTCTGACGAGGGTCTTATATAGGTGCATCATTATCCCCGGACTCCTAAACTCAATCCCTCGATTGATAAAGGCCAGCATACCATACACCTTCTTAACCACCTCCTCCACCTGCGGGGCCGATTTTAGAGTCCAATGGACCCGGACCCCAAGGTCCTTCTGATCCTTTACCGTACTAATAGTCTTTCCCTTTATATTGTACTCCTTCATCCCATTCGACCTGCCAAAATGGACCACTACGCATTTATCTGGGTTGAAGTCCATCTGCCACTTCTCCGCCCAGTCTTGCATCCTATCTATGTCCCTCTGTAACTTCTGACATCCCTCCAGACTATCCACAACCCCACCAACCTTCGTGTCGTCGGCAAACGTACCAACCCATCCCTCCACTTCCTCATCCAGGTCATTTATGAACATGACAAACAGCAAGGGTCCCAGAACAGATCCCTGGGGCACACCACTGGTGACCGACCTCCAATTAGAAAAAGACCCATCTATACACACTCTCTGCCTCCTTTGGGCAAGCCAGTTCTGGATCCACAGGGCAGCAGCCCCTTGGATCTTATGCCCTCTCACTTTTTCTAGAGCCTTGCATGGGGGACCTTCTCGAATGCCTTGCTAAAATCCATATAAACCGCATCTACCGCTTTCCCTTCGTCAATGTGTTTAGCCACATTTTCGAAGAACTCCACCAGGCTTGTAAGGCACGATCTGCCTTTGACAAAGCCATGCTGAGTATTCTTGAGCATACTAGACCTCTCTAACTGCTCATAAATCTTGTCCCTGAGGATCTTCTCTATCAGCTTACCAACCACTGAGGTTAGACTCACCGGTCGGTAATTTCCTGGGCTATCCCTATTCCCCTTCTTGAAAATAGGAACCACATCCGCAATCCTCCAATCCTCCGGCACCTCTCCCGTCTCCATCGACGACGCAAAGATCATCGCCAGATGCTCTGCAATCTCTTCCCTCGTCTCCCACAGTAACCTGGGGTACATCCCATCCGGACCCGGCGACTTATCTATCTTGATGCCATTCAAAGATTCCAGCCCAACCTCTTTGTTGAAGTCCACATACTCAATCTTTTCAGTCCAGCGCAAGGCCACAGTACATCCACCCATGTCCTTCTCCCCTGTGAAAACCGAGGCAAAATACTCATTAAGCACCTCTGCCATTTCTACTGCTTCCGTACTGATTTTCCCGCCTTCACCTTTTATAGGCCCTATTCCTTCACGTCTCATCCTTTTACTCTTCACATATTTATAGAACGCCTTAGGGTTTTCCTTAATTCTACTTGCCAGGGTCTTCTCGTGACCCCTTCTGGCTCTCCTAATTTCCTTCTTTAGTCCCTTCCTACAAGCCGTATACTCACCCAATTCCCTATCTTTGCCAAGCTCTCTGAACCTTTTGTACGCTTTCCATTTCTTCTCGACTAGGTCCCGCACAGCTTTCGTGCACCACGGTTCCTTTAACCTACCAACTCCTCCCTGTCTGCTCGGAACATTGTCCTGTAGAACCCTAGACAGATATTCCTTGAAAAACTGCCACCTCTCTTCAGTAGATTTCCCCGAGAATACCTCCTTCCAATTTACTCCTCTAATTTGCTGCCTTATGTCTTCATATTTCCCCTTACTCCATATAAACGCTTTCCTAGCTTGCCTGATCCTCTCTTTTTCCAATGCAAGCATAAAGGAGATAGAGTTATGATCGCTATCCCCAAGATGCTCTCCCACTGAGAGATCTGACACCTGTCCAGGCTCATTGGTTAGTATCAGATCAAGTACAGCCTCTCCTCTTGTAGGCTTGTCCACGTGCTGTGTCAGGAAACCCTCCTGAATACACCTAACAAACTCCTTCCCATTCAATCCCCTTACCCTAGGGATATTCCAATCTATGTTTGGGAAATTAAAGTCTCCCATCACAACAACTATTATTGCAACTCTCCAGGATCTGTTTCCCTATCTGCTCCTCCACCTCCCTGTCACTATTGGGCGGCCTATAGAAAACTCCCAGCAAAGTGATCGACCCCTTCCCACTCCGAACTTCCACCCACAGAGACTCTGTAGACAATCCCTCCACAGCATACACCTTGTCTATAGCTGTGACACTATTCCTGATCAGCAGTGCCACTCCACCCCCTCTCTTGCCTCCCTCCCTGTCCTTCCTGAAACATCTGAATCCCAGCACCTGTGGTATCCAGTCCTGACCCTGAGACTTCCAAGTCTCCGTAATGGCCACCACATCACACTTCCAGGCATCGATCCACGCTCTGAGCTCATCCCCTTTATGTGTCGGTGCAGACACGATGAACTGAAGGACATCTTCTGCGCCATATGATTCTATAGTTCTATGATTCCAACTCCAACGCCGAAATGGCAGCTTCTCCCCAGCTCCCTACCAGCTAGACATATCCCTTCTCCATGTTCACTCCCCGCTCAACACTCCTACAGAATCACTCTCAGTCCCTATGTTCATCTCTCATTAATCTCTGGGATCTGTGATTCCTCCCTCAGTCCATGATCCTCACGGTCTTGAAATAGACTCCCTGTGATTGATGATTCCTCCCTTATTCAATGATAGAAACATAGAAAATTGGAGCATGAATACATAATTTGCCCCTTTCAGCCTTCTCAGCCAGTCATTCTGATCATGGTTGATTCTCTATCCCAACACAATACTCCAGAACACACCCTATATCCATTGATGCCTTTAGAGTATAGAAATCAATCTATTTTCTTCTTAAATCTATTCAGTGACTTGGTCTCCACCCCCGCTGATGTAGAGAATTCCATTGGTTCACCTCCCACTGAATGAAGACAGTTCGCATCATCTCAGTCCTAAGCAGTCTACCCCATATCCTGAGACTCTGACCCCTTGGTCTAGACCCTTCTCTTGAACCCCACTAAGCCAAATGAAATATCCCTGCATCCCAGTCTGTCCAACCAACAGAATTTTATACGTTTCAATAAGATTCTCGCTCATTCTTCTGAATTCCAGTTAATACAGGGCCAGTCGACCCAAAATCTCCTCCTATGACAGTCCTGCTATCCCAGCAATCAGTTTGGCGAACCTCTGCTGTACTCCCTCCATGGCAAGTAAATCATTTATTAGATATGGAGACCAAAACTGCACACGCAACTCAGGTGTGGTCTCACTGAGGCCCTGTACAGCTACAGTAAGTTATCCTTGTTCCTGTACTCAAGTACTTGTACAATATCATTTGTCTTCTCAACTGCTCGCTATATGTGTGTGCTTCCTTTTATTGACTACTGTGCAGCAACATGCAGGTCTCTTTGTACATGAACATTTCCAAAACTATCACTATTTAGATTCTGGCCTGTCATTCACTCCTCTGCCCAAAGTGAATAACTTCACAATTATCCATGTCATACTGCATCTGCCATGTTTTTGCCCATTCACTCAACTTTCTAAATCACGTTGAAGCCTCTTAACATCCTCCTCACAATTCATATTCCCACCAGGAATATTCCAAACTTCGGAATATTACGGTTTGGTTCCGTCTTCAAAATCATCAATGTGTATTGTGAATAGCTGGGGCCCAAGCACTGATCCCTGCGGCACCCCACTAGTCATTGCCTGCCACTTAGAAATGACCCTTTTCCTACTCTCTTGCCTGTCTGCTGACTAATTGTCAATCCATATCAATATATTATCCCCAGTCTCATGTACTTACATTTTGCACACTAACTTCTTACGTGGGAAGTTAAAAAATGCTTTCTGAAAATCCAAATAAATTGCATCCAATGGTTCTCTCTTATTTATTCTGCCTGTTATGTCCGCGATAAGCTCCAATAGGTCTGTCAAACATGATTTCTCTGTCATGAATCCATGTTGACTTTGTTTAATCAAGTTGATATTTTCTCAGTGTCCTGTCATTGCATCATTTATAATTGACTCTCGCATTTTCCTGCTGCTGATGGTGGGCTAATTTGTCTATCATTCCCTCCCTCCCTCCTTTCTTGTAAATAGTGGGGATACATTTGCCACCCTCCAAACTGCCGGCAGTGTTTGAGAATCAACAGAATTTTGGAAGATGACAAATAATGCTTCTGTTATTTCCAGAGCCCCAATTTTAGTATCCTGGGTTGAAGATTATCAAGCCCTAGAGATCTATTGGCTTTTGGTGCCATTAATTTCTCCAGCACTATTTATTTTTCAGTAATACTAATTTCCTTTTCATGAGACTCTTCATTCCCTCGAACTTCTTGGAAATTGTTTGGTTCCTTCTCTGTGAAGACAGAGCGAAAGTAATTGTTTAATTGCTCTTTGATTTCCTTGTTTTTTTCTTGTTCGGTGTGTCCTCCACTAGAAGGGACAAAAACCCATCCTTGTGTATCACTCCAAATGCATATCGGCTGCCTGTGTGAATTTTGACCCTTTTTTCCTGTCCCCCATGTTAAAGCTTTAGGTAAAGCTATTAACTCTGCTATCTGCGCTGACTCTCTTCCTGGGATCGATTCTCCAGCAACTATTGTTCCTTCGTCAGCTACCACTGCCCACGCAGTATGTGGTGTACCATCTACATATCTGCTAGCTTTATCTACATACAGCTTAACGAGCCTTTCTCCTGTTAATGGTTTCAGAAATGTTACTTTCTCTTGTCCTAACTGAGGTTTGCTAGGATTGAGTTTGAGACCAGAACCTTGTATTGTTTTAAATACTATGTGCAAGGCAAAGTAATGTGTTCTGCAGCTGTTTGAAGTGATCAAAACATCATGGAAGTATTGTTAGATGATTGTACCTGCACATTTGATAGGTTCAATTATCCGTGACATGTGTTTGTGGAATTTGGCTGGACTGTTCCAGGCTGCCACCACCCTCAGTGTAAAAAACTTGCCTTGCACATCTCCTTTATACTTCGCCCCTCACACCTTAAATCTATGCCCCCAGTAATTGATTCTTCCACCTTGGGATAAAGCTTCTGACTGTCTGCTCTGTCAATGCCCTTCATAATCTCATAGATTTCTATAAGGTCGCCTCTCAACTTCTGTTGTTCCAGTGAAAACAAACCAAGTTTCTCCAACCTCTCCTCATGGCTAATGCCCTCCATGCCAGGCAACATCCTGGTAAATCTTTTCTGTACCCTCTCAAAAGCCTCCACATCCTTCTGGTAGTGTGGCAACCAGAATTGAACACTATATTCCAAGTGCAGCCTAACTAAGGTTCTATAAAGCTGCAACATGACTTGTCAATTTTTAAACTCAATGCCCAGGTCAATGAAAGCAAGCATGCCGTATGCCTTCTTGACTACCTTCTCGGCCTGCATTGCTGCTTTCAGTGACTTGTGTACCTGTACACCCAGATCCCTCTGCCTATCAATACACTTAAGTGTTCTGCCATTTCATGAATATTTCCCATCTGTAATAGACCTTCCAAAATGCATTGCCTCACATTTGTCTGGATTAAATTCCATCTGCCATCTCTCCGCTCAAGTCTCCAACTGATCTATATCCTGCTGTACCCTCTGATGGTCCTCATCGCTATCCATAATTCCAACAAACTTTGTGTCATCTGCAAACTTACTGATTAAACCAGTTACATTTTCCTCTAAATCATTTATATATATTACAAACAACAAAGGTCCCAGCACTGAAACATGAGGAACGCCACCTGTCACAGCACTCCATTCAGAAACGCACCTCTCCACTGCTACCCTCTGTCTTCTATGACTGAGCCAGTTCTGGGTCATCTTGTCAGCTCACCTCTGGTCTCATGCGACTTCACCTTCTGTACAAGTGTGCCATGAGGAGCCTTGTCAAAGCCCTTACTGAAGTCTATGTAGACACTGCACTCCCCTCATCAATCATCTCTCGCTAATACATCCACTTATTTCCAAGCGTGAGCAAATCCTGTCTCGAAGTATCTTCTCCAATAATTTCCCTACCACTGATGTAAGGTTCACCGGCTTGTAATTAACTTGATTATCCTTACTACCCTTCTTAAACAAAGGAATAACATTGGCTATTCTCCAAAGTAACAATATTGGCTATTCTCCAAAGGAACAGCATTGGCTATTCTGCAAAGGAGAAACATTGGCTATGGGCTATGCCGAGTTCTAAATCTTGCTACATTCTCCAACAACTTTATATTTTTCTTTTTCTGCTTTAATTGGAGTGAATCCTAAAGGATTTTGATTCTGTCATGGGTGAAGAACTCCAAGCACTGGGATTCCTTCCTCAGTCTTTTATCTGTGGGGATTTTGATTCTTTACGGTCAGTCATCCCTGAGTCTGTGATTCCCACCTTGGTTGGTAATGCCAGGTGAAGAAGGGAAAGGTTTCATGTTTTTTGTACTCAACGTATTTTGTACCTAAAGGGAAAGGATTAATGTATTTTGTACCTAAAAGGTTGAACTTTGTACTTAGAATGTATCACAAGCATAACCCTTCAATATGGCTAATCCCCTTGTTTATACTGCTTCTGACATTAATACAAGTTAACTTTTATTCTGATAACAATAAATAGTCAAATGTAAATGTGTTTGCAGATATGCAAGTCTTACTTTTCCTACAGGCTTGCGTGGTAAATGTAAACGGAAGAAAGCATTACAAGATGTGGAGTGCGATACGGCCGTTTGAAGAGCAACTCCCGCTGGGGCAGCTGGAAGAGCATCGGAACTTCAAAGGGAAACCGCGGGAAGATCAGGAAACAGAAGACCTGCGCTTCATGAGCTGAGAAAGCCAGATACACTGGTTTATGGTCGGGAGCTATCAATGTATTTTTTGTAGTTGGTCTGGAAGCTTGCTTCGTGACCAGCAGTTGTAAATTGTATTTCTGAGTCGTGACTGGTCTGGGGTTGATTTGTGACCAGTATTAGAAGCCATGCTGTATATATATCCCCACTTTTCTGTGTTCAGGGAGAACTTTGGCTTCCGCTTTCAAGGAGTCAAGTTCTCCCGCAAGCTTGTGAGAACAAAGCCTACTCTATTTTGACTCATACCAGACTCAAGAGGTATTTTTACCTCCTACGATTGGTGCCGAAACCCGGGAGACATCCTGGGATCTGTTTGTGGGGACTCTGTTTGCGGGCTCAGGTTGAATGGCCACAACCTGGGTACTGGAATAGAGTTCTGAACCTAATAGGGTGAGTCAAACTACAGTGGGCTGATCATATGTGATGAGTGTGAGAGTGAAAGACGTCTGAACTGAACGCATACGGATAAGGAGGCATTTGTCTGTTATGGATTCTGAAGTGAGTGTAAAGACTGGAGAAAAAGGTGCCTGAGGTGTGATGTTCAAACATGAGTGAGAAAGAGAGACTGTCTGAGTGATCACCGGACTAGAAGCCGGCTTAATGGTGTAAGCTTAATAGTGTAAGCTTAATAGTGTAAGCAGTGGTACGGAGGGATTTGATCACCCCTTACAGGTAACACCGGACTCCGATAAGAGTGACCTAGGAGTGGGAGAGCGAGAAGGGAGAATAGAAGGCTCTCGCTGGTGAGTATAAAACTTATCTGTATTATGGCGGGATCACAAAGACAGTGGGGACCTCCAGAATCCCTGACACATGAGTGTATGACTAAGAGGAACAAATTCATTAAACAGATGAGAAAAGGGGGGTAGAACTTATCCTACCCTCTGGGCCAACAGCATAAGTGGTTGGATAAAGAAAAGAGAAACATGACAAAGAAAATAGGAGTATTGTTAATACATCAGTTAGCTGGACGAATTGAGCAAGTAATCGCCTCTACTAAGAAGTCGAGTGAGGATAAAGAAAGGATTCGGGAGTTAGAATCCAGAGTCCGGGAACTCGAGAAACAAAACCAAGTATTAGAAGAAAAGCAATGGAGAGGGGAAACCGTTCCTCTACCCCCTTATGAGTCCACACAACAGGGACTAACTGCTCCTCCAGAGGAGTGGGAAGCGCTAGAACGCAACTTAGTGCCAATAAACCAAGGGGGAACAGATGCGCAGCCAAAGGTAAATCATAAACCATTCACCCCAGGTGAGAGGCAGCAGATAATGGCTTCCTTGGGTAAATTACAATGTAGAAGCGAAAACCCTAGTTTCTGGGAAGAATTAGACACAATCTGGGTAGGACACCTATTACACCTGAGCGACGTACACCAGCTGGTAAGGGCAGCCTGTCCAGCGGGTAAGTGGGGGCAGGTAGCAGCTCCTTCAGCACAGGATTATAGTGGGGGACGGTGGACACATGTAGTCGCCCTAACATCATAGATAGATGCCCAGCAGACACCCTTCACCCAGTTTGAAACTCTGAGAGTGTTAGGGAATGCTACTACTAATTGGAGCAGAATAACCACAACGAAACAGTTAAAAGGGGAAGGAGCTTCGGAATATGGGGGATGGTTGTTCCAGGTATATCAGTAGTGCTCAGGACAAGGAAACACAGGTCGAAGAGATCGAGCGTTCATCCAGGCTTTTAAGGATGAATTCTTTAGTGTTCACCAAAAACATCCTTGAAATGGGAATTCTCAGTACCCCAAACTGTGATGAATTGGTAGAATGGGCTAATGGCATACCTGGAGGTGGATAGGAGAGATCTTAGTTTTCGTCTTTCAGTGTGTTTGTGTGATCTGGTTGCGAGTCGAATGTAGGTGGTTGTTGTTGTATTAGATTGAGGGCAGGAATTGTTGAAGCCTTTGTTTGTTCTTGTGGAGTGTTTATTGCGGGTAATAAATGACCTCAGTTTAGCCTCGGGAGAGCTGGGGAGGTGTTAAAACTGTTAAAGATTAAAGTGATAAGATTTCTTGAATTTACTTCTGTTTTGAGTGTAATTGCAGTTTGGAAGAAAGAAGAATAAAAGTGTCTGTCTTAATCCAAGTTCTGTATTCTTTTAAATATTTTACTTACATCTCAGTTTAAGATGTTAAGTTTGAATGAGTGTTGGAAGCTTCCATGTGTGTCTATGTGTGTGTTTACAAAGTTGTTTGCTTTGTTGTGATTTTACAACAGTGGGTTTGATACAGAGTTTAAATAAAATTGGAAAGTAAATTGAAATTTCAAAATCAAAGGACATAAATTGAAGTTTGAAATAGCCAATTTGAATTTTGAATAAACCTGTGTTTGAATTTTGTTAAGAAAAGATTTTAACCTTGGAGGGAACCATGTGCTCTCTCCTTTGTCTTAAAGTGAAGATTATGAGAGAGTTAGTTGAGAGTTGGGAGAAGAGATTAAGTAATCTTATGGAAAAGTAGATAAGCAAGAACAAAAGAATGAGATAAATGTACTGTCTATGAGTCAGTTTAAAATATTTTAAGTGAAGTAAAATGAATTGTAATTCTGCTTATTTCAAGTTCCAGCAGAGATTAATCAATTAAATATTAGTTGACAATGCAAATTGCCCTTACAAATGTCGAATAGTTTAACATTCTGTAACCTGGTTAAAATTATGTACTGCCATTGGAATTTTATGTGCTATCTATTGTTCAAGGTTTGCCAAATATTGAGCACTGTCAAGCTTAAAATCTAGCCAGTTAAAATCAAACCAAAATGTTACTGATTAATTAACTAGTATGTATTGCACCTCCTTTGGTTTTGAGCTGGCGCCTGTTGATTTCGTCGGGTGCGGGGGTTTGATCTGGAGCTCAGTTTAAAATTGGAAACGGCTTGGATTAAAAGGGTTTGGATCTCACAGTTATGATGTGTCAAGTGGTATGATACTATTGCCGCTTGATTATTTTTATTAGACAGTATAGCACTGCTATATGGACCCGAGAATAAAATCAAATCCTGAAAAGCCTTTACCAATTTTGTAGAATATATAGCTATATATTATATGTTGTCTATGGATAGAACATAATTCTGTAGGAGCTTCCTGTTTTCCTCGCCATACAAATGATTAAATTAGAGATAATATAAGAGTACATCATATAAAGATTGGAGCTGTATGATATGTGATTTTAATGGGGAATGCGATGTTTTTTGATGAGATTATATACAAATGAATAGATGTCCAACTGCAGCCAAAAAACAGTGTAAAGTATTATTTAATTCACACTAAGCTTTCTATGGAAGGGGGGTGTGTAGTTAAATGTATAATGTACTAGCTAAAGCCATACAGACATCGGGGAAATTGTGGACAGAGATATTGCCCACTATACTGATGAGATTAAGAGTTACCACAAACCGGACAGCCGGATTAACCCCTAATGAAATTAATGACAGAATGGGCAACGATGTAGATTCACTAAAAGATGAATTCAGGAGATATGTTTTGGAACTAAGCACCCAACTAAAGGGATGCGCAAATTGATAAAAGACAATCCGGAACAAAGAGACACAGAGAGAGAGAGAGCGAGCTTGAAATGCTCCCTGACGGGCGGGAAGTTGCATCCTAGTAAAAGCACGACTTGACAAACCTGGGTTCGCCCCTGAATGGAAGGGCCCCTATGAGGTTAAAATTGTGTAGTGTGCTTAATTCACAGATATGCAAAACGGTTGACCTCCAAGCAAGCTGAACGGGTTCGCGGGCAGTGGCGCGCGGGTGGTATAGCCTTTGGACCATTGTATAACGGTCGCGTGGGTTATTAGTTAAGTGATAGGATGATTTTCTTGCTGCTTCTCACTACCCTTGCCCTGCTAGTTACGGAGGCGAAGTATAGGTGGAATTGTGTAGACTTGGGGACAGAGCATCACAAGCATCTCTGTAACGATGGCTCTGTCGATTGTAACCTTCTGACACATGGAATAGGCCCCTGGGAGGTAACCCGCAGGGACCGCTGCTTGGGGTTCCTTAACCACGGCATGTTGCCAACTCTGTTGGAGGGGTGAGGTGATTGGGGTCTCCCATGCAATGTAACTTGATGTAACTGGAATTTTTCGTGTTTAGCTAAGGGACCGGGATAGACCTGTACCCGGCATCAGCGGAGGGCTCGGGAGGATGTGTACATCAAGACGAGATTTGGTCGATCCAAACGATCATTGTACCAATCCTCTAAAATCCGACCCTATCTCATGAACACTTTCATGTATATGTCTCACTTGTATGTATTGCAATCAAAATTTTGAGAAGTGCTGGGTCTGCTTACATATTCCCATGCACGAAGGAAAGGGGGGAACGTCCTTTATTCCCTATCCCTTTGTCAACTCCGGGAATAGTAGAGAGGATTTTGGATCGGAATAGAACCCAAGACGGGACAAGGAAAGTGACATTTAAAACCCCATCAGGTATGTTGTGGAAAACCAACAAGGGGGGATCTATCTGCTTGGTAGGAAACGGAACCATACTTGTTGGCCGTAGCTACTGTACCCAACAGTTTAATGTCACCAGTCGTGCCTGGGCTTCGGTGCAACAGATTACAATCCATTGCCCCACTGCTGATGTCCTGGTCAGCCTCTCATCTACTTATATGAGCAGCACGACTGCATATGATGGTACCTGTTTTGTCTGTGGAAACAATGCCTACCCATGGCTTCCTTGGGATTGGGTGGGATCGTGTTATTTAGCAAATGTGGTACCCTATATTCACCATTAGTGAGACAGAATGGTTCTTTATGATAGCTTTCCCACTTTATGGGACAGCAAAAGCAGCTCAGGAACTTATACATATGGCCTCAACCTTGGAGAGAATTGCGAATGAAACTAGAGACGGGTTTGAGGAGGTGAGCACAGCCTTCTCTGAAGTAGCAGCCGAGGTTGTACCTATCCGGACTGTTGCTTCACAGAACCGATTGACACTTGATTATGTGTTGGCTTTCCAGGGAGGAACGTGCACTATAATTGAATCCGAATGCTGCACGTATATCCCAGATGTTTCGGAAAATATAACTCGTTTGGCAGATCATATCAAATGAGTGGCGATGACAATACAAGGTGAAGGGAGCCAATATCATAATTATAACCCTCCGCGATGGCTAGGGCAATGGTTTGGGTCGTGGGGATCATACCTGACGCATGGGTTGATTGTATTGATTGTCATTGTTATTGCTTGTTGCATTTATATGACATAATTGAACAAACAGCCCGAATTATGCTGAGTGCAAGTGTACAGGCAGAAGGGGAAGTCTTCCTGACGAAGGAGGTAGGCCCATATATATTGGTAACCTTTGGCTCTGAATTGATCATGGGGCCATGTTTGAACTTGTCCCCGACCAAAAGGGGGGGTCGAAGAAGGGAAAGGGTTAATGTTTTTTGTACTCAATGTATTTTGTACCTAAAGGGAAAGGGTTAATGTATTTTGTACCTAAGAGGTTGAACTTTGTACTTAGAATGTATCACAAGCATAACCCTTCATTATTCCTCATCCCCTTGTTTATACTGCTTCTGACATTAATACAAGTTAATTTTTATTCTTATAACAATATATTGTGGGAAATGTACCACTGAGTCAGGCTTGAAGGTTTCAAGAATACAGTTTTATTTTAACGAAGCTTCGTGGAGAAAAGGCACTAACAAGCAGCAAACCTTCTCTCAATGAGACAATAGGAGCAGTCCATCTTTATACCCTTTACACAATAGATGGACCGGACATCTAGCCATTACCACATCGTTGTAATCAAGTAGGTGATCGATCGTTAACACATCGTTATAGACAAATACAGACAGATACAGACATGAACATGTTAACATCGGATTGTCTTATGAATGGATACATTTCCTACGTCAGTGGCTATCAATGGTTTTAGTTTCGGCCTATTCATATAGTAATTTACAGTAATTGGTTTTCCTGCAGTTATGTATTCCTGATCCCACCTGTAGCTAATCTCATTATCTACCCCTATTGTCCTTATCCTTAAGCCCTGGCTGGCTTCCTGTAGGATTTGATTCCTGCATGTTTAACTTTGAATAGCTGTCTGTCCTTTATGTTTTAATCTCAGGTGGCTGTCTGTACTGAAAGTCAGTGCCTGATTAATGTCTCTTTCCCAGGTGACTGGTTGTGTGCCAGGCAGCCACCTTATGTGTACCCATCTGTGTATTTTTCCCCCTTCAGTCCCCACTTTTGGTCGGATTATGAGTTTCACTAATCCTTAGACCAACCATTTTTATATGTATAATTCTTTGTTCTTCTTCGTTTCTTCTGATGTCTTCGGGGATCTTCATTGGGGTTTCTTCTTCGATGTATACACTGGCTCCTGGCACAATTCTAGCCACCATCACCTTGCAACAGACTTTTAGGCATCCAACAATCAGGCAACACACAATTACAATTGAAATGAGTGTGACCAATCCATGTAATAAGTAAGATTCCCAGGACACCCCCACTAGCCATTCCAGCCAGTTACTTCCTTTCTTGGGTCCCTGTCTGAAGCTATCAAGTTGTTCTCTGATGCTATTGATGACCTGTGTAATGTTATATGACTCGTCTGTGCCGTGGGTTATGCATTTATTGCCTATAATTGTACACACTCCCCCTTGTTGTGCTAACTGATAGTCCACTGCATATCGTGTCAGTTGTGCATATAATCTCAGTTCAGCCATTTCTTGGTTAACAGCCTCCAGTGCTTTTGAAGTGCTGTTTCCCAGGACTGTTAGTCCACAAACAATATGATTCCTATTCTTTGCACGAATCACTCCTGCTGCACCCCCAAGAGATAAGGCTCCAAGGAACCCATATCCCAGTGAGGATCCCATTGTGCCCGGCTTCCCAGTCAGCGCAGAATTCTTTGCTGATAGCCCGAGTTACTATTCTCCTCCGAATATGCCCCTTCTGAGGGGATGGAACAGTCAGTGGTCCTATTGTTCCTACGGCAAAACGGTTTGGGAGATTTGGTGTTTCTGTCATGTAGGTACCATTGAAGAGGAACACATATCCCTTCTTAGCCCGGTAACATTTAGTGTCTTGATTATGAGTTTGTTCATATTGCCAATTGTTCGGTTTACTTGACTCCCCATTTGATCCCACCACCTGGTAAGTATCAAATGGGTATGTCCATTTGGCTGAGCTTACGTGAGTTCCATTGCATTGTCCACAAATAAGCTGTCTTCCCACGGTTATATTCAGGCATTTCTGTTCATCACAAGTGCAAGTAAACTGTCCCTTATTAACCCAACAATGTTGGCGGACACACTGCGTCTGTACGCAGGAATCATTCTTAGGGACCAAGGCATAGGCATATCCCCATCCCTGCCTCGTAAAACAAAGCGGATAGCTTGCAGTATCTGAACAAGCTTTTCCTCCCACCTGTTGGAACCCCCTGCACACAGGATCTGTGGGGTTTACAAGTCCCACACATCTCCCCTGCATACCTCTTTTATATTTGCCAATTTTTCCCTTACAGGGTGTATCTGATGTATCTACAGTATATAAGTCATGAGGGGTCCACCCAGGGGTGGCTACAAATAGGGCTTCTACCGATTGTGCTAATGGGTAACATACAGTTCGATTCCCGTGTAAATGTATGTGAGCTTTGCAAAACAAGTTATCCTCCAATCCAGTTAAATTTACAGTCGCGACAATGCAAAGTAGTACAGTTACATACGCGATTACATACATATTTGCAACGATCAAATATCAAACCTAACACTATAATTCATATACTCTTTACAAGTTATATTATCTATCAACCCGCGCGCGCCAGTTGTTCTTGCTTGCAGTCTTTGCCTGTGTTGAGGAAAGCATTTTCGTTAGTTCATCAATTTAATTACTTATTTGTTCCCTTGTGTAATTTTAGCTGTGTCCAGTGTTTCCAGACACCTTTCCCGCTTATGTCTATACAGGCACAGGTGTCTCCACTAATTATAACTTCATATGGCCCATTCCATTTTGGTGCAAACCCTGGTTTGTCGGGTAATGTTTTTACTAGGACGCGACTTCCCGCTGTTGGGACGTTAGGGAACATTTCAAGCTCTCTCTCTGCGTCTTTTATTTCCTGATTGTCCTTTACCAATTTGCGCATCCCCTTTAGTTGGGTGCTTAGTCCCAGAACATATCTCCTAATTTTCGGTGCCACTTGTTATGATGCTTTCGGGTAATTGCATCGCCCGTCCTGTCATTAGCTCATAAGGGGATAATCCGGTTGTCCGGTTTGTGGTAGCCCTTAATCTCATTAGTATAGTGGGAAATACCTCTGTCCACATTTTCCCCGATGTTTGTATGGCTTTAGCTAAAGCATTTTTTAGTGTTCTATTCATACGTTCCACCATTCCAGAACTCTGTGGGTGGTAAGGGATGTGAAATTTTTGTTTTATCCCCATTAATTGGCATACTGTTTTTAACACCTTTCCGGTGAAGTGCGTCCCTTGGTCCCAATCGATTTGTAGGGGTACACTCGATCTAGGGATTACCTTTTCTGCCTGAAGAAGGGAAAGGGTTAGTGTTTTTTTTGTGCTCAATGTATTTTGTACCTAAAAGGTTGAACTTTGAACCTCTTTTATATTTGTACCTGTATCACAAAGTTGTTTTCCTCGAGTGCAGGGGGGTTTGATCTGGAGCTCAGTTTAAAATTGGAAACGGCTTGAATTAAAAAGGGTTTGGATATTACGGTTATGATGTGTAAAGTGGTATGATACAACTGCCGCTTGATTATTTTTATTATACAGTATAGCACTGCTATATAGACCCGAGAATATAATGAAATCCTAAAAAGCCTTCACCAATTTTGTATAATATAGTATTATATTATATGTTGTGTATTGATAAAATATAATTCTGTGGGAGCTTCCTGTTTTCCTCGCCAAACAAATGATTAAATTAGAGATAATGCCGGAGTACATTATATAAAGATTGGAGCTGTATGGTATGTGATTTTAATGGGGAATGCAATGTTTTTTGATGAGAATATATACAAATGAATGGATGTCCAACTGCAGCCAAAAAACCAGTGTAAAGAGTTATTTAATTCACAATGAGCTTTCTATGGAAGGGGGTGTGTAGTTAACTGTATCATGTATTAGCTAAAGCCATACAGACATCGGGGAAATTGTGGACAGAGATATTGCCCACTATACTGATGAGATTAAGAGTTACCACAAACCGGACAACCGGATTAACCCCTTATGAATTAATGACAGAATGGGCGATGATGTAGATTGACTAAAAGATGAATTCAGGAGATATGTTTTGGAACTAAGCACCCAACTAAAAGGGATGCGCAAATTGGTAAAAGACAATCCGGAACAAAGAGACAGAGAGAGAGAGAGAGAGCTTGAAATGTTCCCTGACGGGCAGGAAGTTGCGTCCAAGTAAAAGCACTGTTAGACAAACCTGGGTTCGCCCCTAAATGGGAGGGCCCCTATGAGGTTAAAATTGTGTAGTGTGCTTAATTCACAGATATGTGAGACGGTTGACCACCAAACAAGCTGAATGGGTTCACGGGCAGTGGCTCACGGGTGGTATAGCCTTTGGACCATTGTATACCGGTCGCGCGGGTTATTAGTTAAGTGATAGGATGATGCTCTTGGTGCTTCTCATGACCCTTGCTCTGCTAGTTACGGAGGGGAAGTATAGATGGAATTGTGTAGACTTGAGGAGAGAGCATCACAAGCATCTCTGTAATGATAGCTCTGTCTATTGTAACCTTCCGACACATGGAATAAGTCCCTGGGAGGTAACCCGTAGGGACCGCTGCTTGGGATTCCTTAACCATGCCATGTTGCCAACTCTGTTGGAGGGGCGAGGTGATTGGGGTCTCCCATGCAATGTAACATGGTATAACTGGAATTTTTGGTGTTCAGCTGAGGGACCGGGATGGACCTGTACCCGGCATCAGCAGAGGGCTCGGAAGGATGTGTACATCAACACGAGATTTGGTTGATCCAAGCGACCATTGTACCAATCCTCTAAAATCCGACCCGATCACATGAACACTTTCATGTATATGTCTCACTTGTATGTATTGCAGTCAAAATTTTGAGTAAGTGCTGGGTCTGCTTACATATTCCCGTGCACGAAGGAAAGGGGGGAAAGTCCTTTATTCCCTATCCCTTTGTCAACTCCAGGAATAGTAGAGGGGATTTCGAATCAGAATGGAACCCAGAACGGGACAAGGAAAGTGGCATTTAAAAACCCATCAGGTACTACTATGCAAGGTACTTTCAATGTCAGCGACAGCGATGCTGTTTCGGGGTTAGGAGGCAGAGGATGCACTCTATCAGCCTTTACGAACCATTACCAGCCTAGCTATGATAGATCAGATTCCCCACCCCACTTCGTTGTGGAAAACCAACAAGGGGGGATCTATCTGCTTGTTAGGACATGGAACCATACTTGTTGGCCGTAACTACTGCACCCAGCAGGTTAATGTCACCAGTGGTGCCTGGACTTTGATGCAACAGATTACAATCCATTGCCCTATTGCTGATGTCCTGGTCAGCCTCTCCTCTACTTATATGAGCAGCATGACTGCATATGATGGTAACTGTTTTGTCTGTGGAAACAATGCCTACCCATGGCTTCCTTGGGATTGGGTAGGATCGTGTTATTTGGCAGATGTGGTACCCTATATTCACCATTAGTGAGACAGAACGGTTCTTTATGATAGCGTTCCCACTTTATGGGACAGCAAAAGCAGCTCAGGAACTTATACATATGGCCTCGACTTTGGAGAGAATTGCGAATTAAACTAGGGACGGGTTTGAGGAGGTGAGCACAGCCTTCTCTGAAGTATCAGCCGAGGTTGTAGCCATCCGGACTGTTGCTTTACAGAACCGATTGACACTTGATAATGTGTTGGCTTCTCAGGGAGGAACGTGCGTTATAATTGGATCTGAATGCTGCACATATATCCCAGATGTTTTGGAAAATATAACTCATTTGGCAGATCATATCAAACGAGTGACGATGAGAATACAAGGTGAAGGGAACCAATATCATAATTATAACCCTCCGGGATGGCTGGGGCAATGGTTCCGGTCGTGAGGATCATACTTGATGCATGGGTTAATTGTATTAATTGTCATTGTTATCGCATGTTATATTTGTATGGCATTATTGAACGCTTGTTGTAAAACGGTAACAGCCCGGATTATGCCAAGTGCAAGTGTGCAGGCAGAAAGTGCAGACTTCCTGACAAAGGGGGTAGGCCCGTATGCTGGTAACATTTGGCTCTAAATTGGTCATGGGGCTACGTTTGCACTTGGCCTCTGACCAAAAGGGGGGATTGAAGAACGGAAAGGGTTAATGTTTGTTTTGTACTCAATGTATTTTGTACCTAAAAGGTTGAACTGTGTACCTGGAATGTATCACAAAAATAATCCTTATGGCTCGTCTCTCCTTTGTTTATATTGCTCCTGGTAGTAGTATAAGCCATTTGTTCATGTCTTTCATCTTTAACTTTTAGTAGTGTAAGCCATTTGTTCATGGTTCCCTCACTTGTTCATATCATTCTGATAAAACTAGTTAAATGTAGATGTTGGGTTGTAAGTCTTGCTTTCCCGTAGGGTTGTGTATGATTTAAACAAAGGAAGCAGCTACCAAATGGTAGAGTGCGAGAATGGCCATTTGAAGGAGGACTCCCACTGGGACAGCTGCAATCGCACACAGTCACTTCAAAGGAAAGGCCACGGGAAGAGCAGGGGACCAGAGGTTGCATCTTGACTACAACTACCAGCAGAATTGTGCTTTATGACCCAAGGATACCAGATACACTTTGGTTTATGATTAGAGACTATCAGAAGCTGTTAAAGGAACTATAATTTATGATCAAGGACTGTTAACTGGACTTCACTTCATGACTTGTATTGGGAACCCTGATGTATAAAGGTCCACGCTTCTTGTGTTCAGAGAGAACTTTGGCTTCCGCTTTCAAGGGGTCAAGTTCTCCCACAAGCTTGTGAGAATAAAGCCTACTCTATTTTGACTCATACCAGCCTCACGAAGTATTTTTACCGACTTCACTGCCAATACCCTAGCCACTGTGGTAGCAGTACAATTTGTAGTAGGGAACGCTTCTACCCACCTGGTGAACTGGTCTATAATAACCAGACAATAAGTTTTGCCATGGGATTGTGGTAGTGGCCCTGTGCAGTCTATTTGCAGATGTTCCCAAGGTCCCTTTGGTCTCGGCTGGTGTCCCATTTTAATTTTTATGGGTCTACCAGGGTTGTGTTGCGCGCACGTCACGCATCGGTGACAGTGTCGGGCTATATCTCTTCTCATTCCTTTCCACCACCATTCCTTTCCTATCCTAGTTATCATGGCCTCTCTACCCACATGTGAGAGTCCATGGTGTAGTTCCAATAGGGTGTCTTGAATGCACTCTAGTGCTATTACCTTATCTCCCCATCTCCAAATGTTATCAGTCCCTTTGACTGCTCCCTGTGCTTTCCATTTCTCCTTTTCCTCCTTTGGGGTATCCTCATGTAAGTCCCGAATATCTATTTCGTCTCCTGTCTGTTCTGTTGCTGCTATTGGCAGCTCGCCAATTGTCTCCTGTCCAAAGGCTAACTGTACCGCCCTGTCTGCGGCTTGGTTCCCTTTGAAATTTAACCAGTCAGGTTATCTCTTCCTGGCTCTTTCTGGTGCGCTTTAATTTTGATTACTGCGGATTCTCTCGGTTTCTCGCGAGCTCTCAATAATGCCTCAATTCTTTGCTGGTGCTTAATAGGGGTCCCTCCTGTGGTTATGAACCCTCTTCTTCTCCATGCTGTCATGTAGTCATGTATGACTCTGAATGCATACCGACTGTCTGTATAGATGTTTACCGTTTTATCTTCAGATAACTCTAGTGCCTGTGTGAGTGCCACTAGTTCTGCCACTTGGGCGGATAGACCTCCGTCAATCCTTCCTGACCTTACTGTCTCTAATTTGCCATTCACTACTGCCCACCCTGTTCAGGGTGATCCTTCCACATATTTGCGTGACCCATCCACAAAAAGGGCCTCCTCAGCTGTTATTAAGGGCATATCCTTTATCTTACTTTCTTCTTCGTCCCGATCTATATCTCTTTCGTCTAAAATCCCTTCTGCTGGGTTATTCCCTGTATCCCTTATTATTATCATGGACTTGCTTGGAGGTAGGAGAACAGCTTCCCACTTAGCCCTTCTCATGTTTGAGACTGACCTTAATTTTCCCATGTTCAACATTTCCACCAAGGTGTGTTTGGTGTGAAGGATTATATTCCCTGCCATGATTACTGGCTCACTAACCTTTACGGCCCAGGCAGCGCAATCCAAGGCGGCTATGCACCTTGGCAGTCCGGTGCTACCGGCCCTTCTGCTGTGGAATAATATCCTATGGGTCTCTTTCTGTCGCCATGGTCTTGTGTTACCACGGCGGAATAGAACCCTCCCTCAGTACTACAATAGATATGGAAGTCCTTATTAGAATCAAGTAATCCTCGTCCAGGGGCTGATATCAGTTCTGTTTTTAGTTTAGTGTAAGCCTCGTCCTGCTCAGGTCCCCCTTCTACTGGATCTAAAGCTGATTTTCCCCCTTTGAGTAGTCTTTGTATGGGTTCTGCTAATTTTGCGAACCCTGGGATGAAATTCCGGCTATAGTTGAATAGTCCTAGCACCTTTCTGACCCCTCTTGTGGTGATGGATCGCGCCATTTGTTGTATTGCCTTCTTTCGGTCCGTTGGCATTTCTTTAAGTCCTTGGGATATAAGGTGTCCCAGGTATAGGACCTGTGTTTTCCCGATTTGTGCCTTTTTGGGGCTCACCTTTAACCCTGTGGCTTTTAATTCATTCAGTACTAAATATAAGGCTTCTTGATGTCCTGACTTGGACTCTGAAGCTATCAGGATATCGTCTACATATTGTAGGACCGTACTACCCTGTGGAGTTCTACTCTGTTCAGGGTGTCACTCATTGCTCAATGGAATATAGCGGGGCTGTTGTGGAATCCCTGTGGTAAACGAGTCCAAATGTACTGCTTGTCTCCCGCCGTAAAGGCGAATTTGTCTTGGGATTCAGGATCCAATGGTAAGGTCCAGGATCCGTTGGCTATGTCCAATACTGTGAATATTTTATGCTCCTGTGACAGTCCATTCAGGATTGTCGAAGGGCTTGCTACAATGGGGTGCAATTTGGACGTGACTTTATTGAGTCCAGTGTAATCTATCGTGAGCCTATAGCTTCCATCAGGCTTGCTCACTGGCCATGTTGGGGAGTTAGTGGTGCTTGTGGTTTCTCTCAGAATCCCCCTTTCCACTAACCCTTTAACTATCTCCACTACAGCTTTCTCTGCATCTGGTTTTATTGGGTATTGTCGGTGTGGCTTATGCTCCGGTCCCGGTACCTTTATTGGGTCCGTTTTAGTCAAACCGGTATCGAACTTCGTTTTAGCCCATACTCCGGGGACGGAGGCACAGATGGCTCCGAACCCTCCTGTTTCTAATTCCCAATTTCTGGTGATGACTGTGGCCACGATAATAGTTTCAAGATGATTTGTAAGCTTTCCTATTCTCGTTTTCCGAACGTCCTGTCTTGGCCAGATTAATTCTCCCTTTCCACAGTCTATCAGAATCTCATATTCTTTCATCAGATCATTTCCCATTATTGTACCCTCGTTATTTTTGGACGTATAAAACCTCATTGGTACATACAGATTATTTATCTCTACTAACGTGGTCTCGCTCAGGTCGGCGGGTGTTTTGTTCCCTCCTATCCCGGTCAGGTAAATCATTTTATTTGTAGTGGGTAAGGGTAAGTCGGTGACAGATATGGATCCACTAGCATCTCACATTGCCTGCCCTCTACTAGTGCTGACACGTAAATCCTTCCCTCCTCCTTACCCTTGTGAATGGGGGCTGCAGACCGTCAATCTTGCTGACCCCGGAGGTCCTGTGATTCCTCCGGTTCTGCTGTGGTCATGGATCGGGTCAGGAGTTTCCCATGCTTATTCCAACACACTGCTTCTGTGTGTCCATATTTATTACATTGGCTGCAATGTTTCTCACTGTTCCCAAATCTGTTCCCTTTCCGTGGAGTCGCGCAATCCCTCGCAAAGTGTCCTTGCCGGCCAGAATTGTGGCAAGTCAGTTTAGACTTTGTTCCATTCCCATTACTGTAGGCTGCTACTCTTTCTAGCCTTGTTCTTGCCTGGGCTTTCTCTTCTCCTGGTACTCCGCTAGCCCACTCTACCAATTCATCGTAATCTTGGGACATAATCACTCCCATTTTTAGGATGACCTGGTGAGCGCTGGAGAGTCCATCCTTAAAAGCCTGGATGAACGCTCAATCCCCTCGACCTGGGTTCCCTTGTCCTGAGCACTCTTGATATACCTGGAACAAGCATTCCCTGTACTCAGAAGCTCCTTCCCTTTTTAACTGTTTTGTTGTGGTAATTCTGCTCCAGTTAATGGGAGCATTCCCTAATACCCTCTGAATCTCTGCTTTAAACTGGGTGAAGGGTGCCTGTTGGGTATCTATCTCCAATGTTAGGGCGACTGCATGTGTCCACCGTCCCCCGTTATAATCCTGTGCTGGAGGAGCGGCGGGTCCACCTGCTATCTGCCTCCACTTATCCGCTGCACAGGCTGCCCTGACCAGCTGGTGTATGTCTCCCAGGTGTAATTGGTGTCCTACCCAGATTGTGTCTAATTCTTCCCAGAATTTAGTGTTTGTGCTTCTGGGTTGTAATTTTCCCAAGGAAGCCATTATCTGCTGTCTCTCACCTGTGGTGAAGGGTTGATAAGTTGCCTTTGGTCATGCATTTGTTCCCCCTCGGGTTACTGATGCTAAGTTGTGTTCTGGCGCTTCCCACTCCTCTGAAGGAGCGGTTGGTTCCTGCTGTGTGGACCCAAAAGGAGGTAGAGGAACAGTTTACCCTCTCCATTGCTTTTCTTCTAAAACCTGGTTTTGCTTTTCCAGTTCCCTCACTCGGGATTCTAATTCTCTAATCCTTTCTTTATCTTCTCTCCACTTCTTAGTAGAGGCGACTACTTGCTCAATTAGACCAGCTAACTGATGTGTTAACATTACTCCTATCTTTTTTGTCTTGTTTTGCTTTTCTTTATCTATCCACTCTCTCTGCTGCTCTAAGGTGTGAGAAGTATCCCAGCCACCCTTTTGCATTCTCTTTATTAACTCTTTCCTGTCTGTCATGTAAATTTCAATGAGGGATCCTGCAGGTCCCCTTTTAACTTCATTATCTGCCATTTTGCAAACTTCACTAACCCCGGCCACGATTACTCCCTGGTAAAGTGTGCTCTCTACCGTAGGGACTTCACTACCCCCGGCCACTATTACTACTCTAGCACCGTATTTCACTACCGTTACAGGGTTTCAAGTTATACTCACGGCTTCCACTATTACCACCTCGGCAATGTGCTTCTCCACCGGAGTCCGGTTTAGTTCAGAGTTGATCAAGCTCCTTTTCCGCCCCGCTTTTCACAACATTGACAGTACTGTTCCCAACTTTTCAAACTTTCATGCAATCAGATAGTAACTCTGCATTTGTTCGCCACTGCAGAGTTTGATGTGAACCAACCTCTGCCACTTGTGCTTCACAATCCTAAGTGCCCTTGGTGTCTCTTTACCCCCTTCAATCTCCTGACCTTCGCGTGGGAGGTTCCTCCTCTTAGCAACCGGTCTAAGGCAGGGTTTTGAGACAGGCACTACCTTGTCCTCTTGTCGGTCAGCACAAGCAACAGTTACTTATCACTATCAGCAGTTAGTACTTAGCACTATATCATATACAACAATACTTATTACTATCAATACCCCTTAAGTTTAACCCCTTAGGTTTAACCCCTTGCAAGCTGTATTCTTGACCTTGTCTGACTCTCACAGATTCAGTGATCTCTACCCCGGCTCCGATCGTGGCCAATCGATCTCACCAGTAATAGGATCCTAGCCGACTACGCCAATTGTTGTGGGAAATGTACCACTGAGTCAGGCTTGTAGGTTTCAAGAATACAGTTTTATTTTAACGAAGCTTCATGGAGAAAAGGCACTAACAATCAGCAAACCTTCTCTCAATGAGCCAAGAGGAGCTGTCCATCTTTATACCCTTTACACAATAGATGGACCGGACATCTAGCCATTACCACATGTTTGTAATCAAGGAGGTGATCGATCGTTAACACATCATTATAGACAAATACAGACAGATACAGACATGAACATGTTAACGTCGGATTGTCTTATGAATGGATACATTTCCTACGTCATTGGCTATCAATGGTTTTAGTTGCGGCCGATTCATATAGTAATTTACAGTAATTGGTTTTCCTGCAGTAATGTATCCCCGATCCCACCTGTCGCTAATCTCATTATCTACCCCTATTGTCCTTATCCTTCAGCCCTGGCTGGCTTCTTGTAGGATTTGATTCCTGCATGTTTAACTTTGAATAGCTGTCTGTCCTTTATGTTTTAATCTCAGGTGGCTGTCTATACTGAAAGTCAGTGCCCGTTTAATGTTTCTTTCCCAGGTGACTGTTTGTGTGCCAGGCAGCCACCTTATGTGTACCCATCTGTGTATTTTTCCCCCTTCAAATAAATAGTCAAATGTAAATGTGAATGTGTTTGCAGATATGCAAGGCTTACCTTTCCTACAGGCTTGCGTGGTAAATGTAAACGGAAGAAAGCATTACAAGATGTGGAGTGCGATACGGCCGTTTGAAGAGGAACTCCCGCTGGGGCAGCTGGAAGAGTGTTGGAATTTCAAAGGGAAACCGTGGGAAGAACAGGAAACAGAAGACCTGCGCTTCATGAGCTGAGAATGCCAGATACACTGGTTTATGGTCAGGAGTTTTCAATGTATTTTTTGTCGTTGGTCTGGAAGCTTGCTTCGTGACCAGCAGTTGTAAATTGTATTTCTGAGTCGTGACTGGTCTGGGGTTGATTCGTGACCAGTATTAGAAGCCATGCTGTATATATATCCCCATTTTTCTGTGTTCAACGAGAACTTTGGCTTCTGCTTTCAAGGAGTCAAGTTCTCCCGCAAGCTTGTGAGAATAAAGCCTACTCTATTTTGACTCATACCAGTCGCAAGAGGTATTTTTACCTACCACACCAGGGATTTTGATTCTCTGCTTGTTGAAAGATTTTCAGGCTTTGTGATTGCCACATCAGTCAATTATCCTCACAATCTTAGCATAGTAACTGCTCCATCAGCCAATGTGATCTATGTGTGGCATGGTGGCTAACAGCACCAGGGACGAGGGTTAAATTCTGGCCTTGGGTGACTGTCTCTGTGGAGTTATTATGGTCTCCTCATGACTGCATGGGTTGCTTCTTGGTTGTCTCCCACAGTCCAAAGATATGAAGGTTAGGTGGATTACCCATGGTAAAATGGGTAATCCACAGGATAAGGGTGTGTACCTGGTAAGTTACCCTTTCAGAGAATTGGTACAGACTCTATGGGCTTAATGGCCTCCTTTTGCACTGTCAGGATTCTATGATTGCGATTCCTTCCTCGATGATAGGCAGGGCCTGTGATTTCTCTCTC
The DNA here is from genome assembly GCF_964213995.1 of Mustelus asterias. Lineage (NCBI taxonomy): Eukaryota > Metazoa > Chordata > Chondrichthyes > Carcharhiniformes > Triakidae > Mustelus > Mustelus asterias. The sequence continues at coordinate 8,775,461 of NC_135820.1, forward strand.
AGTTGATGATCTCACACAACCTGACGTTCAGTTAGGTGTCCCACACACTCAGTCTCACACCCCAACACACATTCACTCAGCCCCATATTCCCACACTAACAGTCAGTCTCACATTCCCCCACACACTCACTCAGTCAGTCTCATATTCACTCCCACACTGAGTCAACCTCACATTAGCACACATACTCAGTCTCACATTCATTCACACACTCAGTCCGTCTCACATTCCCTCCCACACTCAGTCAGTCTCACATTCATACACACACTCAGTCAGTCTCACATTGCCACACACACTCAGTTATTCTCACATCCACAGACAAACTCAATCCGTCTCACATTCCCTCCCACACTCAGTCACTCTCACATTGCCAAACACACTCAGTCAGTCTCACATTTCCACACAATCAGCCTCATTCACAGAAACACACAGTCTCACATTCCCAAAGAAGCACATACACTCAATCATTCACTCCCACCTGATGCACTATCAATCAAGCAAAGACTAGTTTGTATGCAAGAACAAATAGGCTTTTATTCGCAAAAGACTTGGAGCACACCCATGCCGATGAACTTTTCCAGAGATTGAGGCAGGGGGTGGGGAGCAGTCACCTTTATACCTGGACCAGGGGGGGAGGAGTCCCCGGCAGGGACGTGTCCAGGCATGTCACACACACAGGCAATAAGTTAACAGTGGTTTACCACATTCACTCCCTGCTTTTAAAAAAGTGTCCGCTGGGGGTGAGGTGGGTGGAACGATATTTACAGAATTACAAATTTACAAATTTAGTCTCACTGGGGGCTTGATCTGCCGCTGCGACCGCCGTAGTGCGGGTTGTGGTGTCGCTTCTGGTGGCTGCGGTGTTGGTTCAGGCACCAGGCCGTAGTCGCTCGAGTCGTCTGTAGTCCCTTCTGATTGTCGGGTGCGCGGTGGCAGTTCCTGGGGCTCAGGCATGCTGTATACGGGGGTTGGGGGTGTGGGGTTGTGGGTCGTAGTGGTCCCTGGGGCACCTGCGGGTGCCAGGTCTCGAATAGAGACCGTGTCCTCCTGCCCGTCGGGGTACACCACATAGGCGTATTGGGGGTTGGCGTGGAGGAGTTGGACCCTTTCGACCAGGGGGTCCAACTTATGGGTCTTCACGTGCTTCCGGAGCAGGACAGGGCCTGGGGACATCAGCCACGATGGTAGTGAGGTCCCCGAGGAGGACTTTCTGGGGAAAACGAACATTCTTTCATGAGGGGTAGCAATGGTAGATGTGCAAAGGAGTGGTCTAATCGAGTGTAGTGCATCAGGGAGTACCTCTTGCCAGCGGGTGACTGGAATGCCTTTGGATCTCAGAGGTAGTAAAACGGCCTTCCAGACAGTCGCGTTCTCCCTCTCGACCTGTCCGTTCCCCCTGGGGTTGTAGCTGGTGGTCCTACTCGAGGTTATGCCTTTGGAGCAGGTACTGTCACAGCTCATCACTCACAAAGGAGGATCCCCGGTCGCTATGGATATAGCTAGGGAAACCGAACAGGGTGAAAAGGCTGTGCAGGGCCCTGACGACTGTGGCCGAGGTCATATCCGGGCAGGGAATAGCGAAGGGGAAACGTGAATATTCGTCAATGACATTGAGGAAGTATATGTTGCAGTCAGAAGAGGGGAGGGGGCCTTTGAAGTCAACGCTTAGGCGTTCAAAAGGGTGGGTGGCCTTTATGAGGTGTGCACTGTCTGGCCGAAAGAAGTGCGGCTTGCACTCTGCGCAGGCCTGGCAGTGTCTGGTTATAGACCCGACTTCCTCAATGGAGTAGGGCAGGTTAGGGGCTTTAATGAAGTGAAAAAACCTGGTGACCCCTGGATGGCAGAGGTCGTTGTGGAGAGTCTGCAATTGGTCTATTTGTGCGCTGGCACATATTCCCTGGGACAGGATGGCTGGGTGCTCATTGAGCTTCCCGGGCCGGTATAAGATGTCGTAATTGTAGGAGGAGAGCTCAATCCTCTACCTCAATATTTTATCATTTTTGATCTTGCCCCACTGCGTGTTATTAAACATGAATGCAACTGACCGTTGGTCCGTGAGTAGGGTGAATCATTTACCAGCTAAGTAGTGGTGCCAGTGCCGTACAGCTTCCACTAAGGCTTGGGCCTCCTTTTCAACAGAGGAGTGTCGAATTTCAGGGCCTTGGAGGGTTCGTGAGAAGAAGGCCACGGGTCTGTCTGCCTGGTTAAGGGTGGCAGCTACGGCGAAGTCAGACGCATCGCTCTCCACCTGGAATGGGATGGATTCGTCTACAGTGTGCATCGTGGCCCTCGCGATGTCTGCTTTTATGCGGTCGAAGGCTAGGCAGGGGAAAAGAGGTGGATTTGATGAGCGGATGGGCTTTATCCGCATAATTGGGGACCCACTGGGCGTAATACGAGAAGAAGCCCAGACATCTCCTCAATGCTTTGAGGCTGGTGGGGAGGGGGAGTTCCAGGAGGGCACGCATGCGGTCGGGATCGGGACCGATGACCCCATTTTCCACAACACAACCAATGATGGCAAGGCGGTGTGTGCGGAATACACACTTCTCCTTATTATAGGTCAGATTTAGGAGTGTGGCGGTGTGGAGGAATTTGTGGAGGTTGGCGTCGTGGTCCTGCTGATCATGGCCACAGATGGTGACGTTATCCAGGTACGGGAAGGTGGCCCACAGCCCGTTCTGGTCTACCATTCGGTCCATCTCACGCTGGAAAACCGAGACCCCATTGGTGACGCTGAAGGGGACCCTAAGGAAGGGATAGAGGCGGCCATCCGCCTCAAAGGCAGTATATTGGCGGTCTTCCGGGCGGATAGGGAGCTGGATGTATGCAGATACTGGCCTCAATGATCCCCTCCCCGAGGAGCCGTTGTACTTCGGACCTGATAAAAACTCTGTCTCCAGCACTGTACCGTCTGCTCTTGGTGGCGATGGGCTTGCAATCGGGGGTGAGATTTTCAAACAGTGAGGGAGGGGTGACTTTAAGCGTCGAGAGTCTGCAGGTGGTGCGCGGTGGGTGATCTAAGAACTGTTGATTGCAAATGGAGAGTGGGGGAAAAGGCCCATTATACTTCATGGTGACAATCTTAAGGTGACTCAGGAAATCTAGCCCCAGGAGTACGGCAGCGCAGAGTTGTGGCAGCACGAGGAGCCTGAAATTTTTGTACACCGTGCCCCGTACAGTCAGGGTCGCCACGCAGTACCCGAGGACATCCACCGAGTGGAACTTTGAAGCCGTGGAGATCGTTTGCTTCACTGGCAGTACTGAAAGAGCGTAGCGACTCACTGTGTTAGGGTGAATAAAGCTCTCCGTACTCCCACAGTCAAATAAACAGTTTGTCATGCGACCGTTTACCTCGATGTTCATCATGGACCTGGCGAGTTGGTGAGGCCTGGACTGGTCCAGCGTAATCGAAGCCACCGTTGGATTTTGCGACGCGGCTGATGGTGTCCAAGATGGCAGCCCGCACGGCCCACATGCGGCTGAAGGCATCCAAGATGACGGCCCACACGCGGCTGAAGGCATCCAAGATGGCGGCCCGCACGGCCCACACGTGGCTACCCGCGCCCAAGATGGCAGCCCCCGCGGGTCGTATGCGGTGCTACTGGGCTTGGAGGTCGATTTCGCCCTGCATACCTTCACGTAATGGCCCTTCTTTCCACACCCGGAGCAGATCGCATCCTTTGCCGGGCAGCGTTGTCGGGGATGCTTCCCCAGGCTGCAGTAGTAGCACTTCGGGCCTCCGGAGACTGCTGCAGCAGTCGGGTCATTGGTGGGACGTGACGTGGCGTAGGCCTGCGGCCCTCCCGAGTACAGAGGTGGCGACGACCGTGGTGTCCATGATGCGCCCCCGTGGTCGGGAGTGTAGGCCTCGAGATTACGGAAGACCACCTCTAACGAGTCGGCAAGCACCACAGTCTTTTGTAGATCCAGCCCACTCTGTTCCAGCAGTCGTTGTCGGATATAGTTTGACCTGATACCCATGACATAGGCATCTCTGATTAAGCCCTCAGTGATTTGGGCGGCTGTTACGGTCTTGCAGTTGCAGGCCCTGCCAAGTGCTCGCAACGCATGCAGGAATTGATCGCCCGATTCTCCTGGCTGTTGTCTGCAAGTAACCAGACGAGGTCTGGCGTAGATTTCATTAGACTGTTTGTTGTCCTGGCCTTTTAAAAGTTCGATCGCATCCTTGTAAGTTTCAGCGTCTCTAATCATCGAGAATACTTGATCGCTGACCCGGGCGTGGAGCACGTGTTGCTTGTCGGTTTCGGTCCAGACGACGGAGGAGGAGGCGATGAGGAAAGTTTCAAAACAGCGCAGCCAGTGATCGAAGCTGTTAGAGGCTCCTACAGCTTGAGGATCCAATTCGAGTTTATCGGGTTTTAGTATCTGCTCCATCCCAAAACCTTTGCTAATAAAATTGATGCACTATCAATCAAGCAAAGACTAGTTTGTATGCAAGAACAAATAGGCTTTTATTGGCAAAAGACTTGGAGCACACCAATGCCGATGAACTGGTCCAGAGACTGAGGCAGGGGGCAGGGAGCAGTCACCTTTATACCTGGATCAGGGGAGAGGAGTCCCGGGCAGGGCCGGCAGGGACGTGTCCAGGCATGTCTCACACACAGGCAATAAGCTAACAGTGGTTGACCACACCACCTCTACGCAAATGTGTACACACTGTCAATCTCTCATCTCCACGCTCAACGTGTACACACTGTCAATCTCTCACCTCCACGCTCAGGTGTACATACTGTCAATCTCTCACCTCCACACTCACGTGTACATACTGTCAATCTCTCACCCCCACGCTCACGTGTACTTACTGTCAATCTCTCACCTCCACACTCATGTGTACATACTGTCAGTCTCTCACTCCCACATTCATGCAGTCTCTTACTCCAGTACGATAACATATTCTCAGTCTCTCTCTCAACCACAAATGCATTTCTTGTCATAAAAATTGTCGCAAAAATCTGGCGTCCTTACCTGGTCGGGCCTACACGTGACTCCAGAACCACAGTACTGTTATTGACTTGTAACTTCTCTTTGAAATTGTCGCGCTTGCCACTCAGTTCAAGGGGCAATTAGGGATGAGCGATGAATGCTGGACCAGCCATCTACTCCCACATCCAATGTATAAAAAATGGTGTCAAAGGCAGTCACTGACACTTTACCTTTTGAGCTGAACTATTTTGTCCACGTTCGAACCACGAACCACATGAGCTAATTGGCCCTTCGATTGCACTGTCGTGGCCCCTTCCCTCTCTTTACCGATGATCCAGACTAGGCTGATGGGGTGTAATTGGAAGTGGATAAATTTTAACCTTAAATGTGGCACCGATTTCCAATTTAATTTCATTACCCCGAAGATTAAAGGAAGGGAGATATTCATGCAAGTTACTCCCCAACCATCTCTCTCTCTCCCTCCCTCTCTATCAATCCATTTATATTTCTCTCTCTCCTTCACTCTTTTTGGTCTATTAAATGGCTTTTTTTGCAACTGGTAAAACCAGCTAGCTGACTGTGAAGTCATTTTTGCTTGAGGGGTATTTTGTACTCAAATTTAATGAGAGAACAAGTATGTATCCATCCGCAGTGTAGACAGACAGCAGCGTGTAGGTGCAAATAAGACAAAACAGCAAAGCAGGGGCAGTGGAATGGGACAGATGATTTTGGGGGGGGGGGGCAGTGGAATGGGACAGATGATTTGGGGGGGGCAGTGGAATGGGACAGATGATTTGGGGGGGGGGGCAGTGGAATGGGACAGATGATTTGGGGGTCTCGGCTCATGGCTTCTTCATGGAAAATCCTCAGTTATAGACTTGGTTAACAATTAGAAACTGTGCGAAGTGAGATTTGAAATCCTAAAGGAATGAATCCCGTCTTCCATGTTTCAAGATTTGTACAGAGCGTTCCAGGTACAAAAACTTGGAACGAAAAGAGCTCTCGGATTCGGGAGAGGAATCCGCTCCACATGCCATACAGGTCTAATCACGTGAGTGCATGCAGGACCTTATTGTGAGTCAATTTTCCGTCACAGTGATTTATAAATGGACTGCAAAGCCCTCGATAGGATGTGAAAGTACCGTCCTCAGCTTGTTCAAATTCATACTTTAAGTTCCGAATTGTGCTTGTGTTTTAGGCAGTGGAATGACTTGTCGGTGAGTCATTTGTATTTTATGGTTCGCAGTGCGACAAATTTGATGATTAAATGAGGTGCAACCCTGACATCTGGATTTTGAATGCCTTCTTGACCACCTTGTTCACCTGAGTTGCCACCTTCAGTGAACTGTGGATCTGCATCCCTAAATTCCTTTGTATGCTAATATTTCTGAGGTCTCTACCATTTACTGTATACTTTCCCTCTGCGCTAGATCTTCCAAAGAGAGATAGCTGGAATACCCAATTGAAATCTTACCTGCCATTGTTGATGATAGCTACTCCGATCAGGGGATCTGCTGTCATGGTATTGTCACACTCATCTATCTGACTTCATCCTCACACATCCACTGTAGCTCATCTGTAACTGTTCAGCCTCAGAGTAAATGGATGGCCTTTTAGGAGTGAGATGAGTAGGTGGCGAGAGGGAGGGTTGAAGAAGGAAGCAGTGAAGCGGAGAGACAGCGAGAGGGAGGGTTAGGAGGGAGGTGGTGAGGGGGAGAGGTGATGAGGAGGAGGATTGGAGAAGGAAGCGATGAGTAGAAGAGGGAGGCGAAGGGAAGGGAAGCAGCGAAGAGGAGAGGTGGCGAGCGGGAGAGGTGGCGAGCGGGGGAGGTGGCGAGCGGGAGAGGTGGCGAGCGGGGGAGGTGGCGAGCGGGGGAGGTGGCGAGCGGGAGGGGCAGTGAAGGCTTTTCAGGATTGACAAGTGCTGAGGCTGTGCAGTGAAAAACGCTGTCCTGGATGGGTTTAAGGGAAAGCTGTATGAATGTATAATGGTGGAAGGGAATGGAGGAGATATTTATGGGATGAGATGAGGGGTGTGTGGGGGTTGAGCAGGAGGCCTGGATGAAATAGGTCTGGATAAACAGCAATGGTGTCTTTCTCTGCTCTATAATACGATGTAAGTATTAAACCGTAAGTCCCTGCATTGGAACACACAAACTTATTCCAGCAATAATAAAACATTCAGTGAAGAAAGTAAGAAAACGTTGCTGGCTACTTCGCTCAGAGACTTCTGATGTATAGATGCTGCCTGGACCTGCTGTGGGTCTCCAGCAATAAAATCCGACAGCACCAAAGGAGGCCATTCAGCCCATTGTGCCTGTTCCAACACTGAGAGAGCAATTCAATGCATTCCATTCTCCTGCTCTTTCCCGGTCGCCTTGGCATGCTCTGCTTATATTTTCAACAACAGTGCACATTTATATAGCACCATCAATGTAGATAAGCTAACTTGCAAGAGTGTTATGGATTAATATTGGACACCGAAGACATGAGGACAGGTGAAAGTGTGTCGGTTGTGAGGTGGGCAAAGGGAGGAGGGAGAAGTGGGGAGGGTTAGGACGGCAATTCCAGTTTGGGGCCCAGGGAGCAGAAGACACAATCGCCAAGTGACAGAGTGAATAAAAGCAGAGAATTATAAAGTTTTAAAATTTCTTTGTTCGTGTCACAAGTAGGCTCACATTAACATTGTAATGAAGTTACTGTGAAAATCCCTGAGTCGCCACACTCCGGCGTATGTTCGGATACACTGAGAGAGAATTTAGCATGGTCAATCCACCTAACCATCATGCCTTTCAGACTGTGGGAGGAAACCGGAGCAGCTGAAGAAAACACACGCAGACCCAGGGAGAAAGTGTAAATGGCACACAGACAATGAGCCAAGCCAGCATTTGAAGCCTGGTTCCTGGTGCTGTGAGGCAGCAGTGCCAACCCTAGTTAAAGCTTGCAAATCACATTGCACAAAACTAAAGTCCTCAGCTTTCTAACTTCTTATTACAATTCATTTGGAATGTAAGAATTTTTGAAACATTTGATTAATTTGTGGGTTAAATGGGATGTGCAGCAGGCATTTGAATTGATTTTATAAAAGATCTGAAGGTGGATATTTCTGGTTCTCTGAAGATTAAATTTATCTCATGCTTTTGCCATCTCCCTCTCTCTCTCTCCAATAATATCCTCTCTGGCCATTTCCCCCACATTCCGTTTCTCTTACTCCCCTTTTCCATCGTGCTTTTGCTCATTGTCACCCCCTCATTCTCTGTTAATTATAGCCCTAGTTCTCTCTTTCTCTCACTCCTCTTAACATCTTTCTCACTTTTCCCCTCTTCCCTGACTGTCCGTCTCTCTCGTACTTCCAACGTCTCTATGTATGCATGTATCCATCCATTCATTTATCCATTTGTCCATCCATCTGTCCGTCCATCCACCCATCCATTCGACCATCCGCCCGTCCGTCTGCCCGTCTGTTCATCCATCCATCCGATCTGTCTATCCATCTATCCATCATTCTCTCTCTCTCTATCTATCTATCTATCTATCTATCTATCTATCTATCTATCTATCTATCTATCTATCTATCTATCTATCTATCTATCTATCTATCTATCTATCTATCTATCTATCTATCTATCTATCTATCTATCTATCTATCTATCTATCTATCTATCTATCTATCTATCTATCTATCTATCTATCTGTCTGTCTTTCTATCTATCTATCTATCTATCTATCTATCTATCTATCTATCTATCTATCTATCTATTGATTTATCTATCTATCTTCCACCCATCCATCATCCATCCGTCCGTCCATCCATCTGTCTGTTCATCCATCCATCTGATCTGTCTATCCATCTGTCCATATGCCTGTCTCTCTCTATCTATCCATCCATGTATCTATCTATTGATCTACCTATCTTCCATCCATCCATCATCCATCCATCCAAGCATCCATCCGTCTGTCCGCCCTGTCTGCCTGTCTGCCTGCCTGTCTGTCTGCCTGTCTGTCTGTCTGCCTGTCTGTCTGCCTGTCTGTCTGCCTGTCTGTCTGCCTGTCTGTCTGCCTGTCTGCCTGTCTGTCTGCCTGCCCGTCTGCCTGTCTGTCTATCTGTCTGTCTATCTGTCTATCTGTCTGTCTGTCTGTCTGTCTGTCTGTCTGTCTATCTTTGTACCTCTCTGCCTATCTGTCTGTCTATCGACCTATCTTTGTACCTCTCTGCCTATCTGTCTGTCTATTTGTCCACCAGTCTCTTTCTCTTTCTCTCTCTAAATTATATCGCCATAGTACAGAGATTCTCACACTGACTGTACAGTCGGAGAAAACTGTGACCTCTCCACAGATTAGGATTGGCTGTCCAAGAGATCAATTTAAACTTAGAACTAATTTCCAACACCTTCACGTCATTGCCTTTTTGGACCACTATCTATCTCTCTGTACTGCAGTTTTGCCCCGCCACCCCCACCCCAACCCCTCCCCCACTCTCTCTCTCTCTCTCAGGTAGTTATTCTGATTGGACAGGCTGGAGTCTCTGTGTGACGATTGCTGAGATGTACGGGGTACTTGGTCTACGTTTTAAATCTGTAACTGGCTTGATGTCCGAACTATGTTCTTCACTTGTCCGTATATTGACATCGTGTGTAAACATTACTGGTAAGTATATTTTTTTCCCTGCCTATTTCAGTCTGCTGTGGGATCTACATAAACATTGACAAGCTTCAAAAACAGGCTTATACCAGTTGACGTGTCGGGGCAGCACGGGGCACAGTGGCCAGGACTGCTGCCTGACAGCGCCAGGGACCCGGGTTTGATTCCCAGCTTGGGAGGAGAGTGGCGTTTGCATATTCTCTCTGTGTCTGCATGAGTTTCCTCCGGGTGCTCCGCTTTCCTCCCACCATCCAAACATGTGCAGTTTCGGTGGATTGGCCATGCAAAATTTCCCCTTCGTGTCAGTGTGACTAGCAGGGTAAATACGTGGGGTTACGGGGATGAGGCCTGGGTGGGATTGTTGTTGGTGTAGAGTCGATGGACTGCATGGCCTCTTTCTGTACTGTATGAATTCTGTGAAACTGAGATGAGTAGACCTGCAAGAGCTAAAAGATATCACTGCGCTCAGGGGCAGGCAAACACTGTTGATGTGAATCCAGTAACAAGTCTCACAACACCAGGTTAAAGTCCAACAGGTTTATTTGGTGGCACAAGCCACAAGCTTTCGGAGCGCTGCCCCTTCATCAGGTGAGTGGGAGTTCTGTTCACAAACAGGACATATAAAGACACAAACTCAATTTACAAAATAATGGTTGGAATGCGAGTCTTTACAGGTAATCTAGTCTTAAAGGTACAGACAATGTGAGTGGAGAGAGGGTTAAGCACAGGTTAAAGAGATGTGTATTGTCTCCAGCCAGGACAGTTCGTGAGATTTTGCAAGCCCAGGCAAGTCGTGGATAGTGTGGCATGAATTCAAGATCCCGGTTGAGGCCGTCCTCATGTGTGCAGAACTTGGCTATCAGTCTCTGCTCAGCGACTCTGCGTTGTCGTGTGTCGTGAAGGCCGCCTGAGAGAATGCTCACCCGAAGATCAGAGGCCGAATGCCCGTGACCGCTGAAGTGTTCCCCAACAGGAAGAGAACACTCCTGCCTGGTGATTGTCGAGCGGTGTTCATTCATCCATCGTCGTAGCATCTGCATCGTCTCCCCAAGAGTCACATTATGGTATCATGAAATGTACATGGACAGTTCAGATTGACAGTCTCCGGGAAGCCAGTCAGGGGCTTGGCGGTTTGGGAGGGGCACATTCAAATGGTTTGTTTTAAAGAGATGCAGACAAAAACAATGTAAGACAGATAATGGAGCACGGCATGAGAAGGGAAACCGTGAAGAACAAAATAAAGTCCAAAATTACGAGAAAAGTAGTTTTCTTTGGCAACGATAATCCACATGGAAAGTGTATTAAATTGTCTGTGCCTCCCTGAAATCTACGTGCAGTATATACGTAGATATACAAATAGTATATGCCTTGCACTTAATAAATTTGTTCAAAAATAAATGTTATTCTCAAGTCCTATCTTGTTATAAAGGGGGTTACATGCTCACATCAACACAGAGGGAATATAATAAGCTCCAATATGCAGTCTCAGCTTTCTATTTTGCTCTCGCAATGCCAAGTGATGCTGGAATTTCATTGGCTTATTCAATAAAATCGCAACTCGCCTCTCTGAATTTGAAGTTTCTTGGAAGGAAGAGGCGCTTGCTTTACACGTCGCCCCTGGGATGTAACCATTCCACAACCACCCCACCCCCCAACTCCCTCTAAAAACCCCACCTCACTGCGTCCACCCTTGTTGAATAGGAGAAGATTAATGGGGAGATTGTCTCTACTTTTCAAAATGAATGAGAGTCAGGAGGGCTCAATCATTCCCGGGAAGGTGGATATCCAGAAGAAACCAATGTAAATGATTGGTAAGCAACATAGAAGCGTAGAATCTCTACTGTGCAGAAAGAGACGATTTGGCCCAGCAATTCTGCACCGACTCTCTGACAGATTATCTTACTCAGGACCTCTTCACCATCTTATCACCGCATCATTTACAATGGCTAACCCATCTAATCCAGATATCTTGGGACACTGAGGGTCAATTTACCATGGCCATTTCAAATAACCTGCACATCTTTGGACTGAAACCTGAGCCCTTGAAGGAAAACCAAACAGACACGCAGTGATGATGCAAAAACTCGAAACAGAATGGAATCGAACCCGGGTCCCTGCGTCTCTGAGGCAGCAATGCTATCCACTCTGCCACCGTGCACACCCTGAACGATGATATTTAGGTTTTGTTCACCCAGCAAATGCTTAGGTTTTGGGCAGCACCAACTGAGAATGTTTGGGAATAGGTGTCATCTTGATTTTCAGAAGAGAATTGGGTTCTGTCCTGTATGGAAATAAAAACTGCAGCACAATGTGGTCAAAGGAGTAGGTCAAAGTCAACATCACTTGTAGAGAGGCAGCATAGAGAGGAGAGGATAAAAGGTGTCCATCTATGCTGTTACTATTCTATGTTATTATCACCATCCCTTTCTGAAGTACTTCGACATTTATAGCTCCCTGTGTATACAAATTTAACCTTTGCCTCATCACCCTTAATCTTAGAACATAAGGCGATAAGAAGTAGGAGCAGAACTGGGCCATTCGGCCCAACAAGTCTGCTTTACTATTCAATGAAATCGTGACTGATTTGATGTGATAATCCTTACCTCCGCCTTTCCGCGATATTCCCATAACCCTTGATCCCCTTTCTGATTAAAAAATTGTCTATCTCAGCCTTGAACACATTGAACGGCAGAAACTCTACAGCCCTCTGCAGTAAAGAATTCCACAGATTCACTAGCCTCTGGGAGAAGAAATTCCTCCTTATCTCTGTCTTAAATGGGTGACCACTTACTCTGAGATTGTGCCCTCTGGTCCTATACTCTCCCACAAAGGGAAACAAATCCTCAGAACCTACCCTGTCAAGATCCCTGAGAATCCTGTATGTCTCAATAAGGTTGCCTCTCATTCTTCTAAACTCCATGAGTAATGAGGTAGGAATAATTAATGATCTTACAGTTGGCGATCCTCTCGGAAAAAGCGATCACAGTATGGTTGAATTTTAAATACAGATGGAGTGTGAGAAGGTAAAATCCAATACCAGTGTCTTGTGCTTAAACAACAGAGACGACAAAGGGACGAGTGAGGCGATGGCTAAGGTAGACTGGGAGCAAAAACTTAATGGTGGGACAATTGAGGAACAGTGGAGAACTTTCAAAGCGACCTTTCACAGTGCTCAGCAAAAGTATATACCAGTGATAAGGAAAGACTGTAGAAAATGAGATAATCAGCCATGAATATCAACGGAAAAAAAGGAAGTTATCATAGAAATCATAGAAACCCTATAGTGCAGAAGGAGGCCATTCGGCCCATCGAGTCTGCACCGACCACAATCCCACCCAGGCCCTACCCCCACATATTTACCCGCTAATCCACACATCCCAGGACTCTAAGGGGCAATTTTTAACCTGGCCAATCAACCTAACCCGCACATCTTTGGACTGTGGGAGGAAACCGGAGCACCCGGAGGAAACCCACGCAGACACGAGGAGAATGTGCAAACTCCACACAGACAGTGACCCGAACCGGGAATCGAACCCGGGACCCTGGAGCTGTCAAGCAGCAGTGCTAACCACTGTGCTACTGTGCCGCCCTTTATCAAATTGAGAGACAATGCATACAAAGTGGCAAAGATTAGTGGGAACCTAGAGGATTGGGAAATATTTAAAGGTCAGCAGAAAGCCACGAAAAAAGGTATAAAGAAAGGTAACATGGATTATGAGAGTAAACTAGCTCAGAATATAAAAACAGATAGCAAAAGTTTCTACAAATATATAAAATGAAAAAGAATGGCTAAAGTAAACATTTGAGGATGAGAAGGGGGATGTAATAACTGGAAATGAGAAATGACTGAGGCATTGAACAGGTATTTTGTGTCAGTCTTCACAGTGGAAGACACAAATAAAATGCAAAAAATTGATGACAGGAAGGCTATGGCAGGTGAGGACCTAGAAACGATCATTATCATGAATGAGGTAGTGTTGGGCAAGCTAATGGGGCTAAAGGTAGGCAAGTCTCCTGGCCCTGATGGAATGCATTCCAGGGTATTAAAAGAGATGGCGGGGGAAATAGCAAATGCACTAATGGTAATTTACCAAAATTCGCTGGGCTCTGGGGTGGTTCCCGCAAATTGGAACACAGCAAATGTGACGCCGCTGTGTAAAAAATAAGTTTGACAAAAGGCCGGTAAAGATAGGCCAGTTGCTTAGCTTCTGCAGTAGGGAAAATGCTTAAATCTATCATCAAGGAAGAAATAGCGAGACATCTGGATATAAATTGTCCCATTGGTAAGACGCAGCGTGGGTTCATGAAGAGCAGGTCATGTTTGACTAATTTGGTGGAATTCTTTGAGAACATTATAAGTTCAGTGGACAATGGGGAACCTGTGCATGTGGTGTATCTGGATTTCCAGAAGGCATTTGACAAGGTGCCGCACCAAAGACTGCTACATAAGATAAAGGTGCATGGTGTTATGGGTAATGTATTAGCAAGGATAGAGGATTGATTAACTAACAGGAAGCAAAGAATGGGGGTAAATGGGTGTTTTTCTGATTGGCGATCAATGACTAGTGGTGTGCCTCAGGGATCAGTATTGGGAGCGCAATTGTTTACAATTTCTATAGATGATTTGGAGTTGGGGACCAAGTGTAGCTTGTCAAAATTCGCAGATGACACGAAGATGAGTGGCAGAGCAAACTGTGCAGAGGACACTTAAAGTTTGCAAAGGGAAATAAAAAGTTTAAGTGAGTGGGTGAGGTCTGGCAGATGGAGTACAATGTTGGTAAACGTGAGGTTATCCACTTTGGTAGGAATAACAACAAAATGGACTATTATTTAAATGCTTTTAAAAAATGCAGCATGCTGCTGTGCAGAGGGACCTGGGTGTCCGTGTGCAAGAATCACAAGGACTTGGTTTGCAGGTGCAGCAGGTAATTAAGAAGGTAAATTGAATTTTGTCCTTCATTGCTAGAAGGATAGAGTTTAAAAACTGCGAGGTTATGTTGCAGCTGTTTAAGGTGCTGGTGAGGCCACACCTGGAGTACTGTGTACAATTTTGGTCTCCTTACTTGAGAAAGGATACACTGGCACGAGAGGGGGTGCAGAGGAGATTCACTAGGTTGATTCTGGAGTTGAGAGGGTTGGCTTATGAGGAGAGACTGAGTAGACCGGAGCTATACTCATTGGAATCCAGAGGAATGAGAGGACATCTTATAGAAACATATAAGATTATGAAGGGAATAGATAAGGTAGAAGCAGGGAAGTTGTTTCCACTGGCAAGTGAAACTAGAACTCGGGCGCATGGCCTCAAAATAAGGGGGAACAGATTTAGGATTGAGTTGAGGAGAAACCTCTTCACACAAAGGGTTGTGAATCTGTGGAATTCCCTGCCCAGTGAAGCAGTTGAGGCTACCTCATTGATTATTTTTAAGGCAAAGATAGATACATTTTTGAACAGTAGAGGAATTAAGGGTTATGGTGAGCGGGCGGGTAAGTGGAGCTGAGTGCACAAAAAGATCAGCCATGATCTTATTGAATAGCGGAGCAGGCCCAAGGGGCCAGGTGGCCTACTCCTGCTCCTAGTTCTTACCTTCTTATGTTACAGGCCCAACCTACTGAATTTCTCCTCATAAGAAAATCCCCCTACTCCCGGGAACCTTCTCTCGACTGCCTCCAATGTGAGTAGATCTTTCCCTAGATAAGGGGGCCAAAACTGTTGCAAGACTAAGGTTGCAAAAAGAGATTTTTACTCTCTTTCCTGCGCCTTTGCATTTTATCAATCTGACAGAGGGAAAGAAGCCATTGGATAAGGTTGCATTGGATAGTTGGCAGAGAAGTAACCTATTCTACCACATCAGTACATGAGGATGTTTTTGTATCGAACTTAACATCAAGTATTTTCATTAAAATGTCCATCGTATTCTTCTATAATCTTATTTCCAATGTATTTGCGTGTTGCCCCCTTGAATACAGCGATAGTAGTCGCTTCAACAGCTCCCTTTCCTGGCGATTTAGAGAAATGTTCCCATTTTTGGGAGCAGGAGTTGCTGCTGTATTCCCAAGTGGTTATTTTTGTGACTAATTTCCATTGATCTCTTCTGGTTAGAATCTTATCCAGAATTCAGGCATTCTATCAATATCAAATCTACCATGTGAAAACAAAAACTGTTTTCATAACAGAAAATATTTAAATTTCGGTACCTCTGTGCCTGATTTATTTTTCAAGAGAGGAGAAACAGGTTGTCAATCTTGGCCTCCTGTATAAACAGAGGCAGGGGAGAGAACAGAAGTAGAGCATGTTTGAAATAAAAGGGGACAGCAAATTGGATGGGCAGGGAAGGCGTCACAGAATGTTGGGGGGAGGGGATTGCGGGGCAATTGCTAAATATTGCACAGCTCCCAGTCTCTGGAGAAAAAGTCCCAGTTACACGGAAGCGGGAGACCCGATTTGCAGCAATGAAACTTCAACTATGATTTTTAAATCTCCAAAAGAATCAGCAATTTCTTCCTGACTGAAACATGGGACTTAACACTTTCTGGGGATTGAAGACAGAGTCCGGTCTCACAATAAACATTCTCACTGGAGTTTGCTGCAGAAGGAAATCGGTGCCGAATCCCATTTAGATGCGATCAGGAACATACTGTTTGTAATCCTGCAGTGTAACATTGGACACATTGTAGTAATTATCTGACTCTAAAACACTCGAGGGAGTTATTTTACTGCCGTTACTCCACAGCTCCAAACCTCCGGTCGGAAACCCTCAGTTACAGACATGGTGATTAATTACAAATCCCGCTGATATTTGAAATTGGAAAGTAATAAATCGCTTCTTCTTTGTTTAAAGAGTGAGTACAGCACTTTGTATGCTTAAAGGTGTTGCACCCTGACTATCTGTGTGTGTGTGTGTGAGATAGAGGGAGTTGCAACTGAGTTTTACTGAGTTTGGAGAAAAAAGCTGCCCCATACTGATGTGATGACATTAATACTTGCAGGATCCTGCTGTGTGCATGTGCCCTGCAGTGCTTACTGCATTCCAACAGTTCCCACACTGTAAAACTCTGGGCCTAAAGCTAAACGTTTAACTTGTGATGATTCGTTTCAAAATTTAAAACTGGGAAATGTGTTTTCGGTACTGTCGGGAATTTGAGTTTTAAATTACTCCTCGAACAACCATCATATTGTACTGAACATCTCAGGGCGGACGGCCTTAGATATTTCTGTATGTTGCCCCGAACATCTCGCACCCTGTGCCGCACAGATCTCTTTCACACTCTTTTTCTCTTCCTCTCTCTCGCTCGCTTTAGTAGTTTTCGATATTTGTATTTATATGATTTCTTAAATACAATGCTAGAATATTGTTAACTTCAATGGGTGAAAGTGTCGAACGCATTTCCTGTTCGTTCCTTCCAGCTCCGAATCTGAGTTTTAGTGCGAGCAGAGGAGGGAGTTGATGAGTTTGATTGAGGGCCCTGCCTTCGTACAAACAGGGAGTTTGGTCAGTTTTTCATTTTTGAAGAGCCTAATAATGCGTCTGATGTTTTTCTCCCTCTCTCTGACATTCTGCAAACTTTATCCCCCCAAGAAACATCAATGAATAAGTTTTAGTCGACTATTTTTCTCATGGCTGTTTGAAAGAGCAAGTTGGGGAAAAATTACTGCAGTATTTCACACTGTCAACTCTGAGCGTGAGTTTTAAAAAATGACAAGCAGTAAATCTATTACCTGTCAGAGTGCGACATTGATGATCCAAATGGGACACATATCTGCCCTTTGAATACAATATCATTGGATTCAGGGTGGGATATTCTCTCCCTTTCTCTATATCGCTCTCTCTCTCTCTCTCTCTCCCCAGCCTCTTTTCGCGTCATTCTACTTTCAAATGTCTGTCTTTTTAAAAATGTGGCAAACAAACAAGCACTTTATTGTTATTTTATGTGGAATAAGGTGGGTCAAAAACAGAACCCGTTTTCCCACTCGCAGCTTGCATTGATGATTTTGATGTGAGCTGTTTGGGGGAATGATTATCTGTGGTCTGTTCTGGCCTCAGGACACCGAGTAAGAGTTTTAACAACACCAGGTTAAAGTCCAACAGGTTTATTTGGTAGCAAATACCATTAGCTTTCGGAGTGCTGCTCCTTCGTCAGATGGAGTGGAAATCTGCTCGCAAACAAGGCATACAGAGACACAAAATCAAGCTACTGAATACTGATTAGAATGCGAATCCTTACAGCCAACCAAGTCTCAAAGATACAGATAATGTGAGTGAAGGAGCATTAGGATGCTAATGGCATTTGTGACCAAAGCTAGTGGCATTTGCTACCAAATAAACCTGTTGGACTTTAACCTGGTGTTGTTAAAGCTCTTACTGTGTTTACCACAGTCCAACGCCGACATCTCCACCTCAGAACACCTAAACAGAGCTCGGTGATACTGATCAGATTTTCAGAGTTTCACACAATTCATTATTCCTCACTTTGTCTCTGCTATTTCGACCAGTGAATACAGCTCAGGCAGCATCACTCAAATAGCTTTATCTGAATTTGGCAGGGTTGCTTCTGGGAAATTGCGTGGAAATTCTCAGGAACATTTCATAACTAGCACAGAAGAGCTGGCACTGCCATAATACAAGGGCAGCAAAGCTATTTCTGGGCACTGCAATAGGTTAGATGATAAATGAGACAGAGACTTGCCGTTTTATTTAAGTATCCGACATGTAAAGAACAATTAACTTTTTTTTCAAATTAGTTTGTCGTCATCTCTCTCTATCTTTCTTGCGCTGCCTCTCTCTGTCTCTCCCTCTGCCCCTCTCCTCCTTTTTCTTTTCCTATGCATCTCTCTCCATATCTCTGTCTCTCCCTCTGCTCCCTCTCCCTGTCTTTTTCTCCATCTTTCTTCCTCTCTGTCTCCCTCCCCCCTCTCTTTTGCTCTCTCTCTCTCTCGCGTTCTCTATCTGACCCTATGTCTCCCTTTCCCCCCTCACTCTCTCTCCCTTTGCCTCTGTCTCTCTCCTCTGTCTCTGTCTCTCCAACTCTTCACCACCGCCACACCGCCTACCTCCAATTCTTAAATGTCTGTTTAAACTTTGAAATAATTTTTTTTAAAACTTAACGTAGTTGACGACTGAGGTATGATTGCTTGAGGGAGGAATTACTGTTCTCAAATTTCTTTACTCTCTAATTTACTCTGTACTCTTTATTTTCATTTCCCTGCCAAATTGGACAACCTCACATTTTTCCATATGAGATTCCATGCCCACTTGCTTAACCTATCTATATTTTGTGTAGCCTTCTTATGTCCTTTTCACAATTTACTTTCCTACTTATATGTGTGTCATCAACAAATTTAGCAAGCATACCATCGGCTCGTCATCCAAATCATTGATATAAATTACCGAGAGTTGAGTTTCAACTATGGGTACCTGAGGGAATGATGTGGAGATGCCGGCGTTGGACTGGGGTAAACACAGTAAGAAGTTTAACAACACCAGGTTAAAGTCCAACAGGTTTATTTGGTCGCAAAAGCCACACAAGCTTTCGGAGCTCCAAGCCCCTTCTTCAGGTGAGTGGGAATTCTGTTCACAAACAGGGCATATAAAGACACAAACTCAATTTACATGAATAATGTATAACCTGAGGGAAACCACTTGCCACATCCAGAAAATTACCATTTATGATAGAACTCTGCTTCCTGTCAGATACTCAAAATTCTGCCCCTGCCAATATGTTACATCCACATCGAGCACATTTATTGTCCACAATTAAACTTCTTGAGGCACCTTATCTCATGCCTGCTGAAAATCTAAGTACCGTGCACCCACCATTCCAGAGAAGCAGTTATTTCTTCAAAGAATTCCAATAAATTGGTTACACATGATTTCTCTCACAGCAAACCGTATTGACTCACTGTGCTTACCGTCACTTTATCTAATTACCCTATTATAACTTCATTAATAATAGCTTCTAAAATGTTAACTATGGCTGATGTCAAGCAAATTTTTAGGGTGCTAAAGCTCACTTTATGTCTTTAAAATAATCTATTGAGGTTCCAGCAGATTTCTAGCTAGCTTTTCTCTCATATTCTAATTTCTATCTCATCATCAATATTTCATGTATTCTTGTGTGTGTTTAAAATTTTAAAGTTCATTTATTAATGTCACAAGTAGGCTTACATTAACACTTCAATGAAGTTACTGTGAAAATCCCCAAGTCACCACACTCCAGCGCCTGTTCGGGTACACTGAGAGATAATTTAGCATGTCCAATGCACCTGACAGTCTTTTGGACTGTTGCAGGAAACCGGAGAACACGGAGCAAACCCATGCAGACATGGGTAGAACATGCAAACTGCATACCAATAGTGACTCAAGCTGGGAATCAAACCCGAGTCCTTGGCGCTGTGAGGCAGCAGTGCTAACAACTGTGCCACCCTGCTGCCTATGTGTGTGTATGTGTGTGTGTGCGCGCGCGTATGCGTGTGTGTTCTGTTCAGGCATCTGATCTGCCACACATCTTGTTGCATTCATACGCTTTTTTCAATTTGATACCCTTTCAAAAATCTTTTCTGGTTAATCACAGATATGGCCAATGCATCTAACCTGCACATCTTTGGATTGTGGGAGGAAACCGGAGCACCCGGAGGAAACCCACACAGACACGGGGAGAACGTGCAAACTGCACACAGACAGTGACCCAAGTCAGGAATTGAACTCAGACCTCTGGCGCTGTGAGGCAGCAGTGCTAACCACTGTGCCACCATGCCGCCCTTCATTCGCTTAGAATAATTTCTGTGTGCATCACACTTCTTCTCCCCATGTACTGAATTCCCATTTGAACCTCAATCGCTATTCACTCAGTTTCTGTTTCACTCAGGCACAGTCTCCAGTACCCTCGAGCACTGAGGGGAACTGAGACACAACCTGACAAACTTTTCCTCATATTTAATACAAAAAACACACATGTAGGGAGCATAGAAAATTTAAGGAAGTAACATAGAAACATAGAAGATAGGAGCATGAGGAGGCCATTTGGCCCTTCCAGCCTGCTCCTGCATTCATTACGATCATGGATGATTATCCAACTCAATAGCCTGGTCCTGCTTTTTCCCCATAACCTTTGATCCCATTCGCCCCGAGTGTTACATTCAGCCTCCTCTTGAATACATTCAATGTTTTGACATCAACTACTTCCTGTGGTAATGAATTCCACAGGCGCAGCACGCTTTGGGTGAAGAAATGTCTCCTCGTCTCCGTCCTAAAAGGTCTATCCTGAATCCTCAGACTGTGACCCCTAGTTCCGGACTCCCCCACTATCAGGAATATCCTCACTGCATCTACCCTGTCTAGTCCAGTTAGAATTTTATAAGTCTCTATGAGATCCCCCCTCATTGGTCTGGACTCCAGCGAAAACAATTCTAACCTAATCAATCTTTCCTCATACATCAGTCCTGCCATGGGAATCAACCTGGTAAATCTTCGTTGCACTATCTCGAGAGCAAGAACATCCTTCCTCAGAAAAGGAGACCAAAACTGCACACAATACTCTTGATGTGGCCTCACCAAGGCCCTGTATAATTGGAACAACACATCCCTGCTCCCTGTACTCAAAACCTCTCACAATGTAGGCCAACATGCCATTTGCCTTCTTTACCACCTGTTGTATTTGCATGCTTACCTTCAGTGACAGGCGCACAAGGACACCCAGGTGCCGCTGCACACTCCCCTCTCCCAATTGACAGCCATTCAGGTAGTAATCTGCCTTCTTGTTTTTGCTTCCAAAGTGAATAACCTCACATTTATCCAAATTATATTGCATCTGCCATTGATTTGCCCATTCACCCAACCTGTCCAGATCATTCTGAAGGATCTCTGCATTCTCATCACAGTTCACCCTCCCACCCAACTTGGTATCATCTGCAAACTTTTGGATGTTACATTTTGTTCCCTCATCCATATCATTAATACATATTGTGAATAGCTGGGGTCCAAGAATCGACCCCTGTGGCACCCAACTTGTTGCTGCCTGCCAATTTGAAAATCACTCATTAATTCCTACTCTTTGTTTCTACTCTGCCAACCAGTTTTCTATCCATCTCTATACACTTCCCCCAATCCCATGTGTGTTAATCTTGTACGATAATATCTTGTGCGGGACTATGTCAAACACTTTCTGAAAGTCCAAATATACCACATCGACTGGTTCCCCCTTGTCAACTCTACGAGTTACATCTTCAAAGAATTCCAACAGATTTTTCAAGCATGATTTCACCTTCATAAATCCATACTGACTCTGTCTGATCCTGCCACTGCTTTCTAAATGGTTTACTATAAAGTCCTTGATAATGGATTTGTAGCTACAGCAGGAGACAGCAAAACAGAGGGGCAAGGGAAAGACATGTTGAATATAAATGTGAGGTTATACATTGTAGTAGCAAAAATAAGAAGGTAGATTCTTACTTAAATGGGTGCAAATTGAGGGAGGTAGGTGCTCGGCAAGATTTTGGTGCCTCGTGCATCAGTCGCTGAAATTAAGCGCAGATTTAAAATGTGCAGGTACAGCAGGCAGTAAAAAAGGCAAATTGTATGGTGGCCTTCATAGTGAGAGGATTTGAGTATCGGAATAGAGATGTTGTAGTCCAATTGTATAGGGCGTGGTGAAGCTACACCTGGAGTATTGCATGCAGTTTTGATGTCCTATTGAGTGAGTACAGCGAAGGTTTACCAGGCCGATTCCCCGGACGGCAGGACTGTCATATGAGGAGAGATTAATTCGGTTCGGATTATATTTATTGCAGTTTAGAAAAGCTAGAGTGGACCTCATAGAATCTTAAAGAAATCGAACAGGTTTGGACAGGGTAGATTCAGGAATAATATTCCCGATGGGAGGACATTCCCCTGTCTACACCAACGGGGATGAAGTGAAAATGGCCGAGAGTTTCACGCTGTTCGGTATCCAGATCAGCAACAACCTGTCCAAGTCCCTCCACGCTGACCTTAGAGTTAAGAAAACCCATCATCCTGTCTACTTTCTCAGGAGGGTAAGAAAATTCGGCATATCCGCTATGACTCTCACTAATGTTTACAGATGAACGACAGAAAGCATCCTTTCCCGATGTATCACAGCTCGGTGTAGCTCCTGCTCTGACCAAAACTGCAAGAAACTACAAAGGGTTGTGAACGTAGCCAAGTCCATAACGCAAACCCGCCTCCCATTCATTGACACTGTCTACACTTCCTACTGCCTTGGAAAAAGCAGATAGCATAATCAAGGACCCCACACGACACAGATATAGTCCCTTCCAGCTTCTTCCATCTGAAAAAGGTACAAAAGTCTGGGATCACATACCAATGGACTCAAGAACAGTGGCTTCGCTGACACTATCAGACTCTTGAATGGACCTATCATATAATAAGTTCGTCTTTCCCTACAGCGTAGCTAAGACTGTAACACTAAATTCTACAATCTCTCCTTTCCTTGCCCACTATGTACTCTATGAATGGTATGCACTCTCTGTGTAGTGCACAGGAAATAATATTTTTGATTGAATCCAGAACTTGGGGGTCATAGTTTGAAACAAAGTGTTAAACATTTTAGAACTGTGATGAGCAATATCTTCAGCTGGAGAGTGGTGAATTAGTGGAATTCACGACCAGACAAAGTAGCTGCGTTCAAACATCTTGTGAATTCATGAAGGAATTACATAGATCTCTTGGGGCTAAAGGGAACAAGGGATATGGGGGGAAGGCGAGCCCAGGATATTGAATTTGATGAACAGCCAAGATCATAATGAATGGTGGAGCACGTTCGAAGGGCTGGATGGCCTACTTCTCTTTCTATCTTCTATGAAGACGTTCCTACAAATGTGAAGGTCTCCAGTGGCTAGTCAGTTCATAGCTCTAAGTCACTGAGGAAACGTCCGTCTGTCTATCTCTATGTCTGTCTGTCTGTCTGTCACTCTCTCCAGCTCTCTGTTACTTTCTCTCCACAGTTAAACCTGAAGGTCGTGGTTTGATATTCCATCGGTCCCCTTCCAGTCTTTTTCAATGGGTGACATCTGAAATTATCACTGCAACAGTATTAATTGTTAGTTTTCTAATGACAGCTGTATTCTCAGAAACCTGCTGTGTGCTAATAGTCTGCAACGTGCCATAATTGGCAATGACAAGAACGTTTTAAAATAATTGATGTGTATTAAAGCGAATCCTGAGCAGTGCCACAAATTAGTTCTTGAATTAGTTTGCCATGGGCTATGAGGGGAATGTTGAAAATCTTCAATTTCTTTTTGACGCATATTTCTCTTGTTCTCTATTTAAGATTCTAATTTTTTTGAAAAGGTGAAAGGCCACTGACTTGTAAGTCACTCTTGTTTTGGGATCTCGCTGTGCTCAAATGTTCCTCAGCTTTTCGTACTTTGCAGCATTGAATTCATTTATAAATGAGGTCAACCACAAATTGACCAATCCCTCGCGACTGCAGGACCAACTTCTCCGTTTGGAAATGTTTAAACATTTGTTAGAATATCAAACAACAAAGGAGGAGATGGGGAGGAGGAGGAGAGAGGAGCGGGAGGGGAGAAGTGGAGGAGGGAGGGGAGAGAGCGAGGGGAAGAAGTGCAACAGGGATGGGGGAGTGGGGATGAGGAAGGGTGGGGGGAGAGGGGGAAGGGGAAAAGGGGAGCAGAAGGGGAGGTGGGAGGGAGTGGGGAAGGGGGATAGGGGGAGGGGAAGAGAGAGGAGGAATGAAGGGGGAAGGGAACGGGGAGGGGAGAGTGGGTAGAGGGAGAGGAAGGGGTGGGGGAGGGGGAAGGGGAAAAGAGGGGAGGGGGAGAGGGAGTGGGGACGAGGAGGGGAAGGCAGTCGGGGGTGGTGAGGAGTGGAGATGGGGGAGATGGAGGGGGATGTGGAAGGGGAAGGGGGAAAAGGGAGAGGAGGGAAGAGGGGAAGGGGAGGGGGAGAGTGGGAGTGGGTGGGGAGGTGGAGAAAGAGGGGGAGGGGAGAAGTGGGTAGAGGGAGTGGGAAGGTGGAGAGGGTGAGGTGTTAGGGGAAGGGATGCGGTTGCGTCGTGGTGAGGGGGAAGGTGAGTGGGAAAGGAAGGGGGAAACGGAAGGGGTTGGGCTGGGGGTGAGAGGGGGATGTGGTTGGGGGGGGCGGGGGGCGAAAACAACATTCATTGTTGATACCTTCACCGAGCGTCGGTACAGTGATCGACACTTTCAAAGTGACATTTGTGGCAGGAGACACCATGTTATTTAAAACCGAACTCTCTGACAGGCCCAGCACAGCAGAGTCAGGGCTGCACAGCAAGTCTACTTGTGCAAACATCCAAATTGCTCTGGCAGGAGAAGTGGCTTCATTTCCAAACAAATAAGAACCGATGACTAACTTCCCCTCCTCGGGGCCTCATTAAAATGAAGTGTCTAGCGCGTGTAACCCTGTAAATATTTTTCCTCAATGCTTCTGATTCTGCGCAGTGAGATGCATTGCGTGAAATGTGCAAAAAGTGCTGTTTCAATTCATTTCATTGAGGTGTAAGTATTGGATTTGACTCAGTGCCTATCTTTCGCATGCCCAGGCTGACAAATCCGTGGGTGGAGAAAGAGAAAAAGTACATAATGGGGGAAGCAGATCCCGATAGAAAAGAAACTGTAGATGTGGTGGGTGGGGAAGAGGACAGTGATCTAGGTCTCTCTTGTCTGTAGCCACTGCACAGTTCCACGCCTTTTGTGCATTGCACAGGATACCAGTGAGACCACTTCTGGAATGTGGCTCGCAGCATTGGTTGTCGAATTGAAGGAAGAATGGACATGCGTTGGGAGTAGTTCAGAGGAGGATTAACTGGACTAATACCTGATATGGGTGGGTTGTTTCATGAGGAAGTTTTGGACAGGCTAAGCTTGTATTCATTGGAGTTTATAAGAGTAAGAGGCGACATGATCAAAATCTTTAACATCCTGAGTGGCCTTGATAGGGTGGACATGGAGAGAATGGTTCGGCCTGTGGGAGAATCTGGATGTGGAGATGCCGGCGTTGGACTGGGGTAAACACAGTAAGAAGTTTAACAACACCAGGTTAAAGTCCAACAGGTTTATTTGGTAGCTTTTGCTGCCAAATAAACCTGTTGGACTTTAACCTGGTGTTGTTAAACTTCTTACGGAGAATCTGGAACCAGGGGGCCACTGTTAAAGATATGTGTTTGCCCATTGAAAGCTGGAATGAGAAGACTTTTTTTCCTTCATGAGGACATGAGTCTCTGGAACTCTCTTCCTAAAATGATGGTGGAAGCAGAGTCTTCGATTCTTTTATTTAATGCATAGCTGGATAGATTCTTAATATGCAAGAGAATGCAAGGCTATGATAATCGGCCGAATTGAGATTTAAGGTTACTATCGGATCAGCCATTTTCAAAAAATAATGTTGGAATGGAGTTTTATTAATTGATCAGTTTCTGATCTGGATTCGAGTCTCCCTCTTTCTGTAACTCTCCTGTGTTTCCTCTCTGTGTCTCTACATAACGTTTTAACAAATAAAACCAAGTGACTTAATGATTATCTGTGAAGCTCAGGAAGCAAATCTTGGCCTATTGCTGAGATATTGTTTTCATAATGTATTTAAAGTGACTTTGATTTGGAAAGTGGGTAGGGGGTGGAAGTGAAGGGGCGGTGGAAGTGGGGGTGGATTTTGTTAGGGAGAGGGAGAGTATGCCCCGATAGAATGGTAACTGTTTGGTGTGGTAACTATCACTGGATTTTGCTTATAGTTTTAAAACACCTGTAAGATGTTATTGCGAGTGAAGTAGCTCGGAGATTAGGGGAATAAAGGTGTTTAGGAAAGCTCAGAGTACTGTGTATAGCCACTGATATGTTGAGTATACTTCTGATTGCCTTTCGTGTTGTTGATTTTATTACTGAATGGACACATTTGGGCCAGTGGGCTGATGAATGGCAGATGGAGTTTAATTTAGACAAATGCGAGGCGATGCATTTTGGTAGATTGAACCAGGGCAGGACTTAGTCAGTTAATGGTAGGGCATTGGGGAGAGTTACAGAACAAAGTGATCTAGGGGTACATGTTCATAGCTCCTTGAAAGTGGAGTCACAGGTGGACAGAGTGGTGAAGAAGGCATTCGGTATGCTTGGTTTCATCGGTCAGAACATCGAATACAGGAGTTGGGACGTCTTGCTGAAGTTGTACAAGACATTGGTAAGGCCACACTTGGAATACTGTGTGCAATTCTGGTCACTCTATTATAGAAAGGATATTATTAAACTAAAAAGAGTGCAGAAAAATTTTACTAGGATGCTACCGGGACTTGATGGATTGAGGTATAAGGAGAGGCTGAATAGAATGGGACTTTTTTCTCTGGCGCGTAGGAGGCTGAGGGGTGGCCTTATTGAGGTCTATAAAATACTGAGGGGCATAGACAAGGTAGATAGTCAATATATTTTCCCAAAGGTATGGGAGTCTAAAACTAGAGGGCATAGGTTTAAGGTGAGAGGGGAGAGATACAAAAGTGTCCAGAGGGGCAATTGTTTCACACAGAGGGTGGTGAGTGTCTGGAACAAGCTGCCAGAGGTAGTAGTCGAGGCGGGTACAATTGTGCGGGTTAGGTTGATTGGCCATGCTAAATTGCCCCTTAGTGTCCTGAGATGCGTAGGTTAGAGGGATTAGCGGGTAAATATGTAGGGATATGGGGGTAGGGCCTGGGTGGGATTGTGGTCGGTTCAGACTCGATGGGCCGAATGACCTCTTTCTGCACTGTAGGGCTTCTCTGATTGTTCTATGAAAAAGTATTTAGATAGTTACATGGGTATGATGGGTATAGAGGGATATGGGCCAAATGCAGGCAATTGGGATTAGCTTAGGGGTTTTAAAAAAAAGGGTGGCATGGACAAGTTGGGCCGAAGGGCCTGTTTCCATGCTGTAAACCTTTATGATTCTATGACATGTTTTACTTTATATCATCACAATACCTGGGATATCATTCCCTGGTTTTCGAATCATATTCTAATTCAGATTACAGCAAATTGAAAAACACAGTTCATTGAGGGTTTCCCTTCTGGGATTTTATCATCAGCCATGCTTTCAACAACCAGTGGATATTTCTATTTGGCTGTTCTCTGTTCAGGGGAAAGTTCACAGAGCTCTGGTTTTGCTATCTCCTTGCTGATGGTGGTGCAGTGAAATGTCTTTCTGTAATAAAGGAATTGATGTGGAGATGCCGGCGTTGGACTGGGGTAAACACAGTAAGAAGTTTAACAACACCAGGTTAAAGTCCAACAGGTTTATTTGGTAGCAAAAGCCACACAAGCTTTCGGAGCTGCAAGCCCCTTCTTCAGGTGAGTGGGAATTCTGTTCACAAACAGAGCATATAAAGACACAAACTCAATTTGCATGAATAATGGTTGGAATGCGAATACTTACAACTAATCAAGTCTTTAAGAAACAAAACAGCATGAGTGGAGAGAGCATCAAGACAGGCTAAAAAGATGTGTATTGTCTCCAGACAAGACAGCCAGTGAAACTCTGTGGGGGTTACAAATAGTGGGACATGAACCCAATATCCCGGTTGAGGCCATCCTCGTGTGTGCGGAACTTGGCTATCAGTTTCTGCTCAGCGACTCTGCGCTGTCGTGTGTCGTGAAGGCCGCCTTGGAGAACGCTTACCCGAATATCAGAGGCCGAATGCCCGTGACCGCTGAAGTGCTCCCCAACAGGAAGAGAACAGTCTTGCCTGGTGATTGTCTTGTCTGCAGACAATACACATCTTTTTAGCCTGTCTTGATGCTCTCTCCACTCATGCTGTTTTGTTTCTTAAAGACTTTAATAGTTGTAAGTATTCGCATTCCAACCATTATTCATGTAAATTGAGTTTGTGTCTTTATATGCTCTGTTTGTGAACAGAATTCCCACTCACCTGAAGAAGGGGCTTGCAGCTCTGAAAGCTTGTGTGGCTTTTGCTACCAAATAAACCTGTTGGACTGTTGTTAAACTTCTTACTTTATAAAGGAATTGTCCAGGGGTGGGATATTCCTGAATTTAACGGGTTCCAATGCCAGTCACATTCTGAATGTCCATGCTGAATGTCTATTCCCAGGTTTGGCTGACTATAACTTAAAAGACTTGCTCCTGTGAACTCGGGAGCAAGTTCCAAGCATGAGATGGTGCGTTTTGAAAAGTAAAATTCCATTGTATCATTACTTATAATTACAAAATATGATTTGTGTGTTCCATGAAGAAAAGCACAATCATTAAGAGGCCTGGGTTTTGGGGCACATTGTAATGTTAATAAATAGGAATTACAGGAATGTTTAAGTTGATGTATTTCCTCTTGAAGTGCCAGGTAAATGTTAGGCATTTCACATGGCATTCAATTAGCATTCCAATACACATTTAATTGCATAAGAATTGACCTCATTCGACTGATTTGTGGGAGAATCAATGCAGATTCGTGCCTACGTCAACTATTTAATGCATATTTGACCTGCTTCTTTTGCCCATCTGATTGATTTTAAATGGAAAATTATTGTAAGTTTCAGGGCAATCCTCCATATTTTCAAAGGAATCAGGAGAAACCTGACAGTTTAAAAGTGGCCAACTCTGGCTGCTGGCTGATAAAACCTCCCAGAAAGCTGGGCAGGACAAACATAACCTGCCTGTGGACTGTGCTAAGGAAAGGTGTGAGACCCCTGAATGCAAGTGGCCAGGTGCGGCAGAAAGGCAGACACACCAGTGATCTAATCTTCAGAAGGACAAAGGGAGATGGAGACCAGCAGACGAACAGTAAACAGACCAGCAGGGAGACAAGGGCCACGGAAATCGGCCCATCCACAGAGGACAGGAAGACCCATCTCACAAATGGGATACCGTTCAGGAAGCTCCGGAGGAGCATTAAAAAGACATTAAAATAACGACCAACGGGGGTCAAGGCAGTTCCAGCCTTTTGTGTATGGACTTGACTCAATTCAACCGAGACTGTCGGTGATCGGAAGCCCATTGTCCTTGAAAATCACCTATGGGGGCAGAGAGGTTAGTTGTTAAATTGGGCTGAAGTTAAGATCAAGGGAGGCAGACAAGCCAAACCGAGCTCTCTTCCAGAATCACAAACTCATGTTCAGAGGTGAAGACCAACAGCAGCCCAGTTTTGACCCTGCACTGAGACGTTCGAGCCCATCACAAAGGAACCCCTTTTAGAATTGTGAGTATCCCAGCCAACCTTGTGAAGCTCCCGAGGATAGGATAGAGGTTGAGGCAAGGGGAGGGGTGGTGTATTGTAATTTTAAAGTTCAATAATCTTGTTTTGAACTGTGTAAAGTAAGATTTTACATTGTACCCGTTAGCATTTCTCCCATAGTGATAGTATAAAGTATAAGTTTTATTCATGTGTGGTGGGGTATTGGAGAGGTTGATTCTATTGTTAAATAAATCACTGTAAGTTTTGAAACTCGTTTGGAGTTCGTCTTGCCTCTTGTTCTCTCATCAGCGCACTCTGGTGAGGTCACAGTTTCAATATCCCTTACCATAAATCCGGAGTCTAAAACCGAGGATGATCTGAGCGATTGGAACCCGCTCACTCAAGGGAGACTGTTGGTCAGGAGATAAAGAACAGAGTCTCTCTGTTCTCTCTCTTGGAGACCTACTCGAGTGGAGTGGGTGCAGGGTGGCCGTTGTCCCACCGACAAAGGAGAGAATTTTTGGTGGGAATAATGTAGGGAGGAGCTACACGATAAATGGAAGAACCATAAAGGGTGTAGAGACGCAGAGGGACCTGGGTGTGCAAGTCCACAGATCTTTGAAGGTGACGTCACAGGTGGAGAAGGTGGTGAAGAAGGCATATGGCATGCTTGCCTTTATAGGACGGGGCATAGAGTATAAAATTTGGGGTCTGATGTTGCAGATGTATAGAACGTTGGTTCGGCCGCATTTGGAATACTGCGTCCAGTTCTGGTCGCCACACTACCAGAAGGACGTGGAGGCTTTGGAGAGAGTACAGAGGAGGTTTACCAGGATGTTGCCTGGTATGGAGGGGCTTGGTTATGAGGAGAGATTGGGGAAACTGGGGTTGTTCTCCTTGGAAAGACGGAGGATGAGGGGAGACTTAATAGAGGTGTATAAAATTATGAAAGGCATGGATAGGGTGAACGGTGGGAAGCTTTTCCCCGGGTCGGTGGTGACGTTCACGAGGGGTCATAGGTTCAAGGTGAAGGCGGGGAGGTTTAACACAGATATCAGAAGGACATATTTCACACAGAGGGTCGTGGGGGCCTGGAATGTGTTGCCGGGCAAGGTGGTGGAGGCGGACACACTGGGAACGTTTAAGACTTATCTAGACAGCTATATGAACGGAGTGGGAATGGAGGGATACAAAAGAGTGGTCTAGTTTGGACCAGGGAGCGGCGCGGGCTAATTGTTCCTTGTTTCTCGTTTCAAGGCTTCATTCTATGATCATCTTGCTGGTGCCAGTACAGAGCGAGACTGCGGATAGTTGGGAACCTGTCCCGGGGGCAGGGAATTCATATGGTGTTCGTGGAAGTGGAAATGACTAGGGTTGGGAAGCATTTTCCGATCAGGGCCATTGTGATCTCCTGGACTCGTTTCGATCGCCTCAGGGGGTCGGAGAGGAATTTCCCAGATTTTTTTTTCCCCATATTGGCCCTGGGGTTTTTCACTCTGGGTTTTCGCCTCTCCCTGGAGATCACATGGTCTGGAATGGTGGGGGGGGGGGTGGGGGTGGGGGTGAGTTAACAGGTTGTAATGAACAAAGCATCGTAGCTGTGAGGGACAGCTCGGTGGATAGGATATTGGTATGTAGATAGGCTGGAAAATTGGGCGGGGATCCTGGATTCAGGATTCAATCCTGGACCGGGGAGCGGCGCGGGCTTGGAGGGCCGAAGGGCCTGTTCCTGTGCTGTATTGTTCTTTGTTCTTTGTTGTTGTTTGAATCACTCAGGCCTTGGTGGCGGTTTTGGGATGGCTGTGTGATAGAATTATCAGGTTACCGGTCAGGTATAAACGGTGAGCCTGGTTCAGCGCTCTCTCCTGCGGAGTTGCCCCAGTGCAGCATTCCCAGGCCTTTGAAATTTCAGGACCTGTAAGAGAGAGACAGTCGCAGCTATCGGCAGACCCCCAAATATCGGCCTGTAAGTGGAGTAAAGAGAAAGATCCCGCTACAATGGCGACCGCGCCAGGACTCGTGTGCTCTGGGATATGTGACTTGCCAGAGGAGGTGAGAGAAAGAAGCAAGATGGAGGAGAGAATCTCCTCTTATCTATTTTAAAAAATCAACCTTACCAAAAAATGGTGATAGCGCTCACAACAGCGGAGCAGCCCGCAGCGGCGGCCGCGGAGTGGACAGAGAGCAAGGATTATAATAAGGAACAGGAAAAGGCAGTTTGGCTGGCGTGCTTATCCCAGCAGGTAGCCAAAATGGAGAGACGTACTGCCATTTTGGAAAGACAGCTTGCAGAAGCAAGGACCAGCGCAGGGAACGCGCTAGAGCAGAGGAACAGCTATATGATGAGCTTTGTGAGGCCAGGCAGCATATCCTGCAGGCAAATGAATCACACAGAAACACCCAGGAATTTCTCCAATGCCAGACTTTAGAGGCAAAGGAGAGGGAGCGGAATGCCCAGGAACTCCTGGCTCAGAGTACACTGAGGTACAGGGAGCTGGAGGGTAGGTTCAGGGACATTCAGGCAGCATACAGGGTAGCCTGTGACGAGCGGGGGGACAGTGATCATGGGCCGTGTCAGGAAAGGATCGGAGAGCTGGAGGAGGCCCTGTCCAAAGTTAGGGGACGGGCGTACCTGGTAGGACCAGGAGGCTCCCCTGGGTGCAGAGGGCTTCACACAGCAGACGATTCCCCAGGGGCGAAGGGGAATAGACCGCCTCCAGAAGCGCTGGTAATGTGTCCGGGTTGGCAGGTGGGGTTCGGGCTGTCCAGGGAGGGACGGGCCCAAGGGGGGTCGGGAGAACACCCCCAGTTAGCGGCGTCTCCGTCGTGTGTAGCACGCCACGAGGCGGTGGTGCTACCGATCATGGTGGGAGAGCCGGAGACCGTAGTGTTAGAGGGGCAGCAGCCCCAGGTAGGGCAGATGTGCCCGGTAAGGCAGCGCAAGTATGGTTCCCCAGTGAGACAGGCAGATAGGGGACCGATAGAGAGCGATATAATAATTCCCCATGGGGCACACGCGCTCAGGGGGATGGTGACCCACATTCCAAGGTTGACCAGGGCGGGAGACCTGTCATTACATTTTATGGAGGTGCAGCAGGCAGCCGACATAAACGACTGTGATGAGGTGGAAAGGGTAAAACTATTACTGATGACCCTAGACTCATATCTATGTAAGGCAGTGACCTCCAGGGAACGGGGAAGACCTGCAACATGGGTAGTAGCACAGACAGCGGTTCTGGAGGCCATGGGGTTAAACCAGGGTAGTCCGTTCACGGTGTGGGAGACAAAGCAGCATGTTGCAGAGTCCCCGGACATGTTCGCAGACAGGCTGTGGACGGTGTATGAGGGAGCGTGTGGAACTCCTTTAGACAGGCAGAATTTGGATGAGAGAACAGCCCACTGGCTGAAAACACTGGGAGCAAACTGTCTCCCGCGAGTTAGGGCAAAGGCCGAGCATTGGTTCGACCCAATGGACCCGAACCTGAACGAGGCGGAGATAATTAGAAAACTCACCCTTGCATACCGCAACGGGGAGAAGGGTGAGGAGAAGCCCTCTGAGGGCAAGGTGCACAAAATTGCACCTGCAGCCCTCAAGAGGAGGGAGTGGAAGCAGGAAGGCAGTGGGATTTCAGACAAAAGACCGGTGTGCTACGGGTGTGGGAAGCCCGGGCACTACAGGAGGGAGCGTAGAAACCCGAATAGGTCAGTGGAGGAAAGGGCCCCGGTAGCAGCCAACCCAGCCCCGCTGGTAGGTGTCCCTGGGCAGGGGACTATAGATGTTAAAGATCTGCTGGCATATTTACAATCCAAAGCAGCATAACCCGGACAGGTGGCCATGGCAACCGGCCAGAGAGCACCCGTGTCCGTACCCCAAGCAACCCTATGACTAGTAACGAAGCAGCCCACCTTTTTATGCCCACTAGAATATGGCCCATGTGGGAGACCCTGGGTCAGGATGGGGGTCCAAGATGTAGTCGGGAGTTACCTGCTGGACACAGGTGCTTCCAGTACTATTGTCCACACAGACAACCCTCGAACATCCCCCCTATCCAGCGGGGCGCCCTCCAGTCTTGTCGGCTTTACAGGGAACGAGAAGGTTGTTTTTTTCTTGGTTCCTTTGTCTATCAGGTTAGGGACACTCCAGGCGCAGTGGAAATGCCTCCTGATGAGCTGGGAACAAGAGAGTAAAGGGATTTTAGGCGCCGATTTTATAGTGGCACACCAGGTCCTGGTGGATCTGAGAAACCACTGTCTGTGGGGCATAACAGGGGAGGGGGCTGGGAAGGAGGTCATGGTGATAGAGGAAGCACGAGAAGGGGGCCCTGTGTGTGGTAAAGCCCAAGGAGGGGAATGCTTTAGAGGCCCTAGTAAGAAATACCCCGGAGGACTATCAAGGGAAAGTGAAAGGAAATCGAGCCGCCTTCGCGACCCATAAGCATGATTGTGGGAGGGTCACCGGGACAGAGGTAAGGATAGATGGGGATCCCATGTGCCGACCCCAAAAACAGTATCACTTCCCCTGGGAAGCGGAGGCTGATTTAGAAATCGCCCTAAGTTCGCTGGCTAGGCAAGGCATTTTGAGGCCAATCGCCACCCACGTGAACTCGCCACTCTGGCCAGTAAGGAAGCCAGATAATTCATGGAGGGCGAGTGTGGATTATAGGGTCCTCAATAAAAACATTCCGGCTTGCGCCCCAACGGTGGCAGCCATAGCAGACCTGTTAGGAGAGATCCCAGCGTCAGCATCTCTATTTACAGTGCTGGACATTTCTAATGGCTTCTGGTCCATCCCAGTCAGGTGGAGGATCAATATAAGTTTGCATTTACATTTAAGGGGCAGCAGTATACGTGGAGCTGCCTCCCACAAGGGTTCCACAACAGCCCCAGCATTTTCCACCAATGCATGGCGGAATATCTGAAAGGATTTAGTGAGCCCCACAGACTCATCCAGTATGTGGATAACATTTTACTGTTTCCGGACAGTCATGAGGAACATTGGCCCCTGGTCGATGAGCTGTTGGAGTTGCTCTGTAGGAGCGGGTTGAAAGTCAACCCAAAGAAAGCACAGATCGGGTTGCGGGAGGTCAAGTTCCTGGGATTGACCCTTAGGGCCGGGGAAAGGGGGGTAGATGCGGCAAGAAGGCAAACAGTACAGTAACTCCCAGTCCCAGCGGAGGTCAAAGGGGTTAGGTCCTTTTTGGGAATCACAGGCTGCTGCCGTGATTTCATTGAGGACTATGCCACAACCGCAGCACCTTTGCTCAGGCTGCTACGTAAGTGAGTAGAGTGGGAATGGGATGAGAAATGTGAATCTGCATTTGTCCCACTTAAACAGGACTTGCAGAAGGCCCCAGCCCTGGGAGCCATTGACCCCAGGAGGGAGTTTTTCCTGGAGGTGGATGTGGGCAGTGATAGCCTGAGCGCGGTGCTCCTCCAGGAACGGCACGGCAAGCTGAGGCCGGTAGTTTGTGCCTCCCGGGTCCTCACGGAAGTAGAAAGGTCGTACTCTAACTGTGAGCAGCACCTGCTACCCACATACTGGGCAGTGCAGAAGGTGCAAGTTTTTATTAGAATGTCCCCCATCACTCTCCTGACCCATCATACCCCAACCCAAATGCTGTTGGACGGCCGGATTAAGGATGGCACGGTGAGCAGCGCTAGGATCACCCGATGGACCCTTCTCCTTTCCCAAATGGCTTTACGGGTGAAGGGGCTAAGTGAGCCGCAGCTCGCAGCCAACTTGGTGTACCCCGGGGAACCGCACCATTGTTCGGTAGAGTGGGTATGGGAGGTAGAGTTTGGCTTTCAGGCAGGGCTGCGCCCCACGGGTAGGGAGATATAAATGGACGGGTCCAGTACCGTATCTGAGGGCACCAGGCTCATGGGTTGGGCATCTGGGACCCAGAGGCAGAGATAGTCCTTGCCCTTAAACTCCCACATACTCTAAGTGCTCAGCAGGCAGAGCTGGCCGCAGTGATATATGTGGTGACCCACCCTGAACGTTTCCCTTGAGCAAGTCGATAGCATCTTTATAATTTTGGGAATCGCGAATTGTTGCTTACACAATGTCGCTCACCCTGGCGTGGAGGACCCGCAATCTGTCGGCGTCAGACTGGACTGCTGCCGAGGCCTCAACGTAATCCTCAAAGCACTTTAACCAATGGTCGAAAGTGTTCGATGCCCCAGCGGCACGCGGATCCAAGGTTAGCCGATCGGGCTTTAGCATCTGCTCCATTTTCTTTGAACAAAATTTTCAGTTTTGTCGTGAATAAAATTGATGCGCGATTAATTCATACGGGAGGCTAGAACGTACCCCGGAATAAAGGCTTTTGTTCACGACAAAAATAGGAGCACACTACTCAACAATATTATCATAGAATCATAGAAACCCTACAGTGCAGAAGGAGGCCATTCGGCCCATCGAGTCTGCACCGACCACAATCCCACCCAAGCCCTACCCCCACATATTTACCCGCTAATCCCTCTAACCTACGCATCCCAGGACTCTAAGGAGCAATTTTTTTTTTTAACCAGGCCAATCAACCTAACCCGCACATCTTTGGACTGTGGGAGGAAACCGGAGCACCCGGAGGAAACCCACGCAGACACGAGGAGAATGTGCAAACTCCACACAGACAGTGACCCGAGCCAGGAATCGAACCCGGGACCCTGGAGCTGTGAAGCAGCAGTGCTAACCACTGTGCTACCGTGCCGCCCTATCCCAGACTAAAGACTACTAGGAAGTAGCAGTGACCTTTATACTCCTGTAAGAAGGCGGAGCCGAACGGAGTGTACCACATAAACAGTAATAACAGGTGGAACACCCAAACCCTAACCCCAACAGTAACAAGAGTAACATATGTACAAGTACCCATAGTGGGAACCATCTATGGTTCACCACACAAGGGAAGCAAATCAACGGAGGATTAGTGAAATGCACAAAGTGTCGGGTGAAGCTTAAGAAAGCCATTGGAAAAGAAAAGAGGGGAAGTGAGAGACCTCTAGCTGGCAAAAGTACTGAAAATATCAAAATATTCTATGACTATATCAATTGGAAGAGGATAACCAGGAAAAGACTAGGGCTTATTTGGGACGAAGGAATCTGTGGGTGGAGGCAGAGGACATTTGTAGAATGCTGAACGAATATGTCACATTTGTCTTTACCCAAGAGAATGAGGATGAAGGTTTGGAACTCAGGGTGAGGGACTGTGGGGTTTGTGAACAACTGGTCATAGGGAAGGTGTTGACAGGCTCAAAAGTGGAAAAATCGCCAGGTGCGGATGAATTCTGTCCCAGCCTGCTGTGGCAGACAAGGGAGGAGTTTGGAGGGGATTCTGACCCAAAATCTTCATTCCTCTCTGGCATGGTGGAGCTGCCAGAGGCCAGGAGAACAGTCAATGTGGTTCCACTATTTAAGGAATGTTGTAGAGATAAACCAGGTTACTACAGACCAGTGAGTCTCATGTCAGCGGTAGGGAAAATATTAGAGAAAATCCATTTACAGGGGCAAGGCTTGATTAGGAATTGTCAGCATGGCTTTGTCAGAACGACATCATGCCTAACAAATTTGATTGATTTTTTTGAGGACATCACCAGATGGGTAGATGAGCGTTGTGCAGTTGATGTAGTTTATATGGGTTTCCGCAAAACCTTTAAAAATGCACTATAAAGAAGACTTATAAACAAGATAAATGCACATGAGCTTTACAAAGTGGGTTCAAAATTGGCACAGTTGCATGAGAGAGAGGGTAATGACAAAAGGCTACTTTAGTGACTGGAAGCTGGTGTCCTTTGGCATTCCACAGGGACGTCTGTTATGTACCCTCACAGTCATCATTTATCTTAATGAAGTAGAAAACTATTTGGGGGGCGGTGTGGCGGGGGGGGGGGGGGGTGGTGGGGGGGGGGGGGGGGTGGGGGGGGGGGGGTGGGTGGCATCATTCGGAAGTTTGCAGATTGGCCTGATGGTTGACAGTGAGGTATAGTGTCCTGGGCTATAAGAGGATACAGACTGGATGATGAAATGGGCAGATAGTCCTGGGAAATATGAAGTGATAAACATTGGAAGTAGTAATTTGGCAAGGAAGTATTCCATGAACGTCATGACACCAGGAAGTTCTGTGGAAGGAAGGAACCTTGGCATGATTGTCCACAGATCTCTGGAATAGGAAGGGAATATTAGTAAGATAGTGAAAAGGGCATGAGGGACACTTGCCTTTATCAATCGGGGCACAGATAACAAAAGCAGGGGAGTCAAGTTGGAGTTGTATAGAGCTTTGATGAGGCCACAGCTTGACAAAGTTCTGGTCGCCACATAATAGGAATGATCTGATTGCACAGGAGTGAATGCAGAGGGGATTTACCACCATGCTGCTTGGGATGGAGC
The DNA here is from genome assembly GCF_964213995.1 of Mustelus asterias. Taxonomy (NCBI): domain Eukaryota; kingdom Metazoa; phylum Chordata; class Chondrichthyes; order Carcharhiniformes; family Triakidae; genus Mustelus; species Mustelus asterias. The sequence continues at coordinate 8,813,593 of NC_135820.1, forward strand.
ATTTAAGTTAAGAAGAAGCGTGGTATAAGCTTGGGTTGAAGCAGAGGACTGAAGGGCGACCTGATCAAGGTACATAAGATTACCAGGGGCATGGACAGAGTGGATCAGGGACAGATGTTCCCCTTAGTTGAAGAGCCAACCACGAGGGGCACAAACTCAAGGTGAGGGGCAGGAGGTACGGGGGAATGCGGGAAAAAACATTTTACAGAGTGGTGATGCTCTGGAAAGTGTGGTCTGGGAAGGTGATAGAGGCGAGTTGCCTCACAAATTTGGCAGGTCATAGCATTCAAGGCTATGGATCAAGTGCTGGCAAATGGGATTAGGTGGGAGGTCAGGAGATTCCTAGTGCTGCCACAGACTCGATGAGCTGAAGGGCATCTTCTGCATGGCATGCTTCTACGATTCAATGGTTCCTGCTCACCCCCAATAACCTTACACCTCCTTCTTAATCTAGAATCGATCCAGCTCTCCTGGAAACGTATTCTGAATCTATGCTTCCACTGTCTTTTAATCAAGAAAGATCCAGATGCTCAGCACTCTTGAGAGAAGATATTTCTCCTGTTCATATCTAAGTGAGCGACCTCTTTTTTTAAAGCAGTGACCCCATCGTTCCAGATTCTTGGACAAGAGGAAACAACATCTCCAGTTCCACCCTGTCAATTCTCTCAGGATCTTAAAGATTTTGATCAAGTCACCTCTTACACTCTTGAACTCCAGCAGATAAAAGCCTAACTTGTCCAACCTTCCCTCATTAGGCAACCCATCTATTCGAGGCATTAGTCAGCAAATCATTCCTGAACTGCTTCCAATGCGTTTGAATGTCCCTTAAATAAGAAGACGAATATTATGCACAATGCCATAAAGATGGTCTCCCTAACAACCAGTATAACTGAGAACATGATGCCTCAGCAGTTGATGAGCTGCGTGCCCACTTCTGGGTCGAGGCCGAAGCAATGCCCTCTTCCCACCCCTGATTTGTCATTGGACTTTCTTGAGGTGCAGCCTCCCAGAGTCAACAAGATATAAACGCAAGTCGATAAGGTCTGAATGCCATGGCAACCACGTGCATATGATGGAGGTCCCCACTGCTGACACTCTGAATTCTGCTGGGAAATTAGCGATTAACAGCCCTTAATCTTCCTGAATGCATGTTTGTGTGTGCATTTGATCCTTGTAAGAAGTTTAACAACACCAGGTTAAAGTCCAACAGGTTTATTTGGTAGCAAAAGCCACACAAGCTTTCGAGGCTCTGAGCCCCTTCTTCAGGTGAAGAAGGGGCTCAGAGCCTCGAAAGCTTGTGTGGCTTTTGCTACCAAATAAACCTGTTGGACTTTAACCTGGTGTTGTTAAACTTCTTACTGTGTTTACCCCAGTCCAACGCCGGCATCTCCACATTTGATCCTTGCCATCCATGAATGTATTGGTGTTGAGTTGCTAGATGTTTCTACATCTATCCCACTAAGCATCGTTGTGGTGGCACACAACATGATGGACAGCATTCACAATGTGGAAACAGGACTTTGTCCACTCCAGCTGTGTGTTTTCACTCTTACTGATACTGTTGTGAACAGATTCACCTGCAACATGTAGACTGGGGAAGATTAGGTCAAGTCAATTTGTCCCCTCTTGCTGGTTCCCTCACCACCTGCCGGAGATGCAGTCGAGAATCTATGTCCTTTAGGACTCGGTGAGCCTGACGAGCTGCTGCCGAGCACTCTTGGTAACGGACTTTGAATTTCTCCATGCAGAGAACATTCTGGGCCCTTGCCAACTTGGGGGATTCTTCTGAGTGGTGTTCGAGTAATTGAACTGGCGTCATGTCCTGAATGGCAAACTGGTGACACATGTGACATCTTTCCACTGAATAAAGGTATCCTGCCTGGCTGCAACATTCCCTGCTAAGACTCTCACTGTGGCAGTGTGATAATTGTCAGATTTCCCATTGGCGTGACCCATTGTTTGTCTGTCACTCTCTCTTCCTTTGAGAATCGTACGTTTTTCAAGGACTCTCAGCTCTGTTTCAAAATCATTGTTCTCTACTATTCTCCCCAGTATTTTGTTATATAAATAGCCCCATAAATGCCTACAGTGCAGAAAGAGGCCATTTGTCCCACCAACTTTGCACCGTCTCTCCAATGAACAACTTAACTGGGCCAATCTGCCTTATGCCCAGCAACCCACGCATTTACCATGGATAATCCACCGAACCTACATATCTTTGGGCTGTGGGAGGAAACCGGAGCATCTGAAGGAAAGCCACCCAGGCATGGGGACAATATGCAAATTCCACACAGAATGTCAACCAAGGCCAGAATCAAGCTCTGTTCACTGGCACTCTGAGGCAGCAAGGCTAACCACTGTGCAATCCTTCTGCACATTGATATCTTAAATCTTTTTCTTCCTCAGTCTCTGAACTGTATGAGTTCTCTTCATAGTTGGTTACAACCTTCATCTCGACATTTTTTTATTCTTTCATAGGGTATGGGCGTCCCTGGCACGGCCAACATTCATTGCTCGTGGCAAGTTGCTCTTGAACTGAATGACTTGTCTGGCCATTTCAGAGGACAGTTAAGATACAACTGCATGCTGTGGTTCTGGAGTCACATGTATGTCCGGCCGGGGTAGGGTTACAGATGTCCTTAGCTAAAGGATATCAGTTAACATGTTTCTTTTTAACAAAAATCAATTATGGTTTTATGGTCGACGTTACTGAGGATTATATTCTTTGTGTCATACGGTGCAAGGTGCGAGATGTACCCAGTGTTGCTCCACATGCAGCAGGGAGAACCCATTCTCTGCTCAGGTGCTCTGGCAGTAATCCGGGTCACCTTCTGCTTAATGTGGAGATCCAAAACAGCTTGGGTCGCCGGGATTTGGTGGTAGAAGTCTCTCGAGAAAGAGGGGAAATGAATCAAATGTCACCATTATCCTGATGGCCACTCTGCATCGGGGGTGCACTGAAACCCGATATGCAAACACTGAGGCCCTGATTTTACCATTTTCATTCTAAGCGCTGAATCTGGACACAATTCAGATCCGACTTGGAAATCTGTTCCCAGGCGCCCCCATATGCACTCAGCCTGAAAAAAACATGGCAGGTCCCATTCGCGCTGTGGGCGGGGCTAAGCACACCCGAAATGATCGGAGATCTGAACTGCGTATGTACAGTTAGAAAACAAATTTGAAAAAGCGCACCCATGTCAGATTGCTCCTGGGCCGCAGAAAGCAGTGAAAGCAGCCCGGGAGCGAAAAGCGGGAGCAATGGACCCACACAGACATCACTGTCACCCTTGTCCACCCACCCCAACCCCCCACTACCCAGACCGATCGTGACCCCCTGCCCCCTCCCCCCCTCCCTCCCCACCGATCGCCCGCAGAATGGCAGTGGACCCCCCTGAACCCCCTGAACCCCCTCCCCCAACACCAGAGATCCATCTGCCCCCCCACCCCACCAGTGAGCGATCGGCCCTCCCCCCCCCCCAACCAGAGATACATCTTACCCGTCTCCCTCCTTCACCTCTCCCCTCCCCCCCACCCCAGAGAATGACCTGGCCTCTCTCCCCCCCCGCCCCCTCAGAGAATGGTCTGGCCTCACTCACCTGCCCCCAGAGAATGGTCAGGCCTCACTCACCCCCAGCCCCCTCCCCGCGGAACATCTGACCTGCCTCCTCCTCCCTAACCAGAAGACAACGATCAGCCCTCCCTCTCCCCCACCACCAGAAAACGATCAGCCCTCCCTGCCCCCCCCCCCCCCCCCGCCCCCCACCACCAGACAACGGTCGGGCCTTCCTCCCTCCCCACCAGAGATACATCTGGCCTGACTCCTCCTCCTCCCCCTCCAACCAGACAATGATCAAGCCTCACTCTGCCCCTCCCCCAAACCAGAGAATGATCTGACCCACCTCCCTCCTCCCCCCTCGCCCCACCACTGATCTGAGTCACAGAGCCGTTGGAAACTCGATAGAACATAGAACATAGAAAGCCACAGCACAAACAGGCCCTTCGGCCCACAAGTTGCGCCGATCACATCCCCACCTCTAGGCCTATCCATAGCCCTCAATCCCATTAAATCCGATGTACTCATCCAGAAGTCTCTTAAAAGACCCCAACGAGTTTGCCTCCACCACCACCGACGTCAGCCGATTCCACTCACCCAGCTTGCTCTTCAGCAGCTGGAGCGCCCAATTCAGACTTTTATCCAGCAGGTTTATTTTGGCGCGATTCCAGATCGGCGAACACGGCGGTAAAGGGGGAAATGCTGATAAAGTTGGGTGGGCAGTTCATTAATTCAATTGAAATACATGCAAATGCATTTTGTTGTAGGTAAAAAGATACCTCTGAGAATGTTAGTGAGTCAAAGTACAGTGGCTTTATTACAAAAGCTTTTGGGAGAGATCTGGCACCTTAACAGCAGACACCAAACTTCTCTCCGAATACAACAAAGTGTGGATATTTATACATTATAGTTCCCAGTACCAGTCACGACGCAAACACTGGTCTGATCACGAATCACATTGCATCTGGTAGCCTCTGGTCACAAATCAGTCTTTGGTTTCACAGCCCTTCCGGCGGCGTCGGCAGCTTTTCCCTTGAAGTAACTGGTGCGGTCGCGGCTGTCCCAGCGGGCGTCTTCCTTTCAAACAGCCGTTATCGCACTTTACCATCTGCAGCTGTTTCCTTTGTTTAACTAGCACACAAGCCTGCAGAAACAGGTAAGACTTGCAACATCTGCAAAATAACATTTACATTTGACTGTCCATCTTTATGAAAATGAAAGTTAAAGAATGAAAGACATGAACAAATAAGGAAAACATGAATAAATAATTTATATTGATGCCAGGAGCAGTTTAAGCCTGGGGAAATCAGCCATGAAGAAGGGCTATGTTTGTGATATATTCGAGGTACAAAATTCATGAACCCTTTCCCTTCTTCAATTTAAATCGCCGTTGCACCTGTTTTGGGCACGAATCCGATCGCCACCATTCCTGGGTTTTGGTAAAGTGGCCATCTGCGCGGATGCGGGCGCGGATCGCATTAATGGCCTCACACCCGACTGTACCACGTTTTCATGCCCAAACACGGGCGCGACGCAAAGGTAAAATGGGGCCCTGAATGTAGCAATGACCACACAATCCAGGCAATTGTCCAGGCAACGTAACACAAAGAGAGGGCACAGAACAGAGCCAAGACAGCAGAGAATATCTCAGGATAAACAGGGGCTTTGAAGATTCAACTCATTGTGAAGTGTTCATTAAAGGGAACACATCTCCAAGATTTTACCTGAGCATTTCTTTGGTACTTTGATATAATGGATATTGTCTACCTAAGTTGAAGAAAACTGATGGACTGTGTTCCCTATAACTTCAGTTTGAAGAAAGGAATTGTGCCACTATTTTTTGCAGCCTCAGCTGCTATTAAGCTGGTTTGTTTAAATTGTCGAGAAGCTCCAATAAATTAAAGTTTACAGAATTAGTTGAAATAAAAATTAAAGAAGTTTGAAAACTAAATATTGAGGATTTAGATAAAAGAGGGCTCACTAAGATTGCAGCTATCTGGAGGGGTTTTGATATGCGAAGTAGCTCAGAAGCAAACAGATATTTACTTAAATGGCGTGGCGAACAATAGATTTTCTTATTTTTGATATTAAATTTGCAGAAGAGATTAATTCAAAGTGGAGTCATAAGAAACATTTCCAACTTATATGCTGGAAACCTGGCTTTGAAGGCGAGTCATCGATATAGAACAAGATCAAAAGGGAAATATGATATATCAGTAGATGGGTGGCTCTGTACTGAGTGAAAAGTTGCAGAGGAGAAGGAAGTCAAACAGCTGGAAAACAGATACGACCGTGGCCATACCAAGCTGGAAAATGGAACTCTCCCACAAGGCAGAATGTTCTTATGGGTTATGGGGAGCGGGCGGCTAAGTGGAACTAAACCACTGTCAGATCAGCCATTATCTTATTGAATGGCAGGGCAGGCTCGAGGGGCTAGATGGCCTACTCCTGCTCCTATTTCTTATGTTCTTATGTTCTTAGAATTCTAGGCATGGAGCTGGTAATTTGAAAACCCCAGAGAAAAACAAACACTGAACCAAAGAAAGGCTTCCTAAACTGAAAGGTAGCTCGTGGGTGGTAACTATTTACTGCATTTATCTCATCGTGGTATATTGTATGGGATTGTTTTGCGACAAGGGACATTTCTCACAATTCAGGAACGTAAAGAGATGCTAATAGGGTTAATTCCAGAATATAGAGTGTCTGTGCATGTATGTGTGCGTGCGTGTGTGTGTATGTTTGTGTGTGTTTCTGTGTGAGAGTATTTGTGTGTGCGTGTGTATGTGTGCTTGTGTATGAGAGAGTTATTGCGTGTGTGTGTGTGTGTGTGTGAGAGAGGGAGTGTGTGTAATGATTATTGTAGTTAATTGTAACCTTGTTTTGCATGGTGACTTTTCTTTGTGTGATTTTACATGCTGATAGAAATTCTTTCTTTTAAATGGTGACCACAAGACTTGACCCATTTCTTTAATGATTGGTAATCTTCTGTCACATTATACCAGCTTGAAAATCCATCCTCAACAAGAGGCACTCCAAGTTGCTCTGTCAGGTTCTGGGATACCCTCATATCTAAAATCACTGTGTTTCTTTAACAAAGTATCCCAAGTACATTGAGAAGTCAGGATGAAGGCAGGTGTGTTCTGTAAGAGGGTAGGATGGAGCTGGCAACATCATGAATAGGATTGTGTGTTTGGATAGCTCCCGGGGACAGATGGAAAGTCAGGGGCATCCAACAGTCAGTGAGGTGGATGAGTGGTCAGCTGGAGCATGCAGCATCACCGATTGGTATTCACACTAGCAGGGTGTGAAGTGCAATAAAGGTTTAGGAGCGCCTTCGGACAGGTGAGGTATAGTCATGAGGTCGGAAAGGTAGTTGGGCACATGGAAAGGTAGTAAGGGCTTGGGAGGGTAGCTGGGAGATAGGAGAAGCAATCTGGGGTTGGGAGGGCACTCAGGTTAGGTGTAGGTGTGTGTGTGTTTTGGAGGAGGTCGGGGGTAACTCTTATTCGGATTTGGGTGGTCTTGGCCTGGCATCTAGTCATGACTGGGCGGAGTTCATGACTGGGTGGGGTTAGGCAGGTGGCTAGATGCGCAGGGGTGTCTTGTGATGGGTTTAATGTGGTTGAGCATTCTATTGACCCAGGACTTGGATTTGGTTTCAATGTTTCTAACTTTTGGTCGGTAACTTGTTCTTGTAGGATGGTCAGAACCATCCAAAGCTCCAAATTAAATCTTCTTAATTAATTATTCTTCCCAATAATTGCCCATCGGGAGTTTAAACCTTTTGGGCAAAGCCCCCGGTGGCCTTTGTGTGGGGAATTCCGGGGGGAGGGAGACTGCAGAACATCTACCTCCCAGGATTGACCCTCCAGAGTTCAAAGGTTTTGGTCACGGTGAGTGTAATTCTTAATGCAGCCAGGATTGTTTACTACGCTGTTCTCGCCGCACCCTGAAAGCCACACTCAGTTCCATGCGCCACCACATGAAGACGCTCGACATCTCGGTCCAGCAACACCGTCTTACTCTCTATCAAAGCTGTCCCTGTCGGCAGTTTCATTTCATCCTCCACATCATTCGACGTCTTAACAAAAAACTTTTCCTGTTTCTTGCAGATGTTAAGGAATGCAAGCTTCAACAACTTATCAACAACACTGCCCATCCCAGGCCCTCCACCAGTCCCAATCCCTTGAACTCCATCTCTTCGAGCCCCAGCCCTTGCCGTGTCTTCACCATACCCATCCGACCTTGCCCTCTCTGAGTCTGAGTCTGCTGTTCTCAGCAAAGGACTCAGATTTGTACCCTGAGAACCCCACCTCAATGAATTCCGGGCTCGACATGATGTTGAATTCTTCTTCCATCGCCTTTGTCTCCATGCCCACTTCTTTGGGCAGGAGTCCTCGCCCCGTTCCACAGATCCTTTCACGTGCCTCCAACAATCTGCCTCCAAATAGGTACCCCCACCAGGACAATTACCTGCCCTCGATCTTTTCATTGGGAACTGACTTCGGGACATTGGCCATCTCAATTTTTCTGCCCCCCTCATCCATTCCAACCTCTCTCCTTCTGAACTTTCCTTCGCTCCCTCAGGTCCAACCCTGACATTGTCATCAAATCTGCCAACAAAGACGGTGCTGTTGTCGTCTGGTGTACTGACCTCTACCTCGCAGAGGCTGAGTGCCAACTCTCAGATATTTCCTCCTACCTCCCCCTGGATCATGATGACACCACTGAACATCAAGCCATTATGTCCAACACCGTCACTGACCTCATTTCCTCTGGATGCCTTCCCCCCACAGCTTCCAACCTCATAGTCTCCCAACCCCGGACAGCCCACTTCTACCTACTTCCCAAAATCCACAAAAAGAACTGTCCTGGTCGGACCATTGTGTCAGCATGCTCCTGACCCACTGAACTTATTTCCTCTTACCTTGACTCCATCCTCACTCCCCTGGTCCATTCCCTCTCCATCTACATCCGGGATTCCTCTGATGCCCTGCGTCATATTGACTGCTTCCAGTTCGCAGGCCCTAGCCGCCTCCTATTCACCATCGATGTGCAATCTCTCGACACCTCCATCCCACACCAGGACAGCCTGAGAGCTCTTCGCTTCATTCTTGAAAAGAGGCCTGAACAATTCCCATCCACCACCACTCCCCTCCGCCTGGCTGAAATCGTTCTATCTCTATCAAATTCTCCTTTCACTCATCCCATGTTCTCCAAATCAAAGGTGTAGCAATGGGTACCTGAATGGGTCCTAGCTACGCTTGTCTTTTTATGGGGTATGTGGAACATTCCTCGTTCCAGGCCTACATGGGTCCGCTCCCACAATTTCTTTACCAGTACATCGATGACTATTTTAGTGCCACTTCATGCTCTTGTCCTGACCTTGAAAAACTCCTCAACTTTTCTTCCAGTTTCCACTCCTCCATCGCCTTCACCTGGTCCATCTCAGACACTTCCCTTCCCTTCCTTGAACTTTCTGTCTCCATTTCCATCAATAGACTATCTACCAATATCCGTCACAGGCCCACTGACTTCCACAGCTACCTGGACTACAGCTCTTCACACCCCACATCCTGTAAGGACTCCATCCCTTTCTCTCAGCTCCTTCGCCTCTATCGCATTTATTCTGATGATGCTGCTTTCCAAAGTGGTGCTTCTAATATGTGCTCCTTTTTCCTCAACTATGGATTCCCATCTACAGTTGTCGACAGGGCCCTCAACAGCGTGCAGTCCATCTCTCGCGCCATGACCCTCAGCCCCTCCCCTCTCTCCCAGAACAAGGATAGAGTCCACCTTGTTCTCACATTTCACCCCTCCAGCCTCCGCACGCAAAGTATAATCCTCCACCATTTTCGCCATCTCCAGCGTGATGCCACCACCAAACACATCTTCCCTTCACTCCCTCTGTCAGCATTCCGCAGAGACCGTTCCCTCCAGCAAACCTAGTCCACTCCTCCACTATACCCTCTTCCGTCACTCATGGCACCTTCCCATGCAATCGCAGAAGGTGTAACACCTGTCCCTTTACCTCTTCTATGCTCACCATCCAAGGTCCAAAACATTCACTCCAGGTTAAGCAGTGTTTCACTTGCACCTTTTTCAATTTGGTGTATGGCATTCGCTGCTCTCAATGTGGTCTCCTCTATATCGGAGAGACCAAGCGTAGACTGGGTGATCGCTTTGCTGAGCACCTTTGGTCTATGCATAATCAGGACCCTGACCTTGCTGTTGCTTGCCATTTTAACAAACGATCCTGCTCCCATGTCCACATGTCTGTCGTTGGCTTGCTGCAATGTTCCAGTGAAGCTCAACGAACACTGGAGGAACAGCATCTCATCTTCTAGCCAGGCACTTTGTACTTTACCCCACCTTGGCCCCCATTGTTTTCATTCTATTTTATTTATTTTTAAAATTGTTCTCTACCTTTTATTTCTTTGTTGTCTTTCTTCATTTTTCTCCGCCCCCCCCCCCCCCCCCGCCACTCTTTCCCCCCACTTCACCCCCTTCCCTTACCTTTCCTTCCTCCCACTTCCCCTTTTCTACATTGTACCTCTGGCCCATTCCCCCCTCCCCCTCCCCCAATATCTTCATCTGGCACGGCTTACAACTTCTTTGCCATTTGGCCATTCACACCCTTTATTCTCTCTGTGGACAGCTATTAGCAGTCTTTTCCCCTGGTGTCTATGGCTATGACTCATCTTTCATTCCCTCCCCTGCAGTACAAATATCTCCTACTTTCTATGCCTTTTAGCTTTGACAAAGGTTCTTCTGCTCTCGAAACTTAAGTTCTTTTTTCTCCTTACAGATGCTGCCAGACCTGCTGAGATTTTCCAGCGTTTTCTCTTTTGGTTGTTTACTATGTGTTGTCCAATCACAGAATCACATCTAATGTTGGATACTATATTTTGACTTTGGAAAGGTGGAATATGATCAGTCCCGTTACTGTTGCGAACAGACGAAGGGGGGTGCTGTTTGATATAATCCACCAGTCATTGGGCATATGCCCTACATACCGAGCACCGCACCAGCACAGTATTCATGTATTACATTATTCACGTTTGCAATAAGCCAAGCATCTTTTTGGCTTGACAACATAATTTTGTTAGCAGTGCATGGCACTATTGCTCCTGATTTAATGCAATGGTTTTCTTCAACTGTTGCAGAGATTGTTCAGAGACAATCACCTTCCAGAGTAATGTGAGGGATGGAAGGCACTGCTCAGAACCGAAAATGGCAGCCTAAGACCCATTCATGAGTATTTGTTGTATGCAGAAAGAGAGCAATTTGATGTGAGAATAAGTGAGCGTGGGGAAAGGGAGAACAGGTGAGACTGAGAGGACAGTGCATGAGGGAGAGAGCATGAGGGAGCAAGCAAGTAGTAGAGTGAGAGAGGCGGAGAGCGTGAGAGTGCAGGAAAGCACAAAGGACTGTGAGGTAGAGAGAAAAAGAGAGACAGAGAATGAAAGGAGCAAGTGATTTGGAGGTGTGGAGAATGGGTGAGTTGAGAGCAGATGAATGTGAGTGGGAGAGAATGGCAGAGCATGAGATGAGTAGACCAAGGGAATTGGATAAAATGGGGGAGAACAGTAGCTTGAGACAGTGAGAGAAAAAGCAAGCGAGAAGCCCGGAACACGAGGACGCGAGAGGGTGAGACACTCAGAGAGTGAGAGAGACTGAGGCAGTGAGTGAATGAGTGTGGGAGAGTGACTGTACTGAGTGTGAGGGCAGGATATTAAGAGAGCAAAGGAACAGGAACAACTGAGAGAGACTGAGACGTTGAGAGATTGAATGTGGGAGAGTGAGAGTGAGAACATGAACTGCACGCTGGACTGGGACAGTGAGAGCATGAAAGCTGGAGAGAGTGACAGACGGACAGAGAGAGAGAGAGGGAGAGAAAGAGAGAGCACTTAGGAGAGCAGGAGAGTGAAAGTTTAGAGCAATGAAAGAAAGTTGAATGCCAGAGAACAGGAGGGAGTTGGTAAAAAAAGGAGCATGAAAAAAGACATGGGTTTAGAAGAATGAATGTGACAGCAGTAAAGCAAGAGGGCAAGAGAGTGAAGTGAGAAATCGAGGAAGACCGCAGGAGAGATTTCGAGAAGTTTGAGAGATCACAAGAACAGGAGGGTCCAGAGAGGATGAGGCGATGATAGAGGGTGAGATAATGTTTTGAGGATGAGATAGCGATTAAGGTTGAGATAGTGATGGATGATGAGATAGCAATTGAGGGTGAGATAGCAATTGCGGGCAAGTTAGTGAAAATGGATGAGGTGGCTTGAGCAAGTGAGTTAGTGATAGAGTGCCAGATAGTGAAAGAAGGCAAGACAGTGGTAAAGCATCAGATAGTGAGAGCGGATGACATAGCAATGGAGTGTGAGACAGAAAGAAAGAGTGAGAAAGTAAGTGAGGCTGTGATAGAAAGTGAGGGTGATAGAGTGTGAGATAGCAATAGAGGGCGAATTATTGAAAGATAGTGTGAGCGGATGAGAGAGCAAGAGAGGATGAGATAGTGAGAGAAGAGGTGGGGCTTGATAGTGAGAAAGGGCGAGATAGCAAAAGAGTACGAGTTAGTGAGAGAGGGCAAGATTGCAATAGAAAATATGATAGCGATGAAAGATGATTTAGCGAGAGTGGCTGAGATAGCAAATGAGTGCAAGTTCGTGGTAAAAGGCGAAAAAGTGGTAGAGGGCAAGATAGCGATAGAGTGCGAGGTGGGAATAAAGGATGGGATAGTGATAGTGTGAGGTAATGATAGAGCGCGAGCTCGCAAAAGAGGGCAAGATAGTGAAAGAGTGAGATAGCGATAGAGGGCCTAGAAAGCGATAGAGGGCCACATATAGAGTGTGGGCAAGAGAGTGGGAGAGGGCGAGATGGCAAGGAACTGTGAAATAAAGTAAGAGAGGACGAGATATCGGTAGATGGTGAAATAGTGATAGAGGGCGAGAGAGCAAGAGAGGCCAAGAGAGTGAGATAATGAGAGAGCCCATGAGACGGTATAAAAGTGAGAGAGCATCAGAAAGTGTGAGAGAGCTTGAGTGGGCATCATAATGAGAGAGTGCTAGAGCACAAGCTAGTGTTAGTAGGAGAGGGTGAGACTGCAAGGAGATGGGAGAACACAAAACAATGTGCGATGGCAAGATAGCGAAAGGGTGAGAGTTTACAAGAGGAGAGAGCGGAACAGGAGAGGAAAATGACAAGTAACTGTAAAAGGACATGGTAAAGGAAGGTGAGAGAGCACAAAAAGACAAGCAATGTAATCGAAAGAATCTGAGAGGGCAGGTGGGCAAGGGAACATCTGAGAGCAATATGGTATGATAGCAGTACTATAAGATAGCAAAAGAGGGTGAGATAGAAAATTAATGATGGCAAAGTGGACAAGAGGGCACGGGTGTGCCAGAGAGTGCACAAGAGGAAGAGAATGCACAAGAGCAAGAAATCATGAGTGGACAAGGGAGGCAAGTGGGAATGAGAAGGCGAAAAGACAAGAGGGCATGAGTTGGCAAAAGAGCACAAATGGGCAAGAGAGCACAGGTACCAAGGGAGTGGGCAAGGGCAAGATAAAGTGAGTGGGCAAGGGAACATGTGTGAGCAAGAGAGCATGATTGAGCAAGAGAACGTGTTTGGGCAAGAGAGTGCGAGAATGCAAGGAAGCATAGGTGTCCAAGAGAATGCGAGTGGACAAAGGAGCATGAGTGGGCAACCGAGCATGTGTGGGCAAGAGAGGGTGAGAGGGCAAAAGAGCACAATTGAGCAAAAGAGCGTGAATGGGGAAGAGAGGGCCTCAATGCAAGAGAGTGCAAGTGGTCAAGACAGCACAAGTGGACAACAAAGTGTGAGTGGGCAAGAGAAGGCAATATCGCAAGAAAACTGAAATGGGCAACAGAATGTGAGTGGGGAAGGTAGCACGAGTGGGCAATGCAGCACGACAAGGAAAGAGAACGTGAATGGGGAAGAGATGGCAAGAGGGCGAGAGAGCATGAATAGGCAGGAGAGCACAGATGGGCAAGAGGGCACTAAAGGGCAAGAGAGCAGAAGTGGGAATGTGAGTGTGAGAAGGAAGGAGAGTGCAAGTGGGCAAGAGAGTGCGAGAGAGTAAGATAGCATGAGTGGACACGATAGTGCAAGATGGCAGGGCGGCGTGAGTGGGAAGGAGAGCATGAAATGGCAAGATAGTGCAAGTGGGAAAGGGAGTGTGAATTGGCAAGAGTACACAAGAGGGCACGAGATGGCAAGAGAGTGTGGGAGTGCAAGCGAACATCAGAGGGCAAAAGAGCATGAATAGATAAGGGGGTGAGAATGCAAGAGAGCACGAGTGGGCAAGGTAGGGTAAGATGGCAAGAAAGTATGAGTGAGAAAGTGGGCACAAGAGGGCAGAAAGGGCACAAGTGGATAGGAGAGCCTGGGTGCGCAACGGCGTGCGGAAGGGCAAGAGAATATGAGTGGGCAAGAGTGCATGAAATGGTAAGAGACGATGAGTTGGGAAGGTGAATGGGCACGAGAGATTGCGGGAGCATGAGAGCACAAGAGGGCATGAGAGCATAGGTGTGCAAGAGGGCTTTAGATGGCAATAGAGCGTGAGAGGGCAGGAGAATATGAGGAGACATGAGAGTGCAAGAGTATAGTGGAAAAAAGAGGGCAAGAGATCAAGTTGATGAGAGGGCGAGGGAATGAGAGGGCAAAAGTTGAGACAGCAAAGGGTTGAGCTGGTAAGGGTTTAGAGAAGGCAAGGCGTTGAGATGGGGAGAAAGCTAGATAGAGGTAGGGAGTGATATAGAGAAAGTGGGATAGTGAGATTTTGAGATAGAAAGAGGGCGAGATAACGGGCTAATTTCTTTACCCATCATCTTCAATTGGTGTTTTCTGGCTTCCGATCATTCTGCCAATGTAAACAATCTCTCCCAATCAACGTTGTTGAGGCGTCTCACCATTTTCAAAACTTCTACGCATTCTCCCCCGAATCAGAGAAATAATAGAAACCCTACAGTGCAGCAAGAGGCCATTCGACCCATCGAGTCTGCACCGACCACAATCCCACCCAGGCCCTACCCCCATATCCCTACATATGTACCCGCTAATCCCTCTAACCTACGTATTTCAGGACTCTCAGGGGCAATTTTTAGCATAGCCAATCAACCTAACCCGCACATCTTTGGACTGTGGGAGGAAACTGGAGCACCCGGAGGAAACCCACGCAGACACGAGGAGAATGTGCAAACTCCACACAGACAGTGACCCAAGCCAGGAATCGAACCCAGGTCCCTGGAGCTGTGAAGCAGCAGTGCTAACCACTGTGCTACCGTGCCGCCCCTTTGGTCGGTGTCGTTACAAGCTTGAGGGATTTGGAGGCCAATGGGTGTTTGGAATGGCCTCACTCGGCAGAGCAGGAGTAAAAGAACCACAGCTTGCTTACAGAAACGGTAAGATCCCTGAATTCTGCTTCTTTTGGACCGACCAATCAACCCCAGCATGACTTGATACTGAGTGCCCTGTTGATAAGACGAAGCGTCAGATCAAGGCCAAGATGAGATCAATGCACTTTCTTGACAGCTTGGATCTTGTTTGTCTCCCTTATGGGGTGTCTATATACGCTGCAAGAAAGGATGTCCCGAGGCATGGTACATTGGGGAAACTATGCAGACGCTGCGACAACGGATGAATGAACACCGCTCGACAATCACCAGGCAAGACTGTTCTCTTCCTGTTGGGGAGCACTTCAGCGGTCACGGGCATTCGGCCTCTGATATTCGGGTAAGCGTTCTCCAAGGCGGCCTTCGCGACACACGACGGCGCAGAGTCACTGAGCAGAAACTGATAGCCAAGTTCCGCACACACGAGGACGGCCTCAACCGGGATATTGGGTTCATGTCCCACTATTTGTAACCCCCACAGAGTTTCACTGGCTGTCTTGTCTGGAGACAATACCCATCTTTTTAGCCTGTCTTGATGCTCTCTCCACTCATGTTGTTTTGTTTCTTAAAGACTTGATTAGTTGTAAGTATTCGCATTCCAACCATTATTCATGTAAATTGAGTTTGTGTCTTTATATGCTCTGTTTGTGAACAGAATTCCCACTCACCTGAAGAAGGGGCTTGCAGCTCCGAAAGCTTGTGTGGCTTTTGCTACCAAATAAACCTGTTGGACTTTAACCTGGTGTTGTTAAACTTCTTACTCCCTTATGGGGGCCAGAGATCAGATTGAATTTAAGTTTGTTTCTTTAAGCAAGCAAGTAAATGGATTAAAGGCTCACCCAGTCCACTCTGTAACTTTAAAAGAGGAGTGCAACTTTGAGCTCGTTAGAAACTTTCTGAATTAATGAGATGAATTAAAACCACTGCTCCCTCACAGCGCTTGGTACCCAGATTCAATTCCAGCCTTAGGTCACTGCCTAGGTGGCGTTTGTACATTCTCCTGTGTCGGTGTGGATTTCCTCCGGGTGCTCCGGTTGTCTCCCATGGTCCAAACGTGTGCAGATTAGTTGGATTGGCCATGCTAATTTGCCCTCTGGTGTCCCAAGGTATGCCCGTTGGACGGATTAACCATGGGAACTGTATGAGGATAGAGCGGGGGAGATGGCCTGGCTAAGATACCCTGTCAGAGAGTGCGTGAAGACTCGATGGGCCAAATGGCCCCCATATGCACTGTAGTAATTCCACGATATAATAACGATGATCTGATTCTAGAATACAAAGTGACAAAAGAATAGCAGTTCTGGAACAGATTTAGTAAGATAAAAGCAGGATAGAGTTAATCTGACATTCAACTTCAGGCTGCTATTTACAGTACAAGCTATACCCTCTCATGTGGATTCTGGATGGCAGAAAACTTTCTGTTATGTCTTGCTCCACTGTCTTTCGGGATTTAACCTGTCCTGCATGCTGTTATATTTAAAAAAACCTTAAACATGTCCCTAATCTCAGTAAGTAGTCTCACAACACCAGGTTAAAGTCCAACAGGTTTATTTGGTAGCTGATGAAGGAGCGGCTCTCCGAAAGCTCGTGTCTAACCCAGTCCAAAGCCGGCAACTCCAGATCATGTCCCGATTGTGTTAGCCAGCACCAAACTCCCCACCTCCCCTCGCGCCCACTATCTACCCCTTGCTGGCTTTCCCGAGGCGACCAATTACAACTGCCGTTGTACATTTTATTACACAATTACAGGATGCTGATTCAATCAGAGCTGTAATCACATCAACAGCATTGAGCTGCCTGTGAACGCAGCCACATCACTCAGCTCCTGTAGATGCATTCACATCACAGATCACAAGAGACACAAGCCTGGTTTCAAAGCAGTATTAATGCAGATTTGACAGTGCAGAAAAATACGTAGATGAAGGAAATGCCACTCTGCCCCCCGCCCCGTAATTCTAACAGCCTGCATCGACACACAGAGAACATAACCTTGGTATTGTGCCAGTTACAGATTCACATTAAAAGCGATTAGCAGATACACCACAGCAGTGCTCACGCAGAGGCTCGACTCTGTAATCCCAGAAAACTGCCTCCAACTGGAACAGATTCTAACCGAGCCTCGTGTGTCTTCAATCTGAACTCCCTCCGCTGTCACTGCCGGACTCGTTACTGCCACTGTCACTTGATGCCGTTGTGGTGGTCGGAGGCACGGTTGTGGTGGTCGGAGGCACGGTTGTGGTGGTCGGAGGCACGGTTGTGGTGGTCGGAGGCACGGTTGTGGTGGTCGGAGGCACGGTTGTGGTGGTCGGAGGCACGGTGGTTGAAGCTTGAGTGGGGGTTTGTGGTGTTCATCCATTTCAGAGTTAGGGGAAAACAAAGAAAACAATTTGGTTAAGTATGTCTTTGCTCTCCCGCGCAAAAGCCCGCACTTCGATATAAATTTGACACTAACTCTCGCAGGCAACTTTTTATGTAGCCTGCAAATTAATGTTTTTGTAACAACCCAGAGGTTTCCTTCAACGCCATGTCACAGTATTAGGTTGAAAACGTCTGGGAGAAAATGTCTGGGAGAATATCCCAGGCTAAATATATTTGCTGCTGGAGAGAGGGAAAATTCTGCTCAATAAGGAGAAGGGTATGCAATAAATATGTTTCAAATAATACAATGTTTTCTTAGAATACATAAGGAGAAATTCATTTTGGCTAATTAAATCAGGCATTGTACAATGATTCGGATTTAGTTCACAATTTCATAGCAGACAGACCTGTGCAGGAAAATGATGATGACAACGCAATTACATTCTATATTAATTTTGAGAGCGACATCTTTCAGTCCAAATCAACTCATATTTATATTGCGTTTGAGGGTGTTGAATCTTAATCGTAAGAAGATAAATTCCAAATTAGTGATCAAAGATGAAAGGAAATTACTGCGGCTGCTGGAATCTGAAACAAAAACAGGAAATGCTGCGAAAATCTAATCAGACCTGACAGCATCCGAGAAAAGACAATTGAACCAACGTTTCGAGCCTGTGTGACCCATCGTCAGAGAACTGATTGTGATTTATTGACCGAATAGACTATCATGGTGAATGATAGATAAACTGCGGGAAAATCTCATAGGAAAAAACACGCCTTTAACTTAAATCGCTCAATTGGGACAGAAATCTGCGCAAGGTCCATCCTTGTCTTATCCGAAGAAGTTAAGAGTCATATAATATTGCAAGGCACCATCATGTGACGAAGAATTATGGAGAAATTGAGGATTTCAAATGTTTTAGGAACCAGCAGTTAGTGATTACAACAACATTGATGCAGCGGGAAGAAATATGAGAGTCAAGTGAAACTAGCCTGAAGTGTAAGAAACAATTTTAAAAGTTTGGTTAATGGATACCGAACAATATTGAGCATTTCTAAAATGAGTGTTGGTCCCTTAGAAAGACAGACGGGATCAATTAACAGGAGTGCGGGGTCTTGGGGGGGGGGAGGGATTGGGGTAGTTGGGAGGGGGTGGGCGGATCGATGCCAGCATGGATGAAGAAGTTGCTGAGCTTTTCCAGCATTTTCTGCTTTAATTTCAGATTTCCAGCAACAGATGTCATTTGTTTTATTTTATTTAAATTATTTGTTTTCGATGGGATATGGACATTGCTAGTTAGACCATTGCCACTTGACCTGGACTTGTTAGGCTATTGAAGACACTGTTATGAGCGAAATTCTGCTGTCGCCTGTCAGCCAAACGATGGAAAGTGGTCATTTGGTTTTCTTCTGAAGGGCACAAATGCACCATATTGAGAGTAGGTCTGTATTTCCAGATTTATTCAGTGAATTGGAACTTCGTGAGCTGCCGTGGTAAGATTTGAGCTCAACAATGAGTGTAAGTATCATAATGTAATTACCATGACCAGAGAAAAATTATTGGGAAAATTTAAAACAACTAGGCGCAAATTTCCAGGACCTGATGGCTTAACGGATTTTTTAAAAAGATGTAGCTGCAGAAATAGTGGAAGCAGGGGGTCATGAATTTCCAGCATTCGCTTGAACCTGCAACATTGTCAATGATGGAAAGACATGATCAATTGTAAATAGAGGGAGCAATTAGGGAACGAGAGGCTCGTTAACCCGGCATAAATCTTCCAGAAAAAAATGACACCATCTATTTTTAAAGAATTCTCAGCAACAAACTTAAAGTGTCACAGACAGGAACAGAGTTGGAGAAGCTCAGCAGGCTGGGCACCATCTATGAGGAGAGAAAACGGATTTAACAGTTTGGGTCAATTTGGTTTTTCATCAGAGCTAAAAAGATGGAGAAATGTGATATATATTAAGCTGAAATTGTGGAGATTGCAACAAGATGTAACTCCTTAATTATAAAGGATAAAACGGCCTGCGGTGGGCGGGAGTGGTGCGTGTGCGTCTGTGTGTGTGTG
Organism: Mustelus asterias; assembly: GCF_964213995.1. Lineage (NCBI taxonomy): Eukaryota > Metazoa > Chordata > Chondrichthyes > Carcharhiniformes > Triakidae > Mustelus > Mustelus asterias. The sequence continues at coordinate 8,832,987 of NC_135820.1, forward strand.
CGTTGCGCAGGAGGGGGCGAGAAGCTGGTTATTGAATTGAGACAATAAATACGCGGGGTATTTATATGCAAATGGGTGTCCTTGGTGATGGGGCTCACGGTGTCCACTGTTACATTGAGGTCTCTACAATTAATTGGCGCCACAAGGGTCGGGCTGCGTTATCAGTTCCTCAGAATGACATTTTAAGCTATGTTTGATTTGCATTGTTTGTTTTACTTAAGGGTCGGTTACGTTCCTGACATCGTTTAATGGTTCATTTCAGCCCAGCTGGTACCAACGGTTCAGTTACAGAGTTGGGTGCAACCACATGTGTTATTCCGCTACTTTATGAAGGTGTCAAATGCTGAAGAGAGATTGACTTTCTGTCTTCTTCTTTGCCAAAAATGTTGAATAACAGGGCCTGACTTTGAAAAATGGGCCAAGATGTTTTGACTCGGGGAAAATGGGAGGCAATCTCTTCAAATGGTGAAGCATTCTCAAAGGGTTTCACAGAGTTGGAATGGATGAATGTGTCTCCCTGACTGCGGAGTCAATAACACGGGGTCAACTTTTCAGGGAAGGGAATCTGGGCGGCATTGTGGCATAGTGGTTAGCACTGATGCCTCACAGGGCCAGGGGCCCAGATTCAATTCGACCTTGGGTGACTGTCTAAGTGGACATTCTCCCTGCGTCTGTGTGGTTTTCTTCCAGGTAATCTGGTTTCTTCCCACAGTCCAAATATGTGCAAGTTTTTTTTATTTTTTTATACTTTTCCAATTCAATCAAATCAAGTCCAATTCAGAGTCTCAACAAGTTGAGACATTTCCGATCCAAGCTGACAAGACAGGGTCTTCACACCTGTCTTGGGCCTGATCTACATGAGCCAAGCTGATTGGAGAAGGGGGAGGTTGCCTCCTCCAAGGCTTGATCTCATTTGCATCTTAGCCAAAAGGCTGAGATGCCACTTTTAAAAATTGCTTCATATGAATATGAAGCTTAAATGCAACCCAATGACCTCGACCAAGTGCAGCATCCAATCCATACTACACTTGATCTTAGCCAAAAGGCCGAGAAGCGATAGTCCAAATATGTGCAAGTTTTTTTTTGTTACTTTTCCAATTCAATCAAATCAAATCCAATTCAAAGTCTCAACAAGTTGAGACATTCCCGATCCAGGCTGACAAGACAGGGCGAGCGACCAAATCACCCTGTCCTGGGTCCGATCTACATGAGCGAAGCTGATTGGAGAAGGGGGAGGTTCCTCCTCCAAGGCTTGAGCTCATTTGCATCTTAGCCAAAAGGCCGAGATGCCGCTTTTAAAAATTGCTTCATATGAAACATATGAAGCTTCAATGTAACCCAATGACCTCAACCAAGTGCAGCATCCAATCCATACTACACTTGATCTTGGCCGAGAAGCAAGTTAGCTATATTGGTCATGCTAAATTGTCCCTTAGTGTCCCAGCATAGCGGAGTAAGTATGTGGGACTATGATGATTGGACCTGGGTAAGATGAGCCTGTGCAGACTTGATGGGCTGAATGGTCTCCTTCTGCATTGTAGGGATTCTATGATTTCTGAATGAGATTAGGAGTAATGCAGGTTGCATATCTTTTCCATTCTTTTGCTCTCGAGGGTCCAAGATTCTTCATTGTTGAGCAGCTTCAAGGTGAACATTCAAGAGAAAATAGTTAAATATTTTACAGGATGGAGTGTAAAAAGCTATTGGGGGAATTGCAGCAAGATCGGGTGTACTGGTTTATTGGGATAAGGGGCCAAAGACGTTGCATTTCTGGATCATTCTAGGGATTGGTTGATTCAAGATCTGAGAAGGGGGAATGGACGATCAACAAATTCCCACCCTCAGGTCGTATGGGAGTGATGCACACCCAGGATACCATCTACTCTGTGGTTTCCCGTGATAGGCAGGAACCAGCACTGAGGTACACTACTTCCCGTGTTTAGCCATTACCATTTGCAGTATTGCACAGATTCGTCTCACAGCACGTGGGTAGAGGTGTCAGATTTATAGAAAAGATTGACAAATCGATCGCCTTTGCGCATAAATTAGTAGAAGCACATCCTTTGACGAAAATAGGATTTGTCCCGACTGCAAACAAACAAAATGCAGTTTACCTTTAGTACAATTGGCAGATATGACAAAAAAATCATCTTTCATTATCCAAGTGCAGTTCAAATGGTGTGAGTAAATTAGTTAGATTTGCTTGTCCATCCAGGCATTTTATATTGAGTTATTTTGTTCACCCATCTTTAGGTTTATTTCATCTATTGTGATAACTGGCTATGTCCCGTCTGACAGGCAAGAAGGAGCCATCACTGCTCTTTGCTTTCGGTCTCTTATCTGAATATGCAATAGCTCGTTCACAGCCCTTCAAACTTAATTACTAAATTGCTTCCTGGCTGTCTAAAAATGCATGGATAAAGTGGAATAGATGGATCCTACTTGGAAGGGGTTCGGGGATAGGGCTGGCGGGGTCCAGGTAAAATACTCTTTTGGAGAGTTGGTGCAGACTGGATGGCCCGAATGCCATCTTTCTGCACAGTAGTGATTCTATGGATGCCATGGTTCCTGGGCTTTGACCTTCCTGATTTGTTTCTATATTATCCTCACTGCCTCTCTTTCCAATGTCCAGTGTCCATGGTGACATAGTGTCCACTGCTGCCTCACAGCGCCAGGGACTCGGGTTCGAGTCCGGCCTTGAGTGAATTTCTGTTTGGCCTTTGCGTGAGTTTCCCCCTGGTGCTCCGGTTTCCTCCCACAATCCAAATATTACACCAGGGGTGTGTAGGTTATGCACGCTGTCTCGGGAATAGATGATCTTTCAGAGAGTCGGTGCTCTCCGAGAGTGTGGGCTGTACTCTAGGGATGTTACATGCTCAACATCAAATATGGAAAAAATAGCAATGGTGAAACTGTGCCAGTATTAACATAGCCAGATTTAGATTAGAGTTTATTTATTAGTGTCACAAGTAGGCTTACCGTAGCACTGCAGTGAAGTTACTGCAAAATTCCCCCAGCCATCACATTCTGGCATCTATACGGATACAATGAGGGAGCATTTAACATGGCCCATGCACCTAATCAGCATGTCTTTTAGACTTTGGGAGGAAACTGGAGCACCCGGAGGAAACCCACGCAGACACGGGGAGATCGTGCAGACTCCACACAGACAGTGAGCCAAGCTGGGAAGCAAATCTGGAACCCTAGTGCTGTGAGGCAGCAGTGCTAACCACTGTGACTCCGGACCACCCAAGTTTCACACAAAACAGGTCTCACAAGCAAAAGTGAATTTAGGTTTCGGTGAAAAGCATTGGAACTTTCATGTGAAGAGCATTTGCAGCAAGAACGAGAATGGATGGCACAGGCACAGATCATTGGGTTGGATCGGGTTGCAAGGTGACCAATGTTGGTAACTAAATTGACTGATGTTTCGAAAAGGGAGACCCAGTGTTTAATGTGCTGCAGCAACACCGATAATTAAGAATGTAAAGCCAGGAATGAGGAAGAATCTGTGATCACATTGACCCGAGCCCATCCCCCCGTCAAAGTGCTGACGCAAACCCTTCCAACAGTAACATGACGAGTTGAACATTTCCCCAAAACAAAAGTTAGAGCACAAAGGTCTACTGAAAAGGACAAGGACCCCTTCTATTGAATGTAGAATATTAGCACGGCCGGAGGATTGGCTAACTGATAGAAGACAGAGAGTTGGTATGAGGGGCATTTTCAGGCTGGCAACCTGTAATTCGTGGAGTATCACAGGGATACTTGTTGGGGCCACAGCTATTTACAACATGTATTAATGATTTGGATGCTGGAAGTGAATGCACGATTGCAAAGTCTGTGGATAATTATAGGTAGCAAGGCAAGTGATGAGGGTGACACAAAGATTTTAAGGGGGATATGAACGGGTCAGGTGAGTGGGCAAACAACTTGGTTGATGGAATATCATGTAGGAAAATGTAAAGTTCCGAATTTGGTAGGAGGAATGAAGGAGCTGCATATTATTTAAATGGTGTAAGCCTGCAGAAAGCTGCAGCACAAATGGACTTGGAGTTCCTGGTGCATAAATCACATTAAAAGGTGGCATGCAATTTCAGCAGTTAACAGGGAAGCCAAATAGAAAGTTGGTTTTTACTTCAAAGGGAGTGGAGTATGAAAAATAGGCATGTCTTGATAAATCTACCAAGGCACTAATGAGACCACACCTGGAATACTGTGAACAGTTATTTCAGGGTGCTTGACAGGGTCGATGCTGAACCCTTGTGATAGAGTCGAGGACCATTGGGAGTGATCTCAGAGTAAGAAGTCGCATGCATTTAACAAAATTGATCAGCCATTTATTCTCTCAGAGCGTAGTGAATCGGTGGAATTATTTACTGTAGGCAGCTGTAGAGGTTGGGTCGTTAAGTATGAGCCAGACTGAGAGAGACAGATTTTTAATCAGCAAGCGGATCAAGGGTGGTGTGGATAATGTGGGAAAGTGGGAATTAAGGATTATATCCAACCAGCCATGATCTCCTAGAATGGCAAAGCAGACTCAATGTGCTAAATGGCCACTGCTGTTCTGACATCTATATGGTCCAGTGTCCCCTTTCGCACAATCTCATGTTCTCCTATGGCTGCAACCAGATCCAGAGGATAGCGGCATAGCCAAGTGAGGTGGGGGGAATTTACAGGATAGAAAGAGACTGCAAAGAGCTTGGAACAAATTGACTATCTCCTTCACTTACACTGCAAAAGTAAGATGGCCGAATGGACCTTTTCGGTACCATTTCTGCCAGTGGCCCACCTCAGCCTAGCTGAGCCCTGGTCAAATATGTCGGGCCAGTTAAGTCATTTTATGATGAGTGAAATGATTTTAGTTGGAATTGCCGAAAAAATGTGGACAAGCCTCAATGTTGAACAACAGGAATGGGGAGATTCGGATAGTGGAAGAAAAAATGTTACACATACACAAGCTCTGTGTGCCTGATCCAGACAAACACGCATTCTGATCGCCCACACACTTCACCACTTTCTGAGTGCTCGTGCAGTCCTTTTCATCATTGGCCAGACACTCATAACATTGCAGTCCATTCTCGGTCAGATTGGGAGGATCTGCAATGAAAAGCAAAATAAACAACAGCTGGTTGGGTGGTCACTGGGGGACCAGGTCTTCATTTGTGCGTACAAAATTTGTACAAAATTCACTTGTACAAAACTCTGGTGCGGCCGCACTTAGAGTATTGCGTACAGTTCTGGTCACCGCATTATAGGAAGAATGTGGAAGCATTGGAAAGGGGACAGAGGAGATTTACTGGGATGTTGCCTGGTATGGTGGGAAGGTCTGATGAGGAAAGGCTTAGGGTCTTGAGGTTGTTTTCGTTAGAGAGAAGAAGGTTAAGAGGTGACTTAATAGAGGCATACAAGATGATCAGAGGATCAGATAGGGTGGATAGTGAGAGCCTTTTTCCTCGGATGGTGATAGCTAGCATGAGGGGACATGGCTTTAAATTGAGGGGTGATAGATGTAGGACAGATGTCAGAGGTAGGTTCTTCACTCAGAGAGTAGTAAGGGCGTGGAATGCCCTGCCTGCAGCAGTAGTGGACTCGCCAACATTAAGGGCATTTAAATGGTCATTGGATAAACATATGGATGATATTGGAATAGTGTAGGTTAGATGGGCTTTAGATTGTTTTCACTGGTCGGTGCAACATCGAGAGCCGAAGGGCCTGTACTGAGCTGCAATGTTCTATGTTCTATGTATGGGTTCATATGCTAAGTGCCTGGGCCAGTGGCCAGTTGGGGGGAATTGAGTTGTCAGTGTGAAGCGAGCCAGTCTGTGGAGGATCAGATGGTCAGTATGGGGTTGGAGTGGTGAATTGGGTTGCCAATGGGGAAGTGCTGGTCTGTGGAAGATCAAATAGTCAGTGGCAATGGAATTGGGTTGTCACTTGTGGGCAGGGGGAGGTACGAGCAGATCTGTGGAATGGTAGGGCGGTCAGTGGGAGAGGGGGGTTCAAGTTGGTCGTGAGGCGATTGGACTGGGAGGTGAGTAGGGGATAGTGAGCATGGCAAGCTGATGGATTGTAGTGAGATGGGGTGGCGGGTGGATCAGGGGGAAGGTGGGGATCGTTGTGTCGGGAGTTAGTCAGGTATTCTGGAGAGTGGTTGTTGGTATGCGGGGGAGGGAGTGTGATGTAGGGGGAGTTTGGGGATTTTGCAGATGATTCTGGTGGGAGTCAGCAAGATCCTTCGGTGAGCAGGAGAATAGCAGTACTATATTTAGGCGGAAGGTAGAAGTGGATTGAATTATTTTAGCTTTTCAAGATTCCTTTTCTCCCCTTTTCACTCAGAGTATTGGATGGGTCCAATTCAATTGTCCATCGGACGTTTCAACTCCCCAAGGAATTCCCTCACACTCCTTGTCTGGGGAAGAGCGGGGTTTCAGTGGGGTTTCCCGAGAATGGGCCCTCGGAAAGGACAAGCTATGGGCCGCTGGAGCATCACCCAAAGGGTTCCATAGCAGGTTTGATCAAATTACGATTCACACTGAATGACTGATTCGAATTTTACGACAGGAAACCACATGCTTGATCAGAGAACTAGGTCTCAAGATGTTGAGATGGGGAAGAAGCAGGGAGCTTTGGACAGGGAGTTCACACGTTTAGGAAGCGGACAGCAGCAACAGACAGTGTCACGATGATGACGGGGAAGTACAGATAAGTAACCAATGAAATAACACGATTGCATCTGACAGAATCATAAACTGACACATTACCTGGTGTGGTCTGTGTATTACACAGATCAGTGACGCAGAACGTGCTCTGCCTCACGAAAGAAAGAAAGTCACTCTTGAAAGAAAAGGAGTCACCGTTTATCTCACATGTTTGTATTACTGTCGAGGTTTCGAGAGCCCCTGTAAAGAAACACAGTTTGGATAAATATACTTTGATAAATATTCCTCCTTTTCATGGAATTCTTTCAGTAAGATTGTGAGGTGAAAATATTTTGGTCGTGCAAGTGAGCATAGGGTGGGAAGGAAACATAAACCCCACCTGGCTGTTTCATTGCTAGAAAGCTAAGTCCGCACCAGCATGAAGAGCAGGGGCCTCTTCTTGCAGTGTCCAGCTCAATAGCAGGTTTGTGTTTTAAAATGATGGTAAGTATTGCAGGATAGTTACGGCACTTCTTCAATTAGTTTCAAATTTGCGAAAACGTTCAACATTAATACATTTTGAAAAGTCAGCCATTGGGCCAAGCTTGAGGTATCAACAGGGGTGGGCTCCTCTATCCCTAACTGTCATCCCTGGACACCCCCGCCCACCCTCTGAACCCACCCCCCCCTCCCCGCCCCATTCCCACTCCTGCCTCCTTGTTTCTGTTGATACTCTCTGCTCGGCATCCCTACCTCCCCTGTTCATCGGGCTCCCGGTTACATTTTCAACTGCTCCGCTGGGTAACACCGAGGTGTTGTCCTTTGAATGTTTTTGTTTCTATGTCAAAGCGAGATGGATTCTGATTTGGGGTGGGGAGGTTCGGGTAACTATTATCAAGGTGAGCTTGGAATGTGGGAGTTGAGGATACAATCAGATGAATCATGATGTTATGGACCGACAGAGCGTGGTCGAGGGGCCGAGTGGCCAGTTCTTGGCCAACAATTGTTCACTATTTACATTCATGGCCTGGAGGAATGAACAGAATGTAATGTTTCCAAATTTGCCGATTATACAAAGATATGTGGAAGGCCATGTTGTGATGAGGGTACTGTGATTCTGCAATGGGATGTGGATACAGTAGGCAACTGGGCGAAAACCGAGCAAATGGAGCAGAATGTGGGAAGTATGAGGTCATGCACTTTGGTCAGAAGATTAAACGGCAGATTATTATCTCAATGGAGAGCGACTGCAGGTGAGTGAAGTACAGAAGGATTTAGGCATTTTAGTTCATGAATCACAAACGCCTATCAAGCAAGTCCAACAAGCTGTTAAGAAGGCAAACGGCCTTTGACCTTTATTGCAAGTTGGCGTTAAAAATATTGTTGCAATTGCAAAGGATGCTATTGAGGCTTCAGCTGTAACGTTGCATAGAGTTTTGGTCCCCATACCTTAAAAAGGACAGAGTAACAGTGGAGGCAGTCCAAATGAGATTCACCAGGCTAATTCCTGGGATGAGAGTGTTGTTCTGTCAAGAGACTATGTTACCTGGGTTTGTGCTCCTTGTAGTTTAGAAGAATGAGGGCTACCTTATTCAATCATGTAAGATACTGAGGGGGCTTCCCAGGGAAGATGGTAAGACGTTTTGACGAGTGGGAATGTCTTGAACAAGGGGACAGAGCTACATGGTCATTGAAAACTGAGGTGCGCAGAAATTTCTTCTCGCACAGGGTTGTGAATCTCCAGAATTCTCTGCCCCAAACGGAAATGGAGGCTGAATCTTTGGAAGTATTTAAAGTGGAGGTGGATACATACTTGATAGATCAATGAATAGATGGCTATGGGGAAATGACATAGATATGAAAATGAGGCCAGCATAGATCACTTATCATCGTATTGGATGGCGAGCAGGCTTGAAGAGCCGGATGACTCGGATGGGTGGCACGGTAGCACAGTGGTTAGCACTGCTGCTTCACAGCTCCAGGGTCCCGGGTTCGATTCCCGGCTTGGGTCACTATCTGTGTGGAGTTTGCACATTCTCCTCGTGTCTGCGTGGGTTTCCTCCGGGTACTCCGGTTTCCTTCCACAGTCCAAGGATGTGCTGGTTAGGTTGATTGGCCATGCCAAAATTGCCCCTTAGTGTCCTGAGATGTGTAGGTTAGAGGGATTAGCGGGTAAATATGTAGGGATATGGGGGTAGGGCCTGGGTGGGATTGTGGTCGGTGCAGACTCGATGGGCCGAATGGCCTCCTTCTGCACTGTAGGGTTTCTATGATTCTTCTGTGATTCTATGACTCACGCTTGCCTCTATTTCCTGTGTTATTTGTATTCCTTCTCCTGTCTGCAATGTTCTCCTCCCATTGAGCACTGCACTGACCTTGGACGGAACTGAGATGGCGAGAAGATGCCCGGGAACCTGGTGACCTAGGGATGGTCCTGCGGAGATTACCCTGGGTGCCCAGGCGAGCCTAGACGTGTGGGTTCAGAAAAGGTACACGAGAAAATGGGAACAGGAGCTCGGGGAGCGGCGGAGCTGAGGTGTGTTTGTGGAGAGCAGTGCAGCTACTGGGAATCTCGAATGTGGGGATCGAAAAGCCTAACGAACTCATTTAAACATGTAAGTTTCTGACGTCCTAGGCAGAGTACAGATTTTTTAAATCTGCTGGACAATCTAGAATATAGTCAAAACACTAATTAGGAATTAAATTTGAAATAACTAATTCTATCATGAATCTTTAAATCTTTCCATCTCAGGGAGCTGAGGGTTCAATCAGCATGTTTAGAGTAGGTTAAAGACAGATCTGTGAGCCATGGAATAAGCAAACTGAGGTGTAAAGTGGAGTCTATGCCGAAGATTAGTGTTTATCCTATTGAATGCTGGGCCAGGATTGAAGGGTCTAGTTCGATGTCTAACGCATAACTGCTTCTGTACTTGTTCTCGTAGACAATGGTTTCCAATGAAAAACAGGACATGAATAAATCGGGAATCACTTTGTTTTGCGCTATTAAGTTGATGGTGCGATGGGGAAATGAGGAGGCTGTGTGCAAACATGACATTTCCTACCTGCAACATGCAAATACATCGCCAATATGGTTCGCTCTTAAATGCCCACTGAAAGCCATTACATCTAATGACACTTGTTAACCAATTCCCTCTTGAAAATTATATTTAGATCTGCTTCTAGGGCTCTGTGGAATCTTGAATTCAGGATGAGAAGTCACTGATCTCAATAAATCTAACTCCTTGTCTGACCGCTGATTTCCTGGTTTAAAAATCATAGTTTCCCGCCCCTCCCTGCCTCTGGATCTAATTATAGTGCCGCAGTTGCTCCAGAAACTTTATTGAAGAATTATGATAACAAGACAGGTTTCTGACCCTCTGAGCACTCCATGCATTCTACCAATAGGCGATATAACACGCAGGGCCTGATTTTATCATTTTCATTCTGAATGCTGAATCTGGACACAATTCAGATCCGACTTGGAAATCTGTTCCCAGGCGCCCCCATATGCACTCAGCCTGAAAAAAACATCGCGGGTCCAATTCGCACTGTTGGCGGGGCTTAGCACACCCGAAACGATCAGAGATCTGAACTGTGCTTGCGCAGTTAGAAAACAATTTGAAAAAGCGCGCCTGTGTCAGATCACTGCCGGGCCGCAGAAAGCGGAGAAAGCAGCCCGGGAGTGCAAAGCGGGAGCGATGGCCCCCACAGACATCACTGTCGCCTTTATCCACTCCCCCCCCCCCCACCGCTACCCAGACCGATCGCGACCCTCTGCCCCCTTCCCCCTCCACCGATCACCCGCAGAGCAGCAGCGGACCCCCCCTGCCAGAGATCCATCTTACCCGCCTCCCCCCCAGAGAATGATCTGGCCTCACCCCCCCCCCCACCACCCCTAGAGAATGATCTGGCCCCACCCCCCTGTTCCCCCCCCTCCCAGAGAATGATCTGGCCTCACTCCCCCCCCCTCCCCTTCAGAGAATCATCTGGTCTCACTCCCCCCGCCCCCCTCCCAACCCCAGAGAATGATCTGGCCTCATTCACCCCCGCCCCCCCCCCCACCCCCCAGAGACTGATCTGTCCTCGCTCCTCCCCCCCGCCGAGGAACTTCTGACTCGCCTCCTCCTCCCTCCCGGCCCCCTCACCAGAGAATGATCTGGCCTGCCTCCCTCACCGCTCTCCCCCCCCCCCCACCAGAACCAGACAACGATCGGCCCTCCACCCCCAATCAGACAACGATTGCCCCCCCCCCTCCACCAGACAACGATCGGTCCTCCTTCCCCCTCCCCACCAGAGATACATCTGACCCGCCTCCTCCTCCTTCCCTCCCTACCACCAGAGAATGATCAGGCCCGCCTCCCTTCCGCCCCCACCACCGATCTGAGTCAGAGATTCGTTGGGGGCTCTGAATTCGCACTTCAGCAGCTGGAGCGCTCGATTCAGACTTTTATTCAGCAGGTTCATTTTAGCGCAATTCCGGATCAGCGAATGCGGTGGTAAAGGGGGAAATGTTGATAAAGTTGGACGGGCAGTTCATTAATTCAATTTAAATGAATTCGGGCGCAAATCAAATCGCCGCCTTTCCCGGGTCTCAGTAAAGTGGGCATTTGCGCAGATGTGGGCGCGGATTACGTTAATGGCCTCACACCCGACTTTACCACGTTTTCGCGCCCGTCAATGGTAAAATAGGGCCCCCAGTCTGAGGTCTATTCATTGTCTCCGTTGATTTTGCTGTATTTGGCTGGACAGGTGGTTAGTGACGTCCACAGAGCGGGTTCAATTACTTTACAAGTTGAGGTTATTCATGAAGGTCTCGCCTCCACAAACTTGCCCCTTGCCTCTGGTGTAGTGATCCTCAGGTTAAATCAACACCAGTCAATTCATAGGAGTGCAGCCTAAGGTTATCTGGGGTCATGTCGGACTTATCTTTCATGTAATTATCGTTGATTGATCACCAGGCTAGAAAGAGTGACGACGTTTCTAAATCCATTAACAACTTTTATCAGAATCACAATTTCAAACATTATTGAAATGCTATTTTTTGATAAGTGGCATTACCTATACTTAACGTGGTCGAAATTGTCTCACAATTGGCTACGGTTGAAGCACAAGTTGTTGAAACCAATACGCATGGAGGTCCGGAGCAGGAATTGCATGTCAGAGATTGCACTATGAAAAAAAAGAGTTAGAACATTTCAGTCACTTTCTGACTTTCAATGCGCGGCGCTCTCGGCTCCTGCCAATAATCCCTCCTGAGATCATATCTGTTCAATAGTTTTGAAGGCATTTCTCTGAGCTTTCAGAACACAGACTCACATCATCTGATTACAGTTATTCAATATAGTCGATGAAAATAACATTCATTTCATCTCAATTCCAAGCGAAAAATGATACTATTGTTTAATTAGCAATGGATCATTTGTTTCAAGTTTTTTAGACCAGTGGCTGAATGCCATCTCTACTCAAGACATGCAGACACATTACTTTACAAAGAGCCAGAGCATTCACAGTTTCATTCAGTAATAGGAGGCGAAGAAAGAAAAGCAGGTAATGCCAGATGCAAATTGCACTGTTTCCGGCAGCATTTCTGGCAAAGAAGCATACTATTGCTCCTGGGTGGGTTTCTTGAAATACGATAGCCTACCGCAATCCCCTGCTCAGCTCAAGCTACCAGTTCTATTATTTTCTCCCTCATGTCCCTCTGTAGCTGCCCCTGAAGTGGAATGTTCAGGGTGGTTTGTGCTAGGGACAAGCATCACCACAGAATATCTTGTTTCTTCCCTCAAAAATGCCTCTCGCATTGAGCGAGAGAGAGCAGCACGGAAGAAGGCCTTTCAACCCATTGAGTCTGTACCGGCCACAATCCCACCCAGGTCCTATTGCCGTAGCCCCACACATTTACCCTGCTAATCCCCATGACACGAGGGTCAATTTTAGCATGGCCAATCAACCTAACCCGCACATCATTGGACTCTGGGAGGACACCAGAGCACTCCGAGGGACCCATGCAGACACGGGGAGAAAGTGCCACACAGACAGTGAACAAGGACGGAATTGAACCTGGGTTCCTGGTGCTGTGAGGCAGCTGTGCTAATCACTGTGCCACCGTGTCGCCCCTATTGGGATTTGAAGAACTTCTGGTGGACAAATTGATTCTACAATGAAAGCGGGAGTCTTTCTTTGATCTGGGTGATGTGTAGATATATGGCGGACCCCATAACACAAATGTAGACAACCACTGTCTCATCCATCAACCTTAGTATCATAAACGTCTCGATAACCAGTTAAACAAATCAACAGTCTCACCTTCAATCAGAGAAGTGCAGATGATGGCAAAAACACAAAACAGCTTCATTTTCTCTTTTTGCCTTGCTGAACTTTGCAATGATAGTGCACTGATCTCAGTCAGAGAGGGGCCTTTGTTCTGAGGCAGAGGCCTGGAATCTGCACAAGGGCTGTCAAAGCTCACCACGCAACACTTCCTATGTTACTCCTGCCCTCATTTTATACCAACAGGTCAGTGACATACGGGAGGTGACACGCCATTCAAATCTCTCTGGTCATCATTGTGAAATTACAAATTAAAAAATATAACGTGACTCATAGCCATTTGCATTGCTCAAATATTCTGCTGTGGTTATATCCATGGAGACCACGGGATAATCTGTGAAGTTATGATGCCTGCCAATTGTTGACAGCACAAAATAAACAGACAAACATTAAACAAAGGAAAAGAAAACAAGAAAAAAGAAGCAGGGACACGTTGATATTCGTCACACCCGGCTGGGATATTAAAGGATCAGAGAAAATGGTTTAAGATTGGCTGGGATGTTTAATGGTCTGACAGATGATCAGGAGAGTGAGCTGCAAATGGTTTTAATCTTAACCGTTCGTCAAACTGAGCCGAGGTGTAGGATTGGATAACATGAAATGTTAAAAGTATTCTTATGTTCTTATGTTCTTATTCAAGTCAACATTCAGAAAGCTGTAAATCACATTTAGCATCTGCAGTCTTATTGATTATTGCGTTCTCCAACATCAAATTCACCATTGATTATTATTTGAACTAATTGTGAAGATTTTGATTCCCCAGTTTACGATTAAACTGTATTATCAGAATTTGAACCCTCAGTACGGAAAGCTGCCAGTTTTCATTAACATAATTAATTCCATTTCAGTTTATCAATCCTGCCTTGCTCATTCACATTCGGTGACCAGATTTTAGAATGCACACAATTTGATTCACAGTTTCATGACTTTTAATTGTCCTGATCTCTGTCGCAAGATTAATCGTGAAGAAATATTTGACAGAACTGCAGATGTTTTGATGCCCCACCTTCTGATTCATTCACAACTGATGCTTAATTCTAAAGATCTTCGCTGTTTAACTCTTCATTGCCTAAGATTTACTTGTCAATTATTCAATCCTTATGATTCCGCAGTTCGTGATTCATAATTCTCTCAACTTGTCCAGTTGATGGCAGACTTCTGTAGTAAATGTATTCAGTTCGCAACAAAAACAGAAATTGCTGGAAAATCGCAACAGGTCAGACAGCATCTATTGAAAGATAACAGAACCAACGTTTTGAGTCTGGATGACTCAATGGCTCTATTCTCTCCCAACAGATGCTGGCAGACCTGCAGAGATTTTGCATTTTTTGTTTCAGATTCCAGCATCCGCAGTATTTTGCCTTTATTCAGTTTGCAATTGGTGTACATTTTACTGATTGGGAAGTCGGAATTTATACAGGGAATGTTTTGCAGTTACTTATCCAAGGTTATAAATGGGTAGCTATTTGCCTTCACATAGATTTTAACTCCCCAGCTTCTGATTAAACAGAACTTTCTCAATTTGATCCTCGGTATGGGAAGCTGTAGTTTCCAGTAAAAAAATCAACAGGAGTAATGTGGCTTTTCACTAAGGGAACATGTACAGGGAAAATAAATAGCTGCAGAAGTTAGGAGGCTGTTTAGACATTCCATTTAAAAAGATCAAAAACAACCGCCATCCCTGTTCAAAATGAAATATGAAACGCGTTGATTCCGGCACAGCAACCTGTACAAAGCAAATATTCGCGCGTGCGCGCGTCTGCGTGTGTGTGTGTCTGTGTTTATGTGTGCTGACATGAACATGCCAGTCGAGCTGTTTTTGTTTCCCAGTATTTGCGTTTGCTTGCTCCTTTGGTGTCCCCGTGTTTCGTGTAGTCAGTGTTTGATGTGCGTGTTGGAGAAGATATATAACACACTCATCGTAGGTAAAAATATTCTGTTTTAGGATGAAGGTACATCCTTATCGTCCATTACATCATGCAGCCTAATCTTGATATCTCTGAGGGAAAACAGTCTGGGTTCGTGCATACTGCACATGTCGGGTTATTGCAAGTGAATCTTGCTGTAATTATACAAGGCCTTGGTTAGAAAATGATTATAGTGAGGAAATACAACTGGCTAACTTGTGTATTCGTGGATTGTTACCGATACCCTGATCAAGAAGAGGAAAACAAGTAGAGAAAGACGCAGATAGGCACCACATCAATGAGGCAAAAACATTTAGATTTTGACAGAACAATTGAGATGCTCAATAACAGGTTTGAGCATTTATTTGTCAAGAGTTACATAGTCACAGCCACACAGCCACAGCAAAAAAGAGGTCCGTTGACCCATCGTGTCCGCACTGGCCATTAAGCACCAGTCTAGTCTAATCCACTTTTGTAGCACTTGAACGAAGTCTCGCAAGCTATCCCTTTGAACTTCTCATCTAAACGCATCTTAAAAGATGCGAGGGTTCCCGCCTCTACCACCCATTCAGGCAGTGAGTTTGAGAATCCCAAAACCCTTTCGGTGAAAAATGTTTTCCTCATATCCCCTCTAACTCTCCTGCCCTTTACCTTTGATCTATGCTACCTAATCATTGAACTCACTACGAAGGCAAACGTTTCTTCCTCTCTACCCTAGCTATGCCCCTCATAATTTTGTGCACATCAATCAGGTTCCCCCCATCAAGTTCTCTGCTCTAAGGAAAACAACGCTAGTCTAACTAACCTCTCTTCATAGATGAAATGTTGCAACCCAGGCAACATTCTTGTGAATCTCCTCTGAAGACTGTCTAGTGCAATTACATCTTTCTTGCAGTGTGGCGACCAGAACTGCACACAATACTCTTGTTGTGACCTTCCCAAAATTTTATACAGCTCCACCATAATCTTCCTGGCCTTGTATTCTATGCATCAGCTAATAAAGGCAGGTATTGAATATTCCTTCTGAACCACCTGATCCAGCTGTCCTGCTACACTCAAGGACCTTCGGACATGCACCCAATGTTCCTCTGGTCCAACGGTACTTGCGAGAATTGTAATGTTCACTCTGCGTTCCCTTGCCTTGTAGTCCATTGAAGATGCACCACATCACACTGTTCAGGGTTAAATTGTATTTTGCAATGTTTTGACCGAGTGGCAGTAGAAATCTTTGGACTGCAGTCACACATTCTACCATCTTGAACGTGTAGAAATGCTTTCTAATTTCCTGGAAAAAAACTGTTGTTACGATCGAGATGCTTTTCGCTAAAGTCTTTAATGTAATCAGGAATTGATATCCAAATGTTGCTGAGCCTCAACTTGTTTCTATGTTCTGCTGCAAAGGATATGGATAAGGTACATACAGGTAAGTTGAAAACTTTAAGTTTCTTACAGGATGAAAAAAAGTTGTTGGAAAGATGCACTAAAGTTACAGTGATTAAGACTGGAAATTCTCCAGAAGACAAAAAACAGGGGAGCAAAACATCTCGGAGTGGGGAGGGCGCATTCCGGATGTGGGGTGGGATAAAGGGAGGCATTGGAGCTGGGGGAGTGCACATGTCATGCATTTCAGAGATAAGGTACGATCCATCTAACTCTCCCTGGACAGATACAGCATGGGGTTAGAACAAAGAACAAAGAACAGTACAGCACAGGAAACAGGCCCTTCGGCCCTCCAAGCCTGTGCCGCTCCTTGGACCAACTAGACCAATCGTTTGTATCCCTCCATTCCCAGGCTGCTCATGTGACTATCCAGGTAAGTCTTAAATGATGTCACCGTGCCTGTCTCCACCACCCTACTTGGCAGCGCATTCCAGGCCCCCACCACCCTCTGTGTAAAAAACGTCCCTCTGATATCTGAGTTATACTTCGCCCCTCTCACCTTGAGCCCGTGACCCCTCGTGATCGTCACCTCCGACCTGGGAAAAAGCTTCCCACTGTTCACCCTATCTATACTCTTCATAATCTTGTACACCTCTATTAGATCTCCCCTCATTCTCCATCTTTCCAGGGAGCACAACCCCAGTTTATCCAATCTCTCCTTATATCTAAGACCCTCCATACCAGGCAACATCCTGGTAAACCTTCTCTGCACTCTCTCTAACGCCTCCACGTCCTTCTGGTAGTGCGGTGACCAGAACTGGATGCAGTACTCCAAATGTGGCCTAACCAGCGTTCTATACAGCTGCATCATCAGACTCCAGCTTTTATACTCTATACCCCATCCTATAAAGGCAAGCATACCATATGCCTTCTTCACCACCTTCTCCACCTGTGTTGCCACCTTCAAGGATTTGTGGACTTGCACACCTAGGTCCCTCTGTGTTTCTATACTCCTGATGACTCTGCCATTTATTGTATAACTCCTCCCTACATTATTTCTTCCAAAATGCATCACTTCGCATTTATACGGATTAAACTCCATCTGCCACCTCTCCGCCCAATTTTCCAGCCTATCTATATCCTGCTGTATTGCCCGACAATGCTCTTCGCTATCCGCAAGTCCAGCCATCTTTGTGTCATCTGCAAACTTGCTGATTACACCAGTTACACCTTCTTCCAAATCATTTATATATATCACAAATAGCAGAGGTCCCAGTACAGAGCCCTGCGGAACACCACTGGTCACAGCCTCCAGCCGGAAAAAGATCCTTCGACCACTACCCTCTGTCTCCTATGGCCAAGCCAGTTCTCCACCCATCTAGCCACTTCTCCTTGTATCCCATGAGCCTTAACCTTCTTAACCAACCTGCCATGTGGGACTTTGTCAATTTCGTGTCGTCGAATTTGTTAGATACAGAGTAAAGCTCCCTCCACACTGTCCCCATCAAACACTCCCAGGGCAGGTACAACATGGGGTTAGATACAGAGCAAAGCTCCCTTTACACTGTCCCCATCAAACGCGCCCAGGTCAGGTACAGCACGGGGTTAGATAGAGAGCAAAGCTCCCTCGACACTGTCCCCATCAAACACTCCCAGCTCAGGTACAGCACGGGGTTCTTCGAAAATGTGACTAAACACATTGATGAAGGGAAAGCGGTAGATGTGGTTTATATGGATTTTAGCAAGGCGTTCGATAAGGTCCCCCATGCAAGGCTTCTAGAAAAAGTGAGGGGCATGGGATCCAAGTGGCTGCTGCCCTGTGGATCCAGAACTGGCTTGCCCAAAGGAGGCAGAGAGCGGGTATAAATGGGTATTTTTCTAAATGGAGGTCGGTCACCAGTGGTGTGCCCCAGGGATCTGTTCTGGGACCCTTGCTGTTTGTCATTTTCATAAATGACCTGGATGAGGAAGTGGAGGGTTGGGTTGGCAAGTTTGCCGACGACACGAAGGTTGGTGGGGTTGTGGATAGTCTGGAGGGATGTCAGAAGTTACAGAGGGACATAGATAGGATGCAAGACTGGGCGGAGAAATGGCAGATGGACTTCAACCCAGATAAATGCGTAGTGGTCCATTTTGACAGGTCAAATGGGATGAAGGAGTACAATATAAAGGGAAAGACTCTTAGTACAGTAGAGGATCAGAAGGACCTTGGGGTCCGGGTCCATAGGACTCTAAAATTGGCCCCGCAGGTGGAGGAGGTGGTTAAGAAGGCGTATGGTGTGCTGGCCTTTATCAATCGAGGGATTGAGTTTAGGAGTCCGGGGATAATGATGCAGCTATATAAGACCCTCGTCAGACCCCACTTGGAGTACTGTGCTCAGTTCTGGTCGCCTCATTACAGGAAGGATGTGGGAAAGATTGAAAGGGTGCAGAGGAGATTTACAAGGATGTTGCCTGGATTGAGTGGCATGCCTTATGAGGATAGGCTGAGGGAGCTCGGCCTTTTCTCCTTGGAGAGACGTAGGATGAGAGGAGACCTAATAGAGGTATGTAAGATGTTGAGAGGCATAGATCGGGTGGACTCTCAGAGGCTTTTTCCCAGGGTGGAAATGGCTGCTACGAGAGGACACAGGTTGAAGGTGATGGGGGTTAGATACAGGGGAAATGTTAGGGGGAAGTTTTTCACACAGAGGGTGGTGGGCGAGTGGAATTGGCTGCCGTCAGTGGTGGTGGAGGCAAACTCAATAGGGTCTTTTAAGAGACTCCTGGATGAGTACATGGGACTTAATAGTATGGACGGTTATAGGTAGGCCGAAAAGGTAGGGAGATGTTCGGCACAACTTGTGGGGCCGAAGGGCCTGTTTTGTGCTGTAGTTTTCTATGTTCTATGTTCTATGTAGATTAGGGATGAAATTCAAAACCAGAATGACAATGCGAATATCGAGTTGAATCTTCAAAGGGAGCCACTGTCAATCAGTGGACAGAGCAGATGGATGAAGACAGCTTCAGAATCTGGGGAGCAGTGTTTCAAATGGCTCTGATATGAGGAAGGTTAAACTATGGGAGGGTTGCCACCTGTGTGTAGAAATAGAGCGATGAAACACTCAGATGAGGGTTTCCTTTGTAGATAATCTGAGGCTGGGAGAAAGTCCACTGATGCTTGCAAAGTTAGAAATATGTACTCTAACTGCTGGCGGAGGTGTGAGGTTCAGAATCAAATCAGCTGGAAGATTCCTCAGTCAATAGTGAACTGTCATTTATTTATTAATCAGTCACCAGCAGGTTTTAATGTTACTGTGAAAATCCTCTAGTCGCCACACTCCAGTGCCTGTTCGTGTACACTGAGGGAGAATTTAGTATGGCCAATCAACCTAACCTGCATATTTTTGGACTGTGGGAGGACACCGGAGCATGCGGTGGAAACCCACACAGACACGGAGAGAACATGCAAACGCCACACAGGCAGTGACCCAGGCCAGGAGTTGAACCCGGGTCCCTGGCGCTGTGAGGCAACAAGTGCTAACCACCGTGCCATGGTGCCATCCCGTACTTTGCTGTCACCTAATTATGACTGTTTTTTCATACTCAGGGTGAAATATTTCAATGTAGCACTCGATAACAGCAGTGAGACATCAGGATAGAAAAAGGGAAAGAGAAAGAGAGAGAGCGAGACTGAGTTGTAGTCCATTATGTGGTGTCCAGTTTAATATTTGAATATTTCCTTAATACGTTACTTCTCCACAAATTTCCTTCTGAGATGCGTCCCTCCTCAGCATGTGTTGATGCGTCATGTGTGTATGCGTCAATTTCACCAGTGTGCCTGAAGACACCAGCCTTCTCAGTGAAGTCTGCTGTTACCCCTCTCATTCTTTATGATTTAGAAGTTATACCATATAAAGCCAAGCCGATGCAACTTCACCAGAAAACATGATGCAATTGATTTTAATTTAACTGTTGGCACTCTGGGTGATGTGGACCTGCAGAAGACTCTGGGGCTGACAGTATAAGACACTAAGAAGTTAGGAGTCCTGGCGGAAATATGCATGGGCGACTGCAGGGATCTTGAGTTTAATGGCAAGAGGTTTATTACTGGTAATCGCCACGTGATAGACATTCCAGAGTCACGTTGAGTTCGAAATTGAATGAAGAATGATTTCCCTAATCAAAGTGTATGTCCCTCGACTGGTATGGGCCATGTGGAAGTGCAAATAACATGATGACATCTTCTCCAAATCTGCTTGAACATACAGCGAGGAAGTGCTAAAACTAATTTACAAAGGGACAGAACAGACGATCCCGACTGAGGTCAAAAACAAGGTCAGCGATCATCCCCACCTTCTACCTATTGGCAGAATTTCACTCCCTTCGCTCACTCATTTCATTGACATTTTTTTTAAGTTTGCATAGATATTTTGACTGATATGTAAAAGGGGCATGTGGGTTGCCTGGAAGAGTATTCATTTTAACAGCATTTTGTTTGAGTTCTGGTCTCCTCATCAGGAATTACCCAGTGCGGACGTAGAATTTGACATGGACACAGAAGATGTTAAAGTCAGGAACAATAAAAAGAAACTGTCAGGCCAAATATATTGCATCTCGACTTACAAACGTTATTTCTTAATTGCTATCGATGGTTTTCCGTCACGACAATTTAAATACCAGAGGTGCAGTTTGCACAATAAAGTGGAACGTTAATCAAGTGCCAGTCCATTCAAATGTTGATTGCAAAACTTATTTCGTGCCATTGAGTCATAGAGTTATTGAGTCATAGATGTTTATAGCATGGAAACAGACACTTCGGCCCAAATTATCCAAGCTGCCAGTTTTCAACATTAAACTAGTCCCAGTTTCTCCTGTTTGGCCCATATCCTTCAATCTCAATCGTACCCATGTACTTCAACGAGACGTCCCAACCCCTATATTCAATGTTCTGACCAATGAAACCAAGCATGCTGAATGTTTTCTTCACACTCTGTTCACCCGTGACTCCACTTTCAAGGAGCAATGAATCTGTACCCCGAGATCTCTTTTTTCTAACTCCTTTTTAAATGACAAAATTTTACATGCCTCCACTACTATCTCTGGCAGTTCTTTCCAGACACTCTCCACCCTCTGTGTGAATAAAAATGCCCTCTGGAACCTTTTATATCTCTCCCGTCTCACTTGAAACCTATGCTCCTCAGTTTTAGACTCCTCTACCTTTAAAAAAAGACGTTGACTATTTCCCCCATCTATACCCCTCAATATTTTATAGACTTCTATGAGATCACATCTAAACCTTCTATGCTCCAGGGGAAAAAAGTCCTATTCTATGCAGCCTGTCCTTGTAACTCAAACCCTCAAGTCCCGGTAGCTTCCTAGTAAATCTTTACTCCACTCTTTCTGGTTTAATAATATCCTTTCTATAATAGGGTGACCAGAACTGTACACAGTATTCCAAGTGTGACCTTACTAATGTCTTCTGGAACTTCAACAAGATGTCCCAATTCCTGTATTCAATGTTCTGACCAATGAAACCAAACATGCCGAATGTCTTCTTCGCCACTCTGTCCAGCTGTGACGCCACTTTCAAGGAACTATGAGCCTGTACCTCGAGATCTCTTTTTTCTATTACTCCCATCAGTGGCCTACCATGAACTGAATAATGGTATCTGTTCTGGGACCCTTGCTCTTTGTGATTTTTATAAATGACCTGGATGAGGAAGTGGAAGGATGGGTTGGCAAGTTTGCTGATGACACAAAGGTTGGTGGTGTTGTGGATAGTGTAGAGGGATGTCAGCAGTTGCAACGAGACATTGATAGGATGCAAGACTGAGCGGAGAAGTGGCAAATGGACTTCAACCCAGATAAGTGTGTGGTGGTTCATTTTGGCAGTTCGAATAGGATGAAATAATATAATATTAAGGGTAAGACGCTTGGCAGTGTGGAAGATCAGAAGGATCTTGGGGTCCGGGTTCATAGGACGCTCAAAGCAGTGTTGTAGGAAGAGGCTGTGGTTAAGAAGGCGTATGGAACACTGGCCTTCATCAATAGAGGAATTGAGTTTAGAAATCGGGAGCTAATGCTGCAGCTGCATAGGACCTTAGTCAGATCCCACCTGGGGTCTGTTCTGGTCGCCTCATTACAGAAAGGATGTGGAAGCCATAGAAAGAGTGCAGAGGAGATTCACAAGGATGTTGCCTGGATTAGGTGGCATGCCTTATGAGGATAGGTTGAGAGAGCTAGGTCTTTTCTCCTTGGAGAAGCGAAAGATGAGAGGTGACCTGACAGAGGTGTATAAGATGTTGAGAGGTATTGATAGAGTGGATTTTCAGGGGCTTTTACCCAGGGCTGAAATGGTTGCCACAAGAGGTCACAGGTTTAGGATGCTGGGGAGTAGGTACAGAGGAGATGTTAGGGGTAAGTTTTTCACTCAGAGGGCGGTGGGTGCGTGGAATCGGCTGCCAGTCGTGGTGGTGGAGGTGGATTCGATAGGGTCTTTTAAGAGACTTTTGGATAAGTTCATGGAAGTTAGTAAGATAGAGGGTTATAGGTAAGCCTAGTAGGTAGGGACATGTTCGGCGCAACTTGTGGGCCGAAGGGCCTGTTTGTGCCGTAGCTTTTCTATGTTCTATGTTCTAAGTCCTGCTCTGGTTCGATCCACCAAATGCATCACCTCGCATTTATCTAAATTAAACTCCATCTGCCATTCATCTTCCCACTGGCCCAATTGATCAAGATCCTGTTGGAATCCAAGATAATCATCTTCATTTTCCACTCTGCCACCAATCTTGGTGTCATCTGCAAAGTTACTAACCATTCGTCCTAAATTCTCATCCAAATTATTAATATGAATGGCAAATAACAGTGGATCCAGCATCGATCACAAAGGTCCACAGGCCTCCATTTGATCAACAACACTCTACAACCATTACTTGACAGATATGTTTTGGACCAACAATGAACTCCGGTAGACTCAACTAAATACCGAATTACTTTCCATTAAAAATCAACTAAATGGCCGAGAAGCAACTTTAAAGATGGATTAAATATGAGTTAGGACATATCTGAATCTCCATTAATTCTACCATGAATCAACTGGCAGAGGACAATTCTTATGCAGATAAACACGTACTGCAAATCTCATTAAAAGTAATTTGAAACACCTAATAATTATATACTATTTGAAGAGAAAATGTGTCGCGTTAAACTTTCCTGCAATTCCTTTTCATTAGCATTACCATCTTCCAGAAAAACTGACATCATTTAAGGACTGTGTTTTCCTTGGAACTTGTCCCTGAGTTCAATAATGACGTGTGTGCCAAAAATGTCAAACAGCTTTCTGTATTTTCTTCGTCTCCCTTTCCCTGTCTCTCTCTTACTCTCCTTCAAACTCACCAAGTGCAGCCACCAGATGCATTATGGTTGAGTAAAGCAGAAACAAGGAAACGTAAGAAATAGGAGAAGGAGGAGATCAGTCGACCCTTTGAGCCTGCTCCATCATTCAATTTGGTCATGGTAGAACCCTTGTCCCAACATCATACTTCCGCAATCCCTCCATATCCTTTGGTGAATTTCGAGACGTGCAATCTATCTATTTCCTTCATAAATATATTCAGCGACTTTACTGCCACAGGCATCTGCAGTAGATAATTTCAGAGGGGAATGAAACTGGACAGGTGGTTGATGTGTTGGTGAGGGAGCATTTTGTTGATAGCAACCGCAATATGGTTCAATTCAAATAAGCAGGTAGTTATGGAACTCGGGGAGAGAGACTGTGAGGTTCTGGAGCAAATTGTCATAGGCAGTGACAAAGTATTGGAGGTAATGGCGGTCTTAAAAGTGGAC
This sequence comes from Mustelus asterias, assembly GCF_964213995.1. Classification (NCBI taxonomy): domain Eukaryota; kingdom Metazoa; phylum Chordata; class Chondrichthyes; order Carcharhiniformes; family Triakidae; genus Mustelus; species Mustelus asterias. The sequence goes on from NC_135820.1 coordinate 8,857,072, forward strand.
ACATCTCTCAGTCCAGATGAAATGTGTCCCAGGCTCTTGTAGGCGGTGAGGGAGGAAATTGCAGGGGCACTGATCCAAATTTTTAATTCTCTGTGGCTACCGGGGAGATGCCAGAGGAATGGAGAACAGTGGTCCCACTATTTAAGAAAGGTTGCAGGGACAAACCAGGGAACTACAGACCAGTGAGTCTCACGTCGGTGTTGGGAAACTACTGGAGATGATTTTGAAGGAGAGAATCTATCTCCATTTGGAGAGGTAAGGTTTGATCAGGGATAGTCAGCATTGCTTTGTCAGAGGGAGGTCATGCCTAACAAAGTTGATTGAACTTTTTAGCATGTAACCAAGTGAGGGTTGATGTAGTTGACATGGATTTCAGCACAGCCCTTAACAAAGACCCACATGGAGACTTATTATGAAGGCAAATGCACATGGGATACAGGGCGACCTGATGAGGTGGGTTCGTGATTGGCTTAGATGTAGGAGGCAGAGAGTGATGACCGATGGCTGCTTTAGTGACTGGAGGCCAGTGACGTACTCGAGGAATCCGTGCTGGCTCCCCCATTGTTCATCATTTATACAAATGATATAGATGACTATGTGGGGAGTACAATCAGTAAGTTTGCCGAAGACACAAAGATTGGCCGGGTGGTTAACAGTGAGGTTGTTTGTCTTGGGTTACAGGAAGACGTAGACAAATTGGTCAAATGGGTGAATAAATGGCAAATGGAAGTTAACCCTGAAAAACCTGAGATGATACACTTTGGAAGGAGCAAGTTGATAAGGAACTTTACATTGGAAGACCTGACACTGGGATGTAACGAAGAATAAAATCACCTTGGCATGTTTGTCCATAGATCTCTCAAGGCAGAAAGGCAAGTTAATAGGGTGGTGAAAAATTTGAGGTGATACATTTTGGAAGGAGCAAGTTGATAAGGAACTTTACAATGGAAGGCCTGACACTGGGAAGTGACGAAGAGCAAAATCACCTTGGCGTGTTTGTTCATAGAACTCTGAAAGCGGAAAGGCAGATTAATAAGGCATTATTAATTAAGTGAAAAAGGCATATGGCACACTCACCTTTATCAATCGAGGTATAGATTCCAAAAGCAGAGAGATTATGATGGAGTTGTATAGAACTTTGGTGAGGGCACAGCTAGAGTATGGTGTGCAGTTCTGCTCGCCACATTATAGGAAGGCTGTGATCACACTGGAAGGGGTGCAGAGTTGATTCACGAGGATGTTGCCTGGGATGGAACATTTAAGTTATAAAGAGAGCTTGGGTAGGCTTGTGTTTTTTTCTCTGGAGCAGAAAAAACTGAGGGGCGACCTCATTGAGATGTTCAAGATTATGAGGGGCATGGGCAGAGTGGATAGGAAGCAGCTGGAAGATCACATCCTTTAAAATGAAACAGGATGAGCACTTGGCACGCAATAACATTCAAGGCTATGGGCCAATTGCTGGCAAGTGGGATTAGGTGGGCAAGTCAGGGCCTTTGATGCATCAGTGCAGGCTCGAAGGGCTGAAGTGCCCCTTATGCACTGTATTATTCTGTGATTTTGTGAGTCTTTGAACAAATCAGAAAGTGAAGATGTTTTGCCTCAACTCAGTGTTAAAAGGCTTACTCCGTTGTGCTGGGACTGTGAACCCTTTTTCTAGATGCACTGTTATAATTCAGGTCAGAAACTCCAAACTGTTTTATGAAATCCGCCTGGACCATAGGTTTTGCTCTTCGAATTTGGCTCGGGTGAACAAGAGATTTTCACTTCAGGTATGATGCAAATGACCCACTAGGGGGCTTTTATCTAACTAAAGTGAGTTTAAGAATACAGTTCACATGTATAGTCAGGAAACTAGCAATACCTTTGACCAATTGCAAACAAGAATCAAAACAATCATGCTGTTGTATAAACCTTAACAGCAAAACACCGTTCCAATGAAACAAATCCCATAAACAAAACCTTTGTCACAGGTTTGACAGTGCAAAGACTAATGCTCATGTGAGAGTGGAATTCAGCCTTTTGTTTGAATTCTGCAATTCTCTTGAGGCACACACAGACAAGCTTGGAGTCAGAACAGTTCAGTCCTTTGGTTGGAGAATTGAAACCATGACTTCTCAGCCTTGTAACTTCTAGCAGTCCTCTGAATACACCCAGAACAGTTTGAAGTCAGAACAACTACCCAGAATACCAGGGAGAGAGAGAAAGAGAGAGAGAGAAAATCTAGGCAAGCCAACCATCAACAGCAGATTTTCCACTCGAGGAAGGCAAGAAGCCTTGCTTTCAGCTAACCAGCAGAATGTCAAGTACCAGGAGAGACAGAGAAACATTGCTTTCTTGTCTGATGTCCACACCTTCTAAACTAAAACTGAAAATGAATCTTTAGATTTGTTTCTTGGGGAGGAACCACCAGACTTTGTCTTGTCAATCAATCTTCCCTCTTACAATGCAAGGTCATAAAAATTTCACAGAGTAAAAATAAACCAAACCCCATGTAAGCCATTGAAGTAGTAATACAAGGACTTTTCCAGACAGCCCGGAAACAATGAAAAAAGCCGAGGCTGTGTGAGTGGCAGAGGACATGATTAAAGAAAAACATTTCTTAAAGGTACACTAACATCAGAACACGCCAGTCAAAGGGAAGAAAATTCATTCAACCCGTCTGTCGATCCCTGTCAGAATTGTATTCATTCCGATTAGATTTTCTCTCATTCTTTGAAGCTCCAATGGATACAAACCCAGTTGACCTAACTTCAATTGACATGACATTTCTACGCTCCCAGGGATTAGCCTCGTGATCATTCGTTGCATTCCCTCAATGCTAAGTATATAATTTCTGAGACATGGAGGTGAAAATTGCACAGAATCCTCCAGAATTGCTCTCTCCAAGACGGTGTAAAGCTGCAGTAAGACATAACTGCTCCTTTATTCATGTCTTCTTGCAAGGAAGGCTGACATAATATTTGCCTTCCTAATTGCTTGTTGCACCTGAATACTTGTTTTTGGTAACTGGTGTTCAAGGAAACCTAGGTCCTATTGTACATCATCATTTCCCAATCTATTAGTATTTGTATAATACTCTGTCATCTTCTTTTTGTGGATAATGTCAAATTTGTCCACGTTCCATTGTATCTGCCACGCATTTGCCCGCTCACTCGTCTTGTCTAAATCACCTTTGAAGCCTCTGAACATCCTCCTCACCGCTCATATTCCCACCAAGTTTCAGGTCATTCGCGAGCTTGGAAATATTACATATTGTTCCCTGATCCAAATCATTGATATATATTGTGAATAGCTAGGGCCCGATCACTGATCCCTGCGGGACTCCACATGTCACCGCCTGCCACTTTGAAAACTACCCATTCACTCCTACACTCTGTTTCCTGTCTGGTAATCAATTCTCAATTCATGCCAATATACTACCCTCAATCTCATCCACTTTAGTTTCGTAAAATTAGAGTTGCATGTGAAAATGTGTGGACTCCATTAAGACCTGTCTCATTTAATACGTTACATGTGATCACACCCCACCACCAACCCCCCCCCCCCCCCCGCCTCCATGTAATGCACTCATAGCACATCTACCTAGTTACCTGTGTTCGTCCTTGTGCATAACCCCCTGACACTTTCCCCAACATACTACTGTTTCAACTTTCACATATGAAACCCTCATATATTGCCTTCCACCTAAAGTGAAATTCTTTATCACCACTACTTCCCGAAGACTTCATATCTCTCAAATAGTCTTTCGTTAACTTCAATTCTACTCCTGATCAACCGCTGGGACTCTGTGAATAGGCTCCTCTTAAACTCAATGCCAAACTTTTCCATAGTCAGTGAAACTTTAATTCGTAATGGGCCAGACGTGGGATGGTCATTCAGCATGGAAACGCAGAGGGTAATGGGCATTCTGACACTATAACAACTGGATTATCCCCTGAACAAAGAACAGCCAAGAAGAAATATCCATTGATTTTGAGCGTGGCTGATGGTAAAATCCAAGATTGAGACCCGTCATTAAATGCATTATTCTATTTGATACACTATGACAAAGATTCAAAAATCAGGGAATTTTGTCTCAGATGGTATGGTGATGATATTGAGCAAAATAAGTGTTCACTCATCAATAAATTAAACACCAATGAAGTTCACCAGAAGGTTATTTATCATATCAGTGGCGATACACATTATCCCGAGCCTTACCTAGCTTTCACAAAATCCTTTATTTCCCTAACATCCGAGCTGAGTCACTCTAAATAACATATTACCACGGTAGGCAATCTGTTGGAGATGTTTCTCAGGGACAGGATACATTCTCATGTGGACATGAATGGACTTATCAGTGATAGGCAGCATGGTTCTGTGAGGGTGTCTCACAAACATTACTGAGTATTTTGAGCAGGTGACAAGAATGATTGATGGGAGAAAAGCGGTGGACATTGTCTACATGTACTTTAGTAAGGTATTTGACAAGGTCCCTCATGGCAGATTGGTACAAAATGTAAATTTTCATGGGATCCGGAGTGGCTTGCTAGATGGATACTGAACTGGCTTGGTCATAGTAAGAAGTCTCACAACACCAGGTTAAAGTCCAACAGGTTTATTTGGTCGCAAAAGCCACCAGCTTTTGGAGTGCTGCCCCTTCGTCAGGTGAGTGGGAGTTCTGTTCACAAACAGGGCAAATAAAGACGCAAACTCAATTTACAAAATAATGATTGGAATGCGGGTCTTTACAGGTAATCAAGTCTTGATTACGGGTAATCAAGTCTTGATTACAAGATTACAAGACTTGATTACCTGTAAAGACTCGCATTCCAACCATTATTTTGTAAATTGAGTTTGTGTCTTTATACGCCCTGTTTGTGAACAGAGCTCCCACTCACCTGACGAAGGGGCAGCGCTCCGAAAGCTGGTGGCTTTTGCGACCAAATAAACCTGTTGGACTTTAACCTGGTGTTGTGAGACTTCTTACTGTGTTTACCCCAGTCCAACGCCGGCATTTCCACATCTTGGTCATAGTAGACAGAGAATAGAGGCTGAATGGTGCTTTTCAGAATGGAGACGGTAACTAGTGGTGTTCCACAGGGAGCAGTGCTGGGACCTTTGATGTTTCATTGTCTGTATGTGAGGAAAATGTAAGTGGTCTGATTAGTAAATTTGTGGATAACATAAAACACAATGCTGATTGTGCCGAGGATTGTCAAAGGACAGAGAATATAAATAGATTGCAGACTTGGGCAATGAAATGGCCAATGGAGTTTAATCCAGGCAAATGATAGGAGATGCATTTTGAAAGATCAAATTCAGGTGCGATTTATACAATAAAAGAAACAGACCCAGTAGTTGCATTGACATGCAGAGGAGCCACAGGGCCACAGATCTCTGAAAGTGACAAAACAGGTTGAGAAGGTTGCCCAGAAGGCATACAGCATCCTTGCCTTTATCAGCCGGGCCATCGAGTATAAAAGTTGACAAGTTATGTAACAACTGTATAACACATTATTTAGGCTGCATTTTGAATATTGCGTACATTTCTGGTCGCAGCACAACCAGAAGAACATGGATGCTTTGGAGAGGGTGCAAAGAAGGTTCACAAGGATGTCACGTGGCATGCAGGGTCTTAGGTATGAGGAGAGATTCGACAAATTCAGATATTTAAGCAAGGGATCAAGAAACAGAGAGGGGAGCAGAAAAAACAAGGCAGTCAGGGAATCAGAAACCAAGGGAAGAAACTGAGTGAAATATACCACAAGAGTCGTGCTGATAGAAGTAAATAGATACCGGGATAGAGTGCAAAATATGTCTAGTGGGAAATAGGAAATCCAGCAGTAATGCAAACACATGCCGAATGGCACAAGTCAATCTATCTGTCTCAAAATCCAATAGAATCCCTACAGTCCAGAAGGAGTCCATTTGGCCCATCAGATCTGCATTGACGCTCTGACACAGCACACTTACCAGGGCCCTATCCGAATAACCTCAAGTATTTTCCCAGCAACCCCCCTAACCTAAATATCTTGGGACACTAATGGGAAAATTACCATGGCCGATGCAACTAATCTGCACATGTTTTAACTATGGACAGATACCAGATCACTCAGAGGGAATCCACACAACACATTGGGAAAACACACAAATGCTACGCAGCACAAAAGGTTAGAATCAAATCAAAGTCCCTGGTGCTGTGAGGTAGCAGTGTTCACTATTGTGCCATCATGCCATTTCATCCCTCAACACCTGCCCCCTCCCATGGAAACAGAGGATTGGCACTCAAGAAACTTGTGTACAATAATTGGACAACAAAATGTAAGTAGCAGTCTTAGTATATTACATCACAGTTAACAAATGCTATTTCTTAATGATAATCGGTTATTGCCCAGCATGACTGTTATAATAATGATAATAATAATACCATAATAACATAATGACATATTCATAATAACAGAGGTACAGTTTGCACAATTAAATGGAACGTTAATTAAATGATAATCGCATTCAACTGTTGATTGCAAACCCTATTTGCTTGAAGTTTATGGCACGACCATAGACTCTGGTAGTGATAAATAACGAATACTTTTTCCATTAAAAATCAATTAGATGGCCAGGAGAAGCAAGTTAAATATGCATTAAATTATAATTATGATATATTCGAATCTCCATTGATTCTCTCATGAATCAGCTGACAACGGTTAATTCTTGTGCAATGAAATCTATATTGAAAAGCTAATGACATGCCATTTGAAATGCCAAACATTTATCTACTATTTGAAGATGAAATACATTGCGTCAGGAATCCTGCAATTCCTATTCATTGGCATTATAACCTGCCACCAAATCCGGAACCTTTGAAGGATTGTGTTTTCCTTCATGGAAGATGCAAATCACATTTTTAAATTATAATAATCACAAAATAGAATTGATTTTTTCTGTCCATGTCAAGAGATTAATAAACACTCAGCATCTTATGCTGCGTTCATTGTCAACAATGACCTATGTGCCAAAAAAGGGCATGATGTGGAGATGCCGGCGTTGGAATGGGGTAAACACAGTAAGAGTTTTAACAACACCTGGTTAAAGTACAACAGGTTTATTTGGTAGCAAATACCATTAGCTTTCGGAGCGCTGCTCCTTCGTCAGATGGAGTGGAAATCTGCTCTCAAACAGGGCGCAGAGACACAAAATCAAGTTACAGAATACTGATTAGAATGCAAATCTCTGCAGCCAACCAGGTCTTAAAGATACAGACAATGTGAGTGGAGGGAGCATTAAGCACAGGTTAAAGAGATGTGCATTGTCTCCAGACAGGACAGCCAGCAAGACCAGGAGGCAAACTGTGGGGGTTACTGATAGTGTGACATAAATCCAACATCCCGGTTTAGGCCGTCCTCATGTGTGCGGAACTAGGCTATCAGTTTCTGCTCAGCGACTCTGCGCTGTCGTGTGTCGTGAAGGCCGCCTTGGAGAACGCTTACCCGAAGATCAGAGGCTGAATGCCCTTTCTGTATTTTCCTCACTTTCACTCTTCTTGTCTCTCCCTTACTCTCACTCTCTTTCAAACACACCAAATGCAGCCACCAGACGTATATTTGAGTAAAGTACAAGCATAGAAACATAAGAAATAGGAGAAGGCGGAGGCCTGTCTGCCCTTTGAGCCTGCTCCATGCTCTGCCTCACCTTTCTCTCTCTCTTACTCCCACTCTCCTTCAGGACAAAAAGCTTTCTATCTTTACCTGATTATCAAACTTTAAATTTCATTGTTGGGCACATCAGTTAACCAGAAAGGTTCGGTTTTCCGTGTTAATTGACATTATTGAATTTGAACGAATTACTTGGCTGGGTCGTTGTGCGAGAATGCTGACATATTTTGCACAAGCGATTAACATAGTTGACTGCAGCTGAATACCATGCTAAAGTGTAGCTGCAAATTGACAAGGATACCTCGCTCTCTCCCCCACCGCCCGCCGCCCTCTCCAGCTTTCTCCTCTGGTACTGCTTTTCTTCAAATGCACCCGTTCAGCCACCAGAAGTACTATTATGGATGATTAAAGTAGATGCGTGGAAGCGTAGACAATAGGAGCAGGCCATTCAGTTCTTCGAGCCTTTTCCATCATTCAGTATGATTCTACCTGATTCCATGTCCCAAAGCTATGTTTTTGAACTTGCTCCACACCTTTTCCTTTTCATTTTGTCTAAATCAGCCTTTCGAGTCCAGCAGACTATCTATTTCCTTATTAATTATATTCAGTGACTTTGACTCCATAAGCTAACATGGTTGAAAACTCCAGATATCGACCATCCTCAGAGCGAAGATGTTTCTCCTCATTTTCAGTCTTACAAGGTGTACATCGTATAACAAAACTGTGATCCTTTTTTTTCGGCCCTCCCCAGTCAGAGGACACAATCATTCATTCAGTCATAGAAATCATAGAAACCCTACAGTGCAGAAGGAGGCCATTCAGCCCATCGAGTCTGCACCGACCACAATCCAACCCAGGCCCTACCCCCACATATTTACCCACTAATCCCTCTAACCTACGCATCTCAGGACTCTAAGGGGCAATTTTTAACCTGGCCAATCAACCTAACCCACAGATCTTTGGACTGTGGGAGGAAACCGGAGCACCCGGAGGAAACCCACGCAGACACGAGGAGAATGTGCAAACTCCACACAGACAGTGACCCGAGCCAGGAATCGAACCCGGGACCCTGGAGCTGTGAAGCAGCAGTGCTAACCACTGTGCTACCGTGCAGCTCTGTCAGAATTGCATAAATTGCAATTAGATGATCTATCGTTCTCCCAAACTCGAAAAGTAACAAGTCCAGTTGATCCAACTTCTATTCACATGACAATCTTACCTACTCAAGAATTAGCCCAGTTGACACTCGCTACATTCCTTCGATGGCAGGTATATAATTTCTTAGACAAGGAGACCACAACTGCACAGACGCTGCCAGGATTTGTCTCAACAAAGCCGTGTACAGCTGCGGTACGATTTCCTTGCTTCTTTACTCATGTGTTCTTGCAATGAAGGCCAACATGACATTTATCTTCCCAACTGCTTGCAGACATAGTAGGGAAGCAAGGGTCTAATGAGGAGAAATAGTAGAAAAAGAGTTTCTCACAGAAAACATGACTGCTGCACAAGGACACCCAGGTCCCTTTGTACGTCAACATTTCCCAATGTATCACTATTTATATAAAAGTCTGACATTCTGTTTCTCCACTCGAAGTGGGTAAATGCATGATCATCCAAGTTACATTGCATCTACCAGATATTTGTCCAATCACTCATTGTGTCAAAATCAGCCTAGAAGCCTCTGAACATCATCTTTGCCATGCACATTCCCACCAAATTTCAAATCGACAGTGAACTTTGAAATTTTATTCTGTTCCCTCATCCAAAATATTTAGCCATATTTTGAATAACTGTGGCTTTAACACTGATCTTTCCGGGATGCCACAAGTCACCACTGCCAGCTCTCTGCTTCCTGCCTGCTAAGCAATTCTCAATCCGAGTCAATATATTGCCGCCAATCGCATTCGCTTTAATCTTGTAAATTAACCTCTTATGTGTGACTTTATCGAAAGTTTTCTGAAAATCCAAATGCACTACATCATTTGTTCACTATTATCTATTCTGATAGTAAGTTCACAAAATATTCCTGTAGGTTTCCCTGCTGCTGATGTTAGGCTAACAGTTTGTAATTTCCAGTTTTCTCACTTCCTCCTTTTTTAAATAGTGAGGTTGCATTTGCCACACTCTAGGCTGATAGGATTGCTCCAGAATTTACAGAATTGTGTAAGATGTCAACCAATGAATTTACTATTTCCATGGCCACCTCCCTTAAAACCTTGGGATGGAAATTACTAGTCCCTGGAATTTGTTTTGGCTTTCAAGCCTATTAATTTCTCCTGCACTGGTTTTCTAGTCATACTCTTTTTCTACTATTTCTCCTCATTAGCCCCTTGCTTCCCTCCTATGTCTGGAATGTTATTTGATTCTTCATCACGAAGACTGAATTACAATGATTGCATAATTGCTCTGGCCTGTCCTTGTTTTATAAATTCCAGTGATCTGGACTGAAGTAGAACTACATTTGCCATTACAAATCATTTTCTTCTTATATACTGATAGAAAACCTTTGCAGTCCATTTTTTAATGGAACTTTCTTTAAACCATCCACAGTCAGAGGTAACAACATTCCTTGATCCAATCTATCCAATCCTGTCATCTGGACCATTTCTTATTCTACTGAACTCCAGTGAAGTTGAGCACAGTCGACAAAATCTCTCTTGACTTGACATTTCTGCCCTCCCATGAATCAGCATATTGAACATTTGCTGCATTCGCTCTATGACAATATATAATTTCTCAGACAAAAAGACCAAAACAGCAACAAATGCTCCAGATTTCATCTCACCAAGGCTGTATGCACCTGCTGTAAGACAGCCTTCCCGCTTGCAATGATGACCAATGTACCATTTGCCTCCCCAACCTTTAGCTGTACCTACTTGCTTGCTTACAGTGACTGGTGTTCAAGGATTCCTGGATCACTGGGAAGTTTTCAAGAGAGGAGGGCACCTGTACAAGAAGGACGGGTCACAACTAAATTGGAAGGGCACGAATATCCTGGCTGGGAGTTTTGCTAGTGCAGTTCGGGTGGGTTTAAACTAATATGGCAGGGGGGTGGGGATCAAAAAATTATGTCTACAAGTGTAGAGGCTGGGGACGAGCTTGGGGCCATCCTGGCAAAGAAGAAGAGCACTCTGGGGGAGGATGACCTCACTGGGCCTGGAGGTCTGGAGTGCATCTACTTCAATGCAAGGAGCGTAGCAGGTAAGACAGACGAACTTAGGGCCTTAATGCTTACGAGGAATTTGGATGTGACTGTGGTGACAGAAACTTGGTTGAAAGAGGGACAGGACTGGCAACTGAATATTCCGGGGTACAAGTGTTTTAGGCGAGATAGAGGAGGGGCCAAAAGAGGTGGGGGAGTAGCAGTATTAGTTAGAGAGCATATTACAGCGGTGCAGAGGGAGGACAATTCAGAGGGGTCGTGTAACGAGTCACTCTGGGTGGTGCTCAGAAACAGGAAGGGCGCAGTCACTATGTTGGGGGTGTACTACAGGCCCCCCAACAGCCCAAGGGAAGTGGAAGAACGGATGTCAGGAGATAATGGATAGGTGCAGGAAAAATAGGGTTGTTGTAGTGGGAGACTTCAATTTCCCTGTTATAGACTGGAAATCGCGTCGGGCTGGGAGTCTGAATGGGGAGGAATTTGTAAAATGCGTACAGGACGGTTCTTTAGACCAATATGTAGATAGCCCGCGAAGTCGCGAATGGGGTAATGAACTTTGTCACACTTAAGCATTAAGACCCGAACTCTGTGATTTTGTTGAGAACACTGCAGAGTTCATGTTTTTGTCAGAGTTCGGTGTTTTTCATGTCTGTGCCAGATAAGAGGAACAGCTATTCTTGTTATTAAGAAATGTGATTAACCCAGCTCGAAATAAGCTAAACAGTCTCCATTTTCATGTACCTTTGTTTAACACGATGGAGTTGACATGTATGCCTTCTGTCTTTGTATAACCATAGATTCATATATATATATTCATCATACGTTATTCATCTTATCCTGATATAAAGTATTATACAAACTTGTATGTATATTAGTTAACTTGTTTGTGCAAAACATGTGATGTTGTTTCAAGGATATAAATGACGAACAATCGTGGCCTTGGAGATCGAGCAAACTATGCAGAGGAAGATAGTGCTAATACAACAAGAATCTCACCATGAACAATGACTCCCAGTCAACACATCCCTCTCCTTTGTGAATACCGACGCAAAGTATTCATTTCGAATCTCCCCTACTTCTTTGGGCTCTCAGCATAATTCCCCACTTTTGTCCCTGAGAGGTCCGATTTTTTCCCTGACAACCCTTTTGTTCCTAACGTATGAATAAAATGCCTTGGGATTTTCCTTAATCCTGTCTGCCAAGGACATTTTGTGATCCTTTTTGCCCTTCTAATTCCTCGTTTGAGTTCTTTCCTACTATCTTTGTATTCCTCCAGAGCTCTCTCCGTTTTTAGCTGCCTGGACCTAATGTACGCCTCTCTTTTCTTTTTGATCAATCCCTCAATTTCCCTGGTTATCCACGGTTCTCGAATCCTACCCTTCCTATCCTTCTTTTTCACAGGCACATGCCTATCCTACAGCCCTAACAACTGTTCCTTAAAAGACTCCCACATGCCAGATGTTGACTTACTCTCAAACAGCCTCTCCCAATCAACAGCTGCCAATTTCTGCCTAATCCCACTCAGGTTAGCCTTCCCCCAATCCAACACCTTACCCTTGGGACACCACTCATCCTTTTCCATCACTATCCTAAAGCTAACAGAATTGTGATCACTATTTGCCACATGTTCCCCTACTGAAACTTTGGAGACCTGACCGGGCTCATTCCCCAGTTCTAGGTCCAGTATAGCCCCCTCTCTAGTCGGGCTGTTATAGGTAAAAAAACCGCTGACACTATTAGTGGTTCAAAATGCAGTGTTTATTTTCACAATTGTGGGAGAAGTGAGGTTCCTAACAGTGGACCCCCAGCCTTCTCATCGAACACAAGTAAGAACAGAGTTTATATATGTCCCGGGCCCCGCCCTCATTACATTGCAATTCTCGAAGATGTCCTCCTCCTCTCATCTCATCCACCTCCTCATTCCACATTCTCCTCTTCCTCCTCCACTTCGTCCTCTTCCTCCTTCACCTCCCCTTCTCCTCCACCTCATCTTCTTCTCTTCCAACTCCTCCTTTTCCTCTCCTTCACTCCCTCCTCTTCTCCAGCTCCTCGTCTGCTGCTCCTCCACCTCCTCCTGTTCCTCTCTTCCAACTGCTCCTCCTCTCCACTCTTCCACTTTCTCTCCTCTACCACTCCTCCACCATCTCCTCTTCTCCACTTCCTCCTCTTCTGCTCCTCCACTTCCTCCTCTTCCTTTCCTCCACCTCTTGCACTCCATCACCTCCTCCAAATTTATCTTGAGCATGACTCAAGGTCGCACACTTCCCAATAACAATTTGTAACTGTCAGCTAGTTGTAGTGCCAACAGCCTCTAGTCTTTGTGTTGTAAATTTCCATGGTTCCATAGTCAAGTATCCCATGATTCTCCACTTCAGCAACCCAATCACAACTCAATACCCCTTGCCCCCTTGTCAGAGTTCTCACCTGGGTAGACACCCAAAAATCCTTGGCCTGCCTCACAATTTGGTGACCTAACTACACTCGGCCAGCTTCAAATTCCTCCCAACATTTTTTCTCCTATAGTGTTGCTGTAACCCTTATAGCCTAAGCTCAGCCTGGAGCATTTGTATATACATAAACATTCTCCCCTATTCAATCCCTGTTTCTCTGAGTGAGTAGTTCAGTGAGTGCAATGTGTATCTGTGTGTGTGCCCTTGTTGACACAGCATCCACCTGTACAGTTTTGGGAGATTACCAATTGTTGTGATTATTGAAACCAGCGCTGATGCTGTTGGTTGTCCTCCCCATTCCCCCCAGTTATTGAGTCATAGTGTCACTGAGGTTTACAGCATGAAAACAGGCCCTTCGGCCCAACTTGTCCATGCACCCTTTTATTTTAAAGCCCTAAGCTAGTCCCAATTGCCCACATTTGGCCCATGCCCCTCTATACCCATCTTACCCATGTAACTGTCTAAAAGCTTTTTAAAATACAAAATTGTACCCGCCTCTACTACTACCTCTGGCAGCTTGTTCCAGACATTCACCACCCTCTGTGTGAAAAAATTGTCCCTCTGAACCCTTTTGTATTTCTCCCCTCTCACCTTAAACCTATGCCCTCTAGTTTTAGACTCCCCTACCTTTGGGAAAACATATTGACTATCTAGCTGATCTATGCCCCTCATTATTTTTTAGACCTCTCCAAGATCACCCCTCAGCCTCCTACACTGCAGAGAAAAAAGTCCCAGTCTATCCAGCCTCTCCTTATAACTCAAACCATCAAGTCCCGGTAGCATCCTAGAAAGTCTTTTCTGCGCTCTTTCTAGTTTAATAATATCCGTTCTATAATAGGGTGACCCGAACTGTGCACAGTATTCCAAGTGTGGCCTTACCAATGTCTTGTACAACTTTAACAAGACGTCCCAACTCCTGTATTCAATGTTCTGACCAATGAAACCAAGCATGCCGAATGCCTTCTTCACCACTCTGTCCACCTCTGTCACTTTTAAGGAGCAATACAGGAACCATGAAGGGATGGGGGTGATGGCGGAGGAATTTTCCCACCTCTCCTGCTGGTGGGATCTTCCAGTCCTGCCAAAATCAATGAACATTTTAATGGCTTTCTGCATCTCCTCAGAGGAATCATTGGCAGCAAGACTGGAAAATCCAGGCCATGGTGTTGTCCATTGAGAAGTTGGGGTGCCTTTAAATCTCTTTCTGGAGGATTTACTGACACCATAATAAAAGAGTCATTATTGATGGTTCTTAGCATTTTGCAGGAGCAGACAACATAAAGCCGCGACTCATTGTCCTGGACATCATTAGCAGAGAATGATTTTGATCCAACATGAGGTACATACTTGACCCCACTGGGTACACCATGCCTGCAGATTGAAACCTTACCCCAGTGATAGATAGATCTCTTTGATGTGGACCTCTGCATAATCATCAGGAATTTCAGTTCCCTAACTTAGCCACTCGCTGTGGGTATTATAACTATTAGCACATCCCTGTCATTCTGGAGATTCATGTCAGACTTAACGTTCTCTCAAGTATCATGCTACATCACATGCTATACCCTTCACCTGCTTGCACCCACCCTCTTCTCACTTTGACATGTCCATGTTCTCGTACCTGCCTCTGGCCTGTGAATTAGCGCTTTGGACACACTTTCCAAAGCTAGCTGTCTTGGCACACTCTCTTAGGCTTCGTTCTGACCTGCTTGCATGTCTGTTCTCTCTTGTTGACTCGCGGCACTTGTTGCAGCTATTGCTCATCTGCTCACAGTTTTATTTTAGTCCTTTTCATCCACGCACTGTCTCACCAGGCAACTGAGTATTAAGAATAACATGCTCATTCATTCTGTGTGTCCAGTTGCCTGTCTCCTCAACCAGTGGGGGATTCTGCCAATTTGTTGCAGAGTATCAAAGTAATGACACTGAATTCATAGCTGTAAGTAAATCTGGCAAAGTTCATTACCAGTATGCGCACAGTGTAGGTTGTCTCTCAGCTATGTCTGGGAGATGATTCATCAAATCATAGAATCCCTACTGTGCAGAAGGTGGCGATTTGGCCACTGGAGTCTGCACTGACTCTGCGACAGAGCATCTTATCCAGGCCTTCTCCCTGTAACGCCTGCGTTTTTCTCACTAACCCTCATAACCTCCACACCTTAGTACACTAAGAGGCAACGTAGCATGGCCAACCCACCTATCCTGCACATCTTTGGACTGTTGGAGGAAACCTAAGCACCCAGATGAAATCCACATTGACAAGGGAAGAACATGCAAACTCCACGCAGTCACCGAAAGCTGGAATCAAACCCATGGCACTGTGAAGGAGCCATGCTAACCACTGTACCACTGCATAGCCTCTTACTTACATTCATTCACAGCAGACACCTAGCTCCATTTGTTCTAGGTGTCAACTGACTGCCTTCAGGCAAAGTTAGCTGTGGCTACTCACTCAGTTCCTTTTTTTTGTTCCACTCTCAGTCATGGTCCCTTGCTGAGGTTATCTTGAGCATGAACACTGGGAGACAGTGACATAATGGTATTGTAAGTGGACTGGACACAGAGACTCAGCATAATGCTCTGGTGAGCTGGGTTCGAATCCCTTCTCAATAGATAGTGGAATTTGAAATCATTAAAAAAAACTGGAATTAAATGTTTAATGATGCTCCTGATTGTTGTAAAAACCTATCTGGTTCACTAATGCAGGGTTTCCAAATTTGATTCTGCCAGAGGATCCCAGGGGTTCTGCGGGAGACCAGGCAGATCTGTACAAAGTGTAAAGATCAGAGTGAGGAAGAACGAGTGTGGAAGAATGATCTGACCTGGGAAATGAGAGTGTACATCTGTGAGTGAGAGAAAGGTGAGAGTGTGTATGCATGAGAGAGAGAGGTGAGGGGGTGTGTGTGTGAGAGAGAGGTAAGAGTCTGTTTTTGTGTGTGAGAGAGGGTGTGTGAGAGAGCTGAGAGTGTGTCTGAGAAAGGTGAGTGTGTCTCTGAGAGATAAAGTTGAGTGTATGAGAGAGAGAAAGGTGAGCCTGTGTATGTCTGTCAGATAGGTGAATGTGTGTATGAGAGGAGAGTGCATGCGAGAGAGAGAAAGGTGAGTGTGTGAGAGGTGAGTGTGTGAGAGGTGAGACTATGTGCGTTTCCAATATGTGTATTCAGCACTCCAACAGTGCTCCTCCTATTTGAATCAAAGGAGCAGCAACAGTCCCCACATTAAGATTGACAAAGATATGTTTATTTGATAACAAAACCTTTTAATTATAGAAAACATATAAATACAAGAAACAAAACGACTTCTATAAATTTGTGTATGTTTGCATCTATTGTGCAAAAACATAATTTTTCTGGTTTGGCTCCTTAATACAATAAAAATGTTTCTCAGCGGTACCTTCAAAGAGTGCAGTGTTCCCTCAGCTCTAACTTGCTGATAATGTAATGCAGTGTTCCCTCAGCACTGATCCTGTGACAGTTCAGTGCTCCCTCAATACTGGCACTGCAAAAGTGAAGAGCTCCCTCAAATCTAACCCTCCAACAGTGCAGCACTCCCTCAGTACTGACCCTTTGACAGTGCAGCACTCTTTCAGTACTGACCCTCCGACAGTGCTGCACTCTCTCAGTACTGACTCTTTGACAGTGCAGCACTCCTTCAGTACTGACCCTCCGACAGTGCTGCGCTCCCTTAGTACTGATGCTCTGACAGTGCAGCACTCCTTCAGTACTAGCCGTCCGTCAGTGCAGCACTCCCTCAGTAGTGAGTCTCTGACAGTGCAGCACTCCAAGAACAATTAACAAAGATAATACAGGAACAGGCCCTTCAGCCCTACAAGCCTGTGCCGATCAAGATGCTCCCCTTCATGACCCTCTGTCAGAGCAGCACTTTCTCAGCACTGACCCTGCAAAGCCATTTGAATATTTTGTCTATCTCTGTGATGCTGTAAGATCCTCCTTTATTTCTGTTTTGCTTGTACTTGGTGGAATTTTCCCAAAAAATGACAACGTGTCACAACGAGAAAATTGGAGCGATCTGCGCAATACTATCTGGTGTGGACCAGACCACAATCATCCCCTGCCAGTTCTGGGAGGGGCAGGAGCTAAACACATCAGTGCGCCCGGCAGCAAAGCAAGTGGGCATCATTTTGAAAGGGTGCCCCAATCTCACAGTGCACTGGAAGGCACCCTCCATCCCCCCATGGCATTGTCACCACCAAGCCCCCAACCCCATCAGCGACATGTTTCCTGACTCCCTCCCCAACATGGATCGTTGGTATCAGGGCATTGGGTCCTTTCCAAAAGTTCCCCCTTCATGCCCCGCCCTTCATCCCCCACTTTATGACCCGTACTCATGCCCCACCACTTTGGCACTGCCCATGCACATTGGAAATGCCCAACTGGCATGTTCCAGGTCGGCATTGCCAGTGTGCCTGGTGGACACTGCGAGTGTGCCAACTAGGCATTGTCAGGTGGCACTGCCAGAGGAGCACTGCCCAGCCATGTCCCTGACCATCTGGGGCTTCAATGGCCTCTGAAGCCCCTGGGTGGCCATCATGTCTGGACTCCACTAGTGGTGATCTGTTGTGATTCTCGCCTGGTTTGTGACATGCCTGAGGGTCGGAAGATCTTGGGAGCTGGGAGAATCCGGCGCCAAATAGGCGAGGCATATTTAAATGTGACTTTGGGTATGTTAACTGGCCTCGCACCTTTTCTGGGCAACATCTGGTTTGCACCAGTAGCAAGGGACCAGGTGGATTACAAACCATTTGGTGCTGGGCACAAAAAACGTTTTCATGCCTGCAGGTAATTTTCCAGAATTGGCGTGAATTGGCTGCAGCAGGTGCAGCGAGCCCAGAAAATCGCCCCATTATCTTTATAATTATGTCAAAATATAACCAGTTGTGAGAGGGCCCAATGTCCTGTGCTCAGAGCCGGCTGGTCGGCATGTGGTCTGTGGAGGACATCGGATTAAAGTTTCTGACCACACACACGTATTTGCGCACACAGATACAGACACACACCTGTCAGGACTTGCCACTGGGACAATAGCTAACCACCAGACCCTCTAAACACCTTGGGGCGCACGGTGGTACAGTGGTCAATACTGCTGCTTCACAGCGCCAGGGACCAGGGTTTAAAACCACCTTTGGGTGACTGTCTGTGTGGAGTTTGCATGTTCTCCCTGTGTCTGCATGGGTTTCCTTTTCCACTCTAAAAATGTTTAGGTGAATTGGCCATGCGAAAGGTGCCCCTTAGTGTCCAAAGGTGTGTAGGTTAGATGGATTAGTGGGACAAATACATGGGGTTAAGGGGTTAGGGCCTGGGTAAGATTTTCTGTCGGAGAGTCAGTACAGACTCAATGGGCCTTCTGCACTGTAGGATTCGATTCTATGTAAAACAGAAACTAACCTAGGAAATGCCCTTCCTGAGATAGAGAAATCACATGGATTGCTGGCAGATAGAGTGAGACATCCCTTACCGAGATCAGATCAGGCTGTCTTTGCATGGCCAGGATGGGGTTGATCATCTGTTCGGCTGACTTGATTTAAGACATTAATTTCTAAGTCGAGGCACAGTGTCAGAAAGGGGTATAAAAGACACAGCTCTCAAGGACAGTGGGGCTGCAACTCGGAGATGTGACTAGGTCAGTGACTGGATGTCATGTGGAAGACCAAGCACCTGTGAACGAGCTCCTGTACTTGGGTCTTACTGAGCAACTGGTGTCAGTATTATAAAGTATATATTACTGGGTTCATAATGTTTGTCAACTTGAAGTGAAACTTGTATCAATGGATTACTTTGCGTGGTTGATCGTAAAATACGGGGTTTGGACCTTAAGAGGGCAAAGAGACCCACTGGTTATGTCTTTTCTTCAATAATTCAAGGGATGTCGACATTGCTGGCTGGGCCAGAATGTATTTCCCAGTCCTTATCACCTGTGAACTGTGAGGCATTTCAGAGACATTCATATCACCGTGGATCTGGAGTGACGTGTCGGGAAATCCAGGAAAGGATAGAATATTTCATTCCCTAACAATTCGTGAACCAAATGGGTTGTCAGGACAATCAACAAAGATTTGATGTTTTTCATTCGGTACCGAGTCTCCAGAGCCTTACCCTGATTCTCTGGATTATTAGTCCAGTGAGAATACCATTACACAACTGCCTCCCCCTGTCTTGCAGACAAAGCACAAATCACACAGTACTGGCCCTCTGACAGTGCTGCACTCCCTCAGTACTGACCCTCTGACAGTGCAGCACTCCCTCAGCACTGACCCTCTGACAGTGCAGCACTCCCTCAGTACTGACCCTCTGACAGTGCAGTACTTCCTCAGCACTGACCCTCTGACAGTGCAGCACTCCCACAGTACTGACCCTCTGACAGTGCAGCACTCCCTCAGTACTGACCCTCTGACAGTACGGCGCTCCCTCAGTACTGACCCTCTGACAGTGCAGCACTCCCTCAGTACTGACCCTCTGACAGTGCAGTACTTGCTCAGCAATGACCCTCTGACAGTGCAGCACTCCCACAGTACTGACCCTCCGACAGTGCAGCACTCCCTCAGTACTGACCCTCTGACAGTACGGCGCTCCCTCAGTACTGACCCTCTGACAGTGCAGCACTCCCTCAGTACTGACCCTCTGACAGTGCAGTACTTGCTCAGCAATGACCCTCTGACAGTGCAGCACTCCCTCAGTACTGACCCTCTGACAGTGCAGTACTTGCTCAGCACTGACCCTCTGACAGTGCAGCACTCCCACAGTACTGACCATCTGAAAATGCTGCACTCTGTCAGGACTGACTACTTGACAGTGCAGCACTCCCTCAGCACTGACCCTCTGACAGTGCAGCACTCGCTCAGTACTGACCCTCCGACAATGCAGCACCCCTCAGTACTGACCTTCTGACAGTGCAGCGTTCCCTCAGTACTGACCTTCTGACAATGCAGCATTCCCTCATTGACGTACTTCCTGGCTCCATCTACATACAAATTAGCCACTCTCTCCCTGGTGAGTGGTTCCTCTGCGAACCCTTCGCTTGTTCTCTCTGTCACTTCCACTAAACATTTATGCCCTATTCCTTACACTGTTAACCCTCCTACAGGATTTCCTCTTACATCTCTGCTGATCTCTACATGTTTGTCTCCTGGCAAAAGATTTCCCTCCCACTTTGAACATCTTCCATCAGAAACTCCTTAACCTCCCTGCTTCTAAAAGCTGAACAATTGTGTGTGGGCTGGAGAGAATTATTTTTCCCATCAAGGTAAGTGGCTTGGACACTCTCACAGCCCACAGTGCATTGTTTGAGAACAGATATCCACTCCATCTGACGAAGGAGCTGTGCTCCAAAAGCTTATGGTATTTGCTACCAAATAAACCTGTTGGACTTTAACCTGGTGTTGTGAGACTTCTTACTGTGCTTACCCCAGTCCAACGCCGGCACCTCCACATCATTTTAACTTCCACAGTGCCACCACGCTGCCCTCTCTTGGGCCTCCCGGCTGGGAAAGAACCACACTGGCATGGTTCAGATTTTGTATGTTGATCAGCCCCATGGGCATGACCAAAGGGACTTGGAGCTGAAGGCAAAGGTCCCCATTGCGCCAGCACAAAAAGTGAAAACTTAAAATGGTTACGAAAACCTGGGAAAAACAAGAGAGATAGTGAGAGGTTGAAAATAAAAAACAGGTGAGAGGACAGGGAGAAGTTAAAAACTAAGTTCTCAGTCCGGGAAGAAGACAGAGAAAATGGGAGGTATGCCTTATTTTGTTATATTTTAAGATGTGCCATGACAGATAAAAGGTCGGGAACCACTGCCCTAAGCATCCCTCTACCGTCTCTCTCTGAAGGAGACAATGAGAGTACAGCCACTCTAAAAACCTGGGAGGAGAAATTGAAATGGAATCCTCCCCCTGAACTGCAATGAAGAGGTGAATGAAGATCTGACGTCAGTGACAGCAGACAAGATTTAGGGGAGAGACTTGTACCAACAAGGCAGTCACCAGATGGCGCATTTCCCACATGATGTGCAAGTTCAGTGCCGTTAGCAGAAAGTTGACTTCGTGCTACATCTCAGACTGCTGCCTGTAAGATAGAGTTCACTGTTGAAACACACAAGTGAACTGAATGATCTCTGAATTGTAAAATTCCACTCAGTCAAAAAGTACTCTGAAAGTCAACCCAAAAAACACAACCATCCCTCCCCATCCTCCATGGATAACTATGTGGGGGGGATAGGATTAGTAAGTTTGCAGATGACACAAAGTTTGGATGGGTGGTTAACAGTGAGGCAGAGTGTCTTGGGCGACAAGAAGATATAAACGGAATGGTCAAATGAGCAGATAATTGGCAGGTGGAATTTAACACTGAAAACTTTGAGATGATACACTTTGGAAGGAGTATAATTTGACAAGAAAGTACTCAATGAATGGTAGGACACAAGGAAGTTTTGTGGAACAAAGGGACTTTGGCGTGTTTGTCCACAGATCTCTGAAAGAGGAAGGGCATGTGAGTAGGGTGGTGAAAAAGGCACATGGGACACTTGCCTTTATCAATCGAGGCATAGATGACAAAAGCAGGGAAGTCATGATGGGGTTGTATAGAACTTTGATGAAGCCACAGCTGGAGTACTGTGTGCAGTTTTGGTCGCCAAATTATCGGAAGGATGTGATTGCACTGGAGGGAGTGCAGAAGATCATCAGGATGCTCCCTGGAATGGAATATTTTAGTTATGAAGAGCAGTTACGCCGGCTTGGATTGTTTTCTCTGGAGAAGAGAAGACTGAGGGGCGACCTGATTGAGGTGTACAAGATAATGAGAGACATGGGCAGTGTGGATAAGGAGCACCTGATCCCCTTAGTTGAATGGTCAGTCACAAGGGGACATAGGTTCAAGGTGAGGGGCAGGAGGTTTTGGGGGATGTGAGGAAAAACATTTTTATTCAGAGGGTGGTGATGGTCTGGAATGCACTGCCTGGGAGGGTGGGATATGTGGGATGCCTTTATCCTTTAAAGATATCTCAATGAGCACTTGGCACATCATAACATTCAGGGCAATAGGCCAAGTACTGGGAGATGAGATTAGGTGGGAGTTCAGGTGCTTCTTATAGAAACATATAAAACTACAGCACAAAACAGGCCCTATGGCCCCACAAGTTGTGCTGAACATATCCCTACCTTTTAGGCCTACCTATAACCCTCCATCCTATTAAGTCCCATGTACTCATCCAGGAGTCTCTTAAAAGACCCTATTGAGTTTGCCTCCACCACCACTAACGACAGCCAAATCCACTCGCCCACCACCCTCTGTGTGAAAAACTTACCCCTCACATTTCCCCTGTACCTACCCCCCAGCACCTTAAACCTGTGTCCTCTCGTAGCAGACATTTCCACCCAGGGAAAAAGCCTCTGAGAGTCCACCCGATCTATGCCTCTCAACATCTTATATACCTCTATTAGATCTCCTCTCATCCTATGTCTCTCCAAGGAGGAAAGACCAAGCTCCTTCAGCCTATCCTCATAAGACATGCCACTCAATCCAGGCAACATCCTTGTAAATCTCCTCTGCACCCTTTCAATCTTTTCCACATCCTTCCTATAGTGAGGCGACCAGAACTGAGCACAGTACTCCAAGTGGGGTCTGACGAGGGTCTTATATAGGTGCATCATTATCCCCGGACTCCTAAACTCAATCCCTCGATTGATAAAGGCCAGCATACCATACACCTTCTTAACCACCTCCTCCACCTGCGGGGCCGATTTTAGAGTCCAATGGACCCGGACCCCAAGGTCCTTCTGATCCTTTACCGTACTAATAGTCTTTCCCTTTATATTGTACTCCTTCATCCCATTCGACCTGCCAAAATGGACCACTACGCATTTATCTGGGTTGAAGTCCATCTGCCACTTCTCCGCCCAGTCTTGCATCCTATCTATGTCCCTCTGTAACTTCTGACATCCCTCCAGACTATCCACAACCCCACCAACCTTCGTGTCGTCGGCAAACGTACCAACCCATCCCTCCACTTCCTCATCCAGGTCATTTATGAACATGACAAACAGCAAGGGTCCCAGAACAGATCCCTGGGGCACACCACTGGTGACCGACCTCCAATTAGAAAAAGACCCATCTATACACACTCTCTGCCTCCTTTGGGCAAGCCAGTTCTGGATCCACAGGGCAGCAGCCCCTTGGATCTTATGCCCTCTCACTTTTTCTAGAGCCTTGCATGGGGGACCTTCTCGAATGCCTTGCTAAAATCCATATAAACCGCATCTACCGCTTTCCCTTCGTCAATGTGTTTAGCCACATTTTCGAAGAACTCCACCAGGCTTGTAAGGCACGATCTGCCTTTGACAAAGCCATGCTGAGTATTCTTGAGCATACTAGACCTCTCTAACTGCTCATAAATCTTGTCCCTGAGGATCTTCTCTATCAGCTTACCAACCACTGAGGTTAGACTCACCGGTCGGTAATTTCCTGGGCTATCCCTATTCCCCTTCTTGAAAATAGGAACCACATCCGCAATCCTCCAATCCTCCGGCACCTCTCCCGTCTCCATCGACGACGCAAAGATCATCGCCAGATGCTCTGCAATCTCTTCCCTCGTCTCCCACAGTAACCTGGGGTACATCCCATCCGGACCCGGCGACTTATCTATCTTGATGCCATTCAAAGATTCCAGCCCAACCTCTTTGTTGAAGTCCACATACTCAATCTTTTCAGTCCAGCGCAAGGCCACAGTACATCCACCCATGTCCTTCTCCCCTGTGAAAACCGAGGCAAAATACTCATTAAGCACCTCTGCCATTTCTACTGCTTCCGTACTGATTTTCCCGCCTTCACCTTTTATAGGCCCTATTCCTTCACGTCTCATCCTTTTACTCTTCACATATTTATAGAACGCCTTAGGGTTTTCCTTAATTCTACTTGCCAGGGTCTTCTCGTGACCCCTTCTGGCTCTCCTAATTTCCTTCTTTAGTCCCTTCCTACAAGCCGTATACTCACCCAATTCCCTATCTTTGCCAAGCTCTCTGAACCTTTTGTACGCTTTCCATTTCTTCTCGACTAGGTCCCGCACAGCTTTCGTGCACCACGGTTCCTTTAACCTACCAACTCCTCCCTGTCTGCTCGGAACATTGTCCTGTAGAACCCTAGACAGATATTCCTTGAAAAACTGCCACCTCTCTTCAGTAGATTTCCCCGAGAATACCTCCTTCCAATTTACTCCTCTAATTTGCTGCCTTATGTCTTCATATTTCCCCTTACTCCATATAAACGCTTTCCTAGCTTGCCTGATCCTCTCTTTTTCCAATGCAAGCATAAAGGAGATAGAGTTATGATCGCTATCCCCAAGATGCTCTCCCACTGAGAGATCTGACACCTGTCCAGGCTCATTGGTTAGTATCAGATCAAGTACAGCCTCTCCTCTTGTAGGCTTGTCCACGTGCTGTGTCAGGAAACCCTCCTGAATACACCTAACAAACTCCTTCCCATTCAATCCCCTTACCCTAGGGATATTCCAATCTATGTTTGGGAAATTAAAGTCTCCCATCACAACAACTATTATTGCAACTCTCCAGGATCTGTTTCCCTATCTGCTCCTCCACCTCCCTGTCACTATTGGGCGGCCTATAGAAAACTCCCAGCAAAGTGATCGACCCCTTCCCACTCCGAACTTCCACCCACAGAGACTCTGTAGACAATCCCTCCACAGCATACACCTTGTCTATAGCTGTGACACTATTCCTGATCAGCAGTGCCACTCCACCCCCTCTCTTGCCTCCCTCCCTGTCCTTCCTGAAACATCTGAATCCCAGCACCTGTGGTATCCAGTCCTGACCCTGAGACTTCCAAGTCTCCGTAATGGCCACCACATCACACTTCCAGGCATCGATCCACGCTCTGAGCTCATCCCCTTTATGTGTCGGTGCAGACACGATGAACTGAAGGACATCTTCTGCGCCATATGATTCTATAGTTCTATGATTCCAACTCCAACGCCGAAATGGCAGCTTCTCCCCAGCTCCCTACCAGCTAGACATATCCCTTCTCCATGTTCACTCCCCGCTCAACACTCCTACAGAATCACTCTCAGTCCCTATGTTCATCTCTCATTAATCTCTGGGATCTGTGATTCCTCCCTCAGTCCATGATCCTCACGGTCTTGAAATAGACTCCCTGTGATTGATGATTCCTCCCTTATTCAATGATAGAAACATAGAAAATTGGAGCATGAATACATAATTTGCCCCTTTCAGCCTTCTCAGCCAGTCATTCTGATCATGGTTGATTCTCTATCCCAACACAATACTCCAGAACACACCCTATATCCATTGATGCCTTTAGAGTATAGAAATCAATCTATTTTCTTCTTAAATCTATTCAGTGACTTGGTCTCCACCCCCGCTGATGTAGAGAATTCCATTGGTTCACCTCCCACTGAATGAAGACAGTTCGCATCATCTCAGTCCTAAGCAGTCTACCCCATATCCTGAGACTCTGACCCCTTGGTCTAGACCCTTCTCTTGAACCCCACTAAGCCAAATGAAATATCCCTGCATCCCAGTCTGTCCAACCAACAGAATTTTATACGTTTCAATAAGATTCTCGCTCATTCTTCTGAATTCCAGTTAATACAGGGCCAGTCGACCCAAAATCTCCTCCTATGACAGTCCTGCTATCCCAGCAATCAGTTTGGCGAACCTCTGCTGTACTCCCTCCATGGCAAGTAAATCATTTATTAGATATGGAGACCAAAACTGCACACGCAACTCAGGTGTGGTCTCACTGAGGCCCTGTACAGCTACAGTAAGTTATCCTTGTTCCTGTACTCAAGTACTTGTACAATATCATTTGTCTTCTCAACTGCTCGCTATATGTGTGTGCTTCCTTTTATTGACTACTGTGCAGCAACATGCAGGTCTCTTTGTACATGAACATTTCCAAAACTATCACTATTTAGATTCTGGCCTGTCATTCACTCCTCTGCCCAAAGTGAATAACTTCACAATTATCCATGTCATACTGCATCTGCCATGTTTTTGCCCATTCACTCAACTTTCTAAATCACGTTGAAGCCTCTTAACATCCTCCTCACAATTCATATTCCCACCAGGAATATTCCAAACTTCGGAATATTACGGTTTGGTTCCGTCTTCAAAATCATCAATGTGTATTGTGAATAGCTGGGGCCCAAGCACTGATCCCTGCGGCACCCCACTAGTCATTGCCTGCCACTTAGAAATGACCCTTTTCCTACTCTCTTGCCTGTCTGCTGACTAATTGTCAATCCATATCAATATATTATCCCCAGTCTCATGTACTTACATTTTGCACACTAACTTCTTACGTGGGAAGTTAAAAAATGCTTTCTGAAAATCCAAATAAATTGCATCCAATGGTTCTCTCTTATTTATTCTGCCTGTTATGTCCGCGATAAGCTCCAATAGGTCTGTCAAACATGATTTCTCTGTCATGAATCCATGTTGACTTTGTTTAATCAAGTTGATATTTTCTCAGTGTCCTGTCATTGCATCATTTATAATTGACTCTCGCATTTTCCTGCTGCTGATGGTGGGCTAATTTGTCTATCATTCCCTCCCTCCCTCCTTTCTTGTAAATAGTGGGGATACATTTGCCACCCTCCAAACTGCCGGCAGTGTTTGAGAATCAACAGAATTTTGGAAGATGACAAATAATGCTTCTGTTATTTCCAGAGCCCCAATTTTAGTATCCTGGGTTGAAGATTATCAAGCCCTAGAGATCTATTGGCTTTTGGTGCCATTAATTTCTCCAGCACTATTTATTTTTCAGTAATACTAATTTCCTTTTCATGAGACTCTTCATTCCCTCGAACTTCTTGGAAATTGTTTGGTTCCTTCTCTGTGAAGACAGAGCGAAAGTAATTGTTTAATTGCTCTTTGATTTCCTTGTTTTTTTCTTGTTCGGTGTGTCCTCCACTAGAAGGGACAAAAACCCATCCTTGTGTATCACTCCAAATGCATATCGGCTGCCTGTGTGAATTTTGACCCTTTTTTCCTGTCCCCCATGTTAAAGCTTTAGGTAAAGCTATTAACTCTGCTATCTGCGCTGACTCTCTTCCTGGGATCGATTCTCCAGCAACTATTGTTCCTTCGTCAGCTACCACTGCCCACGCAGTATGTGGTGTACCATCTACATATCTGCTAGCTTTATCTACATACAGCTTAACGAGCCTTTCTCCTGTTAATGGTTTCAGAAATGTTACTTTCTCTTGTCCTAACTGAGGTTTGCTAGGATTGAGTTTGAGACCAGAACCTTGTATTGTTTTAAATACTATGTGCAAGGCAAAGTAATGTGTTCTGCAGCTGTTTGAAGTGATCAAAACATCATGGAAGTATTGTTAGATGATTGTACCTGCACATTTGATAGGTTCAATTATCCGTGACATGTGTTTGTGGAATTTGGCTGGACTGTTCCAGGCTGCCACCACCCTCAGTGTAAAAAACTTGCCTTGCACATCTCCTTTATACTTCGCCCCTCACACCTTAAATCTATGCCCCCAGTAATTGATTCTTCCACCTTGGGATAAAGCTTCTGACTGTCTGCTCTGTCAATGCCCTTCATAATCTCATAGATTTCTATAAGGTCGCCTCTCAACTTCTGTTGTTCCAGTGAAAACAAACCAAGTTTCTCCAACCTCTCCTCATGGCTAATGCCCTCCATGCCAGGCAACATCCTGGTAAATCTTTTCTGTACCCTCTCAAAAGCCTCCACATCCTTCTGGTAGTGTGGCAACCAGAATTGAACACTATATTCCAAGTGCAGCCTAACTAAGGTTCTATAAAGCTGCAACATGACTTGTCAATTTTTAAACTCAATGCCCAGGTCAATGAAAGCAAGCATGCCGTATGCCTTCTTGACTACCTTCTCGGCCTGCATTGCTGCTTTCAGTGACTTGTGTACCTGTACACCCAGATCCCTCTGCCTATCAATACACTTAAGTGTTCTGCCATTTCATGAATATTTCCCATCTGTAATAGACCTTCCAAAATGCATTGCCTCACATTTGTCTGGATTAAATTCCATCTGCCATCTCTCCGCTCAAGTCTCCAACTGATCTATATCCTGCTGTACCCTCTGATGGTCCTCATCGCTATCCATAATTCCAACAAACTTTGTGTCATCTGCAAACTTACTGATTAAACCAGTTACATTTTCCTCTAAATCATTTATATATATTACAAACAACAAAGGTCCCAGCACTGAAACATGAGGAACGCCACCTGTCACAGCACTCCATTCAGAAACGCACCTCTCCACTGCTACCCTCTGTCTTCTATGACTGAGCCAGTTCTGGGTCATCTTGTCAGCTCACCTCTGGTCTCATGCGACTTCACCTTCTGTACAAGTGTGCCATGAGGAGCCTTGTCAAAGCCCTTACTGAAGTCTATGTAGACACTGCACTCCCCTCATCAATCATCTCTCGCTAATACATCCACTTATTTCCAAGCGTGAGCAAATCCTGTCTCGAAGTATCTTCTCCAATAATTTCCCTACCACTGATGTAAGGTTCACCGGCTTGTAATTAACTTGATTATCCTTACTACCCTTCTTAAACAAAGGAATAACATTGGCTATTCTCCAAAGTAACAATATTGGCTATTCTCCAAAGGAACAGCATTGGCTATTCTGCAAAGGAGAAACATTGGCTATGGGCTATGCCGAGTTCTAAATCTTGCTACATTCTCCAACAACTTTATATTTTTCTTTTTCTGCTTTAATTGGAGTGAATCCTAAAGGATTTTGATTCTGTCATGGGTGAAGAACTCCAAGCACTGGGATTCCTTCCTCAGTCTTTTATCTGTGGGGATTTTGATTCTTTACGGTCAGTCATCCCTGAGTCTGTGATTCCCACCTTGGTTGGTAATGCCAGGTGAAGAAGGGAAAGGTTTCATGTTTTTTGTACTCAACGTATTTTGTACCTAAAGGGAAAGGATTAATGTATTTTGTACCTAAAAGGTTGAACTTTGTACTTAGAATGTATCACAAGCATAACCCTTCAATATGGCTAATCCCCTTGTTTATACTGCTTCTGACATTAATACAAGTTAACTTTTATTCTGATAACAATAAATAGTCAAATGTAAATGTGTTTGCAGATATGCAAGTCTTACTTTTCCTACAGGCTTGCGTGGTAAATGTAAACGGAAGAAAGCATTACAAGATGTGGAGTGCGATACGGCCGTTTGAAGAGCAACTCCCGCTGGGGCAGCTGGAAGAGCATCGGAACTTCAAAGGGAAACCGCGGGAAGATCAGGAAACAGAAGACCTGCGCTTCATGAGCTGAGAAAGCCAGATACACTGGTTTATGGTCGGGAGCTATCAATGTATTTTTTGTAGTTGGTCTGGAAGCTTGCTTCGTGACCAGCAGTTGTAAATTGTATTTCTGAGTCGTGACTGGTCTGGGGTTGATTTGTGACCAGTATTAGAAGCCATGCTGTATATATATCCCCACTTTTCTGTGTTCAGGGAGAACTTTGGCTTCCGCTTTCAAGGAGTCAAGTTCTCCCGCAAGCTTGTGAGAACAAAGCCTACTCTATTTTGACTCATACCAGACTCAAGAGGTATTTTTACCTCCTACGATTGGTGCCGAAACCCGGGAGACATCCTGGGATCTGTTTGTGGGGACTCTGTTTGCGGGCTCAGGTTGAATGGCCACAACCTGGGTACTGGAATAGAGTTCTGAACCTAATAGGGTGAGTCAAACTACAGTGGGCTGATCATATGTGATGAGTGTGAGAGTGAAAGACGTCTGAACTGAACGCATACGGATAAGGAGGCATTTGTCTGTTATGGATTCTGAAGTGAGTGTAAAGACTGGAGAAAAAGGTGCCTGAGGTGTGATGTTCAAACATGAGTGAGAAAGAGAGACTGTCTGAGTGATCACCGGACTAGAAGCCGGCTTAATGGTGTAAGCTTAATAGTGTAAGCTTAATAGTGTAAGCAGTGGTACGGAGGGATTTGATCACCCCTTACAGGTAACACCGGACTCCGATAAGAGTGACCTAGGAGTGGGAGAGCGAGAAGGGAGAATAGAAGGCTCTCGCTGGTGAGTATAAAACTTATCTGTATTATGGCGGGATCACAAAGACAGTGGGGACCTCCAGAATCCCTGACACATGAGTGTATGACTAAGAGGAACAAATTCATTAAACAGATGAGAAAAGGGGGGTAGAACTTATCCTACCCTCTGGGCCAACAGCATAAGTGGTTGGATAAAGAAAAGAGAAACATGACAAAGAAAATAGGAGTATTGTTAATACATCAGTTAGCTGGACGAATTGAGCAAGTAATCGCCTCTACTAAGAAGTCGAGTGAGGATAAAGAAAGGATTCGGGAGTTAGAATCCAGAGTCCTGGAACTCGAGAAACAAAACCAAGTATTAGAAGAAAAGCAATGGAGAGGGGAAACCGTTCCTCTACCCCCTTATGAGTCCACACAACAGGGACTAACTGCTCCTCCAGAGGAGTGGGAAGCGCTAGAACGCAACTTAGTGCCAATAAACCAAGGGGGAACAGATGCGCAGCCAAAGGTAAATCATAAACCATTCACCCCAGGTGAGAGGCAGCAGATAATGGCTTCCTTGGGTAAATTACAATGTAGAAGCGAAAACCCTAGTTTCTGGGAAGAATTAGACACAATCTGGGTAGGACACCTATTACACCTGAGCGACGTACACCAGCTGGTAAGGGCAGCCTGTCCAGCGGGTAAGTGGGGGCAGGTAGCAGCTCCTTCAGCACAGGATTATAGTGGGGGACGGTGGACACATGTAGTCGCCCTAACATCATAGATAGATGCCCAGCAGACACCCTTCACCCAGTTTGAAACTCTGAGAGTGTTAGGGAATGCTACTACTAATTGGAGCAGAATAACCACAACGAAACAGTTAAAAGGGGAAGGAGCTTCGGAATATGGGGGATGGTTGTTCCAGGTATATCAGTAGTGCTCAGGACAAGGAAACACAGGTCGAAGAGATCGAGCGTTCATCCAGGCTTTTAAGGATGAATTCTTTAGTGTTCACCAAAAACATCCTTGAAATGGGAATTCTCAGTACCCCAAACTGTGATGAATTGGTAGAATGGGCTAATGGCATACCTGGAGGTGGATAGGAGAGATCTTAGTTTTCGTCTTTCAGTGTGTTTGTGTGATCTGGTTGCGAGTCGAATGTAGGTGGTTGTTGTTGTATTAGATTGAGGGCAGGAATTGTTGAAGCCTTTGTTTGTTCTTGTGGAGTGTTTATTGCGGGTAATAAATGACCTCAGTTTAGCCTCGGGAGAGCTGGGGAGGTGTTAAAACTGTTAAAGATTAAAGTGATAAGATTTCTTGAATTTACTTCTGTTTTGAGTGTAATTGCAGTTTGGAAGAAAGAAGAATAAAAGTGTCTGTCTTAATCCAAGTTCTGTATTCTTTTAAATATTTTACTTACATCTCAGTTTAAGATGTTAAGTTTGAATGAGTGTTGGAAGCTTCCATGTGTGTCTATGTGTGTGTTTACAAAGTTGTTTGCTTTGTTGTGATTTTACAACAGTGGGTTTGATACAGAGTTTAAATAAAATTGGAAAGTAAATTGAAATTTCAAAATCAAAGGACATAAATTGAAGTTTGAAATAGCCAATTTGAATTTTGAATAAACCTGTGTTTGAATTTTGTTAAGAAAAGATTTTAACCTTGGAGGGAACCATGTGCTCTCTCCTTTGTCTTAAAGTGAAGATTATGAGAGAGTTAGTTGAGAGTTGGGAGAAGAGATTAAGTAATCTTATGGAAAAGTAGATAAGCAAGAACAAAAGAATGAGATAAATGTACTGTCTATGAGTCAGTTTAAAATATTTTAAGTGAAGTAAAATGAATTGTAATTCTGCTTATTTCAAGTTCCAGCAGAGATTAATCAATTAAATATTAGTTGACAATGCAAATTGCCCTTACAAATGTCGAATAGTTTAACATTCTGTAACCTGGTTAAAATTATGTACTGCCATTGGAATTTTATGTGCTATCTATTGTTCAAGGTTTGCCAAATATTGAGCACTGTCAAGCTTAAAATCTAGCCAGTTAAAATCAAACCAAAATGTTACTGATTAATTAACTAGTATGTATTGCACCTCCTTTGGTTTTGAGCTGGCGCCTGTTGATTTCGTCGGGTGCGGGGGTTTGATCTGGAGCTCAGTTTAAAATTGGAAACGGCTTGGATTAAAAGGGTTTGGATCTCACAGTTATGATGTGTCAAGTGGTATGATACTATTGCCGCTTGATTATTTTTATTAGACAGTATAGCACTGCTATATGGACCCGAGAATAAAATCAAATCCTGAAAAGCCTTTACCAATTTTGTAGAATATATAGCTATATATTATATGTTGTCTATGGATAGAACATAATTCTGTAGGAGCTTCCTGTTTTCCTCGCCATACAAATGATTAAATTAGAGATAATATAAGAGTACATCATATAAAGATTGGAGCTGTATGGTATGTGATTTTAATGGGGAATGCGATGTTTTTTGATGAGATTATATACAAATGAATAGATGTCCAACTGCAGCCAAAAAACAGTGTAAAGTATTATTTAATTCACACTAAGCTTTCTATGGAAGGGGGGTGTGTAGTTAAATGTATAATGTACTAGCTAAAGCCATACAGACATCGGGGAAATTGTGGACAGAGATATTGCCCACTATACTGATGAGATTAAGAGTTACCACAAACCGGACAGCCGGATTAACCCCTAATGAAATTAATGACAGAATGGGCAACGATGTAGATTCACTAAAAGATGAATTCAGGAGATATGTTTTGGAACTAAGCACCCAACTAAAGGGATGCGCAAATTGATAAAAGACAATCCGGAACAAAGAGACACAGAGAGAGAGAGAGCGAGCTTGAAATGCTCCCTGACGGGCGGGAAGTTGCATCCTAGTAAAAGCACGACTTGACAAACCTGGGTTCGCCCCTGAATGGAAGGGCCCCTATGAGGTTAAAATTGTGTAGTGTGCTTAATTCACAGATATGCAAAACGGTTGACCTCCAAGCAA
This sequence comes from Mustelus asterias, assembly GCF_964213995.1. Classification (NCBI taxonomy): domain Eukaryota; kingdom Metazoa; phylum Chordata; class Chondrichthyes; order Carcharhiniformes; family Triakidae; genus Mustelus; species Mustelus asterias. The sequence goes on from NC_135820.1 coordinate 8,890,386, forward strand.
GCTGAACGGGTTCGCGGGCAGTGGCGCGCGGGTGGTATAGCCTTTGGACCATTGTATAACGGTCGCGTGGGTTATTAGTTAAGTGATAGGATGATTTTCTTGCTGCTTCTCACTACCCTTGCCCTGCTAGTTACGGAGGCGAAGTATAGGTGGAATTGTGTAGACTTGGGGACAGAGCATCACAAGCATCTCTGTAACGATGGCTCTGTCGATTGTAACCTTCTGACACATGGAATAGGCCCCTGGGAGGTAACCCGCAGGGACCGCTGCTTGGGATTCCTTAACCACGGCATGTTGCCAACTCTGTTGGAGGGGTGAGGTGATTGGGGTCTCCCATGCAATGTAACTTGATGTAACTGGAATTTTTCGTGTTTAGCTAAGGGACCGGGATAGACCTGTACCCGGCATCAGCGGAGGGCTCGGGAGGATGTGTACATCAAGACGAGATTTGGTCGATCCAAACGATCATTGTACCAATCCTCTAAAATCCGACCCTATCTCATGAACACTTTCATGTATATGTCTCACTTGTATGTATTGCAATCAAAATTTTGAGAAGTGCTGGGTCTGCTTACATATTCCCATGCACGAAGGAAAGGGGGGAACGTCCTTTATTCCCTATCCCTTTGTCAACTCCGGGAATAGTAGAGAGGATTTTGGATCGGAATAGAACCCAAGACGGGACAAGGAAAGTGACATTTAAAACCCCATCAGGTATGTTGTGGAAAACCAACAAGGGGGGATCTATCTGCTTGGTAGGAAACGGAACCATACTTGTTGGCCGTAGCTACTGTACCCAACAGTTTAATGTCACCAGTCGTGCCTGGGCTTCGGTGCAACAGATTACAATCCATTGCCCCACTGCTGATGTCCTGGTCAGCCTCTCATCTACTTATATGAGCAGCACGACTGCATATGATGGTACCTGTTTTGTCTGTGGAAACAATGCCTACCCATGGCTTCCTTGGGATTGGGTGGGATCGTGTTATTTAGCAAATGTGGTACCCTATATTCACCATTAGTGAGACAGAATGGTTCTTTATGATAGCTTTCCCACTTTATGGGACAGCAAAAGCAGCTCAGGAACTTATACATATGGCCTCAACCTTGGAGAGAATTGCGAATGAAACTAGAGACGGGTTTGAGGAGGTGAGCACAGCCTTCTCTGAAGTAGCAGCCGAGGTTGTACCTATCCGGACTGTTGCTTCACAGAACCGATTGACACTTGATTATGTGTTGGCTTTCCAGGGAGGAACGTGCACTATAATTGAATCCGAATGCTGCACGTATATCCCAGATGTTTCGGAAAATATAACTCGTTTGGCAGATCATATCAAATGAGTGGCGATGACAATACAAGGTGAAGGGAGCCAATATCATAATTATAACCCTCCGCGATGGCTAGGGCAATGGTTTGGGTCGTGGGGATCATACCTGACGCATGGGTTGATTGTATTGATTGTCATTGTTATTGCTTGTTGCATTTATATGACATAATTGAACAAACAGCCCGAATTATGCTGAGTGCAAGTGTACAGGCAGAAGGGGAAGTCTTCCTGACGAAGGAGGTAGGCCCATATATATTGGTAACCTTTGGCTCTGAATTGATCATGGGGCCATGTTTGAACTTGTCCCCGACCAAAAGGGGGGGTCGAAGAAGGGAAAGGGTTAATGTTTTTTGTACTCAATGTATTTTGTACCTAAAGGGAAAGGGTTAATGTATTTTGTACCTAAGAGGTTGAACTTTGTACTTAGAATGTATCACAAGCATAACCCTTCATTATTCCTCATCCCCTTGTTTATACTGCTTCTGACATTAATACAAGTTAATTTTTATTCTTATAACAATATATTGTGGGAAATGTACCACTGAGTCAGGCTTGAAGGTTTCAAGAATACAGTTTTATTTTAACGAAGCTTCGTGGAGAAAAGGCACTAACAAGCAGCAAACCTTCTCTCAATGAGACAATAGGAGCAGTCCATCTTTATACCCTTTACACAATAGATGGACCGGACATCTAGCCATTACCACATCGTTGTAATCAAGTAGGTGATCGATCGTTAACACATCGTTATAGACAAATACAGACAGATACAGACATGAACATGTTAACATCGGATTGTCTTATGAATGGATACATTTCCTACGTCAGTGGCTATCAATGGTTTTAGTTTCGGCCTATTCATATAGTAATTTACAGTAATTGGTTTTCCTGCAGTTATGTATTCCTGATCCCACCTGTAGCTAATCTCATTATCTACCCCTATTGTCCTTATCCTTAAGCCCTGGCTGGCTTCCTGTAGGATTTGATTCCTGCATGTTTAACTTTGAATAGCTGTCTGTCCTTTATGTTTTAATCTCAGGTGGCTGTCTGTACTGAAAGTCAGTGCCTGATTAATGTCTCTTTCCCAGGTGACTGGTTGTGTGCCAGGCAGCCACCTTATGTGTACCCATCTGTGTATTTTTCCCCCTTCAGTCCCCACTTTTGGTCGGATTATGAGTTTCACTAATCCTTAGACCAACCATTTTTATATGTATAATTCTTTGTTCTTCTTCGTTTCTTCTGATGTCTTCGGGGATCTTCATTGGGGTTTCTTCTTCGATGTATACACTGGCTCCTGGCACAATTCTAGCCACCATCACCTTGCAACAGACTTTTAGGCATCCAACAATCAGGCAACACACAATTACAATTGAAATGAGTGTGACCAATCCATGTAATAAGTAAGATTCCCAGGACACCCCCACTAGCCATTCCAGCCAGTTACTTCCTTTCTTGGGTCCCTGTCTGAAGCTATCAAGTTGTTCTCTGATGCTATTGATGACCTGTGTAATGTTATATGACTCGTCTGTGCCGTGGGTTATGCATTTATTGCCTATAATTGTACACACTCCCCCTTGTTGTGCTAACTGATAGTCCACTGCATATCGTGTCAGTTGTGCATATAATCTCAGTTCAGCCATTTCTTGGTTAACAGCCTCCAGTGCTTTTGAAGTGCTGTTTCCCAGGACTGTTAGTCCACAAACAATATGATTCCTATTCTTTGCACGAATCACTCCTGCTGCACCCCCAAGAGATAAGGCTCCAAGGAACCCATATCCCAGTGAGGATCCCATTGTGCCCGGCTTCCCAGTCAGCGCAGAATTCTTTGCTGATAGCCCGAGTTACTATTCTCCTCCGAATATGCCCCTTCTGAGGGGATGGAACAGTCAGTGGTCCTATTGTTCCTACGGCAAAACGGTTTGGGAGATTTGGTGTTTCTGTCATGTAGGTACCATTGAAGAGGAACACATATCCCTTCTTAGCCCGGTAACATTTAGTGTCTTGATTATGAGTTTGTTCATATTGCCAATTGTTCGGTTTACTTGACTCCCCATTTGATCCCACCACCTGGTAAGTATCAAATGGGTATGTCCATTTGGCTGAGCTTACGTGAGTTCCATTGCATTGTCCACAAATAAGCTGTCTTCCCACGGTTATATTCAGGCATTTCTGTTCATCACAAGTGCAAGTAAACTGTCCCTTATTAACCCAACAATGTTGGCGGACACACTGCGTCTGTACGCAGGAATCATTCTTAGGGACCAAGGCATAGGCATATCCCCATCCCTGCCTCGTAAAACAAAGCGGATAGCTTGCAGTATCTGAACAAGCTTTTCCTCCCACCTGTTGGAACCCCCTGCACACAGGATCTGTGGGGTTTACAAGTCCCACACATCTCCCCTGCATACCTCTTTTATATTTGCCAATTTTTCCCTTACAGGGTGTATCTGATGTATCTACAGTATATAAGTCATGAGGGGTCCACCCAGGGGTGGCTACAAATAGGGCTTCTACCGATTGTGCTAATGGGTAACATACAGTTCGATTCCCGTGTAAATGTATGTGAGCTTTGCAAAACAAGTTATCCTCCAATCCAGTTAAATTTACAGTCGCGACAATGCAAAGTAGTACAGTTACATACGCGATTACATACATATTTGCAACGATCAAATATCAAACCTAACACTATAATTCATATACTCTTTACAAGTTATATTATCTATCAACCCGCGCGCGCCAGTTGTTCTTGCTTGCAGTCTTTGCCTGTGTTGAGGAAAGCATTTTCGTTAGTTCATCAATTTAATTACTTATTTGTTCCCTTGTGTAATTTTAGCTGTGTCCAGTGTTTCCAGACACCTTTCCCGCTTATGTCTATACAGGCACAGGTGTCTCCACTAATTATAACTTCATATGGCCCATTCCATTTTGGTGCAAACCCTGGTTTGTCGGGTAATGTTTTTACTAGGACGCGACTTCCCGCTGTTGGGACGTTAGGGAACATTTCAAGCTCTCTCTCTGCGTCTTTTATTTCCTGATTGTCCTTTACCAATTTGCGCATCCCCTTTAGTTGGGTGCTTAGTCCCAGAACATATCTCCTAATTTTCGGTGCCACTTGTTATGATGCTTTCGGGTAATTGCATCGCCCGTCCTGTCATTAGCTCATAAGGGGATAATCCGGTTGTCCGGTTTGTGGTAGCCCTTAATCTCATTAGTATAGTGGGAAATACCTCTGTCCACATTTTCCCCGATGTTTGTATGGCTTTAGCTAAAGCATTTTTTAGTGTTCTATTCATACGTTCCACCATTCCAGAACTCTGTGGGTGGTAAGGGATGTGAAATTTTTGTTTTATCCCCATTAATTGGCATACTGTTTTTAACACCTTTCCGGTGAAGTGCGTCCCTTGGTCCCAATCGATTTGTAGGGGTACGCTCGATCTAGGGATTACCTTTTCTGCCTGAAGAAGGGAAAGGGTTAGTGTTTTTTTTGTGCTCAATGTATTTTGTACCTAAAAGGTTGAACTTTGAACCTCTTTTATATTTGTACCTGTATCACAAAGTTGTTTTCCTCGAGTGCAGGGGGGTTTGATCTGGAGCTCAGTTTAAAATTGGAAACGGCTTGAATTAAAAAGGGTTTGGATATTACGGTTATGATGTGTAAAGTGGTATGATACAACTGCCGCTTGATTATTTTTATTATACAGTATAGCACTGCTATATAGACCCGAGAATATAATGAAATCCTAAAAAGCCTTCACCAATTTTGTATAATATAGTATTATATTATATGTTGTGTATTGATAAAATATAATTCTGTGGGAGCTTCCTGTTTTCCTCGCCAAACAAATGATTAAATTAGAGATAATGCCGGAGTACATTATATAAAGATTGGAGCTGTATGGTATGTGATTTTAATGGGGAATGCAATGTTTTTTGATGAGAATATATACAAATGAATGGATGTCCAACTGCAGCCAAAAAACCAGTGTAAAGAGTTATTTAATTCACAATGAGCTTTCTATGGAAGGGGGTGTGTAGTTAACTGTATCATGTATTAGCTAAAGCCATACAGACATCGGGGAAATTGTGGACAGAGATATTGCCCACTATACTGATGAGATTAAGAGTTACCACAAACCGGACAACCGGATTAACCCCTTATGAATTAATGACAGAATGGGCGATGATGTAGATTGACTAAAAGATGAATTCAGGAGATATGTTTTGGAACTAAGCACCCAACTAAAAGGGATGCGCAAATTGGTAAAAGACAATCCGGAACAAAGAGACAGAGAGAGAGAGAGAGAGCTTGAAATGTTCCCTGACGGGCAGGAAGTTGCGTCCAAGTAAAAGCACTGTTAGACAAACCTGGGTTCGCCCCTAAATGGGAGGGCCCCTATGAGGTTAAAATTGTGTAGTGTGCTTAATTCACAGATATGTGAGACGGTTGACCACCAAACAAGCTGAATGGGTTCACGGGCAGTGGCTCACGGGTGGTATAGCCTTTGGACCATTGTATACCGGTCGCGCGGGTTATTAGTTAAGTGATAGGATGATGCTCTTGGTGCTTCTCATGACCCTTGCTCTGCTAGTTACGGAGGGGAAGTATAGATGGAATTGTGTAGACTTGAGGAGAGAGCATCACAAGCATCTCTGTAATGATAGCTCTGTCTATTGTAACCTTCCGACACATGGAATAAGTCCCTGGGAGGTAACCCGTAGGGACCGCTGCTTGGGATTCCTTAACCATGCCATGTTGCCAACTCTGTTGGAGGGGCGAGGTGATTGGGGTCTCCCATGCAATGTAACATGGTATAACTGGAATTTTTGGTGTTCAGCTGAGGGACCGGGATGGACCTGTACCCGGCATCAGCAGAGGGCTCGGAAGGATGTGTACATCAACACGAGATTTGGTTGATCCAAGCGATCATTGTACCAATCCTCTAAAATCCGACCCGATCACATGAACACTTTCATGTATATGTCTCACTTGTATGTATTGCAGTCAAAATTTTGAGTAAGTGCTGGGTCTGCTTACATATTCCCGTGCACGAAGGAAAGGGGGGAAAGTCCTTTATTCCCTATCCCTTTGTCAACTCCAGGAATAGTAGAGGGGATTTCGAATCAGAATGGAACCCAGAACGGGACAAGGAAAGTGGCATTTAAAAACCCATCAGGTACTACTATGCAAGGTACTTTCAATGTCAGCGACAGCGATGCTGTTTCGGGGTTAGGAGGCAGAGGATGCACTCTATCAGCCTTTACGAACCATTACCAGCCTAGCTATGATAGATCAGATTCCCCACCCCACTTCGTTGTGGAAAACCAACAAGGGGGGATCTATCTGCTTGTTAGGACATGGAACCATACTTGTTGGCCGTAACTACTGCACCCAGCAGGTTAATGTCACCAGTGGTGCCTGGACTTTGATGCAACAGATTACAATCCATTGCCCTATTGCTGATGTCCTGGTCAGCCTCTCCTCTACTTATATGAGCAGCATGACTGCATATGATGGTAACTGTTTTGTCTGTGGAAACAATGCCTACCCATGGCTTCCTTGGGATTGGGTAGGATCGTGTTATTTGGCAGATGTGGTACCCTATATTCACCATTAGTGAGACAGAACGGTTCTTTATGATAGCGTTCCCACTTTATGGGACAGCAAAAGCAGCTCAGGAACTTATACATATGGCCTCGACTTTGGAGAGAATTGCGAATTAAACTAGGGACGGGTTTGAGGAGGTGAGCACAGCCTTCTCTGAAGTATCAGCCGAGGTTGTAGCCATCCGGACTGTTGCTTTACAGAACCGATTGACACTTGATAATGTGTTGGCTTCTCAGGGAGGAACGTGCGTTATAATTGGATCTGAATGCTGCACATATATCCCAGATGTTTTGGAAATTATAACTCATTTGGCAGATCATATCAAACGAGTGACGATGAGAATACAAGGTGAAGGGAACCAATATCATAATTATAACCCTCCGGGATGGCTGGGGCAATGGTTCCGGTCGTGAGGATCATACTTGATGCATGGGTTAATTGTATTAATTGTCATTGTTATCGCATGTTATATTTGTATGGCATTATTGAACGCTTGTTGTAAAACGGTAACAGCCCGGATTATGCCAAGTGCAAGTGTGCAGGCAGAAAGTGCAGACTTCCTGACAAAGGGGGTAGGCCCGTATGCTGGTAACATTTGGCTCTAAATTGGTCATGGGGCTACGTTTGCACTTGGCCTCTGACCAAAAGGGGGGATTGAAGAACGGAAAGGGTTAATGTTTGTTTTGTACTCAATGTATTTTGTACCTAAAAGGTTGAACTGTGTACCTGGAATGTATCACAAAAATAATCCTTATGGCTCGTCTCTCCTTTGTTTATATTGCTCCTGGTAGTAGTATAAGCCATTTGTTCATGTCTTTCATCTTTAACTTTTAGTAGTGTAAGCCATTTGTTCATGGTTCCCTCACTTGTTCATATCATTCTGATAAAACTAGTTAAATGTAGATGTTGGGTTGTAAGTCTTGCTTTCCCGTAGGGTTGTGTATGATTTAAACAAAGGAAGCAGCTACCAAATGGTAGAGTGCGAGAATGGCCATTTGAAGGAGGACTCCCACTGGGACAGCTGCAATCGCACACAGTCACTTCAAAGGAAAGGCCACGGGAAGAGCAGGGGACCAGAGGTTGCATCTTGACTACAACTACCAGCAGAATTGTGCTTTATGACCCAAGGATACCAGATACACTTTGGTTTATGATTAGAGACTATCAGAAGCTGTTAAAGGAACTATAATTTATGATCAAGGACTGTTAACTGGACTTCACTTCATGACTTGTATTGGGAACCCTGATGTATAAAGGTCCACGCTTCTTGTGTTCAGAGAGAACTTTGGCTTCCGCTTTCAAGGGGTCAAGTTCTCCCACAAGCTTGTGAGAATAAAGCCTACTCTATTTTGACTCATACCAGCCTCACGAAGTATTTTTACCGACTTCACTGCCAATACCCTAGCCACTGTGGTAGCAGTACAATTTGTAGTAGGGAACGCTTCTACCCACCTGGTGAACTGGTCTATAATAACCAGACAATAAGTTTTGCCATGGGATTGTGGTAGTGGCCCTGTGCAGTCTATTTGCAGATGTTCCCAAGGTCCCTTTGGTCTCGGCTGGTGTCCCATTTTAATTTTTATGGGTCTACCAGGGTTGTGTTGCGCGCACGTCACGCATCGGTGACAGTGTCGGGCTATATCTCTTCTCATTCCTTTCCACCACCATTCCTTTCCTATCCTAGTTATCATGGCCTCTCTACCCACATGTGAGAGTCCATGGTGTAGTTCCAATAGGGTGTCTTGAATGCACTCTAGTGCTATTACCTTATCTCCCCATCTCCAAATGTTATCAGTCCCTTTGACTGCTCCCTGTGCTTTCCATTTCTCCTTTTCCTCCTTTGGGGTATCCTCATGTAAGTCCCGAATATCTATTTCGTCTCCTGTCTGTTCTGTTGCTGCTATTGGCAGCTCGCCAATTGTCTCCTGTCCAAAGGCTAACTGTACCGCCCTGTCTGCGGCTTGGTTCCCTTTGAAATTTAACCAGTCAGGTTATCTCTTCCTGGCTCTTTCTGGTGCGCTTTAATTTTGATTACTGCGGATTCTCTCGGTTTCTCGCGAGCTCTCAATAATGCCTCAATTCTTTGCTGGTGCTTAATAGGGGTCCCTCCTGTGGTTATGAACCCTCTTCTTCTCCATGCTGTCATGTAGTCATGTATGACTCTGAATGCATACCGACTGTCTGTATAGATGTTTACCGTTTTATCTTCAGATAACTCTAGTGCCTGTGTGAGTGCCACTAGTTCTGCCACTTGGGCGGATAGACCTCCGTCAATCCTTCCTGACCTTACTGTCTCTAATTTGCCATTCACTACTGCCCACCCTGTTCAGGGTGATCCTTCCACATATTTGCGTGACCCATCCACAAAAAGGGCCTCCTCAGCTGTTATTAAGGGCATATCCTTTATCTTACTTTCTTCTTCGTCCCGATCTATATCTCTTTCGTCTAAAATCCCTTCTGCTGGGTTATTCCCTGTATCCCTTATTATTATCATGGACTTGCTTGGAGGTAGGAGAACAGCTTCCCACTTAGCCCTTCTCATGTTTGAGACTGACCTTAATTTTCCCATGTTCAACATTTCCACCAAGGTGTGTTTGGTGTGAAGGATTATATTCCCTGCCATGATTACTGGCTCACTAACCTTTACGGCCCAGGCAGCGCAATCCAAGGCGGCTATGCACCTTGGCAGTCCGGTGCTACCGGCCCTTCTGCTGTGGAATAATATCCTATGGGTCTCTTTCTGTCGCCATGGTCTTGTGTTACCACGGCGGAATAGAACCCTCCCTCAGTACTACAATAGATATGGAAGTCCTTATTAGAATCAAGTAATCCTCGTCCAGGGGCTGATATCAGTTCTGTTTTTAGTTTAGTGTAAGCCTCGTCCTGCTCAGGTCCCCCTTCTACTGGATCTAAAGCTGATTTTCCCCCTTTGAGTAGTCTTTGTATGGGTTCTGCTAATTTTGCGAACCCTGGGATGAAATTCCGGCTATAGTTGAATAGTCCTAGCACCTTTCTGACCCCTCTTGTGGTGATGGATCGCGCCATTTGTTGTATTGCCTTCTTTCGGTCCGTTGGCATTTCTTTAAGTCCTTGGGATATAAGGTGTCCCAGGTATAGGACCTGTGTTTTCCCGATTTGTGCCTTTTTGGGGCTCACCTTTAACCCTGTGGCTTTTAATTCATTCAGTACTAAATATAAGGCTTCTTGATGTCCTGACTTGGACTCTGAAGCTATCAGGATATCGTCTACATATTGTAGGACCGTACTACCCTGTGGAGTTCTACTCTGTTCAGGGTGTCACTCATTGCTCAATGGAATATAGCGGGGCTGTTGTGGAATCCCTGTGGTAAACGAGTCCAAATGTACTGCTTGTCTCCCGCCGTAAAGGCGAATTTGTCTTGGGATTCAGGATCCAATGGTAAGGTCCAGGATCCGTTGGCTATGTCCAATACTGTGAATATTTTATGCTCCTGTGACAGTCCATTCAGGATTGTCGAAGGGCTTGCTACAATGGGGTGCAATTTGGACGTGACTTTATTGAGTCCAGTGTAATCTATCGTGAGCCTATAGCTTCCATCAGGCTTGCTCACTGGCCATGTTGGGGAGTTAGTGGTGCTTGTGGTTTCTCTCAGAATCCCCCTTTCCACTAACCCTTTAACTATCTCCACTACAGCTTTCTCTGCATCTGGTTTTATTGGGTATTGTCAGTGTGGCTTATGCTCCGGTCCCGGTACCTTTATTGGGTCCGTTTTAGTCAAACCGGTATCGAACTTCGTTTTAGCCCATACTCCGGGGACGGAGGCACAGATGGCTCCGAACCCTCCTGTTTCTAATTCCCAATTTCTGGTGATGACTGTGGCCACGATAATAGTTTCAAGATGATTTGTAAGCTTTCCTATTCTCGTTTTCCGAACGTCCTGTCTTGGCCAGATTAATTCTCCCTTTCCACAGTCTATCAGAATCTCATATTCTTTCATCAGATCATTTCCCATTATTGTACCCTCGTTATTTTTGGACGTATAAAACCTCATTGGTATATACAGATTATTTATCTCTACTAACGTGGTCTCGCTCAGGTCGGCGGGTGTTTTGTTCCCTCCTATCCCGGTCAGGTAAATCATTTTATTTGTAGTGGGTAAGGGTAAGTCGGTGACAGATATGGATCCACTAGCATCTCACATTGCCTGCCCTCTACTAGTGCTGACACGTAAATCCTTCCCTCCTCCTTACCCTTGTGAATGGGGGCTGCAGACCGTCAATCTTGCTGACCCCGGAGGTCCTGTGATTCCTCCGGTTCTGCTGTGGTCATGGATCGGGTCAGGAGTTTCCCATGCTTATTCCAACACACTGCTTCTGTGTGTCCATATTTATTACATTGGCTGCAATGTTTCTCACTGTTCCCAAATCTGTTCCCTTTCCGTGGAGTCGCGCAATCCCTCGCAAAGTGTCCTTGCCGGCCAGAATTGTGGCAAGTCAGTTTAGACTTTGTTCCATTCCCATTACTGTAGGCTGCTACTCTTTCTAGCCTTGTTCTTGCCTGGGCTTTCTCTTCTCCTGGTACTCCGCTAGCCCACTCTACCAATTCATCGTAATCTTGGGACATAATCACTCCCATTTTTAGGATGACCTGGTGAGCGCTGGAGAGTCCATCCTTAAAAGCCTGGATGAACGCTCAATCCCCTCGACCTGGGTTCCCTTGTCCTGAGCACTCTTGATATACCTGGAACAAGCATTCCCTGTACTCAGAAGCTCCTTCCCTTTTTAACTGTTTTGTTGTGGTAATTCTGCTCCAGTTAATGGGAGCATTCCCTAATACCCTCTGAATCTCTGCTTTAAACTGGGTGAAGGGTGCCTGTTGGGTATCTATCTCCAATGTTAGGGCGACTGCATGTGTCCACCGTCCCCCGTTATAATCCTGTGCTGGAGGAGCGGCGGGTCCACCTGCTATCTGCCTCCACTTATCCGCTGCACAGGCTGCCCTGACCAGCTGGTGTATGTCTCCCAGGTGTAATTGGTGTCCTACCCAGATTGTGTCTAATTCTTCCCAGAATTTAGTGTTTGTGCTTCTGGGTTGTAATTTTCCCAAGGAAGCCATTATCTGCTGTCTCTCACCTGTGGTGAAGGGTTGATAAGTTGCCTTTGGTCATGCATTTGTTCCCCCTCGGGTTACTGATGCTAAGTTGTGTTCTGGCGCTTCCCACTCCTCTGAAGGAGCGGTTGGTTCCTGCTGTGTGGACCCAAAAGGAGGTAGAGGAACAGTTTACCCTCTCCATTGCTTTTCTTCTAAAACCTGGTTTTGCTTTTCCAGTTCCCTCACTCGGGATTCTAATTCTCTAATCCTTTCTTTATCTTCTCTCCACTTCTTAGTAGAGGCGACTACTTGCTCAATTAGACCAGCTAACTGATGTGTTAACATTACTCCTATCTTCTTTGTCTTGTTTTGCTTTTCTTTATCTATCCACTCTCTCTGCTGCTCTAAGGTGTGAGAAGTATCCCAGCCACCCTTTTGCATTCTCTTTATTAACTCTTTCCTGTCTGTCATGTAAATTTCAATGAGGGATCCTGCAGGTCCCCTTTTAACTTCATTATCTGCCATTTTGCAAACTTCACTAACCCCGGCCACGATTACTCCCTGGTAAAGTGTGCTCTCTACCGTAGGGACTTCACTACCCCCGGCCACTATTACTACTCTAGCACCGTATTTCACTACCGTTACAGGGTTTCAAGTTATACTCACGGCTTCCACTATTACCACCTCGGCAATGTGCTTCTCCACCGGAGTCCGGTTTAGTTCAGAGTTGATCAAGCTCCTTTTCCGCCCCGCTTTTCACAACATTGACAGTACTGTTCCCAACTTTTCAAACTTTCATGCAATCAGATAGTAACTCTGCATTTGTTCGCCACTGCAGAGTTTGATGTGAACCAACCTCTGCCACTTGTGCTTCACAATCCTAAGTGCCCTTGGTGTCTCTTTACCCCCTTCAATCTCCTGACCTTCGCGTGGGAGGTTCCTCCTCTTAGCAACCGGTCTAAGGCAGGGTTTTGAGACAGGCACTACCTTGTCCTCTTGTCGGTCAGCACAAGCAACAGTTACTTATCACTATCAGCAGTTAGTACTTAGCACTATATCATATACAACAATACTTATTACTATCAATACCCCTTAAGTTTAACCCCTTAGGTTTAACCCCTTGCAAGCTGTATTCTTGACCTTGTCTGACTCTCACAGATTCAGTGATCTCTACCCCGGCTCCGATCGTGGCCAATCGATCTCACCAGTAATAGGATCCTAGCCGACTACGCCAATTGTTGTGGGAAATGTACCACTGAGTCAGGCTTGTAGGTTTCAAGAATACAGTTTTATTTTAACGAAGCTTCATGGAGAAAAGGCACTAACAATCAGCAAACCTTCTCTCAATGAGCCAAGAGGAGCTGTCCATCTTTATACCCTTTACACAATAGATGGACCGGACATCTAGCCATTACCACATGTTTGTAATCAAGGAGGTGATCGATCGTTAACACATCATTATAGACAAATACAGACAGATACAGACATGAACATGTTAACGTCGGATTGTCTTATGAATGGATACATTTCCTACGTCATTGGCTATCAATGGTTTTAGTTGCGGCCGATTCATATAGTAATTTACAGTAATTGGTTTTCCTGCAGTAATGTATCCCCGATCCCACCTGTCGCTAATCTCATTATCTACCCCTATTGTCCTTATCCTTCAGCCCTGGCTGGCTTCTTGTAGGATTTGATTCCTGCATGTTTAACTTTGAATAGCTGTCTGTCCTTTATGTTTTAATCTCAGGTGGCTGTCTATACTGAAAGTCAGTGCCCGTTTAATGTTTCTTTCCCAGGTGACTGTTTGTGTGCCAGGCAGCCACCTTATGTGTACCCATCTGTGTATTTTTCCCCCTTCAAATAAATAGTCAAATGTAAATGTGAATGTGTTTGCAGATATGCAAGGCTTACCTTTCCTACAGGCTTGCGTGGTAAATGTAAACGGAAGAAAGCATTACAAGATGTGGAGTGCGATACGGCCGTTTGAAGAGGAACTCCCGCTGGGGCAGCTGGATGAGTGTTGGAATTTCAAAGGGAAACCGTGGGAAGAACAGGAAACAGAAGACCTGCGCTTCATGAGCTGAGAATGCCAGATACACTGGTTTATGGTCAGGAGTTTTCAATGTATTTTTTGTCGTTGGTCTGGAAGCTTGCTTCGTGACCAGCAGTTGTAAATTGTATTTCTGAGTCGTGACTGGTCTGGGGTTGATTCGTGACCAGTATTAGAAGCCATGCTGTATATATATCCCCATTTTTCTGTGTTCAACGAGAACTTTGGCTTCTGCTTTCAAGGAGTCAAATTCTCCCGCAAGCTTGTGAGAATAAAGCCTACTCTATTTTGACTCATACCAGTCGCAAGAGGTATTTTTACCTACCACACCAGGGATTTTGATTCTCTGCTTGTTGAAAGATTTTCAGGCTTTGTGATTGCCACATCAGTCAATTATCCTCACAATCTTAGCATAGTAACTGCTCCATCAGCCAATGTGATCTATGTGTGGCATGGTGGCTAACAGCACCAGGGACGAGGGTTAAATTCTGGCCTTGGGTGACTGTCTCTGTGGAGTTATTATGGTCTCCTCATGACTGCATGGGTTGCTTCTTGGTTGTCTCCCACAGTCCAAAGATATGAAGGTTAGGTGGATTACCCATGGTAAAATGGGTAATCCACAGGATAAGGGTGTGTACCTGGTAAGTTACCCTTTCAGAGAATTGGTACAGACTCTATGGGCTTAATGGCCTCCTTTTGCACTGTCAGGATTCTATGATTGCGATTCCTTCCTCGATGATAGGCAGGGCCTGTGATTTCTCTCTCAGTTGATGATCTCACACAACCTGACGTTCAGTTAGGTGTCCCACACACTCAGTCTCACACCCCAACACACATTCACTCAGCCCCATATTCCCACACTAACAGTCAGTCTCACATTCCCCCACACACTCACTCAGTCAGTCTCATATTCACTCCCACACTGAGTCAACCTCACATTAGCACACATACTCAGTCTCACATTCATTCACACACTCAGTCCGTCTCACATTCCCTCCCACACTCAGTCAGTCTCACATTCATACACACACTCAGTCAGTCTCACATTGCCACACACACTCAGTTATTCTCACATCCACAGACAAACTCAATCCGTCTCACATTCCCTCCCACACTCAGTCACTCTCACATTGCCAAACACACTCAGTCAGTCTCACATTTCCACACAATCAGCCTCATTCACAGAAACACACAGTCTCACATTCCCAAAGAAGCACATACACTCAATCATTCACTCCCACCTGATGCACTATCAATCAAGCAAAGACTAGTTTGTATGCAAGAACAAATAGGCTTTTATTCGCAAAAGACTTGGAGCACACCCATGCCGATGAACTTTTCCAGAGATTGAGGCAGGGGGTGGGGAGCAGTCACCTTTATACCTGGACCAGGGGGGGAGGAGTCCCCGGCAGGGACGTGTCCAGGCATGTCACACACACAGGCAATAAGTTAACAGTGGTTTACCACATTCACTCCCTGCTTTTAAAAAAGTGTCCGCTGGGGGTGAGGTGGGTGGAACGATATTTACAGAATTACAAATTTACAAATTTAGTCTCACTGGGGGCTTGATCTGCCGCTGCGACCGCCGTAGTGCGGGTTGTGGTGTCGCTTCTGGTGGCTGCGGTGTTGGTTCAGGCACCAGGCCGTAGTCGCTCGAGTCGTCTGTAGTCCCTTCTGATTGTCGGGTGCGCGGTGGCAGTTCCTGGGGCTCAGGCATGCTGTATACGGGGGTTGGGGGTGTGGGGTTGTGGGTCGTAGTGGTCCCTGGGGCACCTGCGGGTGCCAGGTCTCGAATAGAGACCGTGTCCTCCTGCCCGTCGGGGTACACCACATAGGCGTATTGGGGGTTGGCGTGGAGGAGTTGGACCCTTTCGACCAGGGGGTCCAACTTATGGGTCTTCACGTGCTTCCGGAGCAGGACAGGGCCTGGGGACATCAGCCACGATGGTAGTGAGGTCCCCGAGGAGGACTTTCTGGGGAAAACGAACATTCTTTCATGAGGGGTAGCAATGGTAGATGTGCAAAGGAGTGGTCTAATCGAGTGTAGTGCATCAGGGAGTACCTCTTGCCAGCGGGTGACTGGAATGCCTTTGGATCTCAGAGGTAGTAAAACGGCCTTCCAGACAGTCGCGTTCTCCCTCTCGACCTGTCCGTTCCCCCTGGGGTTGTAGCTGGTGGTCCTACTCGAGGTTATGCCTTTGGAGCAGGTACTGTCACAGCTCATCACTCACAAAGGAGGATCCCCGGTCGCTATGGATATAGCTAGGGAAACCGAACAGGGTGAAAAGGCTGTGCAGGGCCCTGACGACTGTGGCCGAGGTCATATCCGGGCAGGGAATAGCGAAGGGGAAACGTGAATATTCGTCAATGACATTGAGGAAGTATATGTTGCAGTCAGAAGAGGGGAGGGGGCCTTTGAAGTCAACGCTTAGGCGTTCAAAAGGGTGGGTGGCCTTTATGAGGTGTGCACTGTCTGGCCGAAAGAAGTGCGGCTTGCACTCTGCGCAGGCCTGGCAGTGTCTGGTTATAGACCCGACTTCCTCAATGGAGTAGGGCAGGTTAGGGGCTTTAATGAAGTGAAAAAACCTGGTGACCCCTGGATGGCAGAGGTCGTTGTGGAGAGTCTGCAATTGGTCTATTTGTGCGCTGGCACATATTCCCTGGGACAGGATGGCTGGGTGCTCATTGAGCTTCCCGGGCCGGTATAAGATGTCGTAATTGTAGGAGGAGAGCTCAATCCTCTACCTCAATATTTTATCATTTTTGATCTTGCCCCACTGCGTGTTATTAAACATGAATGCAACTGACCGTTGGTCCGTGAGTAGGGTGAATCATTTACCAGCTAAGTAGTGGTGCCAGTGCCGTACAGCTTCCACTAAGGCTTGGGCCTCCTTTTCAACAGAGGAGTGTCGAATTTCAGGGCCTTGGAGGGTTCGTGAGAAGAAGGCCACGGGTCTGTCTGCCTGGTTAAGGGTGGCAGCTACGGCGAAGTCAGACGCATCGCTCTCCACCTGGAATGGGATGGATTCGTCTACAGTGTGCATCGTGGCCCTCGCGATGTCTGCTTTTATGCGGTCGAAGGCTAGGCAGGGGAAAAGAGGTGGATTTGATGAGCGGATGGGCTTTATCCGCATAATTGGGGACCCACTGGGCGTAATACGAGAAGAAGCCCAGACATCTCCTCAATGCTTTGAGGCTGGTGGGGAGGGGGAGTTCCAGGAGGGCACGCATGCGGTCGGGATCGGGACCGATGACCCCATTTTCCACAACACAACCAATGATGGCAAGGCGGTGTGTGCGGAATACACACTTCTCCTTATTATAGGTCAGATTTAGGAGTGTGGCGGTGTGGAGGAATTTGTGGAGGTTGGCGTCGTGGTCCTGCTGATCATGGCCACAGATGGTGACGTTATCCAGGTACGGGAAGGTGGCCCACAGCCCGTTCTGGTCTACCATTCGGTCCATCTCACGCTGGAAAACCGAGACCCCATTGGTGACGCTGAAGGGGACCCTAAGGAAGGGATAGAGGCGGCCATCCGCCTCAAAGGCAGTATATTGGCGGTCTTCCGGGCGGATAGGGAGCTGGATGTATGCAGATACTGGCCTCAATGATCCCCTCCCCGAGGAGCCGTTGTACTTCGGACCTGATAAAAACTCTGTCTCCAGCACTGTACCGTCTGCTCTTGGTGGCGATGGGCTTGCAATCGGGGGTGAGATTTTCAAACAGTGAGGGAGGGGTGACTTTAAGCGTCGAGAGTCTGCAGGTGGTGCGCGGTGGGTGATCTAAGAACTGTTGATTGCAAATGGAGAGTGGGGGAAAAGGCCCATTATACTTCATGGTGACAATCTTAAGGTGACTCAGGAAATCTAGCCCCAGGAGTACGGCAGCGCAGAGTTGTGGCAGCACGAGGAGCCTGAAATTTTTGTACACCGTGCCCCGTACAGTCAGGGTCGCCACGCAGTACCCGAGGACATCCACCGAGTGGAACTTTGAAGCCGTGGAGATCGTTTGCTTCACTGGCAGTACTGAAAGAGCGTAGCGACTCACTGTGTTAGGGTGAATAAAGCTCTCCGTACTCCCACAGTCAAATAAACAGTTTGTCATGCGACCGTTTACCTCGATGTTCATCATGGACCTGGCGAGTTGGTGAGGCCTGGACTGGTCCAGCGTAATCGAAGCCACCGTTGGATTTTGCGACGCGGCTGATGGTGTCCAAGATGGCAGCCCGCACGGCCCACATGCGGCTGAAGGCATCCAAGATGACGGCCCACACGCGGCTGAAGGCATCCAAGATGGCGGCCCGCACGGCCCACACGTGGCTACCCGCGCCCAAGATGGCAGCCCCCGCGGGTCGTATGCGGTGCTACTGGGCTTGGAGGTCGATTTCGCCCTGCATACCTTCACGTAATGGCCCTTCTTTCCACACCCGGAGCAGATCGCATCCTTTGCCGGGCAGCGTTGTCGGGGATGCTTCCCCAGGCTGCAGTAGTAGCACTTCGGGCCTCCGGAGACTGCTGCAGCAGTCGGGTCATTGGTGGGACGTGACGTGGCGTAGGCCTGCGGCCCTCCCGAGTACAGAGGTGGCGACGACCGTGGTGTCCATGATGCGCCCCCGTGGTCGGGAGTGTAGGCCTCGAGATTACGGAAGACCACCTCTAACGAGTCGGCAAGCACCACAGTCTTTTGTAGATCCAGCCCACTCTGTTCCAGCAGTCGTTGTCGGATATAGTTTGACCTGATACCCATGACATAGGCATCTCTGATTAAGCCCTCAGTGATTTGGGCGGCTGTTACAGTCTTGCAGTTGCAGGCCCTGCCAAGTGCTCGCAACGCATGCAGGAATTGATCGCCCGATTCTCCTGGCTGTTGTCTGCAAGTAACCAGACGAGGTCTGGCGTAGATTTCATTAGACTGTTTGTTGTCCTGGCCTTTTAAAAGTTCGATCGCATCCTTGTAAGTTTCAGCGTCTCTAATCATCGAGAATACTTGATCGCTGACCCGGGCGTGGAGCACGTGTTGCTTGTCGGTTTCGGTCCAGACGACGGAGGAGGAGGCGATGAGGAAAGTTTCAAAACAGCGCAGCCAGTGATCGAAGCTGTTAGAGGCTCCTACAGCTTGAGGATCCAATTCGAGTTTATCGGGTTTTAGTATCTGCTCCATCCCAAAACCTTTGCTAATAAAATTGATGCACTATCAATCAAGCAAAGACTAGTTTGTATGCAAGAACAAATAGGCTTTTATTGGCAAAAGACTTGGAGCACACCAATGCCGATGAACTGGTCCAGAGACTGAGGCAGGGGGCAGGGAGCAGTCACCTTTATACCTGGATCAGGGGAGAGGAGTCCCGGGCAGGGCCGGCAGGGACGTGTCCAGGCATGTCTCACACACAGGCAATAAGCTAACAGTGGTTGACCACACCACCTCTACGCAAATGTGTACACACTGTCAATCTCTCATCTCCACGCTCAACGTGTACACACTGTCAATCTCTCACCTCCACGCTCAGGTGTACATACTGTCAATCTCTCACCTCCACACTCACGTGTACATACTGTCAATCTCTCACCCCCACGCTCACGTGTACTTACTGTCAATCTCTCACCTCCACACTCATGTGTACATACTGTCAGTCTCTCACTCCCACATTCATGCAGTCTCTTACTCCAGTACGATAACATATTCTCAGTCTCTCTCTCAACCACAAATGCATTTCTTGTCATAAAAATTGTCGCAAAAATCTGGCGTCCTTACCTGGTCGGGCCTACACGTGACTCCAGAACCACAGTACTGTTATTGACTTGTAACTTCTCTTTGAAATTGTCGCGCTTGCCACTCAGTTCAAGGGGCAATTAGGGATGAGCGATGAATGCTGGACCAGCCATCTACTCCCACATCCAATGTATAAAAAAATGGTGTCAAAGGCAGTCACTGACACTTTACCTTTTGAGCTGAACTATTTTGTCCACGTTCGAACCACGAACCACATGAGCTAATTGGCCCTTCGATTGCACTGTCGTGGCCCCTTCCCTCTCTTTACCGATGATCCAGACTAGGCTGATGGGGTGTAATTGGAAGTGGATAAATTTTAACCTTAAATGTGGCACCGATTTCCAATTTAATTTCATTACCCCGAAGATTAAAGGAAGGGAGATATTCATGCAAGTTACTCCCCAACCATCTCTCTCTCTCCCTCCCTCTCTATCAATCCATTTATATTTCTCTCTCTCCTTCACTCTTTTTGGTCTATTAAATGGCTTTTTTTGCAACTGGTAAAACCAGCTAGCTGACTGTGAAGTCATTTTTGCTTGAGGGGTATTTTGTACTCAAATTTAATGAGAGAACAAGTATGTATCCATCCGCAGTGTAGACAGACAGCAGCGTGTAGGTGCAAATAAGACAAAACAGCAAAGCAGGGGCAGTGGAATGGGACAGATGATTTTGGGGGGGGGGGCAGTGGAATGGGACAGATGATTTGGGGGGGGGCAGTGGAATGGGACAGATGATTTGGGGGGGGGGCAGTGGAATGGGACAGATGATTTGGGGGTCTCGGCTCATGGCTTCTTCATGGAAAATCCTCAGTTATAGACTTGGTTAACAATTAGAAACTGTGCGAAGTGAGATTTGAAATCCTAAAGGAATGAATCCCGTCTTCCATGTTTCAAGATTTGTACAGAGCGTTCCAGGTACAAAAACTTGGAACGAAAAGAGCTCTCGGATTCGGGAGAGGAATCCGCTCCACATGCCATACAGGTCTAATCACGTGAGTGCATGCAGGACCTTATTGTGAGTCAATTTTCCGTCACAGTGATTTATAAATGGACTGCAAAGCCCTCGATAGGATGTGAAAGTACCGTCCTCAGCTTGTTCAAATTCATACTTTAAGTTCCGAATTGTGCTTGTGTTTTAGGCAGTGGAATGACTTGTCGGTGAGTCATTTGTATTTTATGGTTCGCAGTGCGACAAATTTGATGATTAAATGAGGTGCAACCCTGACATCTGGATTTTGAATGCCTTCTTGACCACCTTGTTCACCTGAGTTGCCACCTTCAGTGAACTGTGGATCTGCATCCCTAAATTCCTTTGTATGCTAATATTTCTGAGGTCTCTACCATTTACTGTATACTTTCCCTCTGCGCTAGATCTTCCAAAGAGAGATAGCTGGAATACCCAATTGAAATCTTACCTGCCATTGTTGATGATAGCTACTCCGATCAGGGGATCTGCTGTCATGGTATTGTCACACTCATCTATCTGACTTCATCCTCACACATCCACTGTAGCTCATCTGTAACTGTTCAGCCTCAGAGTAAATGGATGGCCTTTTAGGAGTGAGATGAGTAGGTGGCGAGAGGGAGGGTTGGAGAAGGAAGCAGTGAAGCGGAGAGACAGCGAGAGGGAGGGTTAGGAGGGAGGTGGTGAGGGGGAGAGGTGATGAGGAGGAGGATTGGAGAAGGAAGCGATGAGTAGAAGAGGGAGGCGAAGGGAAGGGAAGCAGCGAAGAGGAGAGGTGGCGAGCGGGAGAGGTGGCGAGCGGGGGAGGTGGCGAGCGGGAGAGGTGGCGAGCGGGGGAGGTGGCGAGCGGGGGAGGTGGCGAGCGGGAGGGGCAGTGAAGGCTTTTCAGGATTGACAAGTGCTGAGGCTGTGCAGTGAAAAACGCTGTCCTGGATGGGTTTAAGGGAAAGCTGTATGAATGTATAATGGTGGAAGGGAATGGAGGAGATATTTATGGGATGAGATGAGGGGTGTGTGGGGGTTGAGCAGGAGGCCTGGATGAAATAGGTCTGGATAAACAGCAATGGTGTCTTTCTCTGCTCTATAATACGATGTAAGTATTAAACCGTAAGTCCCTGCATTGGAACACACAAACTTATTCCAGCAATAATAAAACATTCAGTGAAGAAAGTAAGAAAACGTTGCTGGCTACTTCGCTCAGAGACTTCTGATGTATAGATGCTGCCTGGACCTGCTGTGGGTCTCCAGCAATAAAATCCGACAGCACCAAAGGAGGCCATTCAGCCCATTGTGCCTGTTCCAACACTGAGAGAGCAATTCAATGCATTCCATTCTCCTGCTCTTTCCCGGTCGCCTTGGCATGCTCTGCTTATATTTTCAACAACAGTGCACATTTATATAGCACCATCAATGTAGATAAGCTAACTTGCAAGAGTGTTATGGATTAATATTGGACACCGAAGACATGAGGACAGGTGAAAGTGTGTCGGTTGTGAGGTGGGCAAAGGGAGGAGGGAGAAGTGGGGAGGGTTAGGACGGCAATTCCAGTTTGGGGCCCAGGGAGCAGAAGACACAATCGCCAAGTGACAGAGTGAATAAAAGCAGAGAATTATAAAGTTTTAAAATTTCTTTGTTCGTGTCACAAGTAGGCTCACATTAACATTGTAATGAAGTTACTGTGAAAATCCCTGAGTCGCCACACTCCGGCGTATGTTCGGATACACTGAGAGAGAATTTAGCATGGTCAATCCACCTAACCATCATGCCTTTCAGACTGTGGGAGGAAACCGGAGCAGCTGAAGAAAACACACGCAGACCCAGGGAGAAAGTGTAAATGGCACACAGACAATGAGCCAAGCCAGCATTTGAAGCCTGGTTCCTGGTGCTGTGAGGCAGCAGTGCCAACCCTAGTTAAAGCTTGCAAATCACATTGCACAAAACTAAAGTCCTCAGCTTTCTAACTTCTTATTACAATTCATTTGGAATGTAAGAATTTTTGAAACATTTGATTAATTTGTGGGTTAAATGGGATGTGCAGCAGGCATTTGAATTGATTTTATAAAAGATCTGAAGGTGGATATTTCTGGTTCTCTGAAGATTAAATTTATCTCATGCTTTTGCCATCTCCCTCTCTCTCTCTCCAATAATATCCTCTCTGGCCATTTCCCCCACATTCCGTTTCTCTTACTCCCCTTTTCCATCGTGCTTTTGCTCATTGTCACCCCCTCATTCTCTGTTAATTATAGCCCTAGTTCTCTCTTTCTCTCACTCCTCTTAACATCTTTCTCACTTTTCCCCTCTTCCCTGACTGTCCGTCTCTCTCGTACTTCCAACGTCTCTATGTATGCATGTATCCATCCATTCATTTATCCATTTGTCCATCCATCTGTCCGTCCATCCACCCATCCATTCGACCATCCGCCCGTCCGTCTGCCCGTCTGTTCATCCATCCATCCGATCTGTCTATCCATCTATCCATCATTCTCTCTCTCTCTATCTATCTATCTATCTATCTATCTATCTATCTATCTATCTATCTATCTATCTATCTATCTATCTATCTATCTATCTATCTATCTATCTATCTATCTATCTATCTATCTATCTATCTATCTATCTATCTATCTATCTATCTGTCTGTCTGTCTGTCTTTCTATCTATCTATCTATCTATCTATCTATCTATCTATCTATCTATCTATCTATTGATTTATCTATCTATCTTCCACCCATCCATCATCCATCCGTCCGTCCATCCATCTGTCTGTTCATCCATCCATCTGATCTGTCTATCCATCTGTCCATATGCCTGTCTCTCTCTATCTATCCATCCATGTATCTATCTATTGATCTACCTATCTTCCATCCATCCATCATCCATCCATCATCCATCCGTCTGTCCGCCCTGTCTGCCTGTCTGCCTGCCTGTCTGTCTGCCTGTCTGTCTGTCTGCCTGTCTGTCTGCCTGTCTGTCTGCCTGTCTGTCTGCCTGTCTGTCTGCCTGTCTGCCTGTCTGTCTGCCTGCCCGTCTGCCTGTCTGTCTATCTGTCTGTCTATCTGTCTATCTGTCTGTCTGTCTGTCTGTCTGTCTATCTTTGTACCTCTCTGCCTATCTGTCTGTCTATCGACCTATCTTTGTACCTCTCTGCCTATCTGTCTGTCTATTTGTCCACCAGTCTCTTTCTCTTTCTCTCTCTAAATTATATCGCCATAGTACAGAGATTCTCACACTGACTGTACAGTCGGAGAAAACTGTGACCTCTCCACAGATTAGGATTGGCTGTCTAAGAGATCAATTTAAACTTAGAACTAATTTCCAACACCTTCACGTCATTGCCTTTTTGGACCACTATCTATCTCTCTGTACTGCAGTTTTGCCCCGCCACCCCCACCCCAACCCCTCCCCCACTCTCTCTCTCTCTCTCAGGTAGTTATTCTGATTGGACAGGCTGGAGTCTCTGTGTGACGATTGCTGAGATGTACGGGGTACTTGGTCTACGTTTTAAATCTGTAACTGGCTTGATGTCCGAACTATGTTCTTCACTTGTCCGTATATTGACATCGTGTGTAAACATTACTGGTAAGTATATTTTTTTCCCTGCCTATTTCAGTCTGCTGTGGGATCTACATAAACATTGACAAGCTTCAAAAACAGGTTTATACCAGTTGACGTGTCGGGGCAGCACGGGGCACAGTGGCCAGGACTGCTGCCTGACAGCGCCAGGGACCCGGGTTTGATTCCCAGCTTGGGAGGAGAGTGGCGTTTGCATATTCTCTCTGTGTCTGCATGAGTTTCCTCCGGGTGCTCCGCTTTCCTCCCACCATCCAAACATGTGCAGTTTCGGTGGATTGGCCATGCAAAATTTCCCCTTCGTGTCAGTGTGACTAGCAGGGTAAATACGTGGGGTTACGGGGATGAGGCCTGGGTGGGATTGTTGTTGGTGTAGACTCGATGGACTGCATGGCCTCTTTCTGTACTGTATGAATTCTGTGAAACTGAGATGAGTAGACCTGCAAGAGCTAAAAGATATCACTGCGCTCAGGGGCAGGCAAACACTGTTGATGTGAATCCAGTAACAAGTCTCACAACACCAGGTTAAAGTCCAACAGGTTTATTTGGTAGCACAAGCCACAAGCTTTCGGAGCGCTGCCCCTTCATCAGGTGAGTGGGAGTTCTGTTCACAAACAGGACATATAAAGACACAAACTCAATTTACAAAATAATGGTTGGAATGCGAGTCTTTACAGGTAATCTAGTCTTAAAGGTACAGACAATGTGAGTGGAGAGAGGGTTAAGCACAGGTTAAAGAGATGTGTATTGTCTCCAGCCAGGACAGTTCGTGAGATTTTGCAAGCCCAGGCAAGTCGTGGATAGTGTGGCATGAATTCAAGATCCCGGTTGAGGCCGTCCTCATGTGTGCAGAACTTGGCTATCAGTCTCTGCTCAGCGACTCTGCGTTGTCGTGTGTCGTGAAGGCCGCCTGAGAGAATGCTTACCCGAAGATCAGAGGCCGAATGCCCGTGACCGCTGAAGTGTTCCCCAACAGGAAGAGAACACTCCTGCCTGGTGATTGTCGAGCGGTGTTCATTCATCCATCGTCGTAGCATCTGCATCGTCTCCCCAAGAGTCACATTATGGTATCATGAAATGTACATGGACAGTTCAGATTGACAGTCTCCGGGAAGCCAGTCAGGGGCTTGGCGGTTTGGGAGGGGCACATTCAAATGGTTTGTTTTAAAGAGATGCAGACAAAAACAATGTAAGACAGATAATGGAGCACGGCATGAGAAGGGAAACCGTGAAGAACAAAATAAAGTCCAAAATTACGAGAAAAGTAGTTTTCTTTGGCAACGATAATCCACATGGAAAGTGTATTAAATTGTCTGTGCCTCCCTGAAATCTACGTGCAGTATATCCATAGATATACAAATAGTATATGCCTTGCACTTAATAAATTTGTTCAAAAATAAATGTTATTCTCAAGTCCTATCTTGTTATAAAGGGGGTTACATGCTCACATCAACACAGAGGGAATATAATAAGCTCCAATATGCAGTCTCAGCTTTCTATTTTGCTCTCGCAATGCCAAGTGATGCTGGAATTTCATTGGCTTATTCAATAAAATCGCAACTCGCCTCTCTGAATTTGAAGTTTCTTGGAAGGAAGAGGCGCTTGCTTTACACGTCGCCCCTGGGATGTAACCATTCCACAACCACCCCACCCCCCAACTCCCTCTAAAAACCCCACCTCACTGCGTCCACCCTTGTTGAATAGGAGAAGATTAATGGGGAGATTGTCTCTACTTTTCAAAATGAATGAGAGTCAGGAGGGCTCAATCATTCCCGGGAAGGTGGATATCCAGAAGAAACCAATGTAAATGATTGGTAAGCAACATAGAAGCGTAGAATCTCTACTGTGCAGAAAGAGACGATTTGGCCCAGCAATTCTGCACCGACTCTCTGACAGATTATCTTACTCAGGACCTCTTCACCATTTTATCACCGCATCATTTACAATGGCTAACCCATCTAATCCAGATATCTTGGGACACTGAGGGTCAATTTACCATGGCCATTTCAAATAACCTGCACATCTTTGGACTGAAACCTGAGCCCTTGAAGGAAAACCAAACAGACACGCAGTGATGATGCAAAAACTCGAAACAGAATGGAATCGAACCCGGGTCCCTGCGTCTCTGAGGCAGCAATGCTATCCACTCTGCCACCGTGCACACCCTGAACGATGATATTTAGGTTTTGTTCACCCAGCAAATGCTTAGGTTTTGGGCAGCACCAACTGAGAATGTTTGGGAATAGGTGTCATCTTGATTTTCAGAAGAGAATTGGGTTCTGTCCTGTATGGAAATAAAAACTGCAGCACAATGTGGACAAAGGAGTAGGTCAAAGTCAACATCACTTGTAGAGAGGCAGCATAGAGAGGAGAGGATAAAAGGTGTCCATCTATGCTGTTACTATTCTATGTTATTATCACCATCCCTTTCTGAAGTACTTCGACATTTATAGCTCCCTGTGTATACAAATTTAACCTTTGCCTCATCACCCTTAATCTTAGAACATAAGGCGATAAGAAGTAGGAGCAGAACTGGGCCATTCGGCCCAACAAGTCTGCTTTACTATTCAATGAAATCGTGACTGATTTGATGTGATAATCCTTACCTCCGCCTTTCCGCGATATTCCCATAACCCTTGATCCCCTTTCTGATTAAAAAATTGTCTATCTCAGCCTTGAACACATTGAACGGCAGAAACTCTACAGCCCTCTGCAGTAAAGAATTCCACAGATTCACTAGCCTCTGGGAGAAGAAATTCCTCCTTATCTCTGTCTTAAATGGGTGACCACTTACTCTGAGATTGTGCCCTCTGGTCCTATACTCTCCCACAAAGGGAAACAAATCCTCAGAACCTACCCTGTCAAGATCCCTGAGAATCCTGTATGTCTCAATAAGGTTGCCTCTCATTCTTCTAAACTCCATGAGTAATGAGGTAGGAATAATTAATGATCTTACAGTTGGCGATCCTCTCGGAAAAAGCGATCACAGTATGGTTGAATTTTAAATACAGATGGAGTGTGAGAAGGTAAAATCCAATACCAGTGTCTTGTGCTTAAACAACAGAGACGACAAAGGGACGAGTGAGGCGATGGCTAAGGTAGACTGGGAGCAAAAACTTAATGGTGGGACAATTGAGGAACAGTGGAGAACTTTCAAAGCGACCTTTCACAGTGCTCAGCAAAAGTATATACCAGTGATAAGGAAAGACTGTAGAAAATGAGATAATCAGCCATGAATATCAACGGAAAAAAAGGAAGTTATCATAGAAATCATAGAAACCCTATAGTGCAGAAGGAGGCCATTCGGCCCATCGAGTCTGCACCGACCACAATCCCACCCAGGCCCTACCCCCACATATTTACCCGCTAATCCACACATCCCAGGACTCTAAGGGGCAATTTTTAACCTGGCCAATCAACCTAACCCGCACATCTTTGGACTGTGGGAGGAAACCGGAGCACCCGGAGGAAACCCACGCAGACACGAGGAGAATGTGCAAACTCCACACAGACAGTGACCCGAACCGGGAATCGAACCCGGGACCCTGGAGCTGTCAAGCAGCAGTGCTAACCACTGTGCTACTGTGCCGCCCTTTATCAAATTGAGAGACAATGCATACAAAGTGGCAAAGATTAGTGGGAACCTAGAGGATTGGGAAATATTTAAAGGTCAGCAGAAAGCCACGAAAAAAGGTATAAAGAAAGGTAACATGGATTATGAGAGTAAACTAGCTCAGAATATAAAAACAGATAGCAAAAGTTTCTACAAATATATAAAATGAAAAAGAATGGCTAAAGTAAACATTTGAGGATGAGAAGGGGGATGTAATAACTGGAAATGAGAAATGACTGAGGCATTGAACAGGTATTTTGTGTCAGTCTTCACAGTGGAAGACACAAATAAAATGCAAAAAATTGATGACAGGAAGGCTATGGCAGGTGAGGACCTAGAAACGATCATTATCATGAATGAGGTAGTGTTGGGCAAGCTAATGGGGCTAAAGGTAGGCAAGTCTCCTGGCCCTGATGGAATGCATTCCAGGGTATTAAAAGAGATGGCGGGGGAAATAGCAAATGCACTAATGGTAATTTACCAAAATTCGCTGGGCTCTGGGGTGGTTCCCGCAAATTGGAACACAGCAAATGTGACGCCGCTGTGTAAAAAATAAGTTTGACAAAAGGCCGGTAAAGATAGGCCAGTTGCTTAGCTTCTGCAGTAGGGAAAATGCTTAAATCTATCATCAAGGAAGAAATAGCGAGACATCTGGATATAAATTGTCCCATTGGTAAGACGCAGCGTGGGTTCATGAAGAGCAGGTCATGTTTGACTAATTTGGTGGAATTCTTTGAGAACATTATAAGTTCAGTGGACAATGGGGAACCTGTGCATGTGGTGTATCTGGATTTCCAGAAGGCATTTGACAAGGTGCCGCACCAAAGACTGCTACATAAGATAAAGGTGCATGGTGTTATGGGTAATGTATTAGCAAGGATAGAGGATTGATTAACTAACAGGAAGCAAAGAATGGGGGTAAATGGGTGTTTTTCTGATTGGCGATCAATGACTAGTGGTGTGCCTCAGGGATCAGTATTGGGAGCGCAATTGTTTACAATTTCTATAGATGATTTGGAGTTGGGGACCAAGTGTAGCTTGTCAAAATTCGCAGATGACACGAAGATGAGTGGCAGAGCAAACTGTGCAGAGGACACTTAAAGTTTGCAAAGGGAAATAGATAGTTTAAGTGAGTGGGTGAGGTCTGGCAGATGGAGTACAATGTTGGTAAACGTGAGGTTATCCACTTTGGTAGGAATAACAACAAAATGGACTATTATTTAAATGCTTTTAAAAAATGCAGCATGCTGCTGTGCAGAGGGACCTGGGTGTCCGTGTGCAAGAATCACAAGGACTTGGTTTGCAGGTGCAGCAGGTAATTAAGAAGGTAAATTGAATTTTGTCCTTCATTGCTAGAAGGATAGAGTTTAAAAACTGCGAGGTTATGTTGCAGCTGTTTAAGGTGCTGGTGAGGCCACACCTGGAGTACTGTGTACAATTTTGGTCTCCTTACTTGAGAAAGGATACACTGGCACGAGAGGGGGTGCAGAGGAGATTCACTAGGTTGATTCTGGAGTTGAGAGGGTTGGCTTATGAGGAGAGACTGAGTAGACCGGAGCTATACTCATTGGAATCCAGAAGAATGAGAGGACATCTTATAGAAACATATAAGATTATGAAGGGAATAGATAAGGTAGAAGCAGGGAAGTTGTTTCCACTGGCAAGTGAAACTAGAACTCGGGCGCATGGCCTCAAAATAAGGGGGAACAGATTTAGGATTGAGTTGAGGAGAAACCTCTTCACACAAAGGGTTGTGAATCTGTGGAATTCCCTGCCCAGTGAAGCAGTTGAGGCTACCTCATTGATTATTTTTAAGGCAAAGATAGATACATTTTTGAACAGTAGAGGAATTAAGGGTTATGGTGAGCGGGCGGGTAAGTGGAGCTGAGTGCACAAAAAGATCAGCCATGATCTTATTGAATAGCGGAGCAGGCTCAAGGGGCCAGGTGGCCTACTCCTGCTCCTAGTTCTTACCTTCTTATGTTACAGGCCCAACCTACTGAATTTCTCCTCATAAGAAAATCCCCCTACTCCCGGGAACCTTCTCTCGACTGCCTCCAATGTGAGTAGATCTTTCCCTAGATAAGGGGGCCAAAACTGTTGCAAGACTAAGGTTGCAAAAAGAGATTTTTACTCTCTTTCCTGCGCCTTTGCATTTTATCAATCTGACAGAGGGAAAGAAGCCATTGGATAAGGTTGCATTGGATAGTTGGCAGAGAAGTAACCTATTCTACCACATCAGTACATGAGGATGTTTTTGTATCGAACTTAACATCAAGTATTTTCATTAAAATGTCCATCGTATTCTTCTATAATCTTATTTCCAATGTATTTGCGTGTTGCCCCCTTGAATACAGCGATAGTAGTCGCTTCAACAGCTCCCTTTCCTGGCGATTTAGAGAAATGTTCCCATTTTTGGGAGCAGGAGTTGCTGCTGTATTCCCAAGTGGTTATTTTTGTGACTAATTTCCATTGATCTCTTCTGGTTAGAATCTTATCCAGAATTCAGGCATTCTATCAATATCAAATCTACCATGTGAAAACAAAAACTGTTTTCATAACAGAAAATATTTAAATTTCGGTACCTCTGTGCCTGATTTATTTTTCAAGAGAGGAGAAACAGGTTGTCAATCTTGGCCTCCTGTATAAACAGAGGCAGGGGAGAGAACAGAAGTAGAGCATGTTTGAAATAAAAGGGGACAGCAAATTGGATGGGCAGGGAAGGCGTCACAGAATGTTGGGGGGAGGGGATTGCGGGGCAATTGCTAAATATTGCACAGCTCCCAGTCTCTGGAGAAAAAGTCCCAGTTACACGGAAGCGGGAGACCCGATTTGCAGCAATGAAACTTCAACTATGATTTTTAAATCTCCAAAAGAATCAGCAATTTCTTCCTGACTGAAACATGGGACTTAACACTTTCTGGGGATTGAAGACAGAGTCCGGTCTCACAATAAACATTCTCACTGGAGTTTGCTGCAGAAGGAAATCGGTGCCGAATCCCATTTAGATGCGATCAGGAACATACTGTTTGTAATCCTGCAGTGTAACATTGGACACATTGTAGTAATTATCTGACTCTAAAACACTCGAGGGAGTTATTTTACTGCCGTTACTCCACAGCTCCAAACCTCCGGTCGGAAACCCTCAGTTACAGACATGGTGATTAATTACAAATCCCGCTGATATTTGAAATTGGAAAGTAATAAATCGCTTCTTCTTTGTTTAAAGAGTGAGTACAGCACTTTGTATGCTTAAAGGTGTTGCACCCTGACTATCTGTGTGTGTGTGTGTGAGATAGAGGGAGTTGCAACTGAGTTTTACTGAGTTTGGAGAAAAAAGCTGCCCCATACTGATGTGATGACATTAATACTTGCAGGATCCTGCTGTGTGCATGTGCCCTGCAGTGCTTACTGCATTCCAACAGTTCCCACACTGTAAAACTCTGGGCCTAAAGCTAAACGTTTAACTTGTGATGATTCGTTTCAAAATTTAAAACTGGGAAATGTGTTTTCGGTACTGTCGGGAATTTGAGTTTTAAATTACTCCTCGAACAACCATCATATTGTACTGAACATCTCAGGGCGGACGGCCTTAGATATTTCTGTATGTTGCCCCGAACATCTCGCACCCTGTGCCGCACAGATCTCTTTCACACTCTTTTTCTCTTCCTCTCTCTCGCTCGCTTTAGTAGTTTTCGATATTTGTATTTATATGATTTCTTAAATACAATGCTAGAATATTGTTAACTTCAATGGGTGAAAGTGTCGAACGCATTTCCTGTTCGTTCCTTCCAGCTCCGAATCTGAGTTTTAGTGCGAGCAGAGGAGGGAGTTGATGAGTTTGATTGAGGGCCCTGCCTTCGTACAAACAGGGAGTTTGGTCAGTTTTTCATTTTTGAAGAGCCTAATAATGCGTCTGATGTTTTTCTCCCTCTCTCTGACATTCTGCAAACTTTATCCCCCCAAGAAACATCAATGAATAAGTTTTAGTCGACTATTTTTCTCATGGCTGTTTGAAAGAGCAAGTTGGGGAAAAATTACTGCAGTATTTCACACTGTCAACTCTGAGCGTGAGTTTTAAAAAATGACAAGCAGTAAATCTATTACCTGTCAGAGTGCGACATTGATGATCCAAATGGGACACATATCTGCCCTTTGAATACAATATCATTGGATTCAGGGTGGGATATTCTCTCCCTTTCTCTA
Organism: Mustelus asterias; assembly: GCF_964213995.1. Taxonomy (NCBI): domain Eukaryota; kingdom Metazoa; phylum Chordata; class Chondrichthyes; order Carcharhiniformes; family Triakidae; genus Mustelus; species Mustelus asterias. The sequence continues at coordinate 8,922,562 of NC_135820.1, forward strand.
TATCGCTCTCTCTCTCTCTCTCTCTCCCCAGCCTCTTTTCGCGTCATTCTACTTTCAAATGTCTGTCTTTTTAAAAATGTGGCAAACAAACAAGCACTTTATTGTTATATTATGTGGAATAAGGTGGGTCAAAAACAGAACCCGTTTTCCCACTCGCAGCTTGCATTGATGATTTTGATGTGAGCTGTTTGGGGGAATGATTATCTGTGGTCTGTTCTGGCCTCAGGACACCGAGTAAGAGTTTTAACAACACCAGGTTAAAGTCCAACAGGTTTATTTGGTAGCAAATACCATTAGCTTTCGGAGTGCTGCTCCTTCGTCAGATGGAGTGGAAATCTGCTCGCAAACAAGGCATACAGAGACACAAAATCAAGCTACTGAATACTGATTAGAATGCGAATCCTTACAGCCAACCAAGTCTCAAAGATACAGATAATGTGAGTGAAGGAGCATTAGGATGCTAATGGCATTTGTGACCAAAGCTAGTGGCATTTGCTACCAAATAAACCTGTTGGACTTTAACCTGGTGTTGTTAAAGCTCTTACTGTGTTTACCCCAGTCCAACGCCGACATCTCCACCTCAGAACACCTAAACAGAGCTCGGTGATACTGATCAGATTTTCAGAGTTTCACACAATTCATTATTCCTCACTTTGTCTCTGCTATTTCGACCAGTGAATACAGCTCAGGCAGCATCACTCAAATAGCTTTATCTGAATTTGGCAGGGTTGCTTCTGGGAAATTGCGTGGAAATTCTCAGGAACATTTCATAACTAGCACAGAAGAGCTGGCACTGCCATAATACAAGGGCAGCAAAGCTATTTCTGGGCACTGCAATAGGTTAGATGATAAATGAGACAGAGACTTGCCGTTTTATTTAAGTATCCGACATGTAAAGAACAATTAACTTTTTTTTCAAATTAGTTTGTCGTCATCTCTCTCTATCTTTCTTGCGCTGCCTCTCTCTGTCTCTCCCTCTGCCCCTCTCCTCCTTTTTCTTTTCCTATGCATCTCTCTCCATATCTCTGTCTCTCCCTCTGCTCCCTCTCCCTGTCTTTTTCTCCATCTTTCTTCCTCTCTGTCTCCCTCCCCCCTCTCTTTTGCTCTCTCTCTCTCTCGCGTTCTCTATCTGACCCTATGTCTCCCTTTCCCCCCTCACTCTCTCTCCCTTTGCCTCTGTCTCTCTCCTCTGTCTCTGTCTCTCCAACTCTTCACCACCGCCACACCGCCTACCTCCAATTCTTAAATGTCTGTTTAAACTTTGAAATAATTTTTTTTTAAACTTAACGTAGTTGACGACTGAGGTATGATTGCTTGAGGGAGGAATTACTGTTCTCAAATTTCTTTACTCTCTAATTTACTCTGTACTCTTTATTTTCATTTCCCTGCCAAATTGGACAACCTCACATTTTTCCATATGAGATTCCATGCCCACTTGCTTAACCTATCTATATTTTGTGTAGCCTTCTTATGTCCTTTTCACAATTTACTTTCCTACTTATATGTGTGTCATCAACAAATTTAGCAAGCATACCATCGGCTCGTCATCCAAATCATTGATATAAATTACCGAGAGTTGAGTTTCAACTATGGGTACCTGAGGGAATGATGTGGAGATGCCGGCGTTGGACTGGGGTAAACACAGTAAGAAGTTTAACAACACCAGGTTAAAGTCCAACAGGTTTATTTGGTCGCAAAAGCCACACAAGCTTTCGGAGCTCCAAGCCCCTTCTTCAGGTGAGTGGGAATTCTGTTCACAAACAGGGCATATAAAGACACAAACTCAATTTACATGAATAATGTATAACCTGAGGGAAACCACTTGCCACATTCAGAAAATTACCATTTATGATAGAACTCTGCTTCCTGTCAGATACTCAAAATTCTGCCCCTGCCAATATGTTACATCCACATCGAGCACATTTATTGTCCACAATTAAACTTCTTGAGGCACCTTATCTAATGCCTGCTGAAAATCTAAGTACCGTGCACCCACCATTCCAGAGAAGCAGTTATTTCTTCAAAGAATTCCAATAAATTGGTTACACATGATTTCTCTCACAGCAAACCGTATTGACTCACTGTGCTTACCGTCACTTTATCTAATTACCCTATTATAACTTCATTAATAATAGCTGCTAAAATGTTAACTATGGCTGATGTCAAGCAAATTTTTAGGGTGCTAAAGCTCACTTTATGTCTTTAAAATAATCTATTGAGGTTCCAGCAGATTTCTAGCTAGCTTTTCTCTCATATTCTAATTTCTATCTCATCATCAATCTTTCATGTATTCTTGTGTGTGTTTAAAATTTTAAAGTTCATTTATTAATGTCACAAGTAGGCTTACATTAACACTTCAATGAAGTTACTGTGAAAATCCCCAAGTCACCACACTCCAGCGCCTGTTCGGGTACACTGAGAGATAATTTAGCATGTCCAATGCACCTGACAGTCTTTTGGACTGTTGCAGGAAACCGGAGAACACGGAGCAAACCCATGCAGACATGGGTAGAACATGCAAACTGCATACCAATAGTGACTCAAGCTGGGAATCAAACCCGAGTCCTTGGCGCTGTGAGGCAGCAGTGCTAACAACTGTGCCACCCTGCTGCCTATGTGTGTGTATGTGTGTGTGTGCGCGCGCGTATGCGTGTGTGTTCTGTTCAGGCATCTGATCTGCCACACATCTTGTTGCATTCATACGCTTTTTTCAATTTGATACCCTTTCAAAAATCTTTTCTGGTTAATCACAGATATGGCCAATGCATCTAACCTGCACATCTTTGGATTGTGGGAGGAAACCGGAGCACCCGGAGGAAACCCACACAGACACGGGGAGAACGTGCAAACTGCACACAGACAGTGACCCAAGTCAGGAATTGAACTCAGACCTCTGGCGCTGTGAGGCAGCAGTGCTAACCACTGTGCCACCATGCCGCCCTTCATTCGCTTAGAATAATTTCTGTGTGCATCACACTTCTTCTCCCCATGTACTGAATTCCCATTTGAACCTCAATCGCTATTCACTCAGTTTCTGTTTCACTCAGGCACAGTCTCCAGTACCCTCGAGCACTGAGGGGAACTGAGACACAACCTGACAAACTTTTCCTCATATTTAATACAAAAAACACACATGTAGGGAGCATAGAAAATTTAAGGAAGTAACATAGAAACATAGAAGATAGGAGCATGAGGAGGCCATTTGGCCCTTCCAGCCTGCTCCTGCATTCATTACGATCATGGATGATTATCCAACTCAATAGCCTGGTCCTGCTTTTTCCCCATAACCTTTGATCCCATTCGCCCCGAGTGTTACATTCAGCCTCCTCTTGAATACATTCAATGTTTTGACATCAACTACTTCCTGTGGTAATGAATTCCACAGGCGCAGCACGCTTTGGGTGAAGAAATGTCTCCTCGTCTCCGTCCTAAAAGGTCTATCCTGAATCCTCAGACTGTGACCCCTAGTTCCGGACTCCCCCACTATCAGGAATATCCTCACTGCATCTACCCTGTCTAGTCCAGTTAGAATTTTATAAGTCTCTATGAGATCCCCCCTCATTGGTCTGGACTCCAGCGAAAACAATTCTAACCTAATCAATCTTTCCTCATACATCAGTCCTGCCATGGGAATCAACCTGGTAAATCTTCGTTGCACTATCTCGAGAGCAAGAACATCCTTCCTCAGAAAAGGAGACCAAAACTGCACACAATACTCTTGATGTGGCCTCACCAAGGCCCTGTATAATTGGAACAACACATCCCTGCTCCCTGTACTCAAAACCTCTCACAATGTAGGCCAACATGCCATTTGCCTTCTTTACCACCTGTTGTATTTGCATGCTTACCTTCAGTGACAGGCGCACAAGGACACCCAGGTGCCGCTGCACACTCCCCTCTCCCAATTGACAGCCATTCAGGTAGTAATCTGCCTTCTTGTTTTTGCTTCCAAAGTGAATAACCTCACATTTATCCAAATTATATTGCATCTGCCATTGATTTGCCCATTCACCCAACCTGTCCAGATCATTCTGAAGGATCTCTGCATTCTCATCACAGTTCACCCTCCCACCCAACTTGGTATCATCTGCAAACTTTTGGATGTTACATTTTGTTCCCTCATCCATATCATTAATACATATTGTGAATAGCTGGGGTCCAAGAATCGACCCCTGTGGCACCCAACTTGTTGCTGCCTGCCAATTTGAAAATCACTCATTAATTCCTACTCTTTGTTTCTACTCTGCCAACCAGTTTTCTATCCATCTCTATACACTTCCCCCAATCCCATGTGTGTTAATCTTGTACGATAATATCTTGTGCGGGACTATGTCAAACACTTTCTGAAAGTCCAAATATACCACATCGACTGGTTCCCCCTTGTCAACTCTACGAGTTACATCTTCAAAGAATTCCAACAGATTTTTCAAGCATGATTTCACCTTCATAAATCCATACTGACTCTGTCTGATCCTGCCACTGCTTTCTAAATGGTTTACTATAAAGTCCTTGATAATGGATTTGTAGCTACAGCAGGAGACAGCAAAACAGAGGGGCAAGGGAAAGACATGTTGAATATAAATGTGAGGTTATACATTGTAGTAGCAAAAATAAGAAGGTAGATTCTTACTTAAATGGGTGCAAATTGAGGGAGGTAGGTGCTCGGCAAGATTTTGGTGCCTCGTGCATCAGTCGCTGAAATTAAGCGCAGATTTAAAATGTGCAGGTACAGCAGGCAGTAAAAAAGGCAAATTGTATGGTGGCCTTCATAGTGAGAGGATTTGAGTATCGGAATAGAGATGTTGTAGTCCAATTGTATAGGGCGTGGTGAAGCTACACCTGGAGTATTGCATGCAGTTTTGATGTCCTATTGAGTGAGTACAGCGAAGGTTTACCAGGCCGATTCCCCGGACGGCAGGACTGTCATATGAGGAGAGATTAATTCGGTTCGGATTATATTTATTGCAGTTTAGAAAAGCTAGAGTGGACCTCATAGAATCTTAAAGAAATCTAACAGGTTTGGACAGGGTAGATTCAGGAATAATATTCCCGATGGGAGGACATTCCCCTGTCTACACCAACGGGGATGAAGTGAAAATGGCCGAGAGTTTCACGCTGTTCGGTATCCAGATCAGCAACAACCTGTCCAAGTCCCTCCACGCTGACCTTAGAGTTAAGAAAACCCATCATCCTGTCTACTTTCTCAGGAGGGTAAGAAAATTCGGCATATCCGCTATGACTCTCACTAATGTTTACAGATGAACGACAGAAAGCATCCTTTCCCGATGTATCACAGCTCGGTGTAGCTCCTGCTCTGACCAAAACTGCAAGAAACTACAAAGGGTTGTGAACGTAGCCAAGTCCATAACGCAAACCCGCCTCCCATTCATTGACACTGTCTACACTTCCTACTGCCTTGGAAAAAGCAGATAGCATAATCAAGGACCCCACACGACACAGATATAGTCCCTTCCAGCTTCTTCCATCTGAAAAAGGTACAAAAGTCTGGGATCACATACCAATGGACTCAAGAACAGTGGCTTCGCTGACACTATCAGACTCTTGAATGGACCTATCATATAATAAGTTCGTCTTTCCCTACAGCGTAGCTAAGACTGTAACACTAAATTCTACAATCTCTCCTTTCCTTGCCCACTATGTACTCTATGAATGGTATGCACTCTCTGTGTAGTGCACAGGAAATAATATTTTTGATTGAATCCAGAACTTGGGGGTCATAGTTTGAAACAAAGTGTTAAACATTTTAGAACTGTGATGAGCAATATCTTCAGCTGGAGAGTGGTGAATTAGTGGAATTCACGACCAGACAAAGTAGCTGCGTTCAAACATCTTGTGAATTCATGAAGGAATTACATCGATCTCTTGGGGCTAAAGGGAACAAGGGATATGGGGGGAAGGCGAGCCCAGGATATTGAATTTGATGAACAGCCAAGATCATAATGAATGGTGGAGCACGTTCGAAGGGCTGGATGGCCTACTTCTCTTTCTATCTTCTATGAAGACGTTCCTACAAATGTGAAGGTCTCCAGTGGCTAGTCAGTTCATAGCTCTAAGTCACTGAGGAAACGTCCGTCTGTCTATCTCTATGTCTGTCTGTCTGTCTGTCACTCTCTCCAGCTCTCTGTTACTTTCTCTCCACATTTAAACCTGAAGGTCGTGGTTTGATATTCCATCGGTCCCCTTCCAGTCTTTTTCAATGGGTGACATCTGAAATTATCACTGCAACAGTATTAATTGTTAGTTTTCTAATGACAGCTGTATTCTCAGAAACCTGCTGTGTGCTAATAGTCTGCAACGTGCCATAATTGGCAATGACAAGAACGTTTTAAAATAATTGATGTGTATTAAAGCGAATCCTGAGCAGTGCCACAAATTAGTTCTTGAATTAGTTTGCCATGGGCTATGAGGGGAATGTTGAAAATCTTCAATTTCTTTTTGACGCATATTTCTCTTGTTCTCTATTTAAGATTCTAATTTTTTTGAAAAGGTGAAAGGCCACTGACTTGTAAGTCACTCTTGTTTTGGGATCTCGCTGTGCTCAAATGTTCCTCAGCTTTTCGTACTTTGCAGCATTGAATTCATTTATAAATGAGGTCAACCACAAATTGACCAATCCCTCGCGACTGCAGGACCAACTTCTCCGTTTGGAAATGTTTAAACATTTGTTAGAATATCAAACAACAAAGGAGGAGATGGGGAGGAGGAGGAGAGAGGAGCGGGAGGGGAGAAGTGGAGGAGGGAGGGGAGAGAGCGAGGGGAAGAAGTGCAACAGGGATGGGGGAGTGGGGATGAGGAAGGGTGGGGGGAGAGGGGGAAGGGGAAAAGGGGAGCAGAAGGGGAGGTGGGAGGGAGTGGGGAAGGGGGATAGGGGGAGGGGAAGAGAGAGGAGGAATGAAGGGGGAAGGGAACGGGGAGGGGAGAGTGGGTAGAGGGAGAGGAAGGGGTGGGGGAGGGGGAAGGGGAAAAGAGGGGAGGGGGAGAGGGAGTGGGGACGAGGAGGGGAAGGCAGTCGGGGGTGGTGAGGAGTGGAGATGGGGGAGATGGAGGGGGATGTGGAAGGGGAAGGGGGAAAAGGGAGAGGAGGGAAGAGGGGAAGGGGAGGGGGAGAGTGGGAGTGGGTGGGGAGGTGGAGAAAGAGGGGGAGGGGAGAAGTGGGTAGAGGGAGTGGGAAGGTGGAGAGGGTGAGGTGTTAGGGGAAGGGATGCGGTTGCGTCGTGGTGAGGGGGAAGGTGAGTGGGAAAGGAAGGGGGAAACGGAAGGGGTTGGGCTGGGGGTGAGAGGGGGATGTGGTTGGGGGGGGCGGGGGGCGAAAACAACATTCATTGTTGATACCTTCACCGAGCGTCGGTACAGTGATCGACACTTTCAAAGTGACATTTGTGGCAGGAGACACCATGTTATTTAAAACCGAACTCTCTGACAGGCCCAGCACAGCAGAGTCAGGGCTGCACAGCAAGTCTACTTGTGCAAACATCCAAATTGCTCTGGCAGGAGAAGTGGCTTCATTTCCAAACAAATAAGAACCGATGACTAACTTCCCCTCCTCGGGGCCTCATTAAAATGAAGTGTCTAGCGCGTGTAACCCTGTAAATATTTTTCCTCAATGCTTCTGATTCTGCGCAGTGAGATGCATTGCGTGAAATGTGCAAAAAGTGCTGTTTCAATTCATTTCATTGAGGTGTAAGTATTGGATTTGACTCAGTGCCTATCTTTCGCATGCCCAGGCTGACAAATCCGTGGGGGGAGAAAGAGAAAAAGTACATAATGGGGGAAGCAGATCCCGATAGAAAAGAAACTGTAGATGTGGTGGGTGGGGAAGAGGACAGTGATCTAGGTCTCTCTTGTCTGTAGCCACTGCACAGTTCCACGCCTTTTGTGCATTGCACAGGATACCAGTGAGACCACTTCTGGAATGTGGCTCGCAGCATTGGTTGTCGAATTGAAGGAAGAATGGACATGCGTTGGGAGTAGTTCAGAGGAGGATTAACTGGACTAATACCTGATATGGGTGGGTTGTTTCATGAGGAAGTTTTGGACAGGCTAAGCTTGTATTCATTGGAGTTTATAAGGGTAAGAGGCGACATGATCAAAATCTTTAACATCCTGAGTGGCCTTGATAGGGTGGACATGGAGAGAATGGTTCGGCCTGTGGGAGAATCTGGATGTGGAGATGCCGGCGTTGGACTGGGGTAAACACAGTAAGAAGTTTAACAACACCAGGTTAAAGTCCAGCAGGTTTATTTGGTAGCTTTTGCTGCCAAATAAACCTGTTGGACTTTAACCTGGTGTTGTTAAACTTCTTACGGAGAATCTGGAACCAGGGGGCCACTGTTAAAGATATGTGTTTGCCCATTGAAAGCTGGAATGAGAAGACTTTTTTTCCTTCATGAGGACATGAGTCTCTGGAACTCTCTTCCTAAAATGATGGTGGAAGCAGAGTCTTCGATTCTTTTATTTAATGCATAGCTGGATAGATTCTTAATATGCAAGAGAGTGCAAGGCTATGATAATCGGCCGAATTGAGATTTAAGGTTACTATCGGATCAGCCATTTTCAAAAAATAATGTTGGAATGGAGTTTTATTAATTGATCAGTTTCTGATCTGGATTCGAGTCTCCCTCTTTCTGTAACTCTCCTGTGTTTCCTCTCTGTGTCTCTACATAAAGTTTTAACAAATAAAACCAAGTGACTTAATGATTATCTGTGAAGCTCAGGAAGCAAATCTTGGCCTATTGCTGAGATATTGTTTTCATAATGTATTTAAAGTGACTTTGATTTGGAAAGTGGGTAGGGGGTGGAAGTGAAGGGGCGGTGGAAGTGGGGGTGGATTTTGTTAGGGAGAGGGAGAGTATGCCCCGATAGAATGGTAACTGTTTGGTGTGGTAACTATCACTGGATTTTGCTTATAGTTTTAAAACACCTGTAAGATGTTATTGCGAGTGAAGTAGCTCGGAGATTAGGGGAATAAAGGTGTTTAGGAAAGCTCAGAGTACTGTGTATAGCCACTGATATGTTGAGTATACTTCTGATTGCCTTTCGTGTTGTTGATTTTATTACTGAATGGACACATTTGGGCCAGTGGGCTGATGAATGGCAGATGGAGTTTAATTTAGACAAATGCGAGGCGATGCATTTTGGTAGATTGAACCAGGGCAGGACTTAGTCAGTTAATGGTAGGGCATTGGGGAGAGTTACAGAACAAAGTGATCTAGGGGTACATGTTCATAGCTCCTTGAAAGTGGAGTCACAGGTGGACAGAGTGGTGAAGAAGGCATTCGGTATGCTTGGTTTCATCGGTCAGAACATCGAATACAGGAGTTGGGACGTCTTGCTGAAGTTGTACAAGACATTGGTAAGGCCACACTTGGAATACTGTGTGCAATTCTGGTCACTCTATTATAGAAAGGATATTATTAAACTAAAAAGAGTGCAGAAAAATTTTACTAGGATGCTACCGGGACTTGATGGATTGAGGTATAAGGAGAGGCTGAATAGAATGGGACTTTTTTCTCTGGCGCGTAGGAGGCTGAGGGGTGGCCTTATTGAGGTCTATAAAATACTGAGGGGCATAGACAAGGTAGATAGTCAATATATTTTCCCAAAGGTATGGGAGTCTAAAACTAGAGGGCATAGGTTTAAGGTGAGAGGGGAGAGATACAAAAGTGTCCAGAGGGGCAATTGTTTCACACAGAGGGTGGTGAGTGTCTGGAACAAGCTGCCAGAGGTAGTAGTCGAGGCGGGTACAATTGTGCGGGTTAGGTTGATTGGCCATGCTAAATTGCCCCTTAGTGTCCTGAGATGCGTAGGTTAGAGGGATTAGCGGGTAAATATGTAGGGATATGGGGGTAGGGCCTGGGTGGGATTGTGGTCGGTGCAGACTCGATGGGCCGAATGACCTCTTTCTGCACTGTAGGGCTTCTCTGATTGTTCTATGAAAAAGTATTTAGATAGTTACATGGGTATGATGGGTATAGAGGGATATGGGCCAAATGCAGGCAATTGGGATTAGCTTAGGGGTTTTAAAAAAAAGGGTGGCATGGACAAGTTGGGCCGAAGGGCCTGTTTCCATGCTGTAAACCTTTATGATTCTATGACATGTTTTACTTTATATCATCACAATACCTGGGATATCATTCCCTGGTTTTCGAATCATATTCTAATTCAGATTATAGCAAATTGAAAAACACAGTTCATTGAGGGTTTCCCTTCTGGGATTTTATCATCAGCCATGCTTTCAACAACCAGTGGATATTTCTATTTGGCTGTTCTCTGTTCAGGGGAAAGTTCACAGAGCTCTGGTTTTGCTATCTCCTTGCTGATGGTGGTGCAGTGAAATGTCTTTCTGTAATAAAGGAATTGATGTGGAGATGCCGGCGTTGGACTGGGGTAAATACAGTAAGAAGTTTAACAACACCAGGTTAAAGTCCAACAGGTTTATTTGGTAGCAAAAGCCACACAAGCTTTCGGAGCTGCAAGCCCCTTCTTCAGGTGAGTGGGAATTCTGTTCACAAACAGAGCATATAAAGACACAAACTCAATTTGCATGAATAATGGTTGGAATGCGAATACTTACAACTAATCAAGTCTTTAAGAAACAAAACAGCATGAGTGGAGAGAGCATCAAGACAGGCTAAAAAGATGTGTATTGTCTCCAGACAAGACAGCCAGTGAAACTCTGTGGGGGTTACAAATAGTGGGACATGAACCCAATATCCCGGTTGAGGCCATCCTCGTGTGTGCGGAACTTGGCTATCAGTTTCTGCTCAGCGACTCTGCGCTGTCGTGTGTCGTGAAGGCCGCCTTGGAGAACGCTTACCCGAATATCAGAGGCCGAATGCCCGTGACCGCTGAAGTGCTCCCCAACAGGAAGAGAACAGTCTTGCCTGGTGATTGTCTTGTCTGGAGACAATACACATCTTTTTAGCCTGTCTTGATGCTCTCTCCACTCATGCTGTTTTGTTTCTTAAAGACTTTAATAGTTGTAAGTATTCGCATTCCAACCATTATTCATGTAAATTGAGTTTGTGTCTTTATATGCTCTGTTTGTGAACAGAATTCCCACTCACCTGAAGAAGGGGCTTGCAGCTCTGAAAGCTTGTGTGGCTTTTGCTACCAAATAAACCTGTTGGACTGTTGTTAAACTTCTTACTTTATAAAGGAATTGTCCAGGGGTGGGATATTCCTGAATTTAACGGGTTCCAATGCCAGTCACATTCTGAATGTCCATGCTGAATGTCTATTCCCAGGTTTGGCTGACTATAACTTAAAAGACTTGCTCCTGTGAACTCGGGAGCAAGTTCCAAGCATGAGATGGTGCGTTTTGAAAAGTAAAATTCCATTGTATCATTACTTATAATTACAAAATATGATTTGTGTGTTCCATGAAGAAAAGCACAATCATTAAGAGGCCTGGGTTTTGGGGCACATTGTAATGTTAATAAATAGGAATTACAGGAATGTTTAAGTTGATGTATTTCCTCTTGAAGTGCCAGGTAAATGTTAGGCATTTCACATGGCATTCAATTAGCATTCCAATACACATTTAATTGCATAAGAATTGACCTCATTCGACTGATTTGTGGGAGAATCAATGCAGATTCGTGCCTACGTCAACTATTTAATGCATATTTGACCTGCTTCTTTTGCCCATCTGATTGATTTTAAATGGAAAATTATTGTAAGTTTCAGGGCAATCCTCCATATTTTCAAAGGAATCAGGAGAAACCTGACAGTTTAAAAGTGGCCAACTCTGGCTGCTGGCTGATAAAACCTCCCAGAAAGCTGGGCAGGACAAACATAACCTGCCTGTGGACTGTGCTAAGGAAAGGTGTGAGACCCCTGAATGCAAGTGGCCAGGTGCGGCAGAAAGGCAGACACACCAGTGATCTAATCTTCAGAAGGACAAAGGGAGATGGAGACCAGCAGACGAACAGTAAACAGACCAGCAGGGAGACAAGGGCCACGGAAATCGGCCCATCCACAGAGGACAGGAAGACCCATCTCACAAATGGGATACCGTTCAGGAAGCTCCGGAGGAGCATTAAAAAGACATTAAAATAACGACCAACGGGGGTCAAGGCAGTTCCAGCCTTTTGTGTATGGACTTGACTCAATTCAACCGAGACTGTCGGTGATCGGAAGCCCATTGTCCTTGAAAATCACCTATGGGGGCAGAGAGGTTAGTTGTTAAATTGGGCTGAAGTTAAGATCAAGGGAGGCAGACAAGCCAAACCGAGCTCTCTTCCAGAATCACAAACTCATGTTCAGAGGTGAAGACCAACAGCAGCCCAGTTTTGACCCTGCACTGAGACGTTCGAGCCCATCACAAAGGAACCCCTTTTAGAATTGTGAGTATCCCAGCCAACCTTGTGAAGCTCCCGAGGATAGGATAGAGGTTGAGGCAAGGGGAGGGGTGGTGTATTGTAATTTTAAAGTTCAATAATCTTGTTTTGAACTGTGTAAAGTAAGATTTTACATTGTACCCGTTAGCATTTCTCCCATAGTGATAGTATAAAGTATAAGTTTTATTCATGTGTGGTGGGGTATTGGAGAGGTTGATTCTATTGTTAAATAAATCACTGTAAGTTTTGAAACTCGTTTGGAGTTCGTCTTGCCTCTTGTTCTCTCATCAGCGCACTCTGGTGAGGTCACAGTTTCAATATCCCTTACCATAAATCCGGAGTCTAAAACCGAGGATGATCTGAGCGATTGGAACCCGCTCACTCAAGGGAGACTGTTGGTCAGGAGATAAAGAACAGAGTCTCTCTGTTCTCTCTCTTGGAGACCTACTCGAGTGGAGTGGGTGCAGGGTGGCCGTTGTCCCACCGACAAAGGAGAGAATTTTTGGTGGGAATAATGTAGGGAGGAGCTACACGATAAATGGAAGAACCATAAAGGGTGTAGAGACGCAGAGGGACCTGGGTGTGCAAGTCCACAGATCTTTGAAGGTGACGTCACAGGTGGAGAAGGTGGTGAAGAAGGCATATGGCATGCTTGCCTTTATAGGACGGGGCATAGAGTATAAAAGTTGGGGTCTGATGTTGCAGATGTATAGAACATTGGTTCGGCCGCATTTGGAATACTGCGTCCAGTTCTGGTCGCCACACTACCAGAAGGACGTGGAGGCTTTGGAGAGAGTACAGAGGAGGTTTACCAGGATGTTGCCTGGTATGGAGGGGCTTGGTTATGAGGAGAGATTGGGGAAACTGGGGTTGTTCTCCTTGGAAAGACGGAGGATGAGGGGAGACTTAATAGAGGTGTATAAAATTATGAAAGGCATGGATAGGGTGAACGGTGGGAAGCTTTTCCCCGGGTCGGTGGTGACGTTCACGAGGGGTCATAGGTTCAAGGTGAAGGCGGGGAGGTTTAACACAGATATCAGAAGGACATATTTCACACAGAGGGTCGTGGGGGCCTGGAATGTGTTGCCGGGCAAGGTGGTGGAGGCGGACACACTGGGAACGTTTAAGACTTATCTAGACAGCTATATGAACGGAGTGGGAATGGAGGGATACAAAAGAGTGGTCTAGTTTGGACCAGGGAGCGGCGCGGGCTAATTGTTCCTTGTTTCTCGTTTCAAGGCTTCATTCTATGATCATCTTGCTGGTGCCAGTACAGAGCGAGACTGCGGATAGTTGGGAACCTGTCCCGGGGGCAGGGAATTCATATGGTGTTCGTGGAAGTGGAAATGACTAGGGTTGGGAAGCATTTTCCGATCAGGGCCATTGTGATCTCCTGGACTCGTTTCGATCGCCTCAGGGGGTCGGAGAGGAATTTCCCAGATTTTTTTTTCCCCATATTGGCCCTGGGGTTTTTCACTCTGGGTTTTCGCCTCTCCCTGGAGATCACATGGTCTGGAATGGGGGGGGGGGGGTGGGGGTGAGTTAACAGGTTGTAATGAACAAAGCATCGTAGCTGTGAGGGACAGCTCGGTGGATAGGATATTGTTATGTAGATAGGCTGGAAAATTGGGCGGGGATCCTGGATTCAGGATTCAATCCTGGACCGGGGAGCGGCGCGGGCTTGGAGGGCCGAAGGGCCTGTTCCTGTGCTGTATTGTTCTTTGTTCTTTGTTGTTGTTTGAATCACTCAGGCCTTGGTGGCGGTTTTGGGATGGCTGTGTGATAGAAGTATCAGGTTACCGGTCAGGTATAAACGGTGAGCCTGGTTCAGCGCTCTCTCCTGCGGAATTGCCCCAGTGCAGCATTCCCAGGCCTTTGAAATTTCAGGACCTGTAAGAGAGAGACAGTCGCAGCTATCGGCAGACCCCCAAATATCGGCCTGTAAGTGGAGTAAAGAGAAAGATCCCGCTACAATGGCGACCGCGCCAGGACTCGTGTGCTCTGGGATATGTGACTTGCCAGAGGAGGTGAGAGAAAGAAGCAAGATGGAGGAGAGAATCTCCTCTTATCTATTTTAAAAAATCAACCTTACCAAAAAATGGTGATAGCGCTCACAACAGCGGAGCAGCCCGCAGCGGCGGCCGCGGAGTGGACAGAGAGCAAGGATTATAATAAGGAACAGGAAAAGGCAGTTTGGCTGGCGTGCTTATCCCAGCAGGTAGCCAAAATGGAGAGACGTACTGCCATTTTGGAAAGACAGCTTGCAGAAGCAAGGACCAGCGCAGGGAACGCGCTAGAGCAGAGGAACAGCTATATGATGAGCTTTGTGAGGCCAGGCAGCATATCCTGCAGGCAAATGAATCACACAGAAACACCCAGGAATTTCTCCAATGCCAGACTTTAGAGGCAAAGGAGAGGGAGCGGAATGCCCAGGAACTCCTGGCTCAGAGTACACTGAGGTACAGGGAGCTGGAGGGTAGGTTCAGGGACATTCAGGCAGCATACAGGGTAGCCTGTGACGAGCGGGGGGACAGTGATCATGGGCCGTGTCAGGAAAGGATCGGAGAGCTGGAGGAGGCCCTGTCCAAAGTTAGGGGACGGGCGTACCTGGTAGGACCAGGAGGCTCCCCTGGGTGCAGAGGGCTTCACACAGCAGACGATTCCCCAGGGGCGAAGGGGAATAGACCGCCTCCAGAAGCGCTGGTAATGTGTCCGGGTTGGCAGGTGGGGTTCGGGCTGTCCAGGGAGGGACGGGCCCAAGGGGGGTCGGGAGAACACCCCCAGTTAGCGGCGTCTCCGTCGTGTGTAGCACGCCACGAGGCGGTGGTGCTACCGATCATGGTGGGAGAGCCGGAGACCGTAGTGTTAGAGGGGCAGCAGCCCCAGGTAGGGCAGATGTGCCCGGTAAGGCAGCGCAAGTATGGTTCCCCAGTGAGACAGGCAGATAGGGGACCGATAGAGAGCGATATAATAATTCCCCATGGGGCACACGCGCTCAGGGGGATGGTGACCCACATTCCAAGGTTGACCAGGGCGGGAGACCCGTCATTACATTTTATGGAGGTGCAGCAGGCAGCCGACATAAACGACTGTGATGAGGTGGAAAGGGTAAAACTATTACTGATGACCCTAGACTCATATCTATGTAAGGCAGTGACCTCCAGGGAACGGGGAAGACCTGCAACATGGGTAGTAGCACAGACAGCGGTTCTGGAGGCCATGGGGTTAAACCAGGGTAGTCCGTTCACGGTGTGGGAGACAAAGCAGCATGTTGCAGAGTCCCCGGACATGTTCGCAGACAGGCTGTGGACGGTGTATGAGGGAGCGTGTGGAACTCCTTTAGACAGGCAGAATTTGGATGAGAGAACAGCCCACTGGCTGAAAACACTGGGAGCAAACTGTCTCCCGCGAGTTAGGGCAAAGGCCGAGCATTGGTTCGACCCAATGGACCCGAACCTGAACGAGGCGGAGATAATTAGAAAACTCACCCTTGCATACCGCAACGGGGAGAAGGGTGAGGAGAAGCCCTCTGAGGGCAAGGTGCACAAAATTGCACCTGCAGCCCTCAAGAGGAGGGAGTGGAAGCAGGAAGGCAGTGGGATTTCAGACAAAAGACCGGTGTGCTACGGGTGTGGGAAGCCCGGGCACTACAGGAGGGAGCGTAGAAACCCGAATAGGTCAGTGGAGGAAAGGGCCCCGGTAGCAGCCAACCCAGCCCCGCTGGTAGGTGTCCCTGGGCAGGGGACTATAGATGTTAAAGATCTGCTGGCATATTTACAATCCAAAGCAGCATAACCCGGACAGGTGGCCATGGCAACCGGCCAGAGAGCACCCGTGTCCGTAAACCAAGCAACCCTATGACTAGTAACGAAGCAGCCCACCTTTTTATGCCCACTAGAATATGGCCCATGTGGGAGACCCTGGGTCAGGATGGGGGTCCAAGATGTAGTCGGGAGTTACCTGCTGGACACAGGTGCTTCCAGTACTATTGTCCACACAGACAACCCTCGAACATCCCCCCTATCCAGCGGGGCGCCCTCCAGTCTTGTCGGCTTTACAGGGAACGAGAAGGTTGTTTTTTTCTTGGTTCCTTTGTCTATCAGGTTAGGGACACTCCAGGCGCAGTGGAAATGCCTCCTGATGAGCTGGGAACAAGAGAGTAAAGGGATTTTAGGCGCCGATTTTATAGTGGCACACCAGGTCCTGGTGGATCTGAGAAACCACTGTCTGTGGGGCATAACAGGGGAGGGGGCTGGGAAGGAGGTCATGGTGATAGAGGAAGCACGAGAAGGGGGCCCTGTGTGTGGTAAAGCCCAAGGAGGGGAATGCTTTAGAGGCCCTAGTAAGAAATACCCCGGAGGACTATCAAGGGAAAGTGAAAGGAAATCGAGCCGCCTTCGCGACCCATAAGCATGATTGTGGGAGGGTCACCGGGACAGAGGTAAGGATAGATGGGGATCCCATGTGCCGACCCCAAAAACAGTATCACTTCCCCTGGGAAGCGGAGGCTGATTTAGAAATCGCCCTAAGTTCGCTGGCTAGGCAAGGCATTTTGAGGCCAATCGCCACCCACGTGAACTCGCCACTCTGGCCAGTAAGGAAGCCAGATAATTCATGGAGGGCGAGTGTGGATTATAGGGTCCTCAATAAAAACATTCCGGCTTGCGCCCCAACGGTGGCAGCCATAGCAGACCTGTTAGGAGAGATCCCAGCGTCAGCATCTCTATTTACAGTGCTGGACATTTCTAATGGCTTCTGGTCCATCCCAGTCAGGTGGAGGATCAATATAAGTTTGCATTTACATTTAAGGGGCAGCAGTATCCATGGAGCTGCCTCCCACAAGGGTTCCACAACAGCCCCAGCATTTTCCACCAATGCATGGCGGAATATCTGAAAGGATTTAGTGAGCCCCACAGACTCATCCAGTATGTGGATAACATTTTACTGTTTCCGGACAGTCATGAGGAACATTGGCCCCTGGTCGATGAGCTGTTGGAGTTGCTCTGTAGGAGCGGGTTGAAAGTCAACCCAAAGAAAGCACAGATCGGGTTGCGGGAGGTCAAGTTCCTGGGATTGACCCTTAGGGCCGGGGAAAGGGGGGTAGATGCGGCAAGAAGGCAAACAGTACAGTAACTCCCAGTCCCAGCGGAGGTCAAAGGGGTTAGGTCCTTTTTGGGAATCACAGGCTGCTGCCGTGATTTCATTGAGGACTATGCCACAACCGCAGCACCTTTGCTCAGGCTGCTACGTAAGTGAGTAGAGTGGGAATGGGATGAGAAATGTGAATCTGCATTTGTCCCACTTAAACAGGACTTGCAGAAGGCCCCAGCCCTGGGAGCCATTGACCCCAGGAGGGAGTTTTTCCTGGAGGTGGATGTGGGCAGTGATAGCCTGAGCGCGGTGCTCCTCCAGGAACGGCACGGCAAGCTGAGGCCGGTAGTTTGTGCCTCCCGGGTCCTCACGGAAGTAGAAAGGTCGTACTCTAACTGTGAGCAGCACCTGCTACCCACATACTGGGCAGTGCAGAAGGTGCAAGTTTTTATTAGAATGTCCCCCATCACTCTCCTGACCCATCATACCCCAACCCAAATGCTGTTGGACGGCCGGATTAAGGATGGCACGGTGAGCAGCGCTAGGATCACCCGATGGACCCTTCTCCTTTCCCAAATGGCTTTACGGGTGAAGGGGCTAAGTGAGCCGCAGCTCGCAGCCAACTTGGTGTACCCCGGGGAACCGCACCATTGTTCGGTAGAGGGGGTATGGGAGGTAGAGTTTGGCTTTCAGGCAGGGCTGCGCCCCACGGGTAGGGAGATATAAATGGACGGGTCCAGTACCGTATCTGAGGGCACCAGGCTCATGGGTTGGGCATCTGGGACCCAGAGGCAGAGATAGTCCTTGCCCTTAAACTCCCACATACTCTAAGTGCTCAGCAGGCAGAGCTGGCCGCAGTGATATATGTGGTGACCCACCCTGAACGTTTCCCTTGAGCAAGTCGATAGCATCTTTATAATTTTGGGAATCGCGAATTGTTGCTTACACAATGTCGCTCACCCTGGCGTGGAGGACCCGCAATCTGTCGGCGTCAGACTGGACTGCTGCCGAGGCCTCAACGTAATCCTCAAAGCACTTTAACCAATGGTCGAAAGTGTTCGATGCCCCAGCGGCACGCGGATCCAAGGTTAGCCGATCGGGCTTTAGCATCTGCTCCATTTTCTTTGAACAAAATTTTCAGTTTTGTCGTGAATAAAATTGATGCGCGATTAATTCATACGGGAGGCTAGAACGTACCCCGGAATAAAGGCTTTTGTTCACGACAAAAATAGGAGCACACTACTCAACAATATTATCATAGAATCATAGAAACCCTACAGTGCAGAAGGAGGCCATTCGGCCCATCGAGTCTGCACCGACCACAATCCCACCCAAGCCCTACCCCCACATATTTACCCGCTAATCCCTCTAACCTACGCATCCCAGGACTCTAAGGAGCAATTTTTTTTTTTAACCAGGCCAATCAACCTAACCCGCACATCTTTGGACTGTGGGAGGAAACCGGAGCACCCGGAGGAAACCCACGCAGACACGAGGAGAATGTGCAAACTCCACAGAGACAGTGACCCGAGCCAGGAATCGAACCCGGGACCCTGGAGCTGTGAAGCAGCAGTGCTAACCACTGTGCTACCGTGCCGCCCTATCCCAGACTAAAGACTACTAGGAAGTAGCAGTGACCTTTATACTCCTGTAAGAAGGCGGAGCCGAACGGAGTGTACCACATAAACAGTAATAACAGGTGGAACACCCAAACCCTAACCCCAACAGTAACAAGAGTAACATATGTACAAGTACCCATAGTGGGAACCATCTATGGTTCACCACACAAGGGAAGCAAATCAACGGAGGATTAGTGAAATGCACAAAGTGTCGGGTGAAGCTTAAGAAAGCCATTGGAAAAGAAAAGAGGGGAAGTGAGAGCCTCTAGCTGGCAAAAGTACTGAAAATATCAAAATATTCTATGACTATATCAATTGGAAGAGGATAACCAGGAAAAGACTAGGGCTTATTTGGGACGAAGGAATCTGTGGGTGGAGGCAGAGGACATTTGTAGAATGCTGAACGAATATGTCACATTTGTCTTTACCCAAGAGAATGAGGATGAAGGTTTGGAACTCAGGGTGAGGGACTGTGGGGTTTGTGAACAACTGGTCATAGGGAAGGTGTTGACAGGCTCAAAAGTGGAAAAATCGCCAGGTGCGGATGAATTCTGTCCCAGCCTGCTGTGGCAGACAAGGGAGGAGTTTGGAGGGGATTCTGACCCAAAATCTTCATTCCTCTCTGGCATGGTGGAGCTGCCAGAGGCCAGGAGAACAGTCAATGTGGTTCCACTATTTAAGGAATGTTGTAGAGATAAACCAAGTTACTACAGACCAGTGAGTCTCATGTCAGCGGTAGGGAAAATATTAGAGAAAATCCATTTACAGGGGCAAGGCTTGATTAGGAATTGTCAGCATGGCTTTGTCAGAACGACATCATGCCTAACAAATTTGATTGATTTTTTTGAGGACATCACCAGATGGGTAGATGAGCGTTGTGCAGTTGATGTAGTTTATATGGGTTTCCGCAAAACCTTTAAAAATGCACTATAAAGAAGACTTATAAACAAGATAAATGCACATGAGCTTTACAAAGTGGGTTCAAAATTGGCACAGTTGCATGAGAGAGAGGGTAATGACAAAAGGCTACTTTAGTGACTGGAAGCTGGTGTCCTTTGGCATTCCACAGGGACGTCTGTTATGTGCCCTCACAGTCATCATTTATCTTAATGAAGTAGAAAACTATTTGGGGGGCGGTGTGGCGGGGGGGGGGGGGGGGGGGGGGTGGTGGGGGGTGGGGGGTGGGGGGGGGGGGGTGGGGGGTGGCATCATTCGGAAGTTTGCAGATTGGCCTGATGGTTGACAGTGAGGTATAGTGTCCTGGGCTATAAGAGGATACAGACTGGATGATGAAATGGGCAGATAGTCCTGGGAAATATGAAGTGATAAACATTGGAAGTAGTAATTTGGCAAGGAAGTATTCCATGAACGTCATGACACCAGGAAGTTCTGTGGAAGGAAGGAACCTTGGCATGATTGTCCACAGATCTCTGGAATAGGAAGGGAATATTAGTAAGATAGTGAAAAGGGCATGAGGGACACTTGCCTTTATCAATCGGGGCACAGATAACAAAAGCAGGGGAGTCAAGTTGGAGTTGTATAGAGCTTTGATGAGGCCACAGCTTGACAAAGTTCTGGTCGCCACATAATAGGAATGATCTGATTGCACAGGAGTGAATGCAGAGGGGATTTACCACCATGCTGCTTGGGATGGAGCATTTAAGTTAAGAAGAAGCGTGGTATAAGCTTGGGTTGAAGCAGAGGACTGAAGGGCGACCTGATCAAGGTACATAAGATTACCAGGGGCATGGACAGAGTGGATCAGGGACAGATGTTCCCCTTAGTTGAAGAGCCAACCACGAGGGGCACAAACTCAAGGTGAGGGGCAGGAGGTACGGGGGAATGCGGGAAAAAACATTTTACAGAGTGGTGATGCTCTGGAAAGTGTGGTCTGGGAAGGTGATAGAGGCGAGTTGCCTCACAAATTTGGCAGGTCATAGCATTCAAGGCTATGGATCAAGTGCTGGCAAATGGGATTAGGTGGGAGGTCAGGAGATTCCTAGTGCTGCCACAGACTCGATGAGCTGAAGGGCATCTTCTGCATGGCATGCTTCTACGATTCAATGGTTCCTGCTCACCCCCAATAACCTTACACCTCCTTCTTAATCTAGAATCGATCCAGCTCTCCTGGAAACGTATTCTGAATCTATGCTTCCACTGTCTTTTAATCAAGAAAGATCCAGATGCTCAGCACTCTTGAGAGAAGATATTTCTCCTGTTCATATCTAAGTGAGCGACCTCTTTTTTTAAAGCAGTGACCCCATCGTTCCAGATTCTTGGACAAGAGGAAACAACATCTCCAGTTCCACCCTGTCAATTCTCTCAGGATCTTAAAGATTTTGATCAAGTCACCTCTTACACTCTTGAACTCCAGCAGATAAAAGCCTAACTTGTCCAACCTTCCCTCATTAGGCAACCCATCTATTCGAGGCATTAGTCAGCAAATCATTCCTGAACTGCTTCCAATGCGTTTGAATGTCCCTTAAATAAGAAGACGAATATTATGCACAATGCCATAAAGATGGTCTCCCTAACAACCAGTATAACTGAGAACATGATGCCTCAGCAGTTGATGAGCTGCGTGCCCACTTCTGGGTCGAGGCCGAAGCAATGCCCTCTTCCCACCCCTGATTTGTCATTGGACTTTCTTGAGGTGCAGCCTCCCAGAGTCAACAAGATATAAACGCAAGTCGATAGGGTCTGAATGCCATGGCAACCACGTGCATATGATGGAGGTCCCCACTGCTGACACTCTGAATTCTGCTGGGAAATTAGCGATTAACAGCCCTTAATCTTCCTGAATGCATGTTTGTGTGTGCATTTGATCCTTGTAAGAAGTTTAACAACACCAGGTTAAAGTCCAACAGGTTTATTTGGTAGCAAAAGCCACACAAGCTTTCGAGGCTCTGAGCCCCTTCTTCAGGTGAAGAAGGGGCTCAGAGCCTCGAAAGCTTGTGTGGCTTTTGCTACCAAATAAACCTGTTGGAATTTAACCTGGTGTTGTTAAACTTCTTACTGTGTTTACCCCAGTCCAACGCCGGCATCTCCACATTTGATCCTTGCCATCCATGAATGTATTGGTGTTGAGTTGCTAGATGTTTCTACATCTATCCCACTAAGCATCGTTGTGGTGGCACACAACATGATGGACAGCATTCACAATGTGGAAACAGGACTTTGTCCACTCCAGCTGTGTGTTTTCACTCTTACTGATACTGTTGTGAACAGATTCACCTGCAACATGTAGACTGGGGAAGATTAGGTCAAGTCAATTTGTCCCCTCTTGCTGGTTCCCTCACCACCTGCCGGAGATGCAGTCGAGAATCTATGTCCTTTAGGACTCGGTGAGCCTGACGAGCTGCTGCCGAGCACTCTTGGTAACGGACTTTGAATTTCTCCATGCAGAGAACATTCTGGGCCCTTGCCAACTTGGGGGATTCTTCTGAGTGGTGTTCGAGTAATTGAACTGGCGTCATGTCCTGAATGGCAAACTGGTGACACATGTGACATCTTTCCACTGAATAAAGGTATCCTGCCTGGCTGCAACATTCCCTGCTAAGACTCTCACTGTGGCAGTGTGATAATTGTCAGATTTCCCATTGGCGTGACCCATTGTTTGTCTGTCACTCTCTCTTCCTTTGAGAATCGTAAGTTTTTCAAGGACTCTCAGCTCTGTTTCAAAATCATTGTTCTCTACTATTCTCCCCAGTATTTTGTTATATAAATAGCCCCATAAATGCCTACAGTGCAGAAAGAGGCCATTTGTCCCACCAACTTTGCACCGTCTCTCCAATGAACAACTTAACTGGGCCAATCTGCCTTATGCCCAGCAACCCACGCATTTACCATGGATAATCCACCGAACCTACATATCTTTGGGCTGTGGGAGGAAACCGGAGCATCTGAAGGAAAGCCACCCAGGCATGGGGACAATATGCAAATTCCACACAGAATGTCAACCAAGGCCAGAATCAAGCTCTGTTCACTGGCACTCTGAGGCAGCAAGGCTAACCACTGTGCAATCCTTCTGCACATTGATATCTTAAATCTTTTTCTTCCTCAGTCTCTGAACTGTATGAGTTCTCTTCATAGTTGGTTACAACCTTCATCTCGACATTTTTTTATTCTTTCATAGGGTATGGGCGTCCCTGGCACGGCCAACATTCATTGCTCGTGGCAAGTTGCTCTTGAACTGAATGACTTGTCTGGCCATTTCAGAGGACAGTTAAGATACAACTGCATGCTGTGGTTCTGGAGTCACATGTATGTCCGGCCGGGGTAGGGTTACAGATGTCCTTAGCTAAAGGATATCAGTTAACATGTTTCTTTTTAACAAAAATCAATTATGGTTTTATGGTCGACGTTACTGAGGATTATATTCTTTGTGTCATACGGTGCAAGGTGCGAGATGTACCCAGTGTTGCTCCACATGCAGCAGGGAGAACCCATTCTCTGCTCAGGTGCTCTGGCAGTAATCCGGGTCACCTTCTGCTTAATGTGGAGATCCAAAACAGCTTGGGTCGCCGGGATTTGGTGGTAGAAGTCTCTCGAGAAAGAGGGGAAATGAATCAAATGTCACCATTATCCTGATGGCCACTCTGCATCGGGGGTGCACTGAAACCCGATATGCAAACACTGAGGCCCTAATTTTACCATTTTCATTCTAAGCGCTGAATCTGGACACAATTCAGATCCGACTTGGAAATCTGTTCCCAGGCGCCCCCATATGCACTCAGCCTGAAAAAAACATGGCAGGTCCCATTCGCGCTGTGGGCGGGGCTAAGCACACCCGAAACGATCGGAGATCTGAACTGCGTATGTACAGTTAGAAAACAAATTTGAAAAAGCGCACCCATGTCAGATCGCTCCTGGGCCGCAGAAAGCAGTGAAAGCAGCCCGGGAGCGAAAAGCGGGAGCAATGGACCCACACAGACATCACTGTCACCCTTGTCCACCCACCCCAACCCCCCACTACCCAGACCGATCGTGACCCCCTGCCCCCTCCCCCCCTCCCTCCCCACCGATCGCCCGCAGAATGGCAGTGGACCCCCCTGAACCCCCTGAACCCCCTCCCCCAACACCAGAGATCCATCTGCCCCCCCACCCCACCAGTGAGCGATCGGCCCTCCCCCCCCCCCAACCAGAGATACATCTTACCCGTCTCCCTCCTTCACCTCTCCCCTCCCCCCCACCCCAGAGAATGACCTGGCCTCTCTCCCCCCCCGCCCCCTCAGAGAATGGTCTGGCCTCACTCACCTGCCCCCAGAGAATGGTCAGGCCTCACTCACCCCCAGCCCCCTCCCCGCGGAACATCTGACCTGCCTCCTCCTCCCTAACCAGAAGACAACGATCAGCCCTCCCTCTCCCCCACCACCAGAAAACGATCAGCCCTCCCTGCCCCCCCCCCGCCCCCCACCACCAGACAACGGTCGGGCCTTCCTCCCTTCCCACCAGAGATACATCTGGCCTGACTCCTCCTCCTCCCCCTCCAACCAGACAATGATCAAGCCTCACTCTGCCCCTCCCCCAAACCAGAGAATGATCTGACCCACCTCCCTCCTCCCCCCTCGCCCCACCACTGATCTGAGTCACAGAGCCGTTGGAAACTCGATAGAACATAGAACATAGAAAGCCACAGCACAAACAGGCCCTTCGGCCCACAGGTTGCGCCGATCACATCCCCACCTCTAGGCCTATCCATAGCCCTCAATCCCATTAAATCCGATGTACTCATCCAGAAGTCTCTTAAAAGACCCCAACGAGTTTGCCTCCACCACCACCGACGTCAGCCGATTCCACTCACCCAGCTTGCTCTTCAGCAGCTGGAGCGCCCAATTCAGACTTTTATCCAGCAGGTTTATTTTGGCGCGATTCCAGATCGGCGAACACGGCGGTAAAGGGGGAAATGCTGATAAAGTTGGGTGGGCAGTTCATTAATTCAATTGAAATACATGCAAATGCATTTTGTTGTAGGTAAAAAGATACCTCTGAGAATGTTAGTGAGTCAAAGTACAGTGGCTTTATTACAAAAGCTTTTGGGAGAGATCTGGCACCTTAACAGCAGACACCAAACTTCTCTCCGAATACAACAAAGTGTGGATATTTATACATTATAGTTCCCAGTACCAGTCACGACGCAAACACTGGTCTGATCACGAATCACATTGCATCTGGTAGCCTCTGGTCACAAATCAGTCTTTGGTTTCACAGCCCTTCCGGCGGCGTCGGCAGCTTTTCCCTTGAAGTAACTGGTGCGGTCGCGGCTGTCCCAGCGGGCGTCTTCCTTTCAAACAGCCGTTATCGCACTTTACCATCTGCAGCTGTTTCCTTTGTTTAACTAGCACACAAGCCTGCAGAAACAGGTAAGACTTGCAACATCTGCAAAATAACATTTACATTTGACTGTCCATCTTTATGAAAATGAAAGTTAAAGAATGAAAGACATGAACAAATAAGGAAAACATGAATAAATAATTTATATTGATGCCAGGAGCAGTTTAAGCCTGGGGAAATCAGCCATGAAGAAGGGCTATGTTTGTGATATATTCGAGGTACAAAATTCATGAACCCTTTCCCTTCTTCAATTTAAATCGCCGTTGCACCTGTTTTGGGCACGAATCCGATCGCCACCATTCCTGGGTTTTGGTAAAGTGGCCATCTGCGCGGATGCGGGCGCGGATCGCATTAATGGCCTCACACCCGACTGTACCACGTTTTCATGCCCAAACACGGGCGCGACGCAAAGGTAAAATGGGGCCCTGAATGTAGCAATGACCACACAATCCAGGCAATTGTCCAGGCAACGTAACACAAAGAGAGGGCACAGAACAGAGCCAAGACAGCAGAGAATATCTCAGGATAAACAGGGGCTTTGAAGATTCAACTCATTGTGAAGTGTTCATTAAAGGGAACACATCTCCAAGATTTTACCTGAGCATTTCTTTGGTACTTTGATATAATGGATATTGTCTACCTAAGTTGAAGAAAACTGATGGACTGTGTTCCCTATAACTTCAGTTTGAAGAAAGGAATTGTGCCACTATTTTTTGCAGCCTCAGCTGCTATTAAGCTGGTTTGTTTAAATTGTCGAGAAGCTCCAATAAATTAAAGTTTACAGAATTAGTTGAAATAAAAATTAAAGAAGTTTGAAAACTAAATATTGAGGATTTAGATAAAAGAGGGCTCACTAAGATTGCAGCTATCTGGAGGGGTTTTGATATGCGAAGTAGCTCAGAAGCAAACAGATATTTACTTAAATGGCGTGGCGAACAATAGATTTTCTTATTTTTGATATTAAATTTGCAGAAGAGATTAATTCAAAGTGGAGTCATAAGAAACATTTCCAACTTATATGCTGGAAACCTGGCTTTGAAGGCGAGTCATCGATATAGAACAAGATCAAAAGGGAAATATGATATATCAGTAGATGGGTGGCTCTGTACTGAGTGAAAAGTTGCAGAGGAGAAGGAAGTCAAACAGCTGGAAAACAGATACGACCGTGGCCATACCAAGCTGGAAAATGGAACTCTCCCACAAGGCAGAATGTTCTTATGGGTTATGGGGAGCGGGCGGCTAAGTGGAACTAAACCACTGTCAGATCAGCCATTATCTTATTGAATGGCAGGGCAGGCTCGAGGGGCTAGATGGCCTACTCCTGCTCCTATTTCTTATGTTCTTATGTTCTTAGAATTCTAGGCATGGAGCTGGTAATTTGAAAACCCCAGAGAAAAACAAACACTAAACCAAAGAAAGGCTTCCTAAACTGAAAGGTAGCTCGTGGGTGGTAACTATTTACTGCATTTATCTCATCGTGGTATATTGTATGGGATTGTTTTGCGACAAGGGACATTTCTCACAATTCAGGAACGTAAAGAGATGCTAATAGGGTTAATTCCAGAATATAGAGTGTCTGTGCATGTATGTGTGCGTGCGTGTGTGTGTATGTTTGTGTGTGTTTCTGTGTGAGAGTATTTGTGTGTGCGTGTGTATGTGTGCTTGTGTATGAGAGAGTTATTGCGTGTGTGTGTGTGTGTGTGTGAGAGAGGGAGTGTGTGTAATGATTATTGTAGTTAATTGTAACCTTGTTTTGCATGGTGACTTTTCTTTGTGTGATTTTACATGCTGATAGAAATTCTTTCTTTTAAATGGTGACCACAAGACTTGACCCATTTCTTTAATGATTGGTAATCTTCTGTCACATTATACCAGCTTGAAAATCCATCCTCAACAAGAGGCACTCCAAGTTGCTCTGTCAGGTTCTGGGATACCCTCATATCTAAAATCACTGTGTTTCTTTAACAAAGTATCCCAAGTACATTGAGAAGTCAGGATGAAGGCAGGTGTGTTCTGTAAGAGGGTAGGATGGAGCTGGCAACATCATGAATAGGATTGTGTGTTTGGATAGCTCCCGGGGACAGATGGAAAGTCAGGGGCATCCAACAGTCAGTGAGGTGGATGAGTGGTCAGCTGGAGCATGCAGCATCACCGATTGGTATTCGCACTAGCAGGGTGTGAAGTGCAATAAAGGTTTAGGAGCGCCTTCGGACAGGTGAGGTATAGTCATGAGGTCGGAAAGGTAGTTGGGCACATGGAAAGGTAGTAAGGGCTTGGGAGGGTAGCTGGGAGATAGGAGAAGCAATCTGGGGTTGGGAGGGCACTCAGGTTAGGTGTAGGTGTGTGTGTGTTTTGGAGGAGGTCGGGGGTAACTCTTATTCGGATTTGGGTGGTCTTGGCCTGGCATCTAGTCATGACTGGGCGGAGTTCATGACTGGGTGGGGTTAGGCAGGTGGCTAGATGCGCAGGGGTGTCTTGTGATGGGTTTAATGTGGTTGAGCATTCTATTGACCCAGGACTTGGATTTGGTTTCAATGTTTCTAACTTTTGGTCGGTAACTTGTTCTTGTAGGATGGTCAGAACCATCCAAAGCTCCAAATTAAATCTTCTTAATTAATTATTCTTCCCAATAATTGCCCATCGGGAGTTTAAACCTTTTGGGCAAAGCCCCCGGTGGCCTTTGTGTGGGGAATTCCGGGGGGAGGGAGACTGCAGAACATCTACCTCCCAGGATTGACCCTCCAGAGTTCAAAGGTTTTGGTCACGGTGAGTGTAATTCTTAATGCAGCCAGGATTGTTTACTACGCTGTTCTCGCCGCACCCTGAAAGCCACACTCAGTTCCATGCGCCACCACATGAAGACGCTCGACATCTCGGTCCAGCAACACCGTCTTACTCTCTATCAAAGCTGTCCCTGTCGGCAGTTTCATTTCATCCTCCACATCATTCGACGTCTTAACAAAAAACTTTTCCTGTTTCTTGCAGATGTTAAGGAATGCAAGCTTCAACAACTTATCAACAACACTGCCCATCCCAGGCCCTCCACCAGTCCCAATCCCTTGAACTCCATCTCTTCGAGCCCCAGCCCTTGCCGTGTCTTCACCATACCCATCCGACCTTGCCCTCTCTGAGTCTGAGTCTGCTGTTCTCAGCAAAGGACTCAGATTTGTACCCTGAGAACCCCACCTCAATGAATTCCGGGCTCGACATGATGTTGAATTCTTCTTCCATCGCCTTTGTCTCCATGCCCACTTCTTTGGGCAGGAGTCCTCGCCCCGTTCCACAGATCCTTTCACGTGCCTCCAACAATCTGCCTCCAAATAGGTACCCCCACCAGGACAATTACCTGCCCTCGATCTTTTCATTGGGAACTGACTTCGGGACATTGGCCATCTCAATTTTTCTGCCCCCCTCATCCATTCCAACCTCTCTCCTTCTGAACTTTCCTTCGCTCCCTCAGGTCCAACCCTGACATTGTCATCAAATCTGCCAACAAAGACGGTGCTGTTGTCGTCTGGTGTACTGACCTCTACCTCGCAGAGGCTGAGTGCCAACTCTCAGATATTTCCTCCTACCTCCCCCTGGATCATGATGACACCACTGAACATCAAGCCATTATGTCCAACACCGTCACTGACCTCATTTCCTCTGGATGCCTTCCCCCCACAGCTTCCAACCTCATAGTCTCCCAACCCCGGACAGCCCACTTCTACCTACTTCCCAAAATCCACAAAAAGAACTGTCCTGGTCGGACCATTGTGTCAGCATGCTCCTGACCCACTGAACTTATTTCCTCTTACCTTGACTCCATCCTCACTCCCCTGGTCCATTCCCTCTCCATCTACATCCGGGATTCCTCTGATGCCCTGCGTCATATTGACTGCTTCCAGTTCGCAGGCCCTAGCCGCCTCCTATTCACCATCGATGTGCAATCTCTCGACACCTCCATCCCACACCAGGACAGCCTGAGAGCTCTTCGCTTCATTCTTGAAAAGAGGCCTGAACAATTCCCATCCACCACCACTCCCCTCCGCCTGGCTGAAATCGTTCTATCTCTATCAAATTCTCCTTTCACTCATCCCATGTTCTCCAAATCAAAGGTGTAGCAATGGGTACCTGAATGGGTCCTAGCTATGCTTGTCTTTTTATGGGGTATGTGGAACATTCCTCGTTCCAGGCCTACATGGGTCCGCTCCCACAATTTCTTTACCAGTACATCGATGACTATTTTAGTGCCACTTCATGCTCTTGTCCTGACCTTGAAAAACTCATCAACTTTTCTTCCAGTTTCCACTCCTCCATCGCCTTCACCTGGTCCATCTCAGACACTTCCCTTCCCTTCCTTGAACTTTCTGTCTCCATTTCCATCAATAGACTATCTACCAATATCCGTCACAGGCCCACTGACTTCCACAGCTACCTGGACTACAGCTCTTCACACCCCACATCCTGTAAGGACTCCATCCCTTTCTCTCAGCTCCTTCGCCTCTATCGCATTTATTCTGATGATGCTGCTTTCCAAAGTGGTGCTTCTAATATGTGCTCCTTTTTCCTCAACTATGGATTCCCATCTACAGTTGTCGACAGGGCCCTCAACAGCGTGCAGTCCATCTCTCGCGCCATGACCCTCAGCCCCTCCCCTCTCTCCCAGAACAAGGATAGAGTCCACCTTGTTCTCACATTTCACCCCTCCAGCCTCCGCACGCAAAGTATAATCCTCCGCCATTTTCGCCATCTCCAGCGTGATGCCACCACCAAACACATCTTCCCTTCACTCCCTCTGTCAGCATTCCGCAGAGACCGTTCCCTCCAGCAAACCTAGTCCACTCCTCCACTATACCCTCTTCCGTCACTCATGGCACCTTCCCATGCAATCGCAGAAGGTGTAACACCTGTCCCTTTACCTCTTCTATGCTCACCATCCAAGGTCCAAAACATTCACTCCAGGTTAAGCAGTGTTTCACTTGCACCTTTTTCAATTTGGTGTATGGCATTCGCTGCTCTCAATGTGGTCTCCTCTATATCGGAGAGACCAAGCGTAGACTGGGTGATCGCTTTGCTGAGCACCTTTGGTCTATGCATAATCAGGACCCTGACCTTGCTGTTGCTTGCCATTTTAACAAACGATCCTGCTCCCATGTCCACATGTCTGTCGTTGGCTTGCTGCAATGTTCCAGTGAAGCTCAACGAACACTGGAGGAACAGCATCTCATCTTCTAGCCAGGCACTTTGTACTTTACCCCACCTTGGCCCCCATTGTTTTCATTCTATTTTATTTATTTTTAAAATTGTTCTCTACCTTTTATTTCTTTGTTGTCTTTCTTCATTTTTCTCCGCCCCCCCCCCCCCCCCCGCCACTCTTTCCCCCCACTTCACCCCCTTCCCTTACCTTTCCTTCCTCCCACTTCCCCTTTTCTACATTGTACCTCTGGCCCATTCCCCCCTCCCCCTCCCCCAATATCTTCATCTGGCACGGCTTACAACTTCTTTGCCATTTGGCCATTCACACCCTTTATTCTCTCTGTGGACAGCTATTAGCAGTCTTTTCCCCTGGTGTCTATGGCTATGACTCATCTTTCATTCCCTCCCCTGCAGTACAAATATCTCCTACTTTCTATGCCTTTTAGCTTTGACAAAGGTTCTTCTGCTCTCGAAACTTAAGTTCTTTTTTCTCCTTACAGATGCTGCCAGACCTGCTGAGATTTTCCAGCGTTTTCTCTTTTGGTTGTTTACTATGTGTTGTCCAATCACAGAATCACATCTAATGTTGGATACTATATTTTGACTTTGGAAAGGTGGAATATGATCAGTCCCGTTACTGTTGCGAACAGACGAAGGGGGGTGCTGTTTGATATAATCCACCAGTCATTGGGCATATGCCCTACATACCGAGCACCGCACCAGCACAGTATTCATGTATTACATTATTCACGTTTGCAATAAGCCAAGCATCTTTTTGGCTTGACAACATAATTTTGTTAGCAGTGCATGGCACTATTGCTCCTGATTTAATGCAATGGTTTTCTTCAACTGTTGCAGAGATTGTTCAGAGACAATCACCTTCCAGAGTAATGTGAGGGATGGAAGGCACTGCTCAGAACCGAAAATGGCAGCCTAAGACCCATTCATGAGTATTTGTTGTATGCAGAAAGAGAGCAATTTGATGTGAGAATAAGTGAGCGTGGGGAAAGGGAGAACAGGTGAGACTGAGAGGACAGTGCATGAGGGAGAGAGCATGAGGGAGCAAGCAAGTAGTAGAGTGAGAGAGGCGGAGAGCGTGAGAGTGCAGGAAAGCACAAAGGACTGTGAGGTAGAGAGAAAAAGAGAGACAGAGAATGAAAGGAGCAAGTGATTTGGAGGTGTGGAGAATGGGTGAGTTGAGAGCAGATGAATGTGAGTGGGAGAGAATGGCAGAGCATGAGATGAGTAGACCAAGGGAATTGGATAAAATGGGGGAGAACAGTAGCTTGAGACAGTGAGAGAAAAAGCAAGCGAGAAGCCCGGAACACGAGGACGCGAGAGGGTGAGACACTCAGAGAGTGAGAGAGACTGAGGCAGTGAGTGAATGAGTGTGGGAGAGTGACTGTACTGAGTGTGAGGGCAGGATATTAAGAGAGCAAAGGAACAGGAACAACTGAGAGAGACTGAGACGTTGAGAGATTGAATGTGGGAGAGTGAGAGTGAGAACATGAACTGCACGCTGGACTGGGACAGTGAGAGCATGAAAGCTGGAGAGAGTGACAGACGGACAGAGAGAGAGAGAGGGAGAGAAAGAGAGAGCACTTAGGAGAGCAGGAGAGTGAAAGTTTAGAGCAATGAAAGAAAGTTGAATGCCAGAGAACAGGAGGGAGTTGGTAAAAAAAGGAGCATGAAAAAAGACATGGGTTTAGAAGAATGAATGTGACAGCAGTAAAGCAAGAGGGCAAGAGAGTGAAGTGAGAAATCGAGGAAGACCGCAGGAGAGATTTCGAGAAGTTTGAGAGATCACAAGAACAGGAGGGTCCAGAGAGGATGAGGCGATGATAGAGGGTGAGATAATGTTTTGAGGATGAGATAGCGATTAAGGTTGAGATAGTGATGGATGATGAGATAGCAATTGAGGGTGAGATAGCAATTGCGGGCAAGTTAGTGAAAATGGATGAGGTGGCTTGAGCAAGTGAGTTAGTGATAGAGTGCCAGATAGTGAAAGAAGGCAAGACAGTGGTAAAGCATCAGATAGTGAGAGCGGATGACATAGCAATGGAGTGTGAGACAGAAAGAAAGAGTGAGAAAGTAAGTGAGGCTGTGATAGAAAGTGAGGGTGATAGAGTGTGAGATAGCAATAGAGGGCGAATTATTGAAAGATAGTGTGAGCGGATGAGAGAGCAAGAGAGGATGAGATAGTGAGAGAAGAGGTGGGGCTTGATAGTGAGAAAGGGCGAGATAGCAAAAGAGTACGAGTTAGTGAGAGAGGGCAAGATTGCAATAGAAAATATGATAGCGATGAAAGATGATTTAGCGAGAGTGGCTGAGATAGCAAATGAGTGCAAGTTCGTGGTAAAAGGCGAAAAAGTGGTAGAGGGCAAGATAGCGATAGAGTGCGAGGTGGGAATAAAGGATGGGATAGTGATAGTGTGAGGTAATGATAGAGCGCGAGCTCGCAAAAGAGGGCAAGATAGTGAAAGAGTGAGATAGCGATAGAGGGCCTAGAAAGCGATAGAGGGCCACATATAGAGTGTGGGCAAGAGAGTGGGAGAGGGCGAGATGGCAAGGAACTGTGAAATAAAGTAAGAGAGGACGAGATATCGGTAGATGGTGAAATAGTGATAGAGGGCGAGAGAGCAAGAGAGGCCAAGAGAGTGAGATAATGAGAGAGCCCATGAGACGGTATAAAAGTGAGAGAGCATCAGAAAGTGTGAGAGAGCTTGAGTGGGCATCATAATGAGAGAGTGCTAGAGCACAAGCTAGTGTTAGTAGGAGAGGGTGAGACTGCAAGGAGATGGGAGAACACAAAACAATGTGCGATGGCAAGATAGCGAAAGGGTGAGAGTTTACAAGAGGAGAGAGCGGAACAGGAGAGGAAAATGACAAGTAACTGTAAAAGGACATGGTAAAGGAAGGTGAGAGAGCACAAAAAGACAAGCAATGTAATCGAAAGAATCTGAGAGGGCAGGTGGGCAAGGGAACATCTGAGAGCAATATGGTATGATAGCAGTACTATAAGATAGCAAAAGAGGGTGAGATAGAAAATTAATGATGGCAAAGTGGACAAGAGGGCACGGGTGTGCCAGAGAGTGCACAAGAGGAAGAGAATGCACAAGAGCAAGAAATCATGAGTGGACAAGGGAGGCAAGTGGGAATGAGAAGGCGAAAAGACAAGAGGGCATGAGTTGGCAAAAGAGCACAAATGGGCAAGAGAGCACAGGTACCAAGGGAGTGGGCAAGGGCAAGATAAAGTGAGTGGGCAAGGGAACATGTGTGAGCAAGAGAGCATGATTGAGCAAGAGAACGTGTTTGGGCAAGAGAGTGCGAGAATGCAAGGAAGCAAAGGTGTCCAAGAGAATGCGAGTGGACAAAGGAGCATGAGTGGGCAACCGAGCATGTGTGGGCAAGAGAGGGTGAGAGGGCAAAAGAGCACAATTGAGCAAAAGAGCGTGAATGGGGAAGAGAGGGCCTCAATGCAAGAGAGTGCAAGTGGTCAAGACAGCACAAGTGGACAACAAAGTGTGAGTGGGCAAGAGAAGGCAATATCGCAAGAAAACTGAAATGGGCAACAGAATGTGAGTGGGGAAGGTAGCACGAGTGGGCAATGCAGCACGACAAGGAAAGACAACGTGAATGGGGAAGAGATGGCAAGAGGGCGAGAGAGCATGAATAGGCAGGAGAGCACAGATGGGCAAGAGGGCACTAAAGGGCAAGAGAGCAGAAGTGGGAATGTGAGTGTGAGAAGGAAGGAGAGTGCAAGTGGGCAAGAGAGTGCGAGAGAGTAAGATAGCATGAGTGGACACGATAGTGCAAGATGGCAGGGCGGCGTGAGTGGGAAGGAGAGCATGAAATGGCAAGATAGTGCAAGTGGGAAAGGGAGTGTGAATTGGCAAGAGTACACAAGAGGGCACGAGATGGCAAGAGAGTGTGGGAGTGCAAGCGAACATCAGAGGGCAAAAGAGCATGAATAGATAAGGGGGTGAGAATGCAAGAGAGCACGAGTGGGCAAGGTAGGGTAAGATGGCAAGAAAGTATGAGTGAGAAAGTGGGCACAAGAGGGCAGAAAGGGCACAAGTGGATAGGAGAGCCTGGGTGCGCAACGGCGTGCGGAAGGGCAAGAGAATATGAGTGGGCAAGAGTGCATGAAATGGTAAGAGACGATGAGTTGGGAAGGTGAATGGGCACGAGAGATTGCGGGAGCATGAGAGCACAAGAGGGCATGAGAGCATAGGTGTGCAAGAGGGCTTTAGATGGCAATAGAGCGTGAGAGGGCAGGAGAATATGAGGAGACATGAGAGTGCAAGAGTATAGTGGAAAAAAGAGGGCAAGAGATCAAGTTGATGAGAGGGCGAGGGAATGAGAGGGCAAAAGTTGAGACAGCAAAGGGTTGAGCTGGTAAGGGTTTAGAGAAGGCAAGGCGTTGAGATGGGGAGAAAGCTAGATAGAGGTAGGGAGTGATATAGAGAAAGTGGGATAGTGAGATTTTGAGATAGAAAGAGGGCGAGATAACGGGCTAATTTCTTTACCCATCATCTTCAATTGGTGTTTTCTGGCTTCCGATCATTCTGCCAATGTAAACAATCTCTCCCAATCAACGTTGTTGAGGCGTCTCACCATTTTCAAAACTTCTACGCATTCTCCCCCGAATCAGAGAAATAATAGAAACCCTACAGTGCAGAAAGAGGCCATTCGACCCATCGAGTCTGCACCGACCACAATCCCACCCAGGCCCTACCCCCATATCCCTACATATGTACCCGCTAATCCCTCTAACCTACGTATTTCAGGACTCTCAGGGGCAATTTTTAGCATAGCCAATCAACCTAACCCGCACATCTTTGGACTGTGGGAGGAAACTGGAGCACCCGGAGGAAACCCACGCAGACACGAGGAGAATGTGCAAACTCCACACAGACAGTGACCCAAGCCAGGAATCGAACCCAGGTCCCTGGAGCTGTGAAGCAGCAGTGCTAACCACTGTGCTACCGTGCCGCCCCTTTGGTCGGTGTCGTTACAAGCTTGAGGGATTTGGAGGCCAATGGGTGTTTGGAATGGCCTCACTCGGCAGAGCAGGAGTAAAAGAACCACAGCTTGCTTACAGAAACGGTAAGATCCCTGAATTCTGCTTCTTTTGGACCGACCAATCAACCCCAGCATGACTTGATACTGAGTGCCCTGTTGATAAGACGAAGCGTCAGATCAAGGCCAAGATGAGATCAATGCACTTTCTTGACAGCTTGGATCTTGTTTGTCTCCCTTATGGGGTGTCTATATACGCTGCAAGAAAGGATGTCCCGAGGCATGGTACATTGGGGAAACTATGCAGACGCTGCGACAACGGATGAATGAACACCGCTCGACAATCACCAGGCAAGACTGTTCTCTTCCTGTTGGGGAGCACTTCAGCGGTCACGGGCATTCGGCCTCTGATATTCGGGTAAGCGTTCTCCAAGGCGGCCTTCGCGACACACGACGGCGCAGAGTCACTGAGCAGAAACTGATAGCCAAGTTCCGCACACACGAGGACGGCCTCAACCGGGATATTGGGTTCATGTCCCACTATTTGTAACCCCCACAGAGTTTCACTGGCTGTCTTGTCTGGAGACAATACCCATCTTTTTAGCCTGTCTTGATGCTCTCTCCACTCATGTTGTTTTGTTTCTTAAAGACTTGATTAGTTGTAAGTATTCGCATTCCAACCATTATTCATGTAAATTGAGTTTGTGTCTTTATATGCTCTGTTTGTGAACAGAATTCCCACTCACCTGAAGAAGGGGCTTGCAGCTCCGAAAGCTTGTGTGGCTTTTGCTACCAAATAAACCTGTTGGACTTTAACCTGGTGTTGTTAAACTTCTTACTCCCTTATGGGGGCCAGAGATCAGATTGAATTTAAGTTTGTTTCTTTAAGCAAGCAAGTAAATGGATTAAAGGCTCACCCAGTCCACTCTGTAACTTTAAAAGAGGAGTGCAACTTTGAGCTCGTTAGAAACTTTCTGAATTAATGAGATGAATTAAAACCACTGCTCCCTCACAGCGCTTGGTACCCAGATTCAATTCCAGCCTTAGGTCACTGCCTAGGTGGCGTTTGTACATTCTCCTGTGTCGGTGTGGATTTCCTCCGGGTGCTCCGGTTGTCTCCCATGGTCCAAACGTGTGCAGATTAGTTGGATTGGCCATGCTAATTTGCCCTCTGGTGTCCCAAGGTATGCCCGTTGGACGGATTAACCATGGGAACTGTATGAGGATAGAGCGGGGGAGATGGCCTGGCTAAGATACCCTGTCAGAGAGTGCGTGAAGACTCGATGGGCCAAATGGCCCCCATATGCACTGTAGTAATTCCACGATATAATAACGATGATCTGATTCTAGAATACAAAGTGACAAAAGAATAGCAGTTCTGGAACAGATTTAGTAAGATAAAAGCAGGATAGAGTTAATCTGACATTCAACTTCAGGCTGCTATTTACAGTACAAGCTATACCCTCTCATGTGGATTCTGGATGGCAGAAAACTTTCTGTTATGTCTTGCTCCACTGTCTTTCGGGATTTAACCTGTCCTGCATGCTGTTATATTTTAAAAAACCTTAAACATGTCCCTAATCTCAGTAAGTAGTCTCACAACACCAGGTTAAAGTCCAACAGGTTTATTTGGTAGCTGATGAAGGAGCGGCTCTCCGAAAGCTCGTGTCTAACCCAGTCCAAAGCCGGCAACTCCAGATCATGTCCCGATTGTGTTAGCCAGCACCAAACTCCCCACCTCCCCTCGCGCCCACTATCTACCCCTTGCTGGCTTTCCCGAGGCGACCAATTACAACTGCCGTTGTACATTTTATTACACAATTACAGGATGCTGATTCAATCAGAGCTGTAATCACATCAACAGCATTGAGCTGCCTGTGAACGCAGCCACATCACTCAGCTCCTGTAGATGCATTCACATCACAGATCACAAGAGACACAAGCCTGGTTTCAAAGCAGTATTAATGCAGATTTGACAGTGCAGAAAAATACGTAGATGAAGGAAATGCCACTCTGCCCCCCGCCCCGTAATTCTAACAGCCTGCATCGACACACAGAGAACATAACCTTGGTATTGTGCCAGTTACAGATTCACATTAAAAGCGATTAGCAGATACACCACAGCAGTGCTCACGCAGAGGCTCGACTCTGTAATCCCAGAAAACTGCCTCCAACTGGAACAGATTCTAACCGAGCCTCGTGTGTCTTCAATCTGAACTCCCTCCGCTGTCACTGCCGGACTCGTTACTGCCACTGTCACTTGATGCCGTTGTGGTGGTCGGAGGCACGGTTGTGGTGGTCGGAGGCACGGTTGTGGTGGTCGGAGGCACGGTTGTGGTGGTCGGAGGCACGGTTGTGGTGGTCGGAGGCACGGTTGTGGTGGTCGGAGGCACGGTGGTTGAAGCTTGAGTGGGGGTTTGTGGTGTTCATCCATTTCAGAGTTAGGGGAAAACAAAGAAAACAATTTGGTTAAGTATGTCTTTGCTCTCCCGCGCAAAAGCCCGCACTTCGATATAAATTTGACACTAACTCTCGCAGGCAACTTTTTATGTAGCCTGCAAATTAATGTTTTTGTAACAACCCAGAGGTTTCCTTCAACGCCATGTCACAGTATTAGGTTGAAAACGTCTGGGAGAAAATGTCTGGGAGAATATCCCAGGCTAAATATATTTGCTGCTGGAGAGAGGGAAAATTCTGCTCAATAAGGAGAAGGGTATGCAATAAATATGTTTCAAATAATACAATGTTTTCTTAGAATACATAAGGAGAAATTCATTTTGGCTAATTAAATCAGGCATTGTACAATGATTCGGATTTAGTTCACAATTTCATAGCAGACAGACCTGTGCAGGAAAATGATGATGACAACGCAATTACATTCTATATTAATTTTGAGAGCGACATCTTTCAGTCCAAATCAACTCATATTTATATTGCGTTTGAGGGTGTTGAATCTTAATCGTAAGAAGATAAATTCCAAATTAGTGATCAAAGATGAAAGGAAATTACTGCGGCTGCTGGAATCTGAAACAAAAACAGGAAATGCTGCGAAAATCTAATCAGACCTGACAGCATCCGAGAAAAGACAATTGAACCAACGTTTCGAGCCTGTGTGACCCATCGTCAGAGAACTGATTGTGATTTATTGACCGAATAGACTATCATGGTGAATGATAGATAAACTGCGGGAAAATCTCATAGGAAAAAACACGCCTTTAACTTAAATCGCTCAATTGGGACAGCAATCTGCGCAAGGTCCATCCTTGTCTTATCCGAAGA
Source organism: Mustelus asterias (assembly GCF_964213995.1). NCBI lineage: Eukaryota > Metazoa > Chordata > Chondrichthyes > Carcharhiniformes > Triakidae > Mustelus > Mustelus asterias. Next base: position 8,961,449 of record NC_135820.1, read on the forward strand.
AGTTAAGAGTCATATAATATTGCAAGGCACCATCATGTGACGAAGAATTGTGGAGAAATTGAGGATTTCAAATGTTTTAGGAACCAGCAGTTAGTGATTACAACAACATTGATGCAGCGGGAAGAAATATGAGAGTCAAGTGAAACTAGCCTGAAGTGTAAGAAACAATTTTAAAAGTTTGGTTAATGGATACCGAACAATATTGAGCATTTCTAAAATGAGTGTTGGTCCCTTAGAAAGACAGACGGGATCAATTAACAGGAGTGCGGGGTCTTGGGGGGGGGGGAGGGATTGGGGTAGTTGGGAGGGGGTGGGCGGATCGATGCCAGCATGGATGAAGAAGTTGCTGAGCTTTTCCAGCATTTTCTGCTTTAATTTCAGATTTCCCGCAACAGATGTCATTTGTTTTATTTTATTTAAATTATTTGTTTTCGATGGGATATGGACATTGCTAGTTAGACCATTGCCACTTGACCTGGACTTGTTAGGCTATTGAAGACACTGTTATGAGCGAAATTCTGCTGTCGCCTGTCAGCCAAACGATGGAAAGTGGTCATTTGGTTTTCTTCTGAAGGGCACAAATGCACCATATTGAGAGTAGGTCTGTATTTCCAGATTTATTCAGTGAATTGGAACTTCGTGAGCTGCCGTGGTAAGATTTGAGCTCAACAATGAGTGTAAGTATCATAATGTAATTACCATGACCAGAGAAAAATTATTGGGAAAATTTAAAACAACTAGGCGCAAATTTCCAGAACCTGATGGCTTAACGGATTTTTTAAAAAGATGTAGCTGCAGAAATAGTGGAAGCAGGGGGTCATGAATTTCCAGCATTCGCTTGAACCTGCAACATTGTCAATGATGGAAAGACATGATCAATTGTAAATAGAGGGAGCAATTAGGGAACGAGAGGCTCGTTAACCCGGCATAAATCTTCCAGAAAAAAATGACACCATCTATTTTTAAAGAATTCTCAGCAACAAACTTAAAGTGTCACAGACAGGAACAGAGTTGGAGAAGCTCAGCAGGCTGGGCACCATCTATGAGGAGAGAAAACGGATTTAACAGTTTGGGTCAATTTGGTTTTTCATCAGAGCTAAAAAGATGGAGAAATGTGATATATATTAAGCTGAAATTGTGGAGATTGCAACAAGATGTAACTCCTTAATTATAAAGGATAAAACGGCCTGCGGTGGGCGGGAGTGGTGCGTGTGCGTCTGTGTGTGTGTGCGTTGCGCAGGAGGGGGCGAGAAGCTGGTTATTGAATTGAGACAATAAATACGCGGGGTATTTATATGCAAATGGGTGTCCTTGGTGATGGGGCTCACGGTGTCCACTGTTACATTGAGGTCTCTACAATTAATTGGCGCCACAAGGGTCGGGCTGCGTTATCAGTTCCTCAGAATGACATTTTAAGCTATGTTTGATTTGCATTGTTTGTTTTACTTAAGGGTCGGTTACGTTCCTGACATCGTTTAATGGTTCATTTCAGCCCAGCTGGTACCAACGGTTCAGTTACAGAGTTGGGTGCAACCACATGTGTTATTCCGCTACTTTATGAAGGTGTCAAATGCTGAAGAGAGATTGACTTTCTGTCTTCTTCTTTGCCAAAAATGTTGAATAACAGGGCCTGACTTTGAAAAATGGGCCAAGATGTTTTGACTCGGGGAAAATGGGAGGCAATCTCTTCAAATGGTGAAGCATTCTCAAAGGGTTTCACAGAGTTGGAATGGATGAATGTGTCTCCCTGACTGCGGAGTCAATAACACGGGGTCAACTTTTCAGGGAAGGGAATCTGGGCGGCATTGTGGCATAGTGGTTAGCACTGATGCCTCACAGGGCCAGGGGCCCAGATTCAATTCGACCTTGGGTGACTGTCTAAGTGGACATTCTCCCTGCGTCTGTGTGGTTTTCTTCCAGGTAATCTGGTTTCTTCCCACAGTCCAAATATGTGCAAGTTTTTTTTATTTTTTTATACTTTTCCAATTCAATCAAATCAAGTCCAATTCAGAGTCTCAACAAGTTGAGACATTTCCGATCCAAGCTGACAAGACAGGGTCTTCACACCTGTCTTGGGCCTGATCTACATGAGCCAAGCTGATTGGAGAAGGGGGAGGTTGCCTCCTCCAAGGCTTGATCTCATTTGCATCTTAGCCAAAAGGCTGAGATGCCACTTTTAAAAATTGCTTCATATGAATATGAAGCTTAAATGCAACCCAATGACCTCGACCAAGTGCAGCATCCAATCCATACTACACTTGATCTTAGCCAAAAGGCCGAGAAGCGATAGTCCAAATATGTGCAAGTTTTTTTTTGTTACTTTTCCAATTCAATCAAATCAAATCCAATTCAAAGTCTCAACAAGTTGAGACATTCCCGATCCAGGCTGACAAGACAGGGCGAGCGACCAAATCACCCTGTCCTGGGTCCGATCTACATGAGCGAAGCTGATTGGAGAAGGGGGAGGTTCCTCCTCCAAGGCTTGAGCTCATTTGCATCTTAGCCAAAAGGCCGAGATGCCGCTTTTAAAAATTGCTTCATATGAAACATATGAAGCTTCAATGTAACCCAATGACCTCAACCAAGTGCAGCATCCAATCCATACTACACTTGATCTTGGCCGAGAAGCAAGTTAGCTATATTGGTCATGCTAAATTGTCCCTTAGTGTCCCAGCATAGCGGAGTAAGTATGTGGGACTATGATGATTGGACCTGGGTAAGATGAGCCTGTGCAGACTTGATGGGCTGAATGGTCTCCTTCTGCATTGTAGGGATTCTATGATTTCTGAATGAGATTAGGAGTAATGCAGGTTGCATATCTTTTCCATTCTTTTGCTCTCGAGGGTCCAAGATTCTTCATTGTTGAGCAGCTTCAAGGTGAACATTCAAGAGAAAATAGTTAAATATTTTACAGGATGGAGTGTAAAAAGCTATTGGGGGAATTGCAGCAAGATCGGGTGTACTGGTTTATTGGGATAAGGGGCCAAAGACGTTGCATTTCTGGATCATTCTAGGGATTGGTTGATTCAAGATCTGAGAAGGGGGAATGGACAATCAACAAATTCCCACCCTCAGGTCGTATGGGAGTGATGCACACCCAGGATACCATCTACTCTGTGGTTTCCCGTGATAGGCAGGAACCAGCACTGAGGTACACTACTTCCCGTGTTTAGCCATTACCATTTGCAGTATTGCACAGATTCGTCTCACAGCACGTGGGTAGAGGTGTCAGATTTATAGAAAAGATTGACAAATCGATCGCCTTTGCGCATAAATTAGTAGAAGCACATCCTTTGACGAAAATAGGATTTGTCCCGACTGCAAACAAACAAAATGCAGTTTACCTTTAGTACAATTGGCAGATATGACAAAAAAATCATCTTTCATTATCCAAGTGCAGTTCAAATGGTGTGAGTAAATTAGTTAGATTTGCTTGTCCATCCAGGCATTTTATATTGAGTTATTTTGTTCACCCATCTTTAGGTTTATTTCATCTATTGTGATAACTGGCTATGTCCCGTCTGACAGGCAAGAAGGAGCCATCACTGCTCTTTGCTTTCGGTCTCTTATCTGAATATGCAATAGCTCGTTCACAGCCCTTCAAACTTAATTACTAAATTGCTTCCTGGCTGTCTAAAAATGCATGGATAAAGTGGAATAGATGGATCCTACTTGGAAGGGGTTCGGGGATAGGGCTGGCGGGGTCCAGGTAAAATACTCTTTTGGAGAGTTGGTGCAGACTGGATGGCCCGAATGCCATCTTTCTGCACAGTAGTGATTCTATGGATGCCATGGTTCCTGGGCTTTGACCTTCCTGATTTGTTTCTATATTATCCTCACTGCCTCTCTTTCCAATGTCCAGTGTCCATGGTGACATAGTGTCCACTGCTGCCTCACAGCGCCAGGGACTCGGGTTCGAGTCCGGCCTTGAGTGAATTTCTGTTTGGCCTTTGCGTGAGTTTCCCCCTGGTGCTCCGGTTTCCTCCCACAATCCAAATATTACACCAGGGGTGTGTAGGTTATGCACGCTGTCTCGGGAATAGATGATCTTTCAGAGAGTCGGTGCTCTCCGAGAGTGTGGGCTGTACTCTAGGGATGTTACATGCTCAACATCAAATATGGAAAAAATAGCAATGGTGAAACTGTGCCAGTATTAACATAGCCAGATTTAGATTAGAGTTTATTTATTAGTGTCACAAGTAGGCTTACCGTAGCACTGCAGTGAAGTTACTGCAAAATTCCCCCAGCCATCACATTCTGGCATCTATACGGATACAATGAGGGAGCATTTAACATGGCCCATGCACCTAATCAGCATGTCTTTTAGACTTTGGGAGGAAACTGGAGCACCCGGAGGAAACCCACGCAGACACGGGGAGATCGTGCAGACTCCACACAGACAGTGAGCCAAGCTGGGAAGCAAATCTGGAACCCTAGTGCTGTGAGGCAGCAGTGCTAACCACTGTGACTCCGGACCACCCAAGTTTCACACAAAACAGGTCTCACAAGCAAAAGTGAATTTAGGTTTCGGTGAAAAGCATTGGAACTTTCATGTGAAGAGCATTTGCAGCAAGAACGAGAATGGATGGCACAGGCACAGATCATTGGGTTGGATCGGGTTGCAAGGTGACCAATGTTGGTAACTAAATTGACTGATGTTTCGAAAAGGGAGACCCAGTGTTTAATGTGCTGCAGCAACACCGATAATTAAGAATGTAAAGCCAGGAATGAGGAAGAATCTGTGATCACATTGACCCGAGCCCATCCCCCCGTCAAAGTGCTGACGCAAACCCTTCCAACAGTAACATGACGAGTTGAACATTTCCCCAAAACAAAAGTTAGAGCACAAAGGTCTACTGAAAAGGACAAGGACCCCTTCTATTGAATGTAGAATATTAGCACGGCCGGAGGATTGGCTAACTGATAGAAGACAGAGAGTTGGTATGAGGGGCATTTTCAGGCTGGCAACCTGTAATTCGTGGAGTATCACAGGGATACTTGTTGGGGCCACAGCTATTTACAACATGTATTAATGATTTGGATGCTGGAAGTGAATGCACGATTGCAAAGTCTGTGGATAATTATAGGTAGCAAGGCAAGTGATGAGGGTGACACAAAGATTTTAAGGGGGATATGAACGGGTCAGGTGAGTGGGCAAACAACTTGGTTGATGGAATATCATGTAGGAAAATGTAAAGTTCCGAATTTGGTAGGAGGAATGAAGGAGCTGCATATTATTTAAATGGTGTAAGCCTGCAGAAAGCTGCAGCACAAATGGACTTGGAGTTCCTGGTGCATAAATCACATTAAAAGGTGGCATGCAATTTCAGCAGTTAACAGGGAAGCCAAATAGAAAGTTGGTTTTTACTTCAAAGGGAGTGGAGTATGAAAAATAGGCATGTCTTGATAAATCTACCAAGGCACTAATGAGACCACACCTGGAATACTGTGAACAGTTATTTCAGGGTGCTTGACAGGGTCGATGCTGAACCCTTGTGATAGAGTCGAGGACCATTGGGAGTGATCTCAGAGTAAGAAGTCGCATGCATTTAACAAAATTGATCAGCCATTTATTCTCTCAGAGCGTAGTGAATCGGTGGAATTATTTACTGTAGGCAGCTGTAGAGGTTGGGTCGTTAAGTATGAGCCAGACTGAGAGAGACAGATTTTTAATCAGCAAGCGGATCAAGGGTGGTGTGGATAATGTGGGAAAGTGGGAATTAAGGATTATATCCAACCAGCCATGATCTCCTAGAATGGCAAAGCAGACTCAATGTGCTAAATGGCCACTGCTGTTCTGACATCTATATGGTCCAGTGTCCCCTTTCGCACAATCTCATGTTCTCCTATGGCTGCAACCAGATCCAGAGGATAGCGGCATAGCCAAGTGAGGTGGGGGGAATTTACAGGATAGAAAGAGACTGCAAAGAGCTTGGAACAAATTGACTATCTCCTTCACTTACACTGCAAAAGTAAGATGGCCGAATGGACCTTTTCGGTACCATTTCTGCCAGTGGCCCACCTCAGCCTAGCTGAGCCCTGGTCAAATATGTCGGGCCAGTTAAGTCATTTTATGATGAGTGAAATGATTTTAGTTGGAATTGCCGAAAAAATGTGGACAAGCCTCAATGTTGAACAACAGGAATGGGGAGATTCGGATAGTGGAAGAAAAAATGTTACACATACACAAGCTCTGTGTGCCTGATCCAGACAAACACGCATTCTGATCGCCCACACACTTCACCACTTTCTGAGTGCTCGTGCAGTCCTTTTCATCATTGGCCAGACACTCATAACATTGCAGTCCATTCTCGGTCAGATTGGGAGGATCTGCAATGAAAAGCAAAATAAACAACAGCTGGTTGGGTGGTCACTGGGGGACCAGGTCTTCATTTGTGCGTACAAAATTTGTACAAAATTCACTTGTACAAAACTCTGGTGCGGCCGCACTTAGAGTATTGCGTACAGTTCTGGTCACCGCATTATAGGAAGAATGTGGAAGCATTGGAAAGGGGACAGAGGAGATTTACTGGGATGTTGCCTGGTATGGTGGGAAGGTCTGATGAGGAAAGGCTTAGGGTCTTGAGGTTGTTTTCGTTAGAGAGAAGAAGGTTAAGAGGTGACTTAATAGAGGCATACAAGATGATCAGAGGATCAGATAGGGTGGATAGTGAGAGCCTTTTTCCTCGGATGGTGATAGCTAGCATGAGGGGACATGGCTTTAAATTGAGGGGTGATAGATGTAGGACAGATGTCAGAGGTAGGTTCTTCACTCAGAGAGTAGTAAGGGCGTGGAATGCCCTGCCTGCAGCAGTAGTGGACTCGCCAACATTAAGGGCATTTAAATGGTCATTGGATAAACATATGGATGATATTGGAATAGTGTAGGTTAGATGGGCTTTAGATTGTTTTCACTGGTCGGTGCAACATCGAGAGCCGAAGGGCCTGTACTGAGCTGCAATGTTCTATGTTCTATGTATGGGTTCATATGCTAAGTGCCTGGGCCAGTGGCCAGTTGGGGGGAATTGAGTTGTCAGTGTGAAGCGAGCCAGTCTGTGGAGGATCAGATGGTCAGTATGGGGTTGGAGTGGTGAATTGGGTTGCCAATGGGGAAGTGCTGGTCTGTGGAAGATCAAATAGTCAGTGGCAATGGAATTGGGTTGTCACTTGTGGGCAGGGGGAGGTACGAGCAGATCTGTGGAATGGTAGGGCGGTCAGTGGGAGAGGGGGGTTCAAGTTGGTCGTGAGGCGATTGGACTGGGAGGTGAGTAGGGGATAGTGAGCATGGCAAGCTGATGGATTGTAGTGAGATGGGGTGGCGGGTGGATCAGGGGGAAGGTGGGGATCGTTGTGTCGGGAGTTAGTCAGGTATTCTGGAGAGTGGTTGTTGGTATGCGGGGGAGGGAGTGTGATGTAGGGGGAGTTTGGGGATTTTGCAGATGATTCTGGTGGGAGTCAGCAAGATCCTTCGGTGAGCAGGAGAATAGCAGTACTATATTTAGGCGGAAGGTAGAAGTGGATTGAATTATTTTAGCTTTTCAAGATTCCTTTTCTCCCCTTTTCACTCAGAGTATTGGATGGGTCCAATTCAATTGTCCATCGGACGTTTCAACTCCCCAAGGAATTCCCTCACACTCCTTGTCTGGGGAAGAGCGGGGTTTCAGTGGGGTTTCCCGAGAATGGGCCCTCGGAAAGGACAAGCTATGGGCCGCTGGAGCATCACCCAAAGGGTTCCATAGCAGGTTTGATCAAATTACGATTCACACTGAATGACTGATTCGAATTTTACGACAGGAAACCACATGCTTGATCAGAGAACTAGGTCTCAAGATGTTGAGATGGGGAAGAAGCAGGGAGCTTTGGACAGGGAGTTCACACGTTTAGGAAGCGGACAGCAGCAACAGACAGTGTCACGATGATGACGGGGAAGTACAGATAAGTAACCAATGAAATAACACGATTGCATCTGACAGAATCATAAACTGACACATTACCTGGTGTGGTCTGTGTATTACACAGATCAGTGACGCAGAACGTGCTCTGCCTCACGAAAGAAAGAAAGTCACTCTTGAAAGAAAAGGAGTCACCGTTTATCTCACATGTTTGTATTACTGTCGAGGTTTCGAGAGCCCCTGTAAAGAAACACAGTTTGGATAAATATACTTTGATAAATATTCCTCCTTTTCATGGAATTCTTTCAGTAAGATTGTGAGGTGAAAATATTTTGGTCGTGCAAGTGAGCATAGGGTGGGAAGGAAACATAAACCCCACCTGGCTGTTTCATTGCTAGAAAGCTAAGTCCGCACCAGCATGAAGAGCAGGGGCCTCTTCTTGCAGTGTCCAGCTCAATAGCAGGTTTGTGTTTTAAAATGATGGTAAGTATTGCAGGATAGTTACGGCACTTCTTCAATTAGTTTCAAATTTGCGAAAACGTTCAACATTAATACATTTTGAAAAGTCAGCCATTGGGCCAAGCTTGAGGTATCAACAGGGGTGGGCTCCTCTATCCCTAACTGTCATCCCTGGACACCCCCGCCCACCCTCTGAACCCACCCCCCCCTCCCCGCCCCATTCCCACTCCTGCCTCCTTGTTTCTGTTGATACTCTCTGCTCGGCATCCCTACCTCCCCTGTTCATCGGGCTCCCGGTTACATTTTCAACTGCTCCGCTGGGTAACACCGAGGTGTTGTCCTTTGAATGTTTTTGTTTCTATGTCAAAGCGAGATGGATTCTGATTTGGGGTGGGGAGGTTCGGGTAACTATTATCAAGGTGAGCTTGGAATGTGGGAGTTGAGGATACAATCAGATGAATCATGATGTTATGGACCGACAGAGCGTGGTCGAGGGGCCGAGTGGCCAGTTCTTGGCCAACAATTGTTCACTATTTACATTCATGGCCTGGAGGAATGAACAGAATGTAATGTTTCCAAATTTGCCGATTATACAAAGATATGTGGAAGGCCATGTTGTGATGAGGGTACTGTGATTCTGCAATGGGATGTGGATACAGTAGGCAACTGGGCGAAAACCGAGCAAATGGAGCAGAATGTGGGAAGTATGAGGTCATGCACTTTGGTCAGAAGATTAAACGGCAGATTATTATCTCAATGGAGAGCGACTGCAGGTGAGTGAAGTACAGAAGGATTTAGGCATTTTAGTTCATGAATCACAAACGCCTATCAAGCAAGTCCAACAAGCTGTTAAGAAGGCAAACGGCCTTTGACCTTTATTGCAAGTTGGCGTTAAAAATATTGTTGCAATTGCAAAGGATGCTATTGAGGCTTCAGCTGTAACGTTGCATAGAGTTTTGGTCCCCATACCTTAAAAAGGACAGAGTAACAGTGGAGGCAGTCCAAATGAGATTCACCAGGCTAATTCCTGGGATGAGAGTGTTGTTCTGTCAAGAGACTATGTTACCTGGGTTTGTGCTCCTTGTAGTTTAGAAGAATGAGGGCTACCTTATTCAATCATGTAAGATACTGAGGGGGCTTCCCAGGGAAGATGGTAAGACGTTTTGACGAGTGGGAATGTCTTGAACAAGGGGACAGAGCTACATGGTCATTGAAAACTGAGGTGCGCAGAAATTTCTTCTCGCACAGGGTTGTGAATCTCCAGAATTCTCTGCCCCAAACGGAAATGGAGGCTGAATCTTTGGAAGTATTTAAAGTGGAGGTGGATACATACTTGATAGATCAATGAATAGATGGCTATGGGGAAATGACATAGATATGAAAATGAGGCCAGCATAGATCACTTATCATCGTATTGGATGGCGAGCAGGCTTGAAGAGCCGGATGACTCGGATGGGTGGCACGGTAGCACAGTGGTTAGCACTGCTGCTTCACAGCTCCAGGGTCCCGGGTTCGATTCCCGGCTTGGGTCACTATCTGTGTGGAGTTTGCACATTCTCCTCGTGTCTGCGTGGGTTTCCTCCGGGTACTCCGGTTTCCTTCCACAGTCCAAGGATGTGCTGGTTAGGTTGATTGGCCATGCCAAAATTGCCCCTTAGTGTCCTGAGATGTGTAGGTTAGAGGGATTAGCGGGTAAATATGTAGGGATATGGGGGTAGGGCCTGGGTGGGATTGTGGTCGGTGCAGACTCGATGGGCCGAATGGCCTCCTTCTGCACTGTAGGGTTTCTATGATTCTTCTGTGATTCTATGACTCACGCTTGCCTCTATTTCCTGTGTTATTTGTATTCCTTCTCCTGTCTGCAATGTTCTCCTCCCATTGAGCACTGCACTGACCTTGGACGGAACTGAGATGGCGAGAAGATGCCCGGGAACCTGGTGACCTAGGGATGGTCCTGCGGAGATTACCCTGGGTGCCCAGGCGAGCCTAGACGTGTGGGTTCAGAAAAGGTACACGAGAAAATGGGAACAGGAGCTCGGGGAGCGGCGGAGCTGAGGTGTGTTTGTGGAGAGCAGTGCAGCTACTGGGAATCTCGAATGTGGGGATCGAAAAGCCTAACGAACTCATTTAAACATGTAAGTTTCTGACGTCCTAGGCAGAGTACAGATTTTTTAAATCTGCTGGACAATCTAGAATATAGTCAAAACACTAATTAGGAATTAAATTTGAAATAACTAATTCTATCATGAATCTTTAAATCTTTCCATCTCAGGGAGCTGAGGGTTCAATCAGCATGTTTAGAGTAGGTTAAAGACAGATCTGTGAGCCATGGAATAAGCAAACTGAGGTGTAAAGTGGAGTCTATGCCGAAGATTAGTGTTTATCCTATTGAATGCTGGGCCAGGATTGAAGGGTCTAGTTCGATGTCTAACGCATAACTGCTTCTGTACTTGTTCTCGTAGACAATGGTTTCCAATGAAAAACAGGACATGAATAAATCGGGAATCACTTTGTTTTGCGCTATTAAGTTGATGGTGCGATGGGGAAATGAGGAGGCTGTGTGCAAACATGACATTTCCTACCTGCAACATGCAAATACATCGCCAATATGGTTCGCTCTTAAATGCCCACTGAAAGCCATTACATCTAATGACACTTGTTAACCAATTCCCTCTTGAAAATTATATTTAGATCTGCTTCTAGGGCTCTGTGGAATCTTGAATTCAGGATGAGAAGTCACTGATCTCAATAAATCTAACTCCTTGTCTGACCGCTGATTTCCTGGTTTAAAAATCATAGTTTCCCGCCCCTCCCTGCCTCTGGATCTAATTATAGTGCCGCAGTTGCTCCAGAAACTTTATTGAAGAATTATGATAACAAGACAGGTTTCTGACCCTCTGAGCACTCCATGCATTCTACCAATAGGCGATATAACACGCAGGGCCTGATTTTATCATTTTCATTCTGAATGCTGAATCTGGACACAATTCAGATCCGACTTGGAAATCTGTTCCCAGGCGCCCCCATATGCACTCAGCCTGAAAAAAACATCGCGGGTCCAATTCGCACTGTTGGCGGGGCTTAGCACACCCGAAACGATCAGAGATCTGAACTGTGCTTGCGCAGTTAGAAAACAATTTGAAAAAGCGCGCCTGTGTCAGATCACTGCCGGGCCGCAGAAAGCGGAGAAAGCAGCCCGGGAGTGCAAAGCGGGAGCGATGGCCCCCACAGACATCACTGTCGCCTTTATCCACTCCCCCCCCCCCCACCGCTACCCAGACCGATCGCGACCCTCTGCCCCCTTCCCCCTCCACCGATCACCCGCAGAGCAGCAGCGGACCCCCCCTGCCAGAGATCCATCTTACCCGCCTCCCCCCCAGAGAATGATCTGGCCTCACCCCCCCCCCCACCACCCCTAGAGAATGATCTGGCCCCACCCCCCTGTTCCCCCCCCTCCCAGAGAATGATCTGGCCTCACTCCCCCCCCCTCCCCTTCAGAGAATCATCTGGTCTCACTCCCCCCGCCCCCCTCCCAACCCCAGAGAATGATCTGGCCTCATTCACCCCCGCCCCCCCCCCCCACCCCCCAGAGACTGATCTGTCCTCGCTCCTCCCCCCCGCCGAGGAACTTCTGACTCGCCTCCTCCTCCCTCCCGGCCCCCTCACCAGAGAATGATCTGGCCTGCCTCCCTCACCGCTCTCCCCCCCCCCCCACCAGAACCAGACAACGATCGGCCCTCCACCCCCAATCAGACAACGATTGCCCCCCCCCCTCCACCAGACAACGATCGGTCCTCCTTCCCCCTCCCCACCAGAGATACATCTGACCCGCCTCCTCCTCCTTCCCTCCCTACCACCAGAGAATGATCAGGCCCGCCTCCCTTCCGCCCCCACCACCGATCTGAGTCAGAGATTCGTTGGGGGCTCTGAATTCGCTCTTCAGCAGCTGGAGCGCTCGATTCAGACTTTTATTCAGCAGGTTCATTTTAGCGCAATTCCGGATCAGCGAATGCGGTGGTAAAGGGGGAAATGTTGATAAAGTTGGACGGGCAGTTCATTAATTCAATTTAAATGAATTCGGGCGCAAATCAAATCGCCGCCTTTCCCGGGTCTCAGTAAAGTGGGCATTTGCGCAGATGTGGGCGCGGATTACGTTAATGGCCTCACACCCGACTTTACCACGTTTTCGCGCCCGTCAATGGTAAAATAGGGCCCCCAGTCTGAGGTCTATTCATTGTCTCCGTTGATTTTGCTGTATTTGGCTGGACAGGTGGTTAGTGACGTCCACAGAGCGGGTTCAATTACTTTACAAGTTGAGGTTATTCATGAAGGTCTCGCCTCCACAAACTTGCCCCTTGCCTCTGGTGTAGTGATCCTCAGGTTAAATCAACACCAGTCAATTCATAGGAGTGCAGCCTAAGGTTATCTGGGGTCATGTCGGACTTATCTTTCATGTAATTATCGTTGATTGATCACCAGGCTAGAAAGAGTGACGACGTTTCTAAATCCATTAACAACTTTTATCAGAATCACAATTTCAAACATTATTGAAATGCTATTTTTTGATAAGTGGCATTACCTATACTTAACGTGGTCGAAATTGTCTCACAATTGGCTACGGTTGAAGCACAAGTTGTTGAAACCAATACGCATGGAGGTCCGGAGCAGGAATTGCATGTCAGAGATTGCACTATGAAAAAAAAGAGTTAGAACATTTCAGTCACTTTCTGACTTTCAATGCGCGGCGCTCTCGGCTCCTGCCAATAATCCCTCCTGAGATCATATCTGTTCAATAGTTTTGAAGGCATTTCTCTGAGCTTTCAGAACACAGACTCACATCATCTGATTACAGTTATTCAATATAGTCGATGAAAATAACATTCATTTCATCTCAATTCCAAGCGAAAAATGATACTATTGTTTAATTAGCAATGGATCATTTGTTTCAAGTTTTTTAGACCAGTGGCTGAATGCCATCTCTACTCAAGACATGCAGACACATTACTTTACAAAGAGCCAGAGCATTCACAGTTTCATTCAGTAATAGGAGGCGAAGAAAGAAAAGCAGGTAATGCCAGATGCAAATTGCACTGTTTCCGGCAGCATTTCTGGCAAAGAAGCATACTATTGCTCCTGGGTGGGTTTCTTGAAATACGATAGCCTACCGCAATCCCCTGCTCAGCTCAAGCTACCAGTTCTATTATTTTCTCCCTCATGTCCCTCTGTAGCTGCCCCTGAAGTGGAATGTTCAGGGTGGTTTGTGCTAGGGACAAGCATCACCACAGAATATCTTGTTTCTTCCCTCAAAAATGCCTCTCGCATTGAGCGAGAGAGAGCAGCACGGAAGAAGGCCTTTCAACCCATTGAGTCTGTACCGGCCACAATCCCACCCAGGTCCTATTGCCGTAGCCCCACACATTTACCCTGCTAATCCCCATGACACGAGGGTCAATTTTAGCATGGCCAATCAACCTAACCCGCACATCATTGGACTCTGGGAGGACACCAGAGCACTCCGAGGGACCCATGCAGACACGGGGAGAAAGTGCCACACAGACAGTGAACAAGGACGGAATTGAACCTGGGTTCCTGGTGCTGTGAGGCAGCTGTGCTAATCACTGTGCCACCGTGTCGCCCCTATTGGGATTTGAAGAACTTCTGGTGGACAAATTGATTCTACAATGAAAGCGGGAGTCTTTCTTTGATCTGGGTGATGTGTAGATATATGGCAGACCCCATAACACAAATGTAGACAACCACTGTCTCATCCATCAACCTTAGTATCATAAACGTCTCGATAACCAGTTAAACAAATCAACAGTCTCACCTTCAATCAGAGAAGTGCAGATGATGGCAAAAACACAAAACAGCTTCATTTTCTCTTTTTGCCTTGCTGAACTTTGCAATGATAGTGCACTGATCTCAGTCAGAGAGGGGCCTTTGTTCTGAGGCAGAGGCCTGGAATCTGCACAAGGGCTGTCAAAGCTCACCACGCAACACTTCCTATGTTACTCCTGCCCTCATTTTATACCAACAGGTCAGTGACATACGGGAGGTGACACGCCATTCAAATCTCTCTGGTCATCATTGTGAAATTACAAATTAAAAAATATAACGTGACTCATAGCCATTTGCATTGCTCAAATATTCTGCTGTGGTTATATCCATGGAGACCACGGGATAATCTGTGAAGTTATGATGCCTGCCAATTGTTGACAGCACAAAATAAACAGACAAACATTAAACAAAGGAAAAGAAAACAAGAAAAAAGAAGCAGGGACACGTTGATATTCGTCACACCCGGCTGGGATATTAAAGGATCAGAGAAAATGGTTTAAGATTGGCTGGGATGTTTAATGGTCTGACAGATGATCAGGAGAGTGAGCTGCAAATGGTTTTAATCTTAACCGTTCGTCAAACTGAGCCGAGGTGTAGGATTGGATAACATGAAATGTTAAAAGTATTCTTATGTTCTTATGTTCTTATTCAAGTCAACATTCAGAAAGCTGTAAATCACATTTAGCATCTGCAGTCTTATTGATTATTGCGTTCTCCAACATCAAATTCACCATTGATTATTATTTGAACTAATTGTGAAGATTTTGATTCCCCAGTTTACGATTAAACTGTATTATCAGAATTTGAACCCTCAGTACGGAAAGCTGCCAGTTTTCATTAACATAATTAATTCCATTTCAGTTTATCAATCCTGCCTTGCTCATTCACATTCGGTGACCAGATTTTAGAATGCACACAATTTGATTCACAGTTTCATGACTTTTAATTGTCCTGATCTCTGTCGCAAGATTAATCGTGAAGAAATATTTGACAGAACTGCAGATGTTTTGATGCCCCACCTTCTGATTCATTCACAACTGATGCTTAATTCTAAAGATCTTCGCTGTTTAACTCTTCATTGCCTAAGATTTACTTGTCAATTATTCAATCCTTATGATTCCGCAGTTCGTGATTCATAATTCTCTCAACTTGTCCAGTTGATGGCAGACTTCTGTAGTAAATGTATTCAGTTCGCAACAAAAACAGAAATTGCTGGAAAATCGCAACAGGTCAGACAGCATCTATTGAAAGATAACAGAACCAACGTTTTGAGTCTGGATGACTCAATGGCTCTATTCTCTCCCAACAGATGCTGGCAGACCTGCAGAGATTTTGCATTTTTTGTTTCAGATTCCAGCATCCGCAGTATTTTGCCTTTATTCAGTTTGCAATTGGTGTACATTTTACTGATTGGGAAGTCGGAATTTATACAGGGAATGTTTTGCAGTTACTTATCCAAGGTTATAAATGGGTAGCTATTTGCCTTCACATAGATTTTAACTCCCCAGCTTCTGATTAAACAGAACTTTCTCAATTTGATCCTCGGTATGGGAAGCTGTAGTTTCCAGTAAAAAAATCAACAGGAGTAATGTGGCTTTTCACTAAGGGAACATGTACAGGGAAAATAAATAGCTGCAGAAGTTAGGAGGCTGTTTAGACATTCCATTTAAAAAGATCAAAAACAACCGCCATCCCTGTTCAAAATGAAATATGAAACGCGTTGATTCCGGCACAGCAACCTGTACAAAGCAAATATTCGCGCGTGCGCGCGTCTGCGTGTGTGTGTGTCTGTGTTTATGTGTGCTGACATGAACATGCCAGTCGAGCTGTTTTTGTTTCCCAGTATTTGCGTTTGCTTGCTCCTTTGGTGTCCCCGTGTTTCGTGTAGTCAGTGTTTGATGTGCGTGTTGGAGAAGATATATAACACACTCATCGTAGGTAAAAATATTCTGTTTTAGGATGAAGGTACATCCTTATCGTCCATTACATCATGCAGCCTAATCTTGATATCTCTGAGGGAAAACAGTCTGGGTTCGTGCATACTGCACATGTCGGGTTATTGCAAGTGAATCTTGCTGTAATTATACAAGGCCTTGGTTAGAAAATGATTATAGTGAGGAAATACAACTGGCTAACTTGTGTATTCGTGGATTGTTACCGATACCCTGATCAAGAAGAGGAAAACAAGTAGAGAAAGACGCAGATAGGCACCACATCAATGAGGCAAAAACATTTAGATTTTGACAGAACAATTGAGATGCTCAATAACAGGTTTGAGCATTTATTTGTCAAGAGTTACATAGTCACAGCCACACAGCCACAGCAAAAAAGAGGTCCGTTGACCCATCGTGTCCGCACTGGCCATTAAGCACCAGTCTAGTCTAATCCACTTTTGTAGCACTTGAACGAAGTCTCGCAAGCTATCCCTTTGAACTTCTCATCTAAACGCATCTTAAAAGATGCGAGGGTTCCCGCCTCTACCACCCATTCAGGCAGTGAGTTTGAGAATCCCAAAACCCTTTCGGTGAAAAATGTTTTCCTCATATCCCCTCTAACTCTCCTGCCCTTTACCTTTGATCTATGCTACCTAATCATTGAACTCACTACGAAGGCAAACGTTTCTTCCTCTCTACCCTAGCTATGCCCCTCATAATTTTGTGCACATCAATCAGGTTCCCCCCATCAAGTTCTCTGCTCTAAGGAAAACAACGCTAGTCTAACTAACCTCTCTTCATAGATGAAATGTTGCAACCCAGGCAACATTCTTGTGAATCTCCTCTGAAGACTGTCTAGTGCAATTACATCTTTCTTGCAGTGTGGCGACCAGAACTGCACACAATACTCTTGTTGTGACCTTCCCAAAATTTTATACAGCTCCACCATAATCTTCCTGGCCTTGTATTCTATGCATCAGCTAATAAAGGCAGGTATTGAATATTCCTTCTGAACCACCTGATCCAGCTGTCCTGCTACACTCAAGGACCTTCGGACATGCACCCAATGTTCCTCTGGTCCAACGGTACTTGCGAGAATTGTAATGTTCACTCTGCGTTCCCTTGCCTTGTAGTCCATTGAAGATGCACCACATCACACTGTTCAGGGTTAAATTGTATTTTGCAATGTTTTGACCGAGTGGCAGTAGAAATCTTTGGACTGCAGTCACACATTCTACCATCTTGAACGTGTAGAAATGCTTTCTAATTTCCTGGAAAAAAACTGTTGTTACGATCGAGATGCTTTTCGCTAAAGTCTTTAATGTAATCAGGAATTGATATCCAAATGTTGCTGAGCCTCAACTTGTTTCTATGTTCTGCTGCAAAGGATATGGATAAGGTACATACAGGTAAGTTGAAAACTTTAAGTTTCTTACAGGATGAAAAAAAGTTGTTGGAAAGATGCACTAAAGTTACAGTGATTAAGACTGGAAATTCTCCAGAAGACAAAAAACAGGGGAGCAAAACATCTCGGAGTGGGGAGGGCGCATTCCGGATGTGGGGTGGGATAAAGGGAGGCATTGGAGCTGGGGGAGTGCACATGTCATGCATTTCAGAGATAAGGTACGATCCATCTAACTCTCCCTGGACAGATACAGCATGGGGTTAGAACAAAGAACAAAGAACAGTACAGCACAGGAAACAGGCCCTTCGGCCCTCCAAGCCTGTGCCGCTCCTTGGACCAACTAGACCAATCGTTTGTATCCCTCCATTCCCAGGCTGCTCATGTGACTATCCAGGTAAGTCTTAAATGATGTCACCGTGCCTGTCTCCACCACCCTACTTGGCAGCGCATTCCAGGCCCCCACCACCCTCTGTGTAAAAAACGTCCCTCTGATATCTGAGTTATACTTCGCCCCTCTCACCTTGAGCCCGTGACCCCTCGTGATCGTCACCTCCGACCTGGGAAAAAACTTCCCACTGTTCACCCTATCTATACTCTTCATAATCTTGTACACCTCTATTAGATCTCCCCTCATTCTCCATCTTTCCAGGGAGCACAACCCCAGTTTATCCAATCTCTCCTTATATCTAAGACCCTCCATACCAGGCAACATCCTGGTAAACCTTCTCTGCACTCTCTCTAACGCCTCCACGTCCTTCTGGTAGTGCGGTGACCAGAACTGGATGCAGTACTCCAAATGTGGCCTAACCAGCGTTCTATACAGCTGCATCATCAGACTCCAGCTTTTATACTCTATACCCCATCCTATAAAGGCAAGCATACCATATGCCTTCTTCACCACCTTCTCCACCTGTGTTGCCACCTTCAAGGATTTGTGGACTTGCACACCTAGGTCCCTCTGTGTTTCTATACTCCTGATGACTCTGCCATTTATTGTATAACTCCTCCCTACATTATTTCTTCCAAAATGCATCACTTCGCATTTATACGGATTAAACTCCATCTGCCACCTCTCCGCCCAATTTTCCAGCCTATCTATATCCTGCTGTATTGCCCGACAATGCTCTTCGCTGTCCGCAAGTCCAGCCATCTTTGTGTCATCTGCAAACTTGCTGATTACACCAGTTACACCTTCTTCCAAATCATTTATATATATCACAAATAGCAGAGGTCCCAGTACAGAGCCCTGCGGAACACCACTGGTCACAGCCTCCAGCCGGAAAAAGATCCTTCGACCACTACCCTCTGTCTCCTATGGCCAAGCCAGTTCTCCACCCATCTAGCCACTTCTCCTTGTATCCCATGAGCCTTAACCTTCTTAACCAACCTGCCATGTGGGACTTTGTCAATTTCGTGTCGTCGAATTTGTTAGATACAGAGTAAAGCTCCCTCCACACTGTCCCCATCAAACACTCCCAGGGCAGGTACAACATGGGGTTAGATACAGAGCAAAGCTCCCTTTACACTGTCCCCATCAAACGCGCCCAGGTCAGGTACAGCACGGGGTTAGATAGAGAGCAAAGCTCCCTCGACACTGTCCCCATCAAACACTCCCAGCTCAGGTACAGCACGGGGTTCTTCGAAAATGTGACTAAACACATTGATGAAGGGAAAGCGGTAGATGTGGTTTATATGGATTTTAGCAAGGCGTTCGATAAGGTCCCCCATGCAAGGCTTCTAGAAAAAGTGAGGGGCATGGGATCCAAGTGGCTGCTGCCCTGTGGATCCAGAACTGGCTTGCCCAAAGGAGGCAGAGAGCGGGTATAAATGGGTATTTTTTCTAAATGGAGGTCGGTCACCAGTGGTGTGCCCCAGGGATCTGTTCTGGGACCCTTGCTGTTTGTCATTTTCATAAATGACCTGGATGAGGAAGTGGAGGGTTGGGTTGGCAAGTTTGCCGACGACACGAAGGTTGGTGGGGTTGTGGATAGTCTGGAGGGATGTCAGAAGTTACAGAGGGACATAGATAGGATGCAAGACTGGGCGGAGAAATGGCAGATGGACTTCAACCCAGATAAATGCGTAGTGGTCCATTTTGACAGGTCAAATGGGATGAAGGAGTACAATATAAAGGGAAAGACTCTTAGTACAGTAGAGGATCAGAAGGACCTTGGGGTCCGGGTCCATAGGACTCTAAAATTGGCCCCGCAGGTGGAGGAGGTGGTTAAGAAGGCGTATGGTGTGCTGGCCTTTATCAATCGAGGGATTGAGTTTAGGAGTCCGGGGATAATGATGCAGCTATATAAGACCCTCGTCAGACCCCACTTGGAGTACTGTGCTCAGTTCTGGTCGCCTCATTACAGGAAGGATGTGGGAAAGATTGAAAGGGTGCAGAGGAGATTTACAAGGATGTTGCCTGGATTGAGTGGCATGCCTTATGAGGATAGGCTGAGGGAGCTCGGCCTTTTCTCCTTGGAGAGACGTAGGATGAGAGGAGACCTAATAGAGGTATGTAAGATGTTGAGAGGCATAGATCGGGTGGACTCTCAGAGGCTTTTTCCCAGGGTGGAAATGGCTGCTACGAGAGGACACAGGTTGAAGGTGATGGGGGTTAGATACAGGGGAAATGTTAGGGGGAAGTTTTTCACACAGAGGGTGGTGGGCGAGTGGAATTGGCTGCCGTCAGTGGTGGTGGAGGCAAACTCAATAGGGTCTTTTAAGAGATTCCTGGATGAGTACATGGGACTTAATAGTATGGACGGTTATAGGTAGGCCGAAAAGGTAGGGAGATGTTCGGCACAACTTGTGGGGCCGAAGGGCCTGTTTTGTGCTGTAGTTTTCTATGTTCTATGTTCTATGTAGATTAGGGATGAAATTCAAAACCAGAATGACAATGCGAATATCGAGTTGAATCTTCAAAGGGAGCCACTGTCAATCAGTGGACAGAGCAGATGGATGAAGACAGCTTCAGAATCTGGGGAGCAGTGTTTCAAATGGCTCTGATATGAGGAAGGTTAAACTATGGGAGGGTTGCCACCTGTGTGTAGAAATAGAGCGATGAAACACTCAGATGAGGGTTTCCTTTGTAGATAATCTGAGGCTGGGAGAAAGTCCACTGATGCTTGCAAAGTTAGAAATATGTACTCTAACTGCTGGCGGAGGTGTGAGGTTCAGAATCAAATCAGCTGGAAGATTCCTCAGTCAATAGTGAACTGTCATTTATTTATTAATCAGTCACCAGCAGGTTTTAATGTTACTGTGAAAATCCTCTAGTCGCCACACTCCAGTGCCTGTTCGTGTACACTGAGGGAGAATTTAGTATGGCCAATCAACCTAACCTGCATATTTTTGGACTGTGGGAGGACACCGGAGCATGCGGTGGAAACCCACACAGACACGGAGAGAACATGCAAACGCCACACAGGCAGTGACCCAGGCCAGGAGTTGAACCCGGGTCCCTGGCGCTGTGAGGCAACAAGTGCTAACCACCGTGCCATGGTGCCATCCCGTACTTTGCTGTCACCTAATTATGACTGTTTTTTCATACTCAGGGTGAAATATTTCAATGTAGCACTCGATAACAGCAGTGAGACATCAGGATAGAAAAAGGGAAAGAGAAAGAGAGAGAGCGAGACTGAGTTGTAGTCCATTATGTGGTGTCCAGTTTAATATTTGAATATTTCCTTAATACGTTACTTCTCCACAAATTTCCTTCTGAGATGCGTCCCTCCTCAGCATGTGTTGATGCGTCATGTGTGTATGCGTCAATTTCACCAGTGTGCCTGAAGACACCAGCCTTCTCAGTGAAGTCTGCTGTTACCCCTCTCATTCTTTATGATTTAGAAGTTATACCATATAAAGCCAAGCCGATGCAACTTCACCAGAAAACATGATGCAATTGATTTTAATTTAACTGTTGGCACTCTGGGTGATGTGGACCTGCAGAAGACTCTGGGGCTGACAGTATAAGACACTAAGAAGTTAGGAGTCCTGGCGGAAATATGCATGGGCGACTGCAGGGATCTTGAGTTTAATGGCAAGAGGTTTATTACTGGTAATCGCCACGTGATAGACATTCCAGAGTCACGTTGAGTTCGAAATTGAATGAAGAATGATTTCCCTAATCAAAGTGTATGTCCCTCGACTGGTATGGGCCATGTGGAAGTGCAAATAACATGATGACATGTTCTCCAAATCTGCTTGAACATACAGCGAGGAAGTGCTAAAACTAATTTACAAAGGGACAGAACAGACGATCCCGACTGAGGTCAAAAACAAGGTCAGCGATCATCCCCACCTTCTACCTATTGGCAGAATTTCACTCCCTTCGCTCACTCATTTCATTGACATTTTTTTTAAGTTTGCATAGATATTTTGACTGATATGTAAAAGGGGCATGTGGGTTGCCTGGAAGAGTATTCATTTTAACAGCATTTTGTTTGAGTTCTGGTCTCCTCAACAGGAATTACCCAGTGCGGACGTAGAATTTGACATGGACACAGAAGATGTTAAAGTCAGGAACAATAAAAAGAAACTGTCAGGCCAAATATATTGCATCTCGACTTACAAACGTTATTTCTTAATTGCTATCGATGGTTTTCCGTCACGACAATTTAAATACCAGAGGTGCAGTTTGCACAATAAAGTGGAACGTTAATCAAGTGCCAGTCCATTCAAATGTTGATTGCAAAACTTATTTCGTGCCATTGAGTCATAGAGTTATTGAGTCATAGATGTTTATAGCATGGAAACAGACACTTCGGCCCAAATTATCCAAGCTGCCAGTTTTCAACATTAAACTAGTCCCAGTTTCTCCTGTTTGGCCCATATCCTTCAATCTCAATCGTACCCATGTACTTCAACGAGACGTCCCAACCCCTATATTCAATGTTCTGACCAATGAAACCAAGCATGCTGAATGTTTTCTTCACACTCTGTTCACCCGTGACTCCACTTTCAAGGAGCAATGAATCTGTACCCCGAGATCTCTTTTTTCTAACTCCTTTTTAAATGACAAAATTTTACATGCCTCCACTACTATCTCTGGCAGTTCTTTCCAGACACTCTCCACCCTCTGTGTGAATAAAAATGCCCTCTGGAACCTTTTATATCTCTCCCGTCTCACTTGAAACCTATGCTCCTCAGTTTTAGACTCCTCTACCTTTAAAAAAAGACGTTGACTATCTCCCCCATCTATACCCCTCAATATTTTATAGACTTCTATGAGATCACATCTAAACCTTCTATGCTCCAGGGGAAAACAGTCCTATTCTATGCAGCCTCTCCTTGTAACTCAAACCCTCAAGTCCCGGTAGCTTCCTAGTAAATCTTTACTCCACTCTTTCTGGTTTAATAATATCCTTTCTATAATAGGGTGACCAGAACTGTACACAGTATTCCAAGTGTGACCTTACTAATGTCTTCTGGAACTTCAACAAGATGTCCCAATCCCTGTATTCAATGTTCTGACCAATGAAACCAAACATGCCGAATGTCTTCTTCGCCACTCTGTCCAGCTGTGACGCCACTTTCAAGGAACTATGAGCCTGTACCTCGAGATCTCTTTTTTCTATTACTCCCATCAGTGGCCTACCATGAACTGAATAATGGTATCTGTTCTGGGACCCTTGCTCTTTGTGATTTTTATAAATGACCTGGATGAGGAAGTGGAAGGATGGGTTGGCAGGTTTGCTGATGACACAAAGGTTGGTGGTGTTGTGGATAGTGTAGAGGGATGTCAGCAGTTGCAACGAGACATTGATAGGATGCAAGACTGAGCGGAGAAGTGGCAAATGGACTTCAACCCAGATAAGTGTGTGGTGGTTCATTTTGGCAGTTCGAATAGGATGAAAGAATATAATATTAAGGGTAAGACGCTTGGCAGTGTGGAAGATCAGAAGGATCTTGGGGTCCGGGTTCATAGGACGCTCAAAGCAGTGTTGCAGGAAGAGGCTGTGGTTAAGAAGGCGTATGGAACACTGGCCTTCATCAATAGAGGAATTGAGTTTAGAAATCGGGAGCTAATGCTGCAGCTGCATAGGACCCTAGTCAGATCCCACCTGGGGTCTGTTCTGGTCGCCTCATTACAGAAAGGATGTGGAAGCCATAGAAAGGGTGCAGAGGAGATTCACAAGGATGTTGCCTGGATTAGGTGGCATGCCTTATGAGGATAGGTTGAGAGAGCTAGGTCTTTTCTCCTTGGAGAAGCGAAAGATGAGAGGTGACCTGACAGAGGTGTATAAGATGTTGAGAGGTATTGATAGAGTGGATTCTCAGGGGCTTTTACCCAGGGCTGAAATGGTTGCCACAAGAGGTCACAGGTTTAGGATGCTGGGGAGTAGGTACAGAGGAGATGTTAGGGGTAAGTTTTTCACTCAGAGGGCGGTGGGTGCGTGGAATCGGCTGCCAGTCGTGGTGGTGGAGGTGGATTCGATAGGGTCTTTTAAGAGACTTTTGGATAAGTTCATGGAAGTTAGTAAGATAGAGGGTTATAGGTAAGCCTAGTAGGTAGGGACATGTTCGGCGCAACTTGTGGGCCGAAGGGCCTGTTTGTGCCGTAGCTTTTCTATGTTCTATGTTCTAAGTCCTGCTCTGGTTCGATCCACCAAATGCATCACCTCGCATTTATCTAAATTAAACTCCATCTGCCATTCATCTTCCCACTGGCCCAATTGATCAAGATCCTGTTGGAATCCAAGATAATCATCTTCATTTTCCACTCTGCCACCAATCTTGGTGTCATCTGCAAAGTTACTAACCATTCGTCCTAAATTCTCATCCAAATTATTAATATGAATGGCAAATAACAGTGGATCCAGCATCGATCACAAAGGTCCACAGGCCTCCATTTGATCAACAACACTCTACAACCATTACTTGACAGATATGTTTTGGACCAACAATGAACTCCGGTAGACTCAACTAAATACCGAATTACTTTCCATTAAAAATCAACTAAATGGCCGAGAAGCAACTTTAAAGATGGATTAAATATGAGTTAGGACATATCTGAATCTCCATTAATTCTACCATGAATCAACTGGCAGAGGACAATTCTTATGCAGATAAACACGTACTGCAAATCTCATTAAAAGTAATTTGAAACACCTAATAATTATATACTATTTGAAGAGAAAATGTGTCGCGTTAAACTTTCCTGCAATTCCTTTTCATTAGCATTACCATCTTCCAGAAAAACTGACATCATTTAAGGACTGTGTTTTCCTTGGAACTTGTCCCTGAGTTCAATAATGACGTGTGTGCCAAAAATGTCAAACAGCTTTCTGTATTTTCTTCGTCTCCCTTTCCCTGTCTCTCTCTTACTCTCCTTCAAACTCACCAAGTGCAGCCACCAGATGCATTATGGTTGAGTAAAGCAGAAACAAGGAAACGTAAGAAATAGGAGAAGGAGGAGATCAGTCGACCCTTTGAGCCTGCTCCATCATTCAATTTGGTCATGGTAGAACCCTTGTCCCAACATCATACTTCCGCAATCCCTCCATATCCTTTGGTGAATTTCGAGACGTGCAATCTATCTATTTCCTTCATAAATATATTCAGCGACTTTACTGCCACAGGCATCTGCAGTAGATAATTTCAGAGGGGAATGAAACTGGACAGGTGGTTGATGTGTTGGTGAGGGAGCATTTTGTTGATAGCAACCGCAATATGGTTCAATTCAAATAAGCAGGTAGTTATGGAACTCGGGGAGAGAGACTGTGAGGTTCTGGAGCAAATTGTCATAGGCAGTGACAAGGTATTGGAGGTAATGGCGGTCTTAAAAGTGGACACATCTCTCAGTCCAGATGAAATGTGTCCCAGGCTCTTGTAGGCGGTGAGGGAGGAAATTGCAGGGGCACTGATCCAAATTTTTAATTCTCTGTGGCTACCGGGGAGATGCCAGAGGAATGGAGAACAGTGGTCCCACTATTTAAGAAAGGTTGCAGGGACAAACCAGGGAACTACAGACCAGTGAGTCTCACGTCTGTGTTGGGAAACTACTGGAGATGATTTTGAAGGAGAGAATCTATCTCCATTTGGAGAGGTAAGGTTTGATCAGGGATAGTCAGCATTGCTTTGTCAGAGGGAGGTCATGCCTAACAAAGTTGATTGAATTTTTTAGCATGTAACCAAGTGAGGGTTGATGTAGTTGACATGGATTTCAGCACAGCCCTTAACAAAGACCCACATGGAGACTTATTATGAAGGCAAATGCACATGGGATACAGGGCGACCTGATGAGGTGGGTTCGTGATTGGCTTAGATGTAGGAGGCAGAGAGTGATGACCGATGGCTGCTTTAGTGACTGGAGGCCAGTGACGTACTCGAGGAATCCGTGCTGGCTCCCCCATTGTTCATCATTTATACAAATGATATAGATGACTATGTGGGGAGTACAATCAGTAAGTTTGCCGAAGACACAAAGATTGGCCGGGTGGTTAACAGTGAGGTTGTTTGTCTTGGGTTACAGGAAGACGTAGACAAATTGGTCAAATGGGTGAATAAATGGCAAATGGAAGTTAACCCTGAAAAACCTGAGATGATACACTTTGGAAGGAGCAAGTTGATAAGGAACTTTACATTGGAAGACCTGACACTGGGATGTAACGAAGAATAAAATCACCTTGGCATGTTTGTCCATAGATCTCTCAAGGCAGAAAGGCAAGTTAATAGGGTGGTGAAAAATTTGAGGTGATACATTTTGGAAGGAGCAAGTTGATAAGGAACTTTACAATGGAAGGCCTGACACTGGGAAGTGACGAAGAGCAAAATCACCTTGGCGTGTTTGTTCATAGAACTCTGAAGGCGGAAAGGCAGATTAATAAGGCATTATTAATTAAGTGAAAAAGGCATATGGCACACTCACCTTTATCAATCGAGGTATAGATTCCAAAAGCAGAGAGATTATGATGGAGTTGTATAGAACTTTGGTGAGGGCACAGCTAGAGTATGGTGTGCAGTTCTGCTCGCCACATTATAGGAAGGCTGTGATCACACTGGAAGGGGTGCAGAGGTGATTCACGAGGATGTTGCCTGGGATGGAACATTTAAGTTATAAAGAGAGCTTGGGTAGGCTTGTGTTTTTTTCTCTGGAGCAGAAAAAACTGAGGGGGCGACCTCATTGAGATGTTCAAGATTATGAGGGGCATGGGCAGAGTGGATAGGAAGCAGCTGGAAGATCACATCCTTTAAAATGAAACAGGATGAGCACTTGGCACGCAATAACATTCAAGGCTATGGGCCAATTGCTGGCAAGTGGGATTAGGTGGGCAAGTCAGGGCCTTTGATGCATCAGTGCAGGCTCGAAGGGCTGAAGTGCCCCTTATGCACTGTATTATTCTGTGATTTTGTGAGTCTTTGAACAAATCAGAAAGTGAAGATGTTTTGCCTCAACTCAGTGTTAAAAAGCTTACTCCGTTGTGCTGGGACTGTGAACCCTTTTTCTAGATGCACTGTTATAATTCAGGTCAGAAACTCCAAACTGTTTTATGAAATCCGCCTGGACCATAGGTTTTGCTCTTCGAATTTGGCTCGGGTGAACAAGAGATTTTCACTTCAGGTATGATGCAAATGACCCACTAGGGGGCTTTTATCTAACTAAAGTGAGTTTGAGAATACAGTTCACATGTATAGTCAGGAAACTAGCAATACCTTTGATCAATTGCAAACAAGAATAAAAACAATCATACTGTTGTATAAACCTTAACAGCAAAACACCGTTCCAATGAAACAAATCCCATAAACAAAACCTTTGTCACAGGTTTGACAGTGCAAAGACTAATGCTCATGTGAGAGTGGAATTCAGCCTTTTGTTTGAATTCTGCAATTCTCTTGAGGCACACACAGACAAGCTTGGAGTCAGAACAGTTCAGTCCTTTGGTTGGAGAATTGAAACCATGACTTCTCAGCCTTGTAACTTCTAGCAGTCCTCTGAATACACCCAGAACAGTTTGAAGTCAGAACAACTACCCAGAATACCAGGGAGAGAGAGAAAGAGAGAGAAAATCTAGGCAAGCCAACCATCAACAGCAGATTTTCCACTCGAGGAAGGCAAGAAGCCTTGCTTTCAGCTAACCAGCAGAATGTCAAGTACCAGGAGAGACAGAGAAACATTGCTTTCTTGTCTGATGTCCACACCTTCTAAACTAAAACTGAAAATGAATCTTTAGATTTGTTTCTTGGGGAGGAACCACCAGACTTTGTCTTGTCAATCAATCTTCCCTCTCACAATGCAAAGTCATAAAAATTTCACAGAGTAAAAATAAACCAAACCCCAGGTAAGCCATTGAAGTAGTAATACAAGGACTTTTCCAGACAGCCCGGAAACAATGAAAAAAGCCGAGGCTGTGTGAGTGGCAGAGGACATGATTAAAGAAAAACATTTCTTAAAGGTACACTAACATCAGAACACGCCAGTCAAAGGGAAGAAAATTCATTCAACCCGTCTGTCGATCCCTGTCAGAATTGTATTCATTCCGATTAGATTTTCTCTCATTCTTTGAAGCTCCAATGGATACAAACCCAGTTGACCTAACTTCAATTGACATGACATTTCTACGCTCCCAGGGATTAGCCTCGTGATCATTCGTTGCATTCCCTCAATGCTAAGTATATAATTTCTGAGACAAGGAGGTGAAAATTGCACAGAATCCTCCAGAATTGCTCTCTCCAAGACGGTGTAAAGCTGCAGTAAGACATAACTGCTCCTTTATTCATGTCTTCTTGCAAGGAAGGCTGACATAATATTTGCCTTCCTAATTGCTTGTTGCACCTGAATACTTGTTTTAGTAACTGGTGTTCAAGGAAACCTAGGTCCTATTGTACATCATCATTTCCCAATCTATTAGTATTTGTATAATACTCTGTCATCTTCTTTTTGTGGATAATGTCAAATTTGTCCACGTTCCATTGTATCTGCCACGCATTTGCCCGCTCACTCGTCTTGTCTAAATCACCCTTGAAGCCTCTGAACATCCTCCTCACCGCTCATATTCCCACCAAGTTTCAGGTCATTCGCGAGCTTGGAAATATTACATATTGTTCCCTGATCCAAATCATTGATATATATTGTGAATAGCTAGGGCCCGATCACTGATCCCTGCGGGACTCCACATGTCACCGCCTGCCACTTTGAAAACTACCCACTCACTCCTACACTCTGTTTCCTGTCTGGTAATCAATTCTCAATTCATGCCAATATACTACCCTCAATCTCATCCACTTTAGTTTCGTAAAATTAGAGTTGCATGTGAAAATGTGTGGACTCCATTAAGACCTGTCTCATTTAATACGTTACATGTGATCACACCCCACCACCAACCCCCCCCCCCCCCCCCGCCTCCATGTAATGCACTCATAGCACATCTACCTAGTTACCTGTGTTCGTCCTTGTGCATAACCCCCTGACACTTTCCCCAACATACTACTGTTTCAACTTTCACATATGAAACCCTCATATATTGCCTTCCACCTAAAGTGAAATTCTTTATCACCACTACTTCCCGAAGACTTCATATCTCTCAAATAGTCTTTCGTTAACTTCAATTCTACTCCTGATCAACCGCTGGGACTCTGTGAATAGGCTCCTCTTAAACTCAATGCCAAACTTTTCCATAGTCAGTGAAACTTTAATTCGTAATGGGCCAGACGTGGGATGGTCATTCAGCATGGAAACGCAGAGGGTAATGGGCATTCTGACACTATAACAACTGGATTATCCCCTGAACAAAGAACAGCCAAGAAGAAATATCCATTGATTTTGAGCGTGGCTGATGGTAAAATCCAAGATTGAGACCCGTCATTAAATGCATTATTCTATTTGATACACTATGACAAAGATTCAAAAATCAGGGAATTTTGTCTCAGATGGTATGGTGATGATATTGAGCAAAATAAGTGTTCACTCATCAATAAATTAAACACCAATGAAGTTCACCAGAAGGTTATTTATCATATCAGTGGCGATACACATTATCCCGAGCCTTACCTAGCTTTCACAAAATCCTTTATTTCCCTAACATCCGAGCTGAGTCACTCTAAATAACATATTACCACGGTAGGCAATCTGTTGGAGATGTTTCTCAGGGACAGGATACATTCTCATGTGGGCATGAATGGACTTATCAGTGATAGGCAGCATGGTTCTGTGAGGGTGTCTCACAAACATTACTGAGTATTTTGAGCAGGTGACAAGAATGATTGATGGGAGAAAAGCGGTGGACATTGTCTACATGTACTTTAGTAAGGTATTTGACAAGGTCCCTCATGGCAGATTGGTACAAAATGTAAATTTTCATGGGATCCGGAGTGGCTTGCTAGATGGATACTGAACTGGCTTGGTCATAGTAAGAAGTCTCACAACACCAGGTTAAAGTCCAACAGGTTTATTTGGTCGCAAAAGCCACCAGCTTTTGGAGTGCTGCCCCTTCGTCAGGTGAGTGGGAGTTCTGTTCACAAACAGGGCAAATAAAGACGCAAACTCAATTTACAAAATAATGATTGGAATGCGAGTCTTTACAGGTAATCAAGTCTTGATTACGGGTAATCAAGTCTTGATTACAAGATTACAAGTCTTGATTACAGGTAATCAAGACTTGATTACCTGTAAAGACTCGCATTCCAACCATTATTTTGTAAATTGAGTTTGTGTCTTTATACGCCCTGTTTGTGAACAGAGCTCCCACTCACCTGACGAAGGGGCAGCGCTCCGAAAGCTGGTGGCTTTTGCGACCAAATAAACCTGTTGGACTTTAACCTGGTGTTGTGAGACTTCTTACTGTGTTTACCCCAGTCCAACGCCGGCATTTCCACATCTTGGTCATAGTAGACAGAGAATAGAGGCTGAATGGTGCTTTTCAGAATGGAGACGGTAACTAGTGGTGTTCCACAGGGAGCAGTGCTGGGACCTTTGATGTTTCATTGTCTGTATGTGAGGAAAATGTAAGTGGTCTGATTAGTAAATTTGTGGATAACATAAAACACAATGCTGATTGTGCCGAGGATTGTCAAAGGACAGAGAATATAAATAGATTGCAGACTTGGGCAATGAAATGGCCAATGGAGTTTAATCCAGGCAAATGATAGGAGATGCATTTTGAAAGATCAAATTCAGGTGCGATTTATACAATAAAAGAAACAGACCCAGTAGTTGCATTGACATGCAGAGGAGCCACAGGGCCACAGATCTCTGAAAGTGACAAAACAGGTTGAGAAGGTTGCCCAGAAGGCATACAGCATCCTTGCCTTTATCAGCCGGGCCATCGAGTATAAAAGTTGACAAGTTATGTAACAACTGTATAACACATTATTTAGGCTGCATTTTGAATATTGCGTACATTTCTGGTCGCAGCACAACCAGAAGAACATGGATGCTTTGGAGAGGGTGCAAAGAAGGTTCACAAGGATGTCACGTGGCATGCAGGGTCTTAGGTATGAGGAGAGATTCGACAAATTCAGATATTTAAGCAAGGGATCAAGAAACAGAGAGGGGAGCAGAAAAAACAAGGCAGTCAGGGAATCAGAAACCAAGGGAAGAAACTGAGTGAAATATACCACAAGAGTCGTGCTGATAGAAGTAAATAGATACCGGGATAGAGTGCAAAATATGTCTAGTGGGAAATAGGAAATCCAGCAGTAATGCAAACACATGCCGAATGGCACAAGTCAATCTATCTGTCTCAAAATCCAATAGAATCCCTACAGTCCAGAAGGAGTCCATTTGGCCCATCAGATCTGCATTGACGCTCTGACACAGCACACTTACCAGGGCCCTATCCGAATAACCTCAAGTATTTTCCCAGCAAACCCCCTAACCTAAATATCTTGGGACACTAATGGGAAAATTACCATGGCCGATGCAACTAATCTGCACATGTTTTAACTATGGACAGATACCAGATCACTCAGAGGGAATCCACACAACACATTGGGAAAACACACAAATGCTACGCAGCACAAAAGGTTAGAATCAAATCAAAGTCCCTGGTGCTGTGAGGTAGCAGTGTTCACTATTGTGCCATCATGCCATTTCATCCCTCAATACCTGCCCCCTCCCATGGAAACAGAGGATTGGCACTCAAGAAACTTGTGTACAATAATTGGACAACAAAATGTAAGTAGCAGTCTTAGTATATTACATCACAGTTAACAAATGCTATTTCTTAATGATAATCGGTTATTGCCCAGCATGACTGTTATAATAATGATAATAATAATACCATAATAACATAATGACATATTCATAATAACAGAGGTACAGTTTGCACAATTAAATGGAATGTTAATTAAATGATAATCGCATTCAACTGTTGATTGCAAACCCTATTTGCTTGAAGCTTATGGCACGACCATAGACTCTGGTAGTGATAAATAACGAATACTTTTTCCATTAAAAATCAATTAGATGGCCAGGAGAAGCAAGTTAAATATGCATTAAATTATAATTATGATATATTCGAATCTCCATTGATTCTCTCATGAATCAGCTGACAACGGTTAATTCTTGTGCAATGAAATCTATATTGAAAAGCTAATGACATGCCATTTGAAATGCCAAACATTTATCTACTATTTGAAGATGAAATACATTGCGTCAGGAATCCTGCAATTCCTATTCATTGGCATTATAACCTGCCACCAAATCCGGAACCTTTGAAGGATTGTGTTTTCCTTCATGGAAGATGCAAATCACATTTTTAAATTATAATAATCACAAAATAGAATTGAATTTTTCTGTCCATGTCAAGAGATTAATAAACACTCAGCATCTCATGCTGCGTTCATTGTCAACAATGACCTATGTGCCAAAAAAGGGCATGATGTGGAGATGCCGGCGTTGGAATGGGGTAAATACAGTAAGAGTTTTAACAACACCTGGTTAAAGTACAACAGGTTTATTTGGTAGCAAATACCATTAGCTTTCGGAGCGCTGCTCCTTCGTCAGATGGAGTGGAAATCTGCTCTCAAACAGGGCACAGAGACACAAAATCAAGTTACAGAATACTGATTAGAATGCAAATCTCTGCAGCCAACCAGGTCTTAAAGATACAGACAATGTGAGTGGAGGGAGCATTAAGCACAGGTTAAAGAGATGTGCATTGTCTCCAGACAGGACAGCCAGCAAGACCAGGAGGCAAACTGTGGGGGTTACTGATAGTGTGACATAAATCCAACATCCCGGTTTAGGCCGTCCTCATGTGTGCGGAACTAGGCTATCAGTTTCTGCTCAGCGACTCTGCGCTGTCGTGTGTCGTGAAGGCCGCCTTGGAGAACGCTTACCCGAAGATCAGAGGCTGAATGCCCTTTCTGTATTTTCCTCACTTTCCCTCTTCTTGTCTCTCCCTTACTCTCACTCTCTTTCAAACACACCAAATGCAGCCACCAGACGTATATTTGAGTAAAGTACAAGCATAGAAACATAAGAAATAGGAGAAGGCGGAGGCCTGTCTGCCCTTTGAGCCTGCTCCATGCTCTGCCTCACCTTTCTCTCTCGCTTACTCCCACTCTCCTTCAGGACAAAAAGCTTTCTATCTTTACCTGATTATCAAACTTTAAATTTCATTGTTGGGCACATCAGTTAACCAGAAAGGTTCGGTTTTCCGTGTTAATTGACATTATTGAATTTGAACGAATTACTTGGCTGGGTCGTTGTGCGAGAATGCTGACATATTTTGCACAAGCGATTAACATAGTTGACTGCAGCTGAATACCATGCTAAAGTGTAGCTGCAAATTGACAAGGATACCTCGCTCTCTCCCCCACCGCCCGCCCGCCCGCCCTCCCCAGCTTTCTCCTCTGGTACTGCTTTTCTTCAAATGCACCCGTTCAGCCACCAGAAGTACTATGATGGATGATTAAAGTAGATGCGTGGAAGCGTAGACAATAGGAGCAGGCCATTCAGTTCTTCGAGCCTTTTCCATCATTCAGTATGATTCTACCTGATTCCATGTCCCAAAGCTATGTTTTTGAACTTGCTCCACACCTTTTCCTTTTCACTTTGTCTAAATCAGCCTTTCGAGTCCAGCAGACTATCTATTTCCTTATTAATTATATTCAGTGACTTTGACTCCATAAGCTAACATGGTTGAAAACTCCAGATATCGACCATCCTCAGAGCGAAGATGTTTCTCCTCATTTTCAGTCTTACAAGGTGTACATCGTATAACAAAACTGTGATCCTTTTTTTTCGGCCCTCCCCAGTCAGAGGACACAATCATTCATTCAGTCATAGAAATCATAGAAACCCTACAGTGCAGAAGGAGGCCATTCGGCCCATCGAGTCTGCACCGACCACAATCCAACCCAGGCCCTACCCCCACATATTTACCCACTAATCCCTCTAACCTACGCATCTCAGGACTCTAAGGGGCAATTTCTAACCTGGCCAATCAACCTAACCCTCAGATCTTTGGACTGTGGGAGGAAACCGGAGCACCCGGAGGAAACCCACGCAGACACGAGGAGAATGTGCAAACTCCACACAGACAGTGACCCGAGCCAGGAATCGAACCCGGGACCCTGGAGCTGTGAAGCAGCAGTGCTAACCACTGTGCTACCGTGCAGCTCTGTCAGAATTGCATAAATTGCAATTAGATGATCTATCGTTCTCCCAAACTCGAAAAGTAACAAGTCCAGTTGATCCAACTTCTATTCACATGACAATCTTACCTACTCAAGAATTAGCCCAGTTGACACTCGCTACATTCCTTCGATGGCAGGTATATAATTTCTTAGACAAGGAGACCACAACTGCACAGACGCTGCCAGGATTTGTCTCAACAAAGCCGTGTACAGCTGCGGTACGATTTCCTTGCTTCTTTACTCATGTGTTCTTGCAATGAAGGCCAACATGACATTTATCTTCCCAACTGCTTGCAGACATAGTAGGGAAGCAAGGGTCTAATGAGGAGAAATAGTAGAAAAAGAGTTTCTCACAGAAAACATGCCTGCTTTCAGTGACTGCTGCACAAGGACACCCAGGTCCCTTTGTACGTCAACATTTCCCAATGTATCACTATTTATATAAAAGTCTGACATTCTGTTTCTCCACTCGAAGTGGGTAAATGCATGATCATCCAAGTTACATTGCATCTACCAGATATTTGTCCAACCACTCATTGTGTCAAAATCAGCCTAGAAGCCTCTGAACATCATCTTTGCCATGCACATTCCCACCAAATTTCAAATCGACAGTGAACTTTGAAATTTTATGCTGTTCCCTCATCCAAAATATTTAGCCATATTTTGAATAACTGTGGCTTTAACACTGATCTTTCCGGGATGCCACAAGTCACCACTGCCAGCTCTCTGCTTCCTGCCTGCTAAGCAATTCTCAATCCGAGTCAATATATTGCCGCCAATCGCATTCGCTTTAATCTTGTAAATTAACCTCTTATGTGTGACTTTATCGAAAGTTTTCTGAAAATCCAAATGCGCGACATCATTTGTTCACCATTATCTATTCTGATAGTAAGTTCACAAAATATTCCTGTAGGTTTCCCTGCTGCTGATGTTAGGCTAACAGTTTGTAATTTCCAGTTTTCTCACTTCCTCCTTTTTTAAATAGTGAGGTTGCATTTGCCACACTCTAGGCTGATAGGATTGCTCCAGAATTTACAGAATTGTGTAAGATGTCAACCAATGAATTCACTATTTCCATGGCCACCTCCCTTAAAACCTTGGGATGGAAATTACTAGTCCCTGGAATTTGTTTTGGCTTTCAAGCCTATTAATTTCTCCTGCACTGGTTTTCTAGTCATACTCTTTTTCTACTATTTCTCCTCATTAGCCCCTTGCTTCCCTCCTATGTCTGGAATGTTATTTGATTCTTCATCACGAAGACAGAATTACAATGATTGCATAATTGCTCTGGCCTGTCCTTGTTTTATAAATTCCAGTGATCTGGACTGAAGTAGAACTACATTTGCCATTACAAATCATTTTCTTCTTATATACTTATAGAAAACCTTTGCAGTCCATTTTTTAATGGAACTTTCTTTAAACCATCCACAGTCAGAGGTAACAACATTCCTTGATCCAATCTATCCAATCCTGTCATCTGGACCATTTCTTATTCTACTGAACTCCAGTGAAGTTGAGCACAGTCGACAAAATCTCTCTTGACTTGACATTTCTGCCCTCCCATGAATTAGCATATTGAACATTTGCTGCATTCGCTCTATGACAATATATAATTTCTCAGACAAAAAGACCAAAACAGCAACAAATGCTCCAGATTTCATCTCACCAAGGCTGTATGCACCTGCTGTAAGACAGCCTTCCCGCTTGCAATGATGACCAATGTACCATTTGCCTCCCCAACCTTTAGCTGTACCTACTTGCTTGCTTACAGTGACTGGTGTTCAAGGATTCCTGGATCACTGGGAAGTTTTCAAGAGAGGAGGGCACCTGTACAAGAAGGATGGGTCACAACTAAATTGGAAGGGCACGAATATCCTGGCTGGGAGTTTTGCTAGTGCAGTTCGGGTGGGTGTAAACTAATATGGCAGGGGGGTGGGGATCAAAAAATTATGTCTACAAGTGTAGAGGCTGGGGACGAGCTTGGGGCCATCCTGGCAAAGAAGAAGAGCACTCTGGGGGAGGATGACCTCACTGGGCCTGGAGGTCTGGAGTGCATCTACTTCAATGCAAGGAGCGTAGCAGGTAAGACAGACGAACTTAGGGCCTTAATGCTTACGAGGAATTTGGATGTGACTGTGGTGACAGAAACTTGGTTGAAAGAGGGACAGGACTGGCAACTGAATATTCCGGGGTACAAGTGTTTTAGGCGAGATAGAGGAGGGGCCAAAAGAGGTGGGGGAGTAGCAGTATTAGTTAGAGAGCATATTACAGCGGTGCAGAGGGAGGACAATTCAGAGGGGTCGTGTAACGAGTCACTCTGGGTGGTGCTCAGAAACAGGAAGGGCACAGTCACTATGTTGGGGTATACTACAGGCCCCCCAACAGCCCAAGGGAAGTGGAAGAACGGATGTCAGGAGATAATTGGAAGGGCACCAATATCCTGGGGGGTAAATTTGCTAAGGCCATGCAGGGAGGTTTAAACTGATTCGGGGGGGGGGAGGGATCCTGAGTAGTGGGGCTGAAAGTGAGGGATGCATGGATGGGGACTGCAATGCACGGCATTGCAGAGGTGGGGTGGAGCAGGGTTTGAAATGTGTATACTTCAATGCCAGGAGTATTCGCAATAAAGTGGGTGAACTTGCAGCGTGGATCAGTACCTGGGACTTCGATGTTGTGGCTATTTCAGAGACATGGATAGAGCAGGGGCAGGAATGGATGCTGCAGGTCCCGGGGTTCAAATGTTTTAGTCGAAGTAGGGAAGGAGGTAGAAGAGGGGGAGGGGTAGCATTATTGGTCAGAGATTGTATCACAGTGTCAGAGAGGAGGTTTGATGAGGACTTATCTGTTGAGGTAGTATGGGCGGAGATTAGAAATAGGAGAGGAGAGGTCACCCTGTTGGGAGTCTTTTATAGACCTCCTAAAAGTTCTAGAGAGGTTGAGGAAAGGATTGCGGAGTCAATCCTGCTTAGGAGTGAAAGTAATAGGGCAATTGTTATGGGGGATTTTAACTTGACTAATATTGACTGGAATTGTTATAGCTCTAGCTCGTTAGAGGGGTCAGTTTTTGTTCAAAGCGTGCAGGAAGGTTTTTTGACTCAGTATGTAGACAGGCCAACTAGAGGTGAGGCTATATTGGATCTGGTGCTGGGAAATGAGCCAGACCAGGTGCTAGACTTGGAAGTTGGTGTGCATTTTGGTGATAGTGACCACAATTCGGTTACGTTCACCTTAGTGATGGAAAGGGATAGGCATGAACCTCGGGCCAGTGGTTTTAGCTGGGGGAAGGGTAATTATGAGGCTATTAGGAGAGAATTAGGAAACATAGGTTGGACTAGGAGATTACAGGGACTGGGAACGTCCGACATGTGGAGTTTTTTCAAGGAGCAGCTACTGCGAGTCTGTGATAGGTATGTCCCTGTCAGGCAAGGAGGAATTGGTAGGGCTAGGGAACCGTGGTGCACCAAAAAAGTTTCTTTGTTGGTTAAAAAGAAAAAGGAGGCTTATGTTCGGATGAGACGTGAGCACTCGGGTAGTGCACTAGAAAGCTTTAGATTGGCTAAGAGGGAGTTGAAGAGCGAGCTTAGACGGGCTAAAAGGGGACATGAGAAGACTTTGGCGGATAGGGTTAAAGAGAATCCTAAGGCGTTCTATAGGTATGTCAAGAACAGAAGGTTGGTTAGGGCAAGTTTAGGGCCAGTTATAGATGGCAGAGGGAAGTTATGTGTGGAACCGGAGGAGATTGGTGAAGCATTGAACCAATATTTCTCTTCGGTGTTCACGCAAGGGGACATGAATATAGCTGAGGAGGACACTGGGTTGCAAGGGAGTAGAATAGACAGTATTACAGTTGATAAGGAGGATGTGCAGGATATTCTGGAGGGTCTGAAAATAGATAAATCCCCTGGTCCGGATGGGATTTATCCAAGGATTCTCTGGGAGGCAAGAGAAGTGATTGCAGAGCCTCTGGCTCTGATCTTCAGGTCGTCGTTGGCCTCTGGTATAGTACCAGAAGATTGGAGGTTAGCGAATGTTGTCCCATTGTTTAAGAAGGGGAACAGAGACTTCCCCGGGAATTATAGACCGGTGAGTCTCACTTCTGTTGTCGGCAAGATGTTGGAAAAAATTATAAGGGATAGGATTTATAGTTATTTGGAGAGTAATGAATTGATAGGTGATAGTCAGCATGGTTTTGTGGCAGGTAGGTCGTGCCTTACTAACCTTATTGAGTTTTTTGAGAAAGTGACCAAGGAGGTGGATGGGGGCAAGGCAGTGGACGTGGTATATATGGATTTTAGTAAGGCGTTTGATAAGGTTCACCATGGTAGGCTTCTGCAGAAAATGCAGATGTATGGGATTGGGGGTGATCTAGGAAATTGGATCAGGAATTGGCTAGCGGATAGGAAACAGAGGGTGGTGGTTGATAGTAAATATTCATCATGGAGTGCGGTTACAAGTGGTGTACCTCAGGGATCTGTTTTGGGGCCACTGCTGTTTGTAATATTTATTAATGATCTGGATGAGGGTATAGTTGGGTGGATTAGCAAATTTGCTGATGACACCAAAGTCGGTGGTGTGGTAGACAGTGAGGAAGGGTGTCGTAGTTTGCAGGAAGACTTAGACAGGTTGCAAAGTTGGGCCGAGAGGTGGCGGATGGAGTTTAATGCGGAGAAGTGTGAGGTAATTCACTTTGGTAGGAATAACAGATGTGTTGAGTATAGGGCTAACGGGAGGACTTTGAATAGTGTGGAGGAGCAGAGGGATCTAGGTGTATGTGTGCATAGATCCCTGAAAGTTGGGAATCAAGTAGATAAGGTTGTTAAGAAGGCATATGGTGTCTTGGCGTTTATTGGTAGGGGGATTGAATTTAGGAGTCGTAGCGTTATGTTGCAACTGTACACAACTCTGGTGCGGCCGCACTTGGAGTACTGTGTGCAGTTCTGGTCCCCACATTACAGGAAGGATGTGGAGGCTTTGGAGAGGGTGCAGAGGAGGTTTACCAGGATGTTGCCTGGTATGGAGGGGAGATCCTATGAGGAGAGGCTGAGGGATTTGGGATTGTTTTCGCTGGAAAGGCGGCGGCTAAGAGGGGATCTTATTGAAACATATAAGATGATTAGAGGT
The DNA here is from genome assembly GCF_964213995.1 of Mustelus asterias. NCBI lineage: Eukaryota > Metazoa > Chordata > Chondrichthyes > Carcharhiniformes > Triakidae > Mustelus > Mustelus asterias. Next base: position 9,000,676 of record NC_135820.1, read on the forward strand.
TTAGATAGGGTGGATAGTGATAGCCTTTTTCCTCTGATGGAGAAATCCAGCACGAGGGGGCATGGCTTTAAATTGAGGGGGGGTAGTTATAGAACCGATGTCAGGGGTAGGTTCTTTACCCAGAGGGTGGTGAGGGATTGGAATGCCCTGCCAGCATCAGTAGTAAATGCGCCTAGTTTGGGGGCGTTTAAGAGATCCGTAGATAGGTTCATGGACGAAAAGAAATTGGTTTAGGTTGGAGGGTCACAGTTTTTTTTTTAACTGGTCGGTGCAACATCGTGGGCCGAAGGGCCTGTTCTGCGCTGTAATGTTCTATGTTCTATGTTCTATGTTCTATAATGGATAGGTGCAGGAAAAATAGGGTTGTTGTAGTGGGAGACTTCAATTTCCCTGTTATAGACTGGAAATCGCGTCGGGCTGGGAGTCTGAATGGGGAGGAATTTGTAAAATGCGTACAGGACGGTTCTTTAGACCAATATGTAGATAGCCCGTGAAGTCGCGAATGGGGTAATGAACTTTGTCACACTTAAGCATTAAGACCCGAACTCTGTGATTTTGTTGAGAACACTGCAGAGTTCATGTTTTTGTCAGAGTTCGGTGTTTTTCATGTCTGTGCCAGATAAGAGGAACAGCTATTCTTGTTATTAAGAAATGTGATTAACCCAGCTCGAAATAAGCTAAACAGTCTCCATTTTCATGTACCTTTGTTTAACACGATGGAGTTGACATGTATGCCTTCTGTCTTTGTATAACCATAGATTCATATATATATATTCATCATACGTTATTCATCTTATCCTGATATAAAGTATTATACAAACTTGTATGTATATTAGTTAACTTGTTTGTGCAAAACATGTGATGTTGTTTCAAGGATATAAATGATGAACAATCGTGGCCTTGGAGATCGAGCAAACTATGCAGAGGAAGATACTGCTAATACAACAAGAATCTCACCATGAACAATGACAGACATCTTCGAGAATTGCAATGTAATGAGGGCGGGGCCCGGGACATATATAAACTCTGTTCTTACTTGTGTTCGATGAGAAGGCTGGGGGTCCACTGTTAGGAACCTCACTTCTCCCACAATTGTGAAAATAAACACTGCATTTTGAACCACTAATAGTGTCAGCGGTTTTTTTACCTACAACAGCCCGACTAGAGAGGGGGCTATACTGGACCTAGAACTGGGGAATGAGCCCGGTCAGGTCTCCAAAGTTTCAGTAGGGGAACATGTGGCAAATAGTGATCACAATTCTGTTAGCTTTAGGATAGTGATGGAAAAGGATGAGTGGTGTCCCAAGGGTAAGGTGTTGGATTGGGGGAAGGCTAACTTGAGTGGGATTAGGCAGAAATTGGCAGCTGTTGATTGGGAGAGGCTGTTTGAGAGTAAGTCAACATCTGGCATGTGGGAGTCTTTTAAGGAACAGTTGTTAGGGCTGTAGGATAGGCATGTGCCTGTGAAAAAGAAGGATAGGAAGGGTAGGATTCGAGAACCGTGGATAACCAGGGAAATTGAGGGATTGATCAAAAAGAAAAGAGAGGCGTACGTTAGGTCCAGGCAGCTAAAAACGGAGGGAGCTCTGGAGGAATACAAAGATAGTAGGAAAGAACTCAAACGAGGAATTAGAAGGGCAAAAAGGGTCACAAAATGTCCTTGGCAGACAGGATTAAGGAAAATCCCAAGGCATTTTATTCATACGTTAGGAACAAAAGGGTTGTCAGGGAAAAAATCGGACCTCTCATTGACAAAAGTGGGGAATTATGCTGAGAGCCGAAAGAAGTAGGGGAGATTCGAAATGAATACTTTGCGTCGGTATTCACAAAGGAGAGGGATGTGTTGACTGGGAGTGTCTCGGAGGGGAGTGTTAACTCGTGAGCGAAAATCTCCATTACAAGGGAGGAAGTGTTAGGTTTTTTAGGGAATATAAAGACTGACAAATCCCCAGGGCCTGATGGAATCTATCCAAGGCTGCTCAGGGAGACGAGAGATGAAATCGCTGGGCCTCTGACGCAAACCTTTGTCTTGTCACTGGACACAGGGGAGGTCCCAGAGGATTGGAGGATAGCTAATGTGGTCCCGTTATTTAAGAAGGGTAGGAAGGATAACCCGGGAAATTATAGGCCGGTGAGCTTGACGTCTGTGGTAGGGAAGTTGTTGGAGAGGATTCTTAGAGATAGGATGTATGCGCATTTAGAAAGGAATAAACTCATTCACGATAGTCAGCATGGTTTTGTGAGAGGGAGGTCATGCCTCACTAACCTGGTGGAGTTTTTTGAAGAAGTGACTCGAATGGTTGATGAGGGAAGGGCCGTGGATGTTGTCTATATGGACTTTAGTAAAGCGTTTGACAAAGTCCCTCATGGTAGGTTGGTGCAAAAGGTTAGATCTCATGGGATAAAAGGGGAGGTTGCTAGATGGGTGGAGAACTGGCTTGGTCACAGAAGTGGAGATGCCGGCGTTGGACTGGGGTAAACACAGTAAGAGGTTTAACAACACCAAGTTAAAGTCCAACAGGTTTATTTGGTAGCAAAAGCCACACCAGCTTTCGGAGCTCCAAGCCCCTTCTTCAGGTGAGTGGGAATTCTGTTCACAAACAGGGCACATAAAGACACAGACTCAATTTACATGAATAATGGTTGGAATGCGAATACTTACAACTAATCAAGTCTTTGAGAAACGAAACAATGTGAGTGGAGAGAGCATCAAGACAGGCTAAAAAGATGTGTATTGTCTCCAGACACGACAGCCAGTGTAATTCTGCAGGTCCACGCAACTGTGGGAGTTACAAATAGTGTGACATGAACCCAATATCCCGGTTGAGGCCGTCCTCGTGTGTGCGGAACTTGGCTATCAGTTTCTGCTCAGCGACTCTGCGCTGTCGTGTGTCGCAAAGGCCGCCTTGGAGAATGCTTACTCGAATATCGGAGGCCGAATGCCCGTGACCGCTGAAGTGCTCCCCAACAGGAAGAGAACAGTCTTGCCTGGTGATTGTCGAGCGGTGTTCATTCATCCGTTGTCGCAGCGTCTGCATAGTTTCCCCAATGTACCATGCCTCGGGACATCCTTTCTTGCAGCGTATCAGGTAGACAACGGCCGAATTGCAAGAGTATGTACCGTGTACCTGGTGGATGGTGTTCTCACGTGAGATGATGGCATCTGTGTCGATGATCCGGCACGTCTTGCAGAGGTTGCTGTGGCAGGGTTGTGTGGTGTCATGGTCACTGTTCTCCTGAAGGCTGGGTAGTTTGCTGCGGAAAATGGTCTGTTTGAGGTTGTGCGGTTGTTTGAAGGCAAGAAGTGGGGGTGTGGGGATGGCCTTGGCGAGATGTCCATCTTCATCAATGAGATGTTGAAGGCTCCGGAGGAGATGCCGTAGCTTCTCCGCTCCGGGGAAGTACTGGACAACGAAGGGTACTCTGTCCACTGTGTCCTGTATTTGTCTTCTGAGGAGGTCGGTGCGGTTTTTCGCTGTGGCGCGTTGGAACTGTTGATCAATGAGTCGAGCGCCATATCCTGTTCTTATGAGGGCATCTTTCAGCGTCTGGAGGTGTCTGTTGCGATCCTCCTCATCCGAGCAGATCCTGTGTATACGGAGGGCTTGTCCATAGGGGATGGCTTCTTTAACGTGTTGAGGGTGGAAGCTGGAGAAGTGGAGCATCGTGAGGTTATCCGTGGGCTTGCGGTACAGTGAGGTGCTGAGGTGACCGTCCTTAATGGAGATGCGTGTGTCCAAGAATACAACCGATTCCGGAGAGTAGTCTATGGTGAGCCTGATGGTGGGATGGAACTTGTTGATGTCATCATAGAGTTGTTTCAGTGATTGTTCACCGGGATATTGGGTTCATGTCACACTATTTGTAACTCCCACAGTTGCGTGGACCTGCAGAGTTTCACTGGCTGTCTTGTCTGGAGACAATACACATCTTTTTAGCCTGTCTTGATGCTCTCTCCACTCACATTGTTTCGTTTCTTAAAGACTTGATTAGTTGTAAGTATTCGCATTCCAACCATTATTCATGTAAATTGAGTCTGTGTCTTTATAAGCTCTGTTTGTGAACAGAATTCCCACTCACCTGAAGAAGGGGCGAAGAGCTCCGAAAGCTTGTGTGGCTTTTGCTACCAAATAAACCTGTTGGACTTTAACCTGGTGTTGTTAAACTTCTTACTTGGTCACTGAAGACAGAGGGTGGTAGTGGAAGGGTCTTTTTCTGGCTGAATGCCTGTGACTAGTGATGTTCCACAGGGCTCTATATTGGGACCTCTGCTCTTTGTGATTTATATAAACGATCTGGAAGACGGTGTAACTGGGGTGATCAGTAAGTTTGCGGACGACACGAAAATGGCTGGACTTGAAGATAGTGAAGAACATTGTCAGAGGCTACAGAAGGATATAGATAGGCTGGAAATTTGGGCAAAGAAATGGCAGATGGAGTTCAATCCAGATAAATGCGAAGTGATGCATTTTGGTAGAACTAACGTAGGAGGGAGCTATACGATAAATGGCAGAACCATAAAGGGTGTAGATACGCAGAGGGACCTGGGTGTGCAAGTCCACAGATCCTTGAAGGTGTCGTCACAGGTGGAGAAGGTATTGAATAAAGCATATGGCATGCTTGCCTTTATAGTACGGGGCATAGAGTATAAAAGTTGGGGTCTGATGTTGCAGTTGTATAGAACGTTGGTTCGGCCGCATTTGGAATACTGCACCCAGTTCTGGTCAGAAGGACGTGGAGGCTTTAGAGAGAGTGCAGAGGAGGTTTGCCAGGATGTTGCCTGGTATGAAAGGGCTTAGTTATGAGGAGAGATTGGGTAAACTGGGGTTGTTCTCACTGGAAAGACGGAGGATGAGGGGTGACCTAATAGAGGTGTATAAAATTATGAAAGGCATAAATAGGGTGAATGGTGGGAAGCTTTTTCCCAGGTCGGAGGTGATATTCACGAGGGGTCATAGGTTCAAGGTGAGTGGGGGGAGGTTTAACACGGATATCAGAAGGATGTATTTTACACAGAGGGTGGTGGGGGCCTGGAATGCGCTGCCGGGCAAAGTGGTGGAGGCGGACACACTGGAAACGTTTAAGACTTATCTAGATAGCCGCATGAACGGAGTGGGAATGGAGGGATACAAAAGAATGGTCTAGTTTGGACCAGGGAATGGAGCGGGCTTGGAGGGCCGAAGGGCCTGTTCCTGTGCTGTATTGTTCTTTGTTCTTTGTTGATTTCAAGGTCCCTTTTTACAGCAACATTTCCCAGTCCATCACGATTGATATAATACTCTGCCATTTTGCATTTCCTTTCAAAGTGGATAATTTCAGATTTAAGTAAGTTACTGCATGTGCCATGTTTTTTTTTCCGACTCACCCATCTTGTCTAAATCCACCGTGAAAATTTTTTTAAATTTCCCCACCCATCACCACTAAACTTATGTGTCGTCAGCAAATTTGGATATATTACAAGTTGTTCCATCATCCAAATCGTGAATGTGTATTGTGAATAGCTGGGGCCCAAATACTGATCCTTGTGGGATCCCACTACTTACTGGCTGTCACTTTGAAAAAAAAAACATTAATTCCACCCTCTGCTCTCTGTCTGCTCACAGGATCTAAATCCGTGCCAATTTAAAACTCCATGCGAATCCATCTTAAATTCGTACACCGACTTCTTGTGTAGGACTTATCGAAAGTTTTCTGAAAATCCAGATTTGGCTTGATTGATCACTGTCACATTTATTGTGATCCAGCGAAAAGACTTGTTACTTGCGTGCTATACAGACAAAATACACCGTTCACAGAGTACATAGGGGAGAAGGGAAGGAGGGGGAGTAGAATACAATGTCACAGTCATAGCTGGGCGGTATGTCCATTCAAAAGTCTTTTGGCAGCAGGGAAGAAACTGTTCTTGAGTCAGTTGCTACGTGATGTCATCCATTTTTATCTCGTGCCCGATGGAAGAAGGTGGAAGGGAGTATGTTCAGATTGTGTGATGTTCTTGATTATGGTGGCTGCTTTACTGAAGCCGTGGGAAGTGTTGCCGCAGTCAATGGATGGGAAGCTAGTTTGCGTGATTGAATGGACTACAAACACAACACTTTGTAGTTTCTTGCTGCATTTCTCAGAGCAGCATCCATAAAAGGCTGTGATACATCCAAAAGGGGTGCTTTCTGTGGTGCATCTGTAAAAAAAACTGGTGAGCGTCGTAGCGGACATGCCGAATTTCCTCAGCCTCCCGAGAAAGTAGAGACGTTGTTGGGTTTTCTTAACTATAGCATCAGAGTGGAAGGTCTAAGAACATAAGAACATAAGGACATAAGAAATGGGAGCAGGAGTAGGCCATCTGGCCCCTCGAGCCTGCCCCGCCATTCAACAAGATCATGGCTGATCTGAAGCGAATCAGTTCCACTTACCCGCCTGCTCCCCATATCCCCTAATTCCCTTATCGATCAGAAAACTATCTACCCGTGATTTAAACATATTCAACGAGGAAGCCTCCACCACTTCAATGGGCAGAGAATTCCAGAGATTCACTACCCTCTGAGAGAAGAAGTTCCCCCTCAACTCTGTCTGACTAGGACAGGTTGTTAGTTATTTGGACACCAAGAAACGCGCCACATCACTTGTTTACCCTTATGCATTATGTTATTAAGTCCACAAACTACTCCTGTAGGGTTGACAAGCATGATTTTTTAAAAATCACAAATCCATGTTGACTTTCTCTAAACCAGTTGGTACTTTCTAAAGTTTCCTGTTCGCGCATTAATAATAAGATATTCTCGTCCTTCTCTACTATTGATATCAGGCTAAGTGGTCTGTATTTCCCTAGTTTCTCCTCCCCCTTTTTGTACATAACGGGGTTACATTTCCCACATTCCAGCCTGACGGGACTGTTTGAGGATTTATTGTATTTTTGTAGATGAAAACCAATGCATCCAATATTTCCAATTGTACTATTAATCTGCCATTTCCTTGTTCTGTGTTATAAATTCTCCAGATTTGGGCTGCATTGGACATACATTTGCCTACGTATACCTAAAGAAGCATTTGCAGTCCATTTTATGGATGCTTACTCTCAAGTTTACTCTCATACACTATTTTCCCCTCTTAGTCAACCTCTTTGAACTGTCAACTTCTCCCAATCCTCAACGTCGCTCCGGCTTCTAGCAAATTTATATTTAGTCCAATTTCGATCCACTGCATCCAAAGGCCACTGATTGTAATACGTGGGAAGGGGACAACTGAAAATATCATTGGCTGTCACAATTAAGAACAAACAATCCTTCATGAGCATTGAAAGTAGGATCAAAGAGAGGTTGAGGAATTGGTCAGCAAATGCTATACAAAGGCCGTGTGCATTGCCATTCAATTCGGGCATATGAAATCAAATGAGTCATTGGACCAATTTCATTCCCTGTAAATAATTGGAATAACTATCCTTACTTTATTTTGTTCGCTATGGTTGATCCACTTTTCTTGCTTGGTCTTCCATCAGTGAAGTATGCATGTTGTCATGGATCTTTTTGGACCTTTGACTCCCGTCTCGAAAAAAAAGCAAAATACAGTCAATTTTGGAAAACAGAAATAATAGCAGAAAACACTGGAAATGCTCAACAAACTGTTTAATCTATTAGTGTCAAGGAATGTTTTCATATTTTGCCTTCTCAGTTATCCAGGTCTATATTCTGACAGCTGTTCCGCATGCCCTTATGTTTCCATGTTCCAATGCTTTGAATCGCTGACTGCAACTGGACGTGAAATGGAACTGAACGCATGCGCACTTGAATTGATTCTACTCATTGACAGACAGTGTAATTGGCCCAATGATTCGTTTGATTTCAAAACTCCGAATGGAATGGCTATGCGCACTCCCTCTGCCTCAATAGACGATAACCAATGCCTCAACCTTCGTTTAAAAGTCCTTTTAATCGTCATAAAGCATTTTTTCGTGCTTAATAATGTCAGCCGCTGACATTTTCAGTCACCCCATTTCCCATCGGATTCCATTTTATGATCTCTTCGACGTAAAAAAAACATTTTTTAACTTAGTTCCTTATTGTGCTGGAAGCCGGCACGTTAGCAACATTTAAGAGGCATCTGGATGGGCACATGGAGGGAACAGTGGGTTACGGACCGAGTAAAGACAGTTTTTTTTTAGATCGGGCATCATGGTCGGCACAGACTTGGAAGGCCGAATGGTCTGTTCCTGTGCTGTACTTTTCTTAGTTCTCGCATTACGGAACCCTTATCTCTCAAAGCCCCAATTTCCAAAAATGTAGAAGCATCTTTTGAACTGCACACCATTCCATCCCACAAACTACACCACCACCTGCCTCCGTTAATATGTTGCATATGACTCCATCCCTCCCGCCATGTAGGCCGCTTGTTGCACATCCACATAGTTACCTGCGTGCTCTTACTTGTGAATAGCTGGCTGTTAATTTCCCCCACTGCACTATTGCTCCAACTCCCCCATGTGAAACCACCATATATTGACTTCCATGCAATGTGTATGTCTTCGTCGTACTGCTTTCCCAAGGTCTTATCTCATCTCACCAATGTCTTTAATTAGCTTGAATTCTGCTCCTCATTAACCGCTGGATCTCTGTGAATTGGCTCCCCTATACTCAGTACAAAATGGTTCCATACTCCCTGCAACTTAATGTCATAATCAACCAAACCTAGGGATGGATATTCTGCATTTACACGCAGAGGGTGACTGGCATTCTGACCCTATAAATACAGGATTATGCGAGTCCCAGACAATTCCAATATTGCAGAAAGATATGCCATTGCTCCCCTATCCCAGAAAGCAGAGCCACAGCTCCATGACCTTTCCCCTCAACTGAGAACATCCAATAAGAAATATCCATTGAATGTTGAACGCATGGTTGATGGTAAAATCCCTGAAGAGAAACTTGGAGAACCCAGCATTAACTGCAGTTTTCAATCTGATACAACATGAGAATGACTAGAAAACCGGGGAATGGTGTCCCAGACGTTTTTCTGCTGATATTAAGTAAAATGGGCAGATAGCACTATTTGTTCGTTGACAGGGAGGGGCGCAGAGCTATTTGTTTTGGAATTTTTGAAAGTGATAACAATGCACTTGTAAACATTTTGGAGAGAGACCGAGAAATGATGTCCAGAGAATGAGATTTTAGGAAAGTTATGGGCAAGCAGCTGTATGACCTTGGAAGAAGGGTCAGCACAGTGCTGCCTCGCAGCGCCAGGGATCTGGGTTTGGTTCCTGACTTGGGTCACTGTCTGCGTGGAGTTTGTGCCTTCTCCCCTTTTCTGCGTGGGTTTCCTCCGGGAGCTCCGGTTTCCTCCCACAGTCCAAACATGTGCAGGTTGGGTGGATTGGTCATGCAAAATTGCCCCTTAGTGACAGGGGAACTAGCTATGTTAAATGTATGGGGTTATGGGGATAGGGCCTGAGTGGGATTGTGGTCAGTGCAGACTCAATGGGCCGAATGGCTTCCTTCTGCATTGCAGGATTCTATGATCTTCTATGAAGGTTCAGTGAAAAATTTTCCGGAAGAGTGGATAGATTGAAATTTATAGAATAATACACGATGTTCTGGATTGATGCTAGTCAATCTATCTGTCTCGAAATCCCAATGAAATCCTACAGTGCAGAACAGGGCTATTTGGCACATCAAGTTTGCACTGACTCTCCATCTCAGCACATTTACCCAGGCCCTATCCTAATAACCCCAGGTATTTATCTCGATACCACCTCCCCCCAACAACCTACACATTTTGTGACACTACGGGGCAAATTAACATGGCCAATGCATCAAAGATGCATATCTTTAGACTGTGGGAGGAAACCTGAGCACTCGTGAGGGGAACCCACGCAAGCACCGGAAGAATGCACATACTCCAGGCAGTCATCCAAGGATGGAATCAAATCCCAATCTGTATCAATAAAGAAAGCAGAACCAGCGTTCTGTGACCTTCCCCCTGAACAGAGAACATACAAGTAGAGAAATCCATTGATTGCTAAAAGCATGGCTGTTGGTAAAATCCAGGAAGGGCAACTCTTCACACGATGCATGTTTCAATTTGATATAACAGGAATTTGAATACCATTCAAAAAACATGGAATGATCTCTTAGATGATATTGTGATGATTTTAAGTAAAAGATGTGTTCATTCTACAATTCAATTAACAACAATGAATGCAACGAGAAGTACATTTAACATATCAATGGCTACACACAGGGCCCGATTTTATCATTGTGTTGCGCCCATTTCCGGGTGCGGAAACGTGGTAAAGTCGGGTGCGAGGCAATTAATGCAATCCACACCCGCGTCCGCGCAGATTGCTTCTTTACCGAGCCCTGGGAATTGCATGCATTTAAATTGAATTAATGAACTGCCTGCCCAACGTTATCAGCATTTCCCCCTTTACCACCGCGTTTGCCAACCGGAACTGCGCCGTAATGGACCTGCTAAATAAATGTCCAAATCGGGCGCTCCAGCTGCTGAAGAGCGAGTTCAGAGTTTCCAATGGGTCTCTGACCCTTTGGATTTTCCAAAGAGCTTCTATAGGTATGTTAGGAGCAAAAGGATAGTGAGGGATAAAATTGGTCCTCTTGAAGACCAGAGTGGTAGACTGTGTATGGAACCAAAAGAGATGGGGGAGATACTAAATGGTTTTTTTGCATCCGTATTTACTGAGGAAACGGGCATGGAGCCTACGGAAATAGGGCAAACAGGTAGGGAGGTCATGGAACCTTTACAGATTAAAGGGGAGGAGGTGCTCGCTGTCTTGAGGCAAATCAGAGTGGATAAATCCCCAGGACCAGACAGGGTATTCCCATGGACCTTGAGGGAAGCTCGTGTTGAACTTGCAGGGGCCCAGGCAGACATATTTAAAATGTCAGTATTCACGGGGGAGGTGCCGGATGATTGGAGGGTGGCTCATGTCGTTCCGTTGTTTAAAAAAGGTTCCAAAAGAAATCCGGGAAATTATAGGTCAGTAAGTTTGACGTCGGTGGTGGGCAAGTTATTAGAATGTATAATAAGGGATAGGATCTACAAATATTTGGATAGACAGGGACTTATTAGGAAGAGTCAACATGGCTTTGTGCGTGGTAGGTCATGTTTGACCAATCTATTAGAGTTTTCCGACGAGGTTACCAGGAAAGTGGATGAAGGGAAAGCAGTGGATGTTGTCGACCTGGATTTCAGCAAGGCCTTTGACAAGGTCCCTCATGGGAGGTTAGTTAGGAAGGTTCAGTCGCTAGGTATACATGGGGAGGTAGTAAATTGGATTAGACACTGGCTCAATGGAAGAAGCCAGAGAGTGGTTGTGGAGGATTGCTTCTCTGAGTGGAGCCCTATGACCAATCTATTAGAGTTTTTCGAGGAGGTTACCAGGAAAACGGATGAAGGGAAGGCAGTGGATGTTGTCGACCTGGATTTCAGCAAGGCCTTTGACAAGGTCCCTCATGGGAGGTTAGTTAGGAAGGTTCAGTCGCTAGGTATACATGGGGAGGTAGTAAATTGGATTAGACACTGGCTCAATGGAAGAAGCCAGAGAGTGGTTGTGGAGGATTGCTTCTCTGAGTGGAGCCCTGTGACTAGTGGTGTGCCGCAGGGATCGGTGTTGGGTCCATTGTTGTTTGTCATCTATATCAATGATCTGGATGATAATGTGGTAAATTGGATCAGCAAGTTTGCTGATGATACAAAGATTGGAGGTGTAGTGGACAGTGAGGAAGGTTTTCAAAGCTTGCAGAGGGATTTGGACCAACTAGAAAAATGGGCTGAAAAATGGCAAATGGAATTTAGCGCAGACAAGTGTGAGATATTGCACGTTGGAAGGACAAACCAAAGTAGAACGTACAGGGTAAATGGTAGGACTCTGAAGAGTGCAGTTGAACAGAGGGACCTGGGAATACAGGTACAGAATTACCTAAAAGTGACGTCACAGGTGGATAGGGTCGTAAAGAGTGCCTTTGGTACTTTGGCCTTTATAAATCGGAGTATCGAGTATAAAAGTTGGAGTGTTATGGTAAGGTTATATAAGGCATTGGTGAGGCCGAATTTGGAGTATTGTGTACAGTTTTGGTCACCTAGTTACAGGAAGGATGTAAATAAGGTTGAAAGAGTGCAGAGAAGGTTCACAAGGATGTTGCCAGCACTTGAGAAGCTGAGTTACAGAGAGAGATTGAATAGGTTGGGACTTTATTCCCTGGAGCGTAGAAGATTGAGGGGAGATTTGATAGAGGTGTATAAGATTTTGATGGGTATAGATAGAGTGAATGCAAGCAGGCTTTTTCCGCTGAGGCTAGGGGAGAAAAAAACCAGAGGGCATGGGTTAAGGGTGAAAGGAGAAAAGTTTAAAGGTAATATTAGGAGGGGCTTCTTCACGCAGAGAGTGGTGGGAGTGTGGAATGAGCTGCCGGATAAAGTGGTAAATACGGGGTCACTTTTAACATTTAAGAAAAACTTGGACGGGTTCATGGATGAGAGGGGTGTGGAGGGATATGGTCCAAGTGCAGGTCAGTGGGACTAGGCAAAAAATGGTTCGGCACAGACAAGAAGGGCCAAAAGGCCTGTTTCTGAGCTGTAATTTTCTATGGTTCTATCAGTGGTGGGGGGGGGGGGGGAGAGACGACGGACGAGGAAGGCGGGTCAGATCATTCTCTGGTTGGGGGGTGAGGGGAGTGAGGCCAGATGGTTGTCTGGTTGGGTGGGGGGAGGATGAGGAGGCGGGTCAGATGTCCCTCTGGGGGGTGGGGGGGGGTGTGAGTGAGGCCAGATTGTTGTCTGGGATGGCTGGGGGGGTGGTGGGTGGGTGAGTGAGGCCAGACCATTCTCTGGCGGGGGGGGGGGTGAGGCCAGATCGTTGTCTGGGGAGGAGGGTGACCAGACCATTCTCTGGGGAGGTGGGGTGGGGGGGGATGGGGGGGTGAGGCCAGATCGTTGTCTGGGTCGGGGGGAGGAGGGATGCAGGTAAGATGTATCTCTGGTGGGGGTGGGGGGGGGGGTGGGGAGGCACGATCGCTCACTGGTGGGGGGTGTCTGATGGATCTCTGGTTGGGGGTGCGGGGGGGCAGGGGGGTCCACTGCCACTCTGAGGGCAATCGGTGGGGGGGGAAGGGGGGCAGGGGTGGCGATCGGTCTGGGTAGTGGGAGGGTGGATAAGGGGGACAGTGATGTGTGTGGGTATTGGGAGGGTGGATAAGGGGGACAGTGATGTGTGTGCGTAGTGGGGGGGCTGGATAAGGGGGACAGTGATGTCTGTGAGGGTCCATCACTCCCGCGTTTTGCTCCCGGGCCACTTTCTCCACTTTCTGCGGCCCACGAGCGATCTGACACAGGCACGCTTTTTCAAATCTTTTCGAACTGCGCATGCGCAGTTCAGATCTCCGATCGTTTCAGGCGCACTAAGCCCCGCCCACAGCGTAAATGGGAGCTGCGATTTTTTTTCAGGCTGAGAGTGCGTTTGGGAGTGCCTGGGAACAGATTTCCAAGTCGGATCTGCATTACGCCCAGATTAGAATGAAAATGGTAAAATCGGTCCCACAGTATACTGAGTTTTCTCTGGCTTTTCCGAACACAACTATTTCTCTAATCTCTGAGCCAATTCACTCCAAATAACACCTTACATGTGTTTTAAAACTATAAGCAAAGTCCAGTAATTGTTACTACATCAGATAATTACATTGTTTGCAGTTGCTTCTGATGTTGCACAAAAAATACATCACTGTTCTTGCATGCTTTCTTCAAATACACGGCTGCCAGTATTTCAAACAATTATCCTTTCTGTGGCCATGGTCTCTAAAGAACTTTCCATGAACTGGTTGAATGGCTTCTGATATACTGTTTTCCCATTTTTATCATCCTTTATCTGAACTAACCTCTTCAGAATTGAAACTTAAATCACTTAATTGAATCGTTCCTTTTTTTCAAAAATTGCAAAGTTCATACCTTGTCTCCTGATTTCAAACTCTGATATCTTACTCAAAACATTGATGTTCTATTTCCCATGTTGCCAACTTCCGTTATGTATACATTTGTTTGCAGTGTTGGTAGTCTCTTCAACATACCAAACACACCAGTTCCACAAAGTTAGTCAATATGTCTCTGCTGTTAAATAGTTAGTTCCCATTGTTAAATATGTCCCTCTTCACAGGGTGGACACAGTAAAAATTGATGGAGCTGATGCATCGAGTGTGAAAAAAGCACAGGGCAAGGATTTGGTTTAATGAAATAATGCAAACTGTGTGTGTGTCAATCAACTGTGACTTCCACATCCCTCATCCGTTTATGTGCTGAGGACATGAAAATTCACGGGCTGATGGACAAGAAGATTTCGGTTCTTCATCACCTGCAGAACGCCGTGTTGAAATATCCAACACTGAAAAAATAAAAACCAGAGATAGCAAGCAGGGATTTTGAGATAGCTCAGGTAATTAAGCGAGGGATAAAGACATAGAGAGGAGAGCAGGAATAACAGAGGCGTACAGGGAACGCAAAGCTAAGGGATGAAATTTAGAGTAATATAGTAGGGGAGTGTGTCTGATGGAGAGAAAAAGATGCATGGATAGAGTGTTGAACATGCAGAGTGGGGAATGGAAAACGCTGCAGTGATGCAGAGGGGGAAATGTTGAGTGTTCAGAGGCACAAACTGTGATGTGAATGCACTGATAAAAGAGAGTGGCGGTACAAACAATGTACAGACACAATATTGCTGGAAGTGAATGACAGGGATGCAGAGATAGAAATATGAGAGAGAGAGAGAAAGATATGTAGGGATATCAATATTTTGAGAGATGTGTAACTATATGTGAAGAAAATATATCCTGCAGAAACTGAGATAAATAGATGCAGAAAGTGAGAGGAGAACAGAAGGGGAGTGATAAAATGTGAGCTGGACATTGAGAGAATGATAGCCTGCAATAGGGGGTCACATGAGTGGGTTGGGTGGGGGGGGGGGGGGCACAGAAATAAAGATTCTGAGTTCTTGAAGGTGATAAAAATGAACTCGTAATCATTTAGAGAGATAGAGACAGACTAGTCATACCAAGAGATCGAGAAAATGAGATTTTGCGCAAGCAGATGTATGAACTTGGAGGAAGGGGTGTGATGAAGTGGTGGAAAAGGTGGATAGGTGACAATACATGGTGTGATATCCATTGATCTGGAATAGCGCTGGTTGATCCAACTGTTTCTGGTGCCGTGACTTTTCCCCCTCCCTGTTGCAAAAAATCCCACCAACCGCTGAAGTAGAAGCCATTTTCTCTGTCTGTAAATCCCTCAGAATCACTACAGTGCAGAGGGAAGTCATTTAACTCATCTGGTCCGCACCAACTCTCCGACAGAGCATCTATTCCTGGGACCCTAGGTACTTTCCCCGCTAATCCCACTGAAATGAAGATTTTGGGACACTAAGGGGCAATTTATCATAGTCAATCCATCTAACCTGCATACCTTCTGACACCAAAGGGCAACTTAGCATGGCCAAGGCCACTAACTGTTTGGATTGTGAGGGGAAGCTGGAGTACCCGTAGGAAACCCATGCAGACACGGGGAAAACATGCAAACTCCACACAGTCACCCAAGGCTGAAATTGAATCCGTGTCCATAAGACCATAAGACCATAAGACATAGGAGCGGAAGTAAGGCCATTCGGCCCATCGAGTCCACTCCACCATTCAATCATGGTTGATTTCAACTCCATTTACCCGCTCTCTCCCCAATAAGACCATAAGACATAGGTGTCCCTGATTGCTGTGTGCCAGCAGTGCTAACCACTGTGCCACTGAGCCACAATACGGGTGAGGAAGTCGAACATATGTCATGATTAATAATTTCACCTCTGCCAATCTTGTCTCTGAATTGCTGAATGCTAAACCATTCTGCCCCATCGTTCAGGAATGTACAAGTGGCAAAAAATATATTACCCTGGGAAAAGGCAATAGCAATTGATCATTGCACATGCTTTGAAACAGCTCTGCTGAATGGAGTCCTCCCCACTCCCTCTATTTTGAATGGCAGCCATGGTTATTCTTTGCGGAAATGCGGAGAGTAAGTTACTCAGAGTGAGACCCCCACAATCAGCAATATAATACTGATCAGATATCCCCGATTTTCCATGAAGGGCTAGTGCCCCTGAAAGGGAGATAAGTTACCCATTCCTTCAGGACACTCTCTCCCTTCCTCCACCCCCACCTCTAACCATTTTCCAAATTACTGCTATTCATCAAAGTAATTTAAAATACATTATTAAACACTATCAGAGCAAGAGGCCAGGATTTGCTCCCGAGGGATCACAGACAATCACTAAGTCACTTGGTTTTATTTGTTAAAGTTTTTTGCAGAGGCAGAGACAGAGAATACAGGAGTTTCAGAGAAAGAGAGAGACAGAAATCCAGACCAGAACCTGATTAGAACTAATGAATGGAACTCCATTCCAAAATTTTGTTTTTAATGGCTGATATGATAGCAACCTCAAATCTAATTTCCGCCTACTCAGATAGCCAATCATCGCCTTGCTTATCAAGAAGCTACCCACCTCCATATTAGAAATATTCAAAGTATCTGCTTCCATCACCTTTTCAGCAAGAGATTCCAGAGATTTATGTCTTCATGGACAGAAACATTTGTTTCTCATTACAGTTTTAAATGGGCGAACCATTTTAAACTTTTAAACAGTGACCACGTTGTATTAGATTCTCCAACAAGAAGCATCCTCTCCACATCCAGCCTGCCAAGGTCACTCAGGATGCTAAAGGTTTTGAACAAGTCACCTCTTACTTTCCTGAACTCCAGTCCGACCCATCTTCCTAGAAAACCCACCCATTCTAGGTATTAGTCTAGTTAAGCTTCATCTGAACTGTTCCAACATATTTGCATCCTTCTTTCCATAACCGGAGCTGTGCGCCACATTCCAGAAGTGTTCTCACCAATACCCTGTACAATGCGCAAAAGGAATGGTACTGCGAGTTGCCGACTGACCTGAAAATCCTAGATCAATGTCACTTTTCCCCAGCCACTGCCTCTACGTTTTCTTTTTTTCTGTATCTGTTTCCTTCATTCTGTACTTTCTCTTTCTCTCTCTCTCACCGTGGATTTGTGAGCCTGAGTGTGCGAAACTTAGGAAATGAAACAAAACCAATATTTCCACTATAAGTGTTTTTTTTTTACGAGGTAGCAAAGATTCACTCACGAAGCTAATGTCACTGTTACAAAAGACAATATTGTTGAGACCAGAGGCCAATGGGAGAAGTTACCTCAAGGGTCACAGATGCAGAACATAAAAACATAAGAACTCGGAGCAGGAGGAAGCCGCCTGGCCCCTCGAGCCTGCTCCACCATTCAAAAAGATCATGGCTGATCTTTTCATGCACTCAGCTCCACTTACCCGCCCGCTCACCATAACCCTTAATTCCTTTACTGTTCAAAAATTTATCTATCTTTGCCTTAAAAACATTCAATGAGGTAGCCTCAACTGCTTCACTGAGCAGGGAATTCCACAGATTCACAACCCTTTGTGTGAAGAAGTTCCTCCTCAACTCAGTCCTAAATCTGCTTCCCCTTATTTTGAGACCATGCCCCCTAGTTCTAATTTCACCCGCCAGTGGAAACAACTTCCCTGCTTCTATCTTATCCATTCCCTTCATAATCTTATATATGTTTTTTCTATAAGATCTCCCCTCATTCTTCTGAATTCCAATGTGTATAGCCGCAGTCTACTCAGTCTTTCCTCATAAGCCAACCCTCTCAACTCCAGAATCAACCTAGTTAATCTCCTCTGCACCCTCTCCAGTGCCAGTATATCCTTCCTCAAGTAAGGAGACCAAAACTGTAC
Source organism: Mustelus asterias (assembly GCF_964213995.1). NCBI lineage: Eukaryota > Metazoa > Chordata > Chondrichthyes > Carcharhiniformes > Triakidae > Mustelus > Mustelus asterias. The sequence continues at coordinate 9,018,503 of NC_135820.1, forward strand.
ACAGTACTCCAGGTGTGGCCTCACCAGCACCTTAAACAGCTGCAACATAACCTTGCTGTTTTTAAACTCCATCCCTCTCGCAATGAAGGACAAAATTCCATTTGCCTTCTTAATTACCTGCTGCACCTGCAAACCAACTCCTTGTGATTCTTGCACAAAGACAACCAGGTCCCTCTGCACAGCAGCATGCTGCAATTTTTTACCATTTAAATAATAGACCATTTTGCTGTTATTCCTACCAAAATGGATGACCTCACATTTATCATGATGTGACGATGCCGGCGTTGGACTGGGGTAAACACAGTAAGAGTTTTAACAACACCAGGTTAAAGTCCAACAGGTTTATTTGGTAGCAAATGCTATTTGCTATCAAATAAACCTGTTGGACTTTAACCTGGTGTTGTTAAAACTCTTACTGCACTCACATTTATCAACATTGCACTCCATCTGCCAGATCCTCGCCCACTCACTTAGACTATCTATTTCCCTTTGCAGACTTTCAGCATCCTCTGCACAGTTTGTTCTGCCACTCATCTTAGTGTCATCTGCGAATTTTGACACACTACACTTGGTCCCCAACTCCAAATCATTGATGTAAATCGTAAACAATTGCAGCCCCAACACTGATCCCTGAGGCACACCACTAGTCATTGATGGCCAATCAGAAAAATACCCATTTACCCCCATTCTTTGCTTCCTGTTAGTTAACCAATCCTCTATCCACATTACCCATAACACCATGCATCTTTATCTTATGCAGCAGTCTTTGGTGCGGCACCTTGTCATTTGCCTTCTGAAAATCCAATACACCACATCCACAGGTTCCACATTGTGGACTGCGCATGTAATGTTCTCAAAGAATTCCACCAAATTAGACAAACATGACCTGCCCTTCATGAACCCATGTTGCGTCTTACCAGTGGGACAATTTATATCCAGATGTCTCGCTATTTCTTCCTTGATGATAGATTCAAGCATTTTCCCTACTACAGAAGTTAAGCTAACCGGCCTATAGTTACCTGCCTTTTGTCTACCTCCTTTTTTAAACAGTGGCATCACATTTGCTGTTTTCCAATCTGCGGGTACCACCCCAGAGTCCAGCGAATTTTGGTAAATTACCACTAGTGCATTTGCTATTTCTCCCACCATCTCTTTTAGTACCCTGGGATGCATTCCATCAGGACTGGTATTGGATTTTACATTCTCATGCTCCATCTTTAAACATCCAGACACACGGACCTCTCAGACAAGTTATGAGGTTATCAGTATAGAGTAGCACAATTATACAATTTAATTTTCTAAGTACCCGCCCTTCATTAGCTATAAATCAAACCATCTTCATTACATACAAACCAATAATAATAACTGTCATGTACTTCACTCAATTGACATATAGAATACAGCATTATTGTGTTCTATTTGTCCATTAAATCTGGGCACTACCACCTATTCTGACTAAGACCAATTTTCTGTTGCTACATTACCTCAAATGCCTTTTGGAAAGGTCAGAGTGAATGTTCTCGTGGGTTCGTTTTTACCTCTTACTGTGTTTACCCCAGTCCAACGCCGGCATCTCCACATCGTTTTTAGGTCACAGTTAAATTAGATAGTCATGCATTCCCACATCTGGGCGCATTGCCAACTGATCTGAATAATGAAAAGCCAATTCATAAATGCTTCTCTTTCTGTCCTTGCATAAGACACTATCTGATATCAGCCTGCTTACTGTAAGGTTTTTCAAAGGTGCTGATAAACCCTTCACCTAAACCATCATGCCTTGCGGTAACTTGCCTTGACTAACTTAGTTTATAATTCACATAATATACTTAAACTGCATTCAAAATATCAATATATATGTTTTAAATCATAGGCACTTGTTTGAATCTCTTTACTGCATTTCATATGTGTGTAGACTATTCTCTTGTTGACTTATAATCTTGCTGTATGAATCACTAAACTCTTTGCTGGTAGCCCCGTCAGTGCCTTAATATCTAATATAGAATATAATATAGAAACCTTGTTAACTGGTTAGAATTTCCCCACATCAGCACCTGAATGAAATAAATGGAAACTGTATGTTTTGCACATTTCACGCAATTCATCTTACTGCGCAAAAGCAGAAGCAATGATGACAAGCAAATGTTTACGGGGTTCCACATGCAGTACTTTTCTTTTAATGCATCCCCGAGGATGTGAAGTTGGGTCATCGACTGTTATTTGTTTGGAAATGAAGCCAACGTGGACGTCTGCACACGCGCACTTACCTGTTTAGCCTTGACGGGCCTGTCGGAGAGTTCGGTTTTAAATGACACGGTGTCTCCTGCCACCCATGTCACTTAGGAAAGCGCCGATCACCATACCGGCGATATTTGAAGGTTTCAGCAATAAATCGTGCTTCTCCACCGCCCTCACCCTACGCCAATTTCAGAGGTGCACACACCTGCTCCCTCCCCCGCTCTCCGAAATAAAACAGAGGGATGTCCCCGCTTCCTGGGAGCCGGCGATGTGACCGGGTGCAGTCAAATTTTGCGTCAGTTTCGTACACTCCCGATAGAGTGCGAGTGGCCGTGAGGGACTGAACGCAGCCGAGAAGCATGAGAACTGAGCAGAAGACACAATTACTTGAGCGGTGTTAAATAATAGGCACAATATCAGTGAGAGGAACATTTTTTTTCAAAGAGAATGACAAATTGTAAACCAACTCGCACGATCTACGCAGGAGCCCGGCCACAGGACCAAATCACAGGGACGAACATACGGATTAGAAATAGGATTAGGCCCCTCGAGTCTCATGCGCCGTCAATAGGATCTGCTTTGATTGGAAAATGACTACAAATTCTCACCAACTCCGATAACTATTCACCCTCCGCCCCCAACTAACCTTTCTAAATGCAAAGACTCTGCTTCCAGCTACATTGTTGGACAGTTCTAAAGACCCTCTGAGAGGAATCAAACGATCTTCTCATGAATATCTTAACTGGGCGACCCCTGAATTTTAAACAGTGCAACCGAGTTCGAGATTCTCTCACAAATGGACACATTCTTTCGACATCCACCCTGTTGAGTCACCCCTCAGGATCTCCAGGATGTCACGTGCTAATATTCCCGCCACAGCTCAAACCAAACGCCGTCGGTAAAACTGCGAAATTGGACTTCCTCGTTTCAGACTCACATGGACAGATTACAATGCTGTGAGTTTTATAGATCAAAACTAAAAGAAACGGAATAGCGCGAGAGAGAGAGAGAAAGCTGGACAGATCCCGACAGATCCACAGTGAAGAAAAATACATAACATGCATAAAAAACACATTGGCGTTTATCTTTTTCAATTATAACAGACGTTTAAACATTTTCACACAAAGTAATTGGTACTGCAGTCACGAGGGATTATTGAATTTGCGATTGGTCTCGATTCAAAATGAATTCAAAACGCTGAAGAACATATGAGCACAGTAAGATCCCAAACTCAACAGTGGTTTACAAGCCAGAAGTGGCTCACCTCTTTTTAAAACGTTATTAGAAGCTTAAATACAGAACGAGAGAAATGCGGTTCGAGTTGAAATTGGAGATTTTCTCTGATCCTCAAAGCACAGAGTTATTTGGCAAACTTTTTCAAACACATTGTTTGCATTGCTCAGGAATAGCTGAAATATCCATATATTATTTTAAAACATTCTTGCCGTTTCTATTTACGGAATGGTGCAGATTATTAGGACACAGAAGGATTCCAAAAAATATATATCTGTCATGAGAAAGCATTCAGTTAAAACTATTACAGTTGTAATTCCTGATGGTACCCACTGGGGAAAGAAATGGAGGGTGGTACTGAAATCTCAAACCAGGAGCTTAAGTTTTAACGGTAGGAAAAAAAAGAATGAAGTTGTAGACAGCTCGAGGGAGAGCAATAGTGTGTGTCAGAGAGGTAAATACAATCGATGTTTGAGATCAGACAGACAGACAGACAGACAGACATGCGTTCCTACATATGGCGCACGGACCTGATTCCTTCTTTATCTTGCAACCTGCTGAAAACATTTTCCACAAATTCATTTCAACTCCATGTCTATCCCTTGGCTTGTGGTGTCTCTTTACTTCCAAAAAACTGGTAAACTACCCCCTTAAACACGGTGTAAGGGGTTGTTTCCTTCAGATTCAGAAAATTTACTGTCTGAAAATATGTTTTTAAAAATATCAATCGTCCTGCACGGTTACGTCAGGACAGATTTGTCAAAGGCTTAGAACTGTGAAGTGATTACCCATTGGAGACGTTCGCATTCATAGAAACATGTATCTGGAAAATAGAAACAGGAATAGTCCATTCGGCCCTTCGATCCTCCTCGGTCACTGATTAACATCATGGTTGATTATCAAATTCAATACCCTGATGCTGCCTTTCCCACATGTTCCTTGATCAATATAGTCCCAAGCACTATATCTAATTGCTCCTTGAACTCACATAGCGGTTTGGTCTCAACCACATTGTGGTAGCGAATACCACAGATTCACCACTTTGGGTAAAAACAGTTGTCCTCATCTCATTGTTAACTGGTTTACCTCTTATCCTCAAATATTAACCCCCACTTCTGGACTCACCCACAATCAGGAATATTCTTTCTGAACCTACCATGTCCAATGCTTTTAGAATTGTATAAATTTCTATTAGGTGCTCTCTCACTGTTCTAAACTCCAATGAATATAATCCAAACCGATTTACTGCACTCCCTCTATAGCAAGATAATCCTTCCTCAGATAAGGACGCGAAAGCTGCATGCAATACTTCAGGTGTGGCTTCACCAACGTCTGGTGCCATTGCAGTACAACATCCCTATTCATATGTTCAAATCATCTCGCTATGAAGGACAACATACCATTTATTTACTTCTTTACTGCCTGCTGTAACTGCGCCTTTACTTTCAGCAATTGATACGTGAGGACACCAAGGACTCACTGACTATCCACTTCTCTCAATTTACACGCATTCAAATAATAATCTGTCTTCATACATTTTCTACTACGATGGATAACTTCACATTGATATTCAGCATTTCTTTCCCTTGCACCTCCGTTTTGCTGTCCCCTCCTGTACTTACAACCTTTAAATTTTCTCTGTTCCCGACATGTGTTATATTTAAAATATGAGGAAATGTTTGGCAAGTTGTGTGTCCACTGCCTGGATCACAAAGGGGCGCTCGAGGAGACAGGAAACTGTGCCGGAATGAGACAGAAACGGAGTGAGTAATGAATGAGGTTCAAATGCCTACTCAGTACATCGGGGGAAGAGGTGTGACATACACATAATTCATTCTAAGTTCATGATGAATGTAAATTAGTAATGTTGACTGAATACCTTAAGGAAAAATCTCAGGACTGATGGTGGTTTGCAGCGAGGGAATGTGGTACATTTTGGATGCTAAAGCATTCCATGACAATCCTGTCTGCAGGAAGTGTCAAAAACTAGAAAAAATCTGGATCAGGATTATTGAGCTGCATGCTGAACTGCAGACAGTGCAGAATTAAGGGCAGTACGTGGCATAATGGTTAGCACTGCTGTCTCACACCGCCAGGAGCACAAGTTGGATTCCAGCCTTGGATGTCTGTCAGATTGGAGTATGCACATTCTCCCCGGGTTTGTATGGGTTTCCTCCAGGTGCTCCAGTTTCCTTCCACAGTCCAAAGATGTGCAGGTTAAGTGGATTGGCCATGCTAAGTTGCCCACTAGTGTCCAAGATGTGTAGGTTAGGGGGATTAGCAGGGTAAATGTGTGGAGTTAAGGGAATTTTGCGTGGGGAGGGGGATGGCCCTCGGTAAGATGTTCTGTTGGAGAGTCGGTGCGGTCTAAATGGGCTGAATTGCCTCCTTCTTCACTATAGGGATTCTATGATTCTATGGTTAAGACGGTTACCCATTTAGAATAGGATCACATCTTTTGGTCAGCGGTGAGAGAAAACAGATGATGTGACCCTGAGTGAGACCGATAACTGGACTGAATAGACAGTAGGGGAGGGGACTCAGGCTTTTGAATTTTCAAACAGGTTTGAGCTGCTGAGCACCCGTGTGTACCAAATTGAAGTCCCCAAGGTTGATGCACAGAGTAGCCATGGCATCATGTTGCAGCAGGCTGTTTGGGGGTGGGGAAAGGGGGTGGGGAAGGGGAGGGCTTTGATAAAAAATAACCATATATTGAGAGTATGGGCCTTGGGACTTCCGGTTTTTAAATTGAAGTGATACACCAACTTTCAGAATAAATAATTGAGGTGGGGTATAGGGGCTTGCAAAAAGTTTGAGGAAGAACAGATTGATATTATTCACGAAAGCACTGGCTGTCCAGGCTGTGTTGCCTGCCCAATGCCAACCTTCATGCCGTATGCTCAGGGCTGGAGAAGAAACTTCAGGGAGAGGTAGGGGGATCCATTTCTCCTTGCCCATGTAGTTACCAGCAACTTCGGCCGGATAAGGAAAGAGTTTTTGCATGGTGAATACGAGGAACTAGGTACCAAATTGGGAAGCAGAACATCAGCCAAGTGCACATTGGCACCGCTGAAATAAGTTTGGAGATATGAATGCTTAGTTCAAAGAATGGTGTGGGAGAAGTGGGGTCGGGTTCGTGGGGCACTGGAACCAGTACTGAGAACTATGGTGCTGTCCATTGGGATGCTGGGATGAGTGCTTTGCAAATGATGTTAATAGGGAAGTATATTTTTTAAACTAAATAGTGGGAGAAAGGGGAGCAAATATGGCAAGGTATAGCATTTAAAAGAGCAGAAGCTAGATATTAGAGCAACATGTTCATTTGGGAAATTATAAAATGATCATGACATGAATGGACAGGGATCAGGTTTCTAAGATTGGAGAGAGAGATAAGGCTGCAGGTGGCAAACATAATAGAACAGAAAAAAAAAGCATAAATGAGCTGCTAGCGAAAATATAGTATAGCAGTATGATTTAACAATAATAATCGGGACATGATTGGGATAGTTTGGGACCTGAATATTGAAGGGCATGAGTCATTTTGGTCCCCTTATTTAAGAAAGGATATATTAGCTTTGGAGGGGGTACAGAGAAGGTTCACCAGGTTGATTCCGGAGATGAGGGGGTTAGCCTATGAGGAGAGATTGAGTAGACTGGGCCTGTACTCATTGGAGTTTAGAAGGTTGAGGGGAGATCTTATAGACATATAAGATAATGAAGGGGCTAGACAGGGTAGAAGCAGCAAGGCTATTTCCATTTACAATGGAAACAAGAACTAGGGGGCATAGCCTCAAAATACGGGGGAGTCAATTTAGAACAGAGTTGAGGAGGAACTTCTTCTCCCAGAGGGTAGTGAATCTTTGGAATTCTGTGCCCAATGAAGCAGTAGAGGCTACCTCGTTAAATGTGGTTAAGTCACAGATAGGTAGATTTTTAACCATTAAGGGAATTAAGGGTTATGGGGAACGGGCAGGTAAGTGGAACTGAACCCACTATCAGATCAGCCATGATCTTATTAAATGGTGGAGCAGGCTTGAGGGGTTAGATGGCCTACTCCTGCTCCTATTTCTTATGTTCTTATTTTGGAATGATAGGAAGTAAGGAAACGGTGGGTGGGTGCCGATCTAAAGTAAGGACAATTTTAACTCGATTGACAGGGTCGACCGGATCAGGAATCCAGGGATATAGAAGTGGTTTGTATTGAGATCAGAAATGATATAGGCCACACATAACTTTTGTGAGTTTGATACAAGCCACTAAAATGCAGTCAAATGTTAGGAAGGGAAAGCAAATTAGATATAGTGGGGTCTGGTGAGAAAGTTACAGTGATTATAATGGGGGATATGAATCGAAACATGGACTGGAACAATGAGATGGGCCAGGGTAGCGTTGATGACAAATGAATAGAATGCTTTGGGGAAAATTTCTTTTTCCAGCTTGTTCTGGATCTCACCAGGGAGCAGGCTATACTAGACCTGATTTTGTTCAAAAATTAATCACAGTTCCCAATGTTAAACCACCCTTAAATTGCTGTTGTCTTCATATGACTGAGTTTTGAATTCAGTCTGAGGGAAAGAAGAGTGGGCCACAGACCACCATTTTAAACCTAAATAAGAACAATCACAATGGCATGAAAGCAAACCTGGTTAGCGAAACTGAACTGGCAACTTACATTAAGGGATAGATCAATAGAGATGCAGTGGTAGAGAATTAAGAGGATGTTTAGAATATACAGAAAAAAGGCTTTTGAATGAGAAAGAAAAATTCCAACCAGAGGATCTCCCATCTGTGGTTATCTAAAAATCTTTTGAAATACTATCAAACAGAAAAGAGAAGCATTTGATTGCACCACGATGGACAAATGAACAAAGTCAGCCTCGGAACAATAGAAATTGAGTCTGTCAGGTAATCTGGGAAAACAAGGAAATTAACAGAGGGATGTTGCATCGGGGAATACTGGAGATTCAACTGACACCCCAGAAACAGCTGCAAAATTGCAATCTGGATGGAGGAATTAACTTAAATTTTAATCAACGAGAGGTACTCAGGAAAAACATTGATAATTCCCTGAGTCTGATGGGTTGGATTGTAGGGTAACAAAATAAATGGCGAGAGAGATAGATAATGCATTGGTTTTAATTTTTCAAAACGTACTAGATTCAGGAAAGGTTCCATTCATTTTGGAAATGGCTAATGCCCTGCCATATTAAAAAGTGGTAGGAGGCAGAAAACATGAAACTAAAGGTCTGTTCACTTGATATAGTGAATGTTTTACAAGTAATAATTAATGATATTATAACAGGGTAATTAGATAAAGTGACGGTAATCAGATCGAGTCAAAACGGTTTGCTGTGAGAGAAAACATTTTTAACAAATTTATTGGAGATTTTTAAGAAGTAACTGCTGCTGTTGATGATGTGGAATTGTGGGCGCACGGTACTTAGATTTTCAGCAGGCATTATATAAGATGCCTCAACAAAGTTCATTGTGAAAAATAAACATGCATGATGTGGGTGTAACATATTGTTATGGAAAGAAGTTTGAGTATCTGATGGCAAACCGAGTAGAGTCATACATGGATCATTTTCTGGAAGAGACAAGTGTGGTTCCCCACAGTTACTAGTGCTTGAAACTCAAATCTCGATCATTTATATCAATGATTTCATTCCTGGCCCATGGCATGCTTGCTAAATTTGCTGATGACAAAGAAATATAGGGAAGTAAATTGGGAAAAGAACGTAAGAAGGCAACACAAAATGTGGATTGCTCAAGCATGGGCATGGAGACTAATGTGAAAAAATGTGAGATTGTTCAATTTGGCAGGGAAATTAAAATAAATAGGAGAACCGTATTATCTTCATGGCAAGAGTGTGGCATGGAGAGGGTCTTGTGCATGAATCTCAATGTTTTAGCAATTAAGTAGCAAAGCTGCTTAGCATTCAATACAAGGGGATTCAAACACAGGTTATGCTTCAGTTGAGTGACAGTGTTGAGAGAGAGTGTATCTCGAGTATTGTATATAACATGTCTCTTTATTTTAGGAAATATATAAATACATTCGAAACAATTGAGAAAATATTTACCAGACCTATACCTGAAATGGGTAGACTGCTTATGGCGAAGGTTTGGACGGGCTAGACATGGACCCAGTGGGGTTCAGGACAGAAAGATGTGATTTGACTGAAACTTGTGGTATCCTGTTGGGTCTTGATAGGATGGACGCCAAAAGGATGTTTCCGCTTGTGGAATAATCTCGAACCCAGTGTCACTGGTTAAAAATAAGGATTTTTTCACACCTTACTTATCAATATCTGTTTCCCTCTGCCTTGAAAATCTTCGAGCAATAAGCAAGGGTCAAAGGTTATCAGAGGTACGCAGGAAGACGAAGAACTTAAAAACAGATCAACCATGAATTATTCAATGATATAGCAGGGCCGAGTGGGCTACTCCTGCTCCTAATTCGAATGTTCATCAAAAAACCCCCAGATAAATGGCTAAATAAAGATATTTAAAATTCTGAAAGATTGAACAGATTTGATATCGGGAGACGCCTTCTGCTGTTGGAAAAGAGAATAACTAGACGACATATGTGCAAGACAATGACCAAGAAATCCAGGAGCGAATTCACATTCCTTCTGTAAGAACAGGAATGTAGAACACAGTGGCAGGACACTCAAGCCGGCACACTGAGATAAAGAATGTAGAACTCGCCACCACAGGAAATGTTTGAGCCGAGTCAAGTGGAAGGTTTGTGCCAGGGAAGATACAGGAGGTTAAGATCGAATATTTGCGTGGGAAGAAAAAGACAAGTGCAATTTTGATAAAGTATCAGCACCATCTCGTGGAGCAGGAAGGCCTCTTTCAGTGTCTAATTTCGTCTTAAATCGTCGGTCCCTTTTCATTTGATGGGGATCCGCAAAGATGTGGAGATGCCGGCGTTGGACTGGGGTAAACACAGTAAGAAGTTTACAAACATCAGGTTAAAGTCCAACAGGTTTATTTGGTAGCTTGTGTGGCTTTTGCTACCAAATAAACCTATTGGACTTTAACCTGGTGTTGTTAAACTTCTTACTGGATCCGCAAAGAAACAGAGAGACCTCCCTAAACAGTACCACAATGGGCTGAATTTAAACGGCTGCTGCACATTTCATTGGTTCCCTTTTAATTTCAAACCTCATCTTCAAAGCATTTACAATGGTCAATCAGGTCTTATCTCGCCTTGGTTCCCGGTCGGCTCTGCTTTTTGCCTGTGAATATCAAGCCGTGTCGGTTCTCTCTTGCAATTTGAGTACATCAATTTCCCCTCAAGAAATTATGCCTTAATCGTCAGCTATGTTAAGGTTTTTTTAATAAAGTGATTGCAACGTTTAAACAGATAATAAATGATTGGGGATGGGCGGTGTGGCCGTGGGTGGATAGAGGTAGAGACAAAGCGACAGTGTGAGGGGGTAAAGGAAAGGAGTAGATGGAGAGGCACAAACGAGTCAGAGAGAGAGGAAAGAGAGAGAGAGAGCGACAGAGGAAGACAGTGAGAGGGGGTGGGGGGAGGGAGACAAAGGGAGAGACAGTGAGGCAGCAGAAGAGAGAAAGAGAGAGAGATGGATACAAACTAATTTGAAAAAAAGTTCCTCGTTCTTTACATCTCAGATACTTAAAATAAAACAGCAAGTTTCAGTCCCATATATCATCTAACCGACTGCATTGCCCAGAAATAGATTTGCTTCCCATGTGTTACAGCAGCAGCTGTTCTTCTGTGATTTTTATGGAACGTTGCCGGGAATTTTCACGCAAACTCCCCCAAAAACCTTGCTATTATTTTGTTAGATGATGCTGCCTAGGCTGTATACACTGGCAAAAATAGCAGCCACAAAGTAAGGAATAATAAACTGTGTGAAACTCTGACCAGCCTCACCAAACTCTGCTTAGGTGTTCCGAGCCCAAAACAGGCCGCAGGTATTCATCGCCTCACAACAGCTGACATCAAAATGATCATGCAAGTAGGAAAAGCGATTCCCTTTTTAGCCATCCTACTCTGTACAAAATAACAACAAACTGCTTGACTGTTTGCCACATTTTTTAAACACAAACGTTTGTAAGTAGAATAACGTGGAAAGATGCTGGAGATAGACAGAAAGAGAGAGAATATTACATCCTGAATCCCAGGATACCTGTATTTAAATGGCAGATATGTGTCCCATTTGAACCATCAATGTTGCACGCTGACCGGTAATAGCTTTACTCCTTGTGATTTATTTTTAAATCTCAGTCTGAGTTGTTTGTGTGAAATGCTGCAATAATTTTTGCCCAACTTGTTCGTACAAACAGCCATGAGAAAAATCGTCGACGAAAACCTATTCATTGATGTTTCTGGGGGAAATAAAGTTTGCAAAATGTCAGAGGGGCAAAGACACCTGATGCACTATCAGAGTCTTCAAGAATGAAAATGTGTCACAACTCCTTGGTTGTACAAAAGGGGGCCTTGTGGTGAGACAACGCCCCAATCAATTTCATCAATTCCCTCCGCAGCTCATACCAAGCTTAGAGTCGGAGTTGGAAGGAACAAATGGGAAATGGGTTCGGCACTTTCATCCATTGAAGTTAACAACAAACAATATTCCAGCATTGTATTTAAACAATCGTATCAATACAAATTTCGAAGAATGCTGAAGAGAGCGCGAGAGGAAGAGAAAGAGAGAGCGAAAGAGATCTGTGGGGCGCAGTATGTGAGTCATTTCGGGCAAGCTACAGACTGAGACCGTCTAGATATCCGCCCTGCTGAGTACACTGTATTCAGGCAGCTGACCGAGGAATCATTGAAAGCTCAAATTCCTGAGAGTACCGAAAACACATTTGCTAGGTTTAAATTTTAAAACGAATCACCAAAGGCTAAGCATTTTGCACCACGCCCTATCCAGAATTTTGCGGTCGTTTGTTTTTACAGTGTGGTTATTGTTGGAATGCAGTAAGAACCACAGGGAACGTGCACACAGCAATAGCGTCATCACATCAGTACATAAACAGCTTATTTATCTAAACTCAGTTCAACTATACTCAGTTTTATTTCCGCCTCTCTCTTTCTCTCTCTCGCATACACACACACACATACATAGACACACACAGTCTGTATGCATCACCTTTAAGGAGTCTAACAACACCAGGTTAAAGTCCAACAGGTTTATTTGGTAGCAAACGCCACTAGCAAATACATCACCTTTAAGCACAGAAAGTGCTATACTCTTTAAACACGGAAGAAGCGATTTAGTAATTACCAGTTTCAAGTATCAGGGCCGTGGGGTTTGTAATTATCCCCCAGGTCTGTAACTGAGTGTTTCCGTCCGGAGGCTTTGAACTGTGGAGTAACGACATGCTTTGGAAAATGACCTGCGTCTCTCCGCTGTCCCTCTGCTTTGCTGTCACGTCTTATTAAAACGTGCCGATTTCTGCTGTCTGTACCAGGAGACGAAGGGCAGGCCATGCGTGTTCTCACTTGTCATTTGAGCACAGCAGCATTCCTTCTGCAATAATGTTATTTCTGGTGAAGTTTATGTCAGTTGAACTTTGGAAGAGAGGGTGGGGCGAGAGTGGGAAAAGTATGAGAGGTAAAGATATTTTTCCCTCAGCTCGACAGTAAAATAACTTCCTCGAGTGTTTTAGAGTCATTTAATTACGACAATGTGTCCAATGTTACATTGTGGGATACACTGCAGGCAAGGATTGCGAATAGTATGTTCCTGATCGTACGTAAATGAGATTTGGCACCTATTTCTTTCTTCTGCAGCAAACTCCAGTTCCGATGTTTACTGTGGGACTGGACTATGTCTTCGGTCCCCAGAAAGTGCTAAATCGCATGGTTAAACAAAGAAATTGCTGATTCTTTTGGAGATTTAAAAATCACGGTTGATTCAATGTTGCAAATCAGGCCTGCTTCCGTGTAACTGGGACTTTTTCTCCACAGAGTGCAAGCTGTGCAGTATTTATCAATTTCGTCCCCGGTCTCCCGTCCGCCCAACATTCCGTGACTCCTTCCCAGCCCATCCAATTTCCTGTCTCCCCCTTTTTGTTCCAAACACGCTCATCTAACATAAAAATAAAATACTGCGGATGCTGGAATCTGAAACAACCTGGTGTTGTTAAAACTCTTAATCTGAAACAAAAACAGAGAATGCTGTAAAAACTCGGCAGGTCTGACAGCATCTGTCGGGAGAAAATAGAGCCAGTATTTCGAGTCTGGATGACCCTTCGTCAGAAGGTTCGCTCTAGTTTTTCTTCTCCACTGCCTCTGTGTATATAGGAGACCAGGACTGACCCCTTGTGCCTTCTCTCTTTTGAAAGATAAATGAGGCACAGAGGTATCGAAATTTAAATCATTCATGTTATGAGAACATTTTTTTTGCGTGGTAGATGATATTGAGAGAATGCTTTCACTTCGAGATACGGTCCTGATGAAGGGGCAATGCTCCGAAAGCTCACGCTACCAAATAAACCTGTTGGACTTTAACCTGGTGTTGTGAGACTACTTACTGTGCTTACCCCAGTCCAACACCGGCATCTCCACATCACTTCTAGATAAGATTCTAACCAGAAGAGATCAATGTCAAATCGTCACAAAAATATCCAATCGGGATGCAGAAGCAACTTCTGCTCCCAAAGACGGGTACAGCTCTCTACCTTGCCAGCAAAGAGAGCTGTCAAAGCGACTAGTATAGCTGTGCTCAAAGGCACAGCGTGAAAATACATAGGGAAGAAGAACATAGAAGGAGGCGATGGAAGTTTTGATGAAAATACATGACCCTATGTTCAGTACATTAAACATCTTTATGCACTGGTGGGGTAGAATGAACTGCTTCTCTGTCATCTATCCAATGGAAACCTACCCAATGTCCTGTTTCCCTCTATCAGAAAGATAAGATTCAGAGGTGCACGGAAACAGAGAAGAAAAATGTTCCAACCTTAGTCTTGCTTCAATTTTGGCCCCCTTACCGAGGGAAACCTTGACTGGCAACGGAGGCAGTACTGAGAATGTTCTCCAGGCTGATTCCGGATATGGGGGGATTTTCTTATGAGGAGATGTTGAGTAAGTTGGCCCTGTACTCACTGAAATAGAGAAGACTGAGAGGCGACCATGTAGGATTCTTAGGGAGCTTCACAGCGTAGATTCTGAGAGGTTGTTTCCCCTTGTGGGAGAAGCTTGGACCAGAGAGCATAATGTCAGAATAAGGAGTCACTCATTTAAGACAGAGATGAGGAGGGATTTCCTTTCTCAGTGGGTAAGGCGTCTGTGGAATTCTTTATCTCAGAGCGCTACAGCTGTTATGTCTTTAAATATGTTCAAGGCTGTGATAGATAGATTTTTAATCAGAAACAGAATCAAGGGTTATGGGAATAATGGGGGAAAGTGGAGTTCAGGGTTATCACATCAAATCAGTCATGACCTTATTGAATGGTAGAGCAGACGTGTTGGGCCAATGGGCCGCATCTGCTCCTACTTCTTATCACCTTCTGTTCTAAGTTTGAGAGAGTAAGAAGTTTCACGACGGCAGGTTAAAGTCCAACAGGTTTATTTGGTATCCCAAGCTTTCGGTGCGCCACTCCTTCGATGAAAGAAGCAGTATTCCAAAAGCTTGTGATACCAAATAAGCTTCCTGGACTTTAATCTGGTGTTGTGAGACTACTTACTGTGCTCACTCCAGTACAATGCCGGCATCTCCACATCAAGTTAGAGAAAGAGAGAGAGAGAGATAGCAAAAGTTGAATTTGTAAAAGGATGTACACTGTTAGGACACAGAGGTTAATCCCTTTACAATGCATCGTAATCTGCTACAATTATTTGGGAAGGTGTTATCTGTTCTTAATTAACAGTTAGAGATTCATTAATATAAAGGCCTGACACTTGCTTTAAGTGAACAATTGACAAAGTATTTTATTTAGATAACCAGGAACTTGAACTAAACAAGTAACATTTGAATGAAAGGAAATTTTCAACTGAAATGCTGTTCGCATAAACCAAGGACCATTCAGTATTAAAACAGTAATAATCGAATCTTAGTCACGCTCAAAAAAAAATTATACGATATATGCAACCAGGTCTGATAGCGTTTAGAGTCTTTCGATAGTTGTCCCCTGTCTGTAAGCGCTGTCTGATTTGGTACTTTCTGCTGGTTCGCGGCTGATTTATCTTAAGGCCTGTCTGAAGCTGACAGACTTAAGATCTAACTACTCCAGTTGACCTAACTGCCCTGAATTGCCTTTAACTACTTCAGGTGATCAGGTCCCGCTTCTGGTTTAATTCTTGGCTCAACGCCTGGTGGGACTGAACTGAAGGCAGTTGAGTTATTTTTTATAATCGTGATGATGTATCAACATTCATGTACTCAGATTGGCCTGAGCTTGGCAACATTAGTAAATCCAAATCTGTTTGGTCCACTTAAGCTGAGTGTTTACTTTAAACTCATAGGCTGTGAGCTGATCGTCTTCTTTAAACTCATAGGCTGTTACAATGCAAAAAGCCTGCAGAGCCGGTTAGCAAGGCCACTCTGAGGCTTGGTCCTTTTGAAACAAATGTTACCACTTAAAGTGGCAGCTTAAAGTCCATGTGTACTCTGCATTTTCAACATCTCAGCTTTTTAAGGCGCTGACACAAGCAGCTTTTAAAGGGGCCATGTCATGTTTTCCTCCGTTTAGATGGCAATGTTATATACTATATGTGGATTCCAGGCAGACATTGACAATCGTTGCCAAATAACACTACTTTTCTAGTAATTTTGGACTTTCTTGTGCTCTTCATAGTTTCCCTTCTCAAGCTGAGCCCCTTATCTGTCTTACATTGTTTTGTTCCGCACTCCTTTAAAGCGACTGCTTGAAAGTGCCCCTGCTATACCGTCAGGCCCCTGACTGGCTTCCCAGAGACTGTCAGTTTGAACTGTCCATGTACATTTCATGACACAGTAATGCGATTCTTGGCCAAACATGTGCGTAACCACGTGAACAGTGTTCGCCTGCCCATGAGCGTAGTGATATCATTCAGCTCTTGCATTACTCTTCTCAGTTGTCAACTGGTACAAGCATGTTTCTGAAGTTTGTCAAGGTTTATATCGATCTCATGGCAGATACCAATAGGCAGGGAAATATACTGACCAGTACTGTTGAGAGGCTACATCAATACACGGGCACATGAAGAACAAGCCAGTTAGAGATTTACATGGTAGAGCAGGAACTGGGTTCAGCTCGGCAATGATCACACAGAGACTCCAGCCTATCCAATCAGAGCAACCACCTGAGAGGTGGTGGTGAAAAGGGTTTCAGAGAGAGGGTGAGAAATCTACAATGTAGGATGAGAACTGCGGACATGGACAGACAAATCTTGGAATGCAGAAATGCAGACCCAGCGGTATCCAGTGAAAGGAAATTGGTGTGTGGAAATACAGAGGGCGAAACTGAGGTGCAGAGAGATTGATCGTGTTCAAAAAAACAGGGAAGTGAAGTTGTTGGAAATGCGATATAAGTTTATATTGATCCCTTGGACAGCCAATCCAAATCTGTGGAGAGGTCACATTTTTCCCTGGCCGTACAGCAAGTGTGAGCGTTTCTTTTGTAACGCAAAATTTCCGAAAGACCGTGCTGCACTCCAGTTGCCAATCATAGCTTTAAACTCCCCCAATACCAAACACAAAACACAACACAGACTCAATGAAATGAGACGGGACCGGATGTACAGAAATCGAGAACGAGGTCACGGGACAAAGAAAATTGAGACATATATTACGGTGGAGATATAACTGAAGCAATAAAGAGGACCAAAAAGTATCACAGCGAGGCTTAAATATAGATTGGTAGAAATTACCATAAATCCAAAGAGACAAGGACAGAGGGTAAGAGAGAGATCGGAGGGGGTGATTTGTCTGTGTGAGACAGAGCGGGTTGGAGAGAGAGTAACAGAGGGCGAGTGAGAGATAAGGGGCAGATTGGAGAGAGAAAGGGAGAGGTTGCATGCGTGAGATTGAGGGAGGTGTGTGTGTGTGAGAGAGAGAGCATATTTTTGATTCATTTGTGGGACATGGCTTGCCAGCATTTATTGCCCATCCCTAGCTGCCCGAGGGCAGTTGAGTGTCAACCACATTGCTGTGGCAGAGTCACATGTAGGCCAGACCAGATCAGGTAAGGGCGGCAAATTTCCTTCCCGAAGGGACATTAGTGAACCAGATGGGTTTTGCCGACAATCAACAATGGTTTCAAGGTCATCAGTAGATTCTTAATTCCAGATATTTTTTTAGTGAAATTCCATCACCTGCGGTGGCGGGATTCGAACCCCGCTCCCCTGAGCATTAGCTGAGTTCCTGGATTCATAGTTTGGCGATAATACCACCAGGCCATCACCTCCCCATCATCTCCCCCTCTTTCGTGGTGGAGAGATGGGTGGAGACTGATCTGGAGAAATCAATCCTTCTGCTCTCCTAATTTCGGATACTTAAATAAAATGGGAACTCCGTATCCCAGTTAAGCATCAAATTTATCGCACTATCCAGAAGTAGCTTTGCAGTCCATCAATTAGTTTTAGTATGAAATGTATGAAACGCTGCAGGGAAATTCTACACAGAATA
Organism: Mustelus asterias; assembly: GCF_964213995.1. Lineage (NCBI taxonomy): Eukaryota > Metazoa > Chordata > Chondrichthyes > Carcharhiniformes > Triakidae > Mustelus > Mustelus asterias. The sequence goes on from NC_135820.1 coordinate 9,036,568, forward strand.
GATATATTCAATGGGAACGCATGTAAAAACAGAGGCAAACAAGACACAGAAGGATGAGATTTAAATGGCAGCGCATTTGATGGAACAAACACCATCATTTGCTGCTGGGAAAATAAAGGCTGTTTCTGTGTAATATACTCTTATGTAACCTTAGGCACAAGCCTGCATCTCAGTCAGATAGAAATAAGAAGAGCTGTAAAGGAATCGTGAGAGCTCCACGATCAGAACCTGAGTATTGTGAATTCAATTGGCTCTCCCTCCCCTCCCCCCACAGTCCAGGCCCCGCCCCCACCCTCGCAATTTCCACGACACCTCCGAATTTATTGCCTGCCAACAATGCATTCTTCAGGAATGATATCCAACTCTGGAACAATTTCTGACTTAGGACTTTGGCAGCATGCCAAATGAGGTGGAAAGTTGGACATTGACAATGTATCGACACAGACATCAATTTTCTACACGCAGAATCGCTGAGCAGAAACTGCAGCAACTGATCGCCAAGTTCCGTACACATGAGGACGGCCTCAACTTGGGTCTTGGGTTCATGTCTCACTATCTGTAACCCCCACGACTTGCCTGGGCTTGCAAAATCTCACTAACTGTCCTGGCTGGAGAGAATTCACACCTCTTTAACCTGTGCTTAACCCTTTCTCCACTCACATTGTCTGCATCTGTAAAGACTTGATTACCTGTTAAGACACACATTCCAACCATTATCTTGTAATTGATTTTCTGTCTATATATACCCTGTTTGTGATCTGAACTCTTCACTCACCTGATGAAGTAGCAATGCTCCGAAAGCTCGTGCTACCAAATAAACCTGTTGGGCTTTAACTTGGTGTTGTGAGACTACTTATTGTGCTACCCCAACGCCAACGCCGGCAACTCCACATCATGAGTACCAGAGAGAGAGAGACTGAGTTAGAGTGAGAACTAGAGAACGACAGTGAAGGAGAAAGAGGTGTAGTAGGGAATGGGTGAGAGAGATGCAAATAGAGGGTGGAAAGAGGAGGAGTAAAAGAGAGAGAAAGAGACAGAAAGGAAGAAATAGATCATATCTGCAACAAGCCAGAAAAACCCCATTTAAGATCCTCTGTAAAGTTAATACAAATACCTGCTGCAAGTTAAATTCCAGCCAGAAATTTACAACATGTGGCAACATGCTAATGTTCCTTAGGAATTGTATTAGGAATTTAGAAAGACAAGGACTTTAACTGTACGCACTATCATGGCCTTTACAGTCATACACCTTTCAGACTGTGTTTTCACTTGCAATTGACGAAACCATACAGAAAAATCGCAAACAGCAGGTTTCTGCAAGTTGTAATGTGATCACACCCATATTGGAATGGACTTGATTCTTGCCTCTTACTCTACACTATTGCAAAACATCAAACCACATGTTTATTCCAAGGCAAGGGGTATCACATCAGTTATGATTAATTGCTATTCTACCTTTATAAACACGGGGAATGCTTTCGATTCATTTGGTTTTTTCCATGTCTGAGTTTCTGAATTTACTGTTTGAAACTCTGGCCATCTCCAAAGAATAAATTGTTGTCTTATCTTTCTCTACAGAGATTGAGAGCTGGACAGAGACTAAGCACGGCAGAAATCCCACATTCTGTGAATTTTGCCTGACTTATCAGTTTTCCTGTTTCTACATGACTCGACGTGTCTGATTTATTTGGAGTCAGTTGCTTTCCAGAGCTGGTTCAGATCTACTGTATCAAATGATATCGTCAAATTACTGTGAACATTACTGGAATCATTCTCCAGAATAAAGTCGACCCTACTTAATTGCAACTGGATCCTGAACTTCCTAACTCACAGACCACAATCAGTAAGGATAGGCAACAACATATCCTCCACGATCAAAGTTAAAGTTTATTTATCAGTCATATGTAGGATTACATTAACACTGCAATGAAGTTACTGTGAAAATCCCCTAGTCACCACACTCCAACGTATTTTCGGGTACACCGAGGGAGAATTTAGCATCGCCAATATACCGAACCAGCACATCTTTCGGACTGTGGGAGGAAACCGGAGCATCTGGAGGAAACCCACGCGGACACGGGGTGAACATGCAAATTCCACACAGACAGTGGCTCAAGCTGGGAATGGAACCCAGGTTCTGGTGCTGTGAGGCAGCAGTGCTAACCACTGTGCCACCATGCTGCCCCCCTCCTCAACAACCCACAAGGCTGTGTTCTCAGCCCCCTACTATACTCCTGATATACCTATGACGGTGTGCCCAAATTCCCCTCCAACCCGACTTTCAAGTTTGCTGATGACACCACTGTAATGTGTCAGATATCAAACAACGACAAGACAATACAGAAATGAGATAGAGAATCTGGTGAACTGGTGCGATCACAATAATGTCTCCCTGAATGTCAACAAAATGATGGAGATTGTCATTGACTTCAGGAAGCATAGTGGAGCACAGATCCCTGACTACATCAATGGGGATGAAGTAAAAATGGTCGAGAGCTTCACATTTTTAGGTGTCCATATCACCAACTTGTCCTAGTCCCCCTGTGTCAACACTATAGTTAAGAAGGCCCATCAATGCCTCTACTTTCTCAGAAGACTAAAGAAATTTGGCATGTCCGCTACGACTATCAGCAACCTTTACAGATGCATCATAGAAAGCATTGTTTCTGGTTGTATCACAGCTTGGTATGGCTCCTGCTCTACCAAGACCACAAGAAACTATAGGTCGTGAATGTAGCCCAATCCATAACACAAATCAGCCTCCCATCCATTGATTCTGTCGACACTTCTCTCTGCCTCTGAAAAGCAGCCAGTATAATTAAGGATAATTTCGAATGAGGAACAGTTGAGGACTCTGGGTCTGTACTCGTTGGAGTTTAGAAGGATGAGGGGAGATCATATTGAAACTTATAGGATACTGCGAGGCCTGGATAGAGAGGACGTGGAGAGGATGTTTCCACGAGTAGGAAAAACTAGAACCAAAGGGCACAACCTCAGTTTAAAGGGATGATCCTTTTAAGACAGAGATGAGGAGGAATTTCTTCAGCCAGTGGTGAATCTGTGGAACTCTTTGCCACAGAAGGCTGCGGAAGGCCACGTCATTGAGTGTCTTTAAGCCAGAGATAGATAGGTTCTTGATTAATAAGGGGATCAGAGGTTATGGGAAATAGGCAGGAGAAAATGAGAATGAGAAAGAAAATCAGCCATGACTGAATGGCGGAGCAGACTAGTTGGGCCGAGTGGACTAATTCTGCTCCTACGTCTTCTGGTCTTATGGAGTCTGAGCTTCCGAAATTGCGGCACATCCGTGAGGGGTAGAGTTACCTGGACACTTTGTTTCAGGAGGTGGTCACACCAGTGAATTACGCATCTCTAATTCAGTCAGTGGTCAGGGCCAGCAAGGTGTGACTGCAAGTGAGGCAGGTAGAGGGGCCTGAATTCAGGAACTGAGGATGCTCAGCTCTTGACCTTGTCCAAGAGGTATGTGGTACTTGCTCCCTGTGTGGATGAGGGAAAGGGCTGCAGGGAAGATGAGATAGCCAACCACTGCCCTATGGTACAGGAGGCCATTCAAGAGCTGGAGCAAAAAGACAAGTGATTGTTATAGGTGATTCTGTGATTAAGGGGATTGATAGCATCCTTTGTATGCAGAATTACGTATGTTGCCTGCCCAGTGACAGGATGAGGGACATCTCTGACTGGCTTGAAAGGATATTGGAGTGTGAAGAGGAGGATCCAGTTGTTGTGGTCCACGTTGGGACAAACAACATAGGCAAAACTAGGAAAAAGGACCGGTTTGGGGACTATCAGGCACTTGGAACTAAATTAAAGAACAGGTCCTCAAGGGTTATAATCTCTGGATTACTACCTGATCCACGTGTGAATTGGCATGGGGATGAGAAAATTAGGGAAGTAAACACATAGCTAAAGAAGTGGCACAAGGAAGAGCATTTCCATTTCATGGGGCATTGGCATCAGTATTTGACCAGGAGGGATCTGTACCATTGGGAGAGTCTTCATCTGAAGTGTTGTGGGACCAGTGTTCTAGTGGAAAGGATAAATAGGATGGTCACACGGACTTTAAACTAACAAGTGTTTAGGTGGGTGGGTGGGGAGGGTAAAACTATGGGAAGTATTGGAAGCTGCTAAGCATGTGGGGAGGGGGGTTTCAACTAATGGAAAATGATGAGAAAAGTTAAAAGGAAGGAGAACTCAGGAGACCTTATTAATGGAGGTGTTAGGATTCAAAAGGAAAGTATGAAAACTAGCATAAGGACACTTTACCTAAATGCTCGTAGCATTCAAAACAACGTCAATGATCTGATGGCATAAATCATCCTGATGAGTATGGTATGGTTTAGTTGCCATTAGAGACACGGTTGCAGGGTGGTCACGACTGGGAGTTAAATATCCAGGGGTATTAGATTGTTCGGAAGGACAGACGTTAAGGTAAGAGAGGTGGTGTAGCTCTGGTATTTCAGGATGACATCAGGATAGTATTGAGAGATGCTATCGGTTCTTTGCAGAAAATGGTTGAATCCATTCAGGTGGAAATGAGAAGTAGTCAGGAGAAAAAGTCGCTGATGCCTGTATTGTCTCTCACTGATCACAGGGATTCTCTTTCACAGACCATGGGGATCATAGACTGAGGGAGGAGTCACAGATCCCAGAGATTAATGACAAATGAACATAGGGGCTGAGAGCGATCATGTGGGAGCGATGAGTGGAGAGGACGCACTGGGAGAAGCTGCCATTGAGAGATGGAGTTGGGGGTGGGGGAGACTGGTGGTGAGGGATGGTTGTGCTGTTTGGACTGACTTTCAAAATACATTGTGTGTCGAGTGGAATTTTCCAATTCAGAGTTCATTCAGTTCCTTGGTGTGTTTGACCGGCAAACTCTATCTTCCAGGCAGCTGTCCGAAATGTTGCTCATGATGTGGAGATGCCGGCGTTGGACTGGGGTAAACACAGTAAGAAGTTTAACAACACCAGGTTAAAGTCCAACATGGACTTTAACCTGGTGTTGTTAAACTTCTTACTGAAATGTTGCTCTCAGTGAGCTTCCAACTGATAACACTGCCTCGTGTGGGTAATGCGCCATCTAGTGGCTGTCTTGTTCATACAAATCTCTTTCTTAAATCTTGTCTGCTATAACTTCATCAAATCTTCATTCTCTTCTTCATTGCAGTTCTCGGTGGAGGTTTCTATTTCAGTTTCTGCCTCCGTGTATCTAACGTGGCCACACTCTCATTTGCTCCTAAATCAGATTCCTGAAAGTCTCATTCTCACAGCAATGCGGGTGATCTGACGACACATGAACTGCAGTTGATCAAGAAACATAGAATCTCTAAGTGCAGACGGAGGCCAGTCGACCCATCGAACCTACACCGACAATAATCTCACGCAGGCCATATTCCCGTAACCCCACCTATTTATCGTGTTAGTCCCCCTGACAGCAAGGGACACTATGATGGGGGCTCACCACTTCCTTCTCTATGCTGCTCTACAAAAGCTAGATTAGTGATCCCAGGAACGAATTTTAAAACAATGTAACGTGGCATAAACTAAGAATTCTGGGTTTGCTGATGTTGATTGAATGGGAAATTTTGCTGAGGTAGAGCTCTCTGAGGTGCTATCAAGTTCTGCAGCGTGGGATTTGTCACATTCACCTGAAAGGGAGATGGAACACTGGTTTACTGTGCCATGTAAGAAGTCTCACAACACCAGGTTAAAGTCCAACAGGTTTATTTGGTAGCACAAGCTTTCGGAGTGTCTCTCTTTCTTCAGGTGAGTGAGGAGTTGTGTTCACAAACAGGGCATATATAGACACAAACTCAATTTACACGGTAATGGTTGGAATGCGAATCTTTACAGGTAATCAAGTCTTAAAGGTACAGACAATGTGAGTGGAGAGAGGGTTAAGCACAGGTTAAAGAGGTGTGAGTTATCTCCAGCCAGGACAGTTAGTGAGATTTTGCAAGCCCAGGCAAGTCGTGGGGGTTACAGATAGTGTGACATGAACCCAAAATCCCAGTTGAGGCCGTCCTCATGTGTGCGCAACTGAGTGTGAATCGCTGAGCAGAAACTGATAGCCAAATTCCACAGTGGAGTGCTCCCTCAGCACTGATTCTCTGACAGTACAAACTCCATTACAAGATAATAGTTGGAAACCATTCCAATCATGATCTTGTAATTGAGTTTGTGTCTATATATGCCCTGTTGTGAAACAATTCCTGCACTCACTGATGAAGGAACGGCGTTCCGAAAGCTCATGCTACCAAATAAACTTGTTGGACTTTAAACTGGTGTTGTGAGACTACCTATTGAACTAAAATTAGAGAGTTATTATATATCAAAATAAAACTAGGAAACATCATGTTGCATTAAGTTACATGTTGCAGTAAATGCTCTTGTACTCCACACACAGTTATGCCCCAGGTAATGAGTATGATTTGAAATTCATTATCTTGGTGTTATTTGGTTTGTAAAGGTCTGTGGCTGTTGTTTCCAATTTTCAGAAGTGTTTGGAGGTCCTGGTTTGACATTACTGTTGCTGCCATTTGAACTAAAACGTTGGTAAATCATCTGCACCACTCTCACCTGATCTGCTTTGAGGAATGGGGGAGATACAAATAGACAAGTTACCTGACTCGGCCAGCATATTTTGTGTCTTGAATAGCTCCACTCTGTGGCATAGGGCTGTCCCCTCCTCCTCCATCTCCTCACCCAGGTCACTTTCTGCCTCGGTTTTACAGCTCTCCCGTACATGTTTTATGCAGAACATGGGAATCACACTCGGAGTTCCCAGTTGAGTCCCGGCTTCTCCCCACTATTCCTCCATATTCCCCACTCGCTTCTACATGCCTAGCATTATCTCTTCTCCCTGACCCCTTCCCCTCACTCCTTTCCTCCCACTGTCCACCCATTGTCCCCTTTTCCCCACTCTGTCCCTTTACCCCATGCTATGTCCATTTACCCCTTTCCCCACCCCTTTCCCCCACTCTGCCCCTTTTTCCCACCTCTTTCCTCACTCTGTTTTTTCCCCCCACTTTCGGCACCTTTCCCCCACTATCTAAGCCTTTCTCTTACTGCCTGTCGCTTTCTCCTGCTTTCTGCCTCTTTCCCCACAATCGCCACACCTTCCCTTACTCCCCCGCTCTTTCTCCCCATTCTGCTACTTTTTCCCCATCCCCAATCCTTTCCCCCACTCAATGGCCATTTCACCTACAGCGCGTTTCTTTCCCCACGCTCCTTCCACTCTGCCCCTTCCAACACTCCATCCCTTTTCCTCACTTCCCAAGTCCCCCACACTTAGTCCCTTCTACAAACTCTTTTCCCAATTCCCCATTTCCCTCCATTCTTTGCTCATCTCTCCCACCTTTTCTACCACTTCCAGACCTTTCCCCACTCGCCAGTCCTTCCACCCAATCCATGCCTTTCACCCAAATCCTTATCTTTCCCCACTCCCATCACTTTCCCATACGCCCCACACCTTACCCCACTCCCTTCCACTTTGCAGCACTTTCCCCCTCTTTTTCTTTCTTCTCCTGCATCTCCCATTGGTAGCCCATCCACTTTTGAGAGCCCCTAGACTTCAGTCTTTGTATCTGATCTGAGTTGGTGAGAGTGGGTGAGGGGGAGAAAGTGAGGTTCAGTGAGTGAGAGTGAATCAGAGGGAGGGAGAGAGGGCTATTGTGTAAGGCAGTGAGAATTATTGTGTGAGGGTGAGTGAGGAGCGGTATGAAAAGGTGCGTGAGGGAGAGTGAGAGGGAGTGAATGAGGGTTAGTGAGTGAGGGTGTGAGAGGGAGTGAGGGTTAGTGAGTGAGAGTGTGAGAGGAAGGGAGTGAGGATTAATGACTGAGGGTTAATGAGAAGGAGGGAATGAGAGTTATTAGTGAGTGAGGGTGAGTGAGAGAGGGAGTGAGGATTAGTCAATAAGGGTTTGTTAGACTGCGTCTGTCCTCAGAACAGAGTAAAAGCTAGATCAATTCCAGCAAAAATACTTTCCAATAGCAACTAAGATAACACTGTCTCAAAATTCCTCTCCTCCTCTTCTCCCTCTCTTCTACTTCCATTCCCTCTCCCCACCTCCACCTCGCCCTCTCCTCCACCTCCTCGTCTTCTCCTCCTCTCATCTCATCCACCTCCTCTTTCCACATTCTCCTCTTCCTCCTCCACTTCGTCCTCTTCCTCCTTCACCTCCCCTTCTCCTCCACCTCATCTTCTTCTCTTCCAACTCCTCCTTTTCCTCTCCTTCACCCCCTCCTCTTCTCCAGCTCCTCATCTGCTGCTCCTCCACCTCCTCCTGTTCCTCTCTTCCAACTGCTCCTCCTCTCCACTCTTCCACTTTCTCTCCTCTACCACTCCTCCACCATCTCCTCTTCTCCACTTCCTCCTCTTCTGCTCCTCCACTTCCTCCTCTTCCTTTCCTCCACCTCTTGCACTCCATCACCTCCTCCAAATTTATCTTGAGCATGACTCAAGGTCGCACACTTCCCAATAACAATTTGTAACTGTCAGCTAGTTGTAGTGCCAACAGCCTCTAGTCTTTGTGTTGTAAATTTCCATGGTTCCATAGTCAAGTATCCCATGATTCTCCACTTCAACAACCCAATCACAACTCAATACCCCTTGCCCCCTTGTCAGAGTTCTCACCTGGGTAGACACCCAAAAATCCTTGGCCTGCCTCACAATTTGGTGACCTAACTACACTCGGCCAGCTTCAAATTCCTCCCAACATTTTTTCTCCTATAGTGTTGCTGTAACCCTTATAGCCTAAGCTCAGCCTGGAGCATTTGTATATACATAAACATTCTCCCCTATTCAATCCCTGTTTCTCTGAGTGAGTAGTTCAGTGAGTGCAATGTGTATCTGTGTGTGTGCCCTTGTTGACACAGCATCCACCTGTACAGTTTTGGGAGATTACCAATTGTTGTGATTATTGAAACCAGCGCTGATGCTGTTGGTTGTCCTCCCCATTCCCCCCAGTTATTGAGTCATAGTGTCACTGAGGTTTACAGCATGAAAACAGGCCCTTCGGCCCAACTTGTCCATGCACCCTTTTATTTTAAAGCCCTAAGCTAGTCCCAATTGCCCACATTTGGCCCATGCCCCTCTATACCCATCTTACCCATGTAACTGTCTAAAAGCTTTTTAAAATACAAAATTGTACCCGCCTCTACTACTACCTCTGGCAGCTTGTTCCAGACATTCACCACCCTCTGTGTGAAAAAATTGTCCCTCTGAACCCTTTTGTATTTCTCCCCTCTCACCTTAAACCTATGCCCTCTAGTTTTAGACTCCCCTACCTTTGGGAAAACATATTGACTATCTAGCTGATCTATGCCCCTCATTATTTTTTAGACCTCTCCAAGATCACCCCTCAGCCTCCAACACTGCAGAGAAAAAAGTCCCAGTCTATCCAGCCTCTCCTTATAACTCAAACCATCAAGTCCCGGTAGCATCCTAGAAAGTCTTTTCTGCGCTCTTTCTAGTTTAATAATATCCGTTCTATAATAGGGTGACCAGAACTGTGCACAGTATTCCAAGTGTGGCCTTACCAATGTCTTGTACAACTTCAACAAGACGTCCCAACTCCTGTATTCAATGTTCTGACCAATGAAACCAAGCATGCCGAATGCCTTCTTCACCACTCTGTCCACCTCTGTCACTTTTAAGGAGCAATACAGGAACCATGAAGGGATGGGGGTGATGGCGGAGGAATTTTCCCACCTCTCCTGCTGGTGGGATCTTCCAGTCCTGCCAAAATCAATGAACATTTTAATGGCTTTCTGCATCTCCTCAGAGGAATCATTGGCAGCAAGACTGGAAAATCCAGGCCATGGTGTTGTCCATTGAGAAGTTGGGGTGCCTTTAAATCTCTTTCTGGAGGATTTACTGACACCATAATAATAGAGTCATTATTGATGGTTCTTAGCATTTTGCAGGAGCAGACAACATAAAGCCGCGACTCAGTGCTACATTCCCTGGACATCATTAGCAGAGAATGATTTTGATCCAACATGAGGTACATACTTGACCCCACTGGGTACACCATGCCTGCAGATTGAAACCTTACCCCAGTGATAGATAGATCTCTTTGATGTGTACCTCTGCATAATCATCAGGAATTTCAGTTCCCTAACTTAGCCACTCGCTGTGGGTATTATAACTATTAGCACATCCCTGTCATTCTGGAGATTCATGTCAGACTTAACGTTCTCTCAAGTATCATGTTACATCACATGCTATACCCTTCACCTGCTTGCACCCACCCTCTTCTCACTTTGACATGTCCATGTTCTCGTACCTGCCTCTGGCCTGTGAATTAGCGCTTTGGACACACTTTCCAAAGCTCGCTGTCTTGGCACACTCTCTTAGGCTTCGTTCTGACCTGCTTGCATGTCTGTTCTCTCTTGTTGACTCGCGGCACTTGTTGCAGCTATTGCTCATCTGCTCACAGTTTTATTTTAGTCCTTTTCATCCACGCACTGTCTCACCAGGCAACTGGGTAGTAAGAATAACATGCTCATTCATTCTGTGTGTCCAGTTGCCTGTCTCCTCAACCACTGGGGGATTCTGCCAATTTGTTGCAGAGTATCAAAGTAATGACACTGAATTCATAGCTGTAAGTAAATCTGGCAAAGTTCATTACCAGTATGCGCACAGTGTAGGTTGTCTCTCAGCTATGTCTGGGAGATGATTCATCAAATCATAGAATCCCTACTGTGCAGAAGGTGGCGATTTGGCCACTGGAGTCTGCACTGACTCTGCGACAGAGCATCTTATCCAGGCCTTCTCCCTGTAACGCCTGCGTTTTTCTCACTAACCCTCATAACCTACACATCTTAGTACACTAAGAGGCAACGTAGCATGGCCAACCCACCTATCCTGCACATCTTTGGACTGTTGGAGGAAACCTAAGCACCCAGATGAAATCCACATTGACAAGGGAAGAACATGCAAACTCCACGCAGTCACCGAAAGCTGGAATCAAACCCATGGCACTGTGAAGGAGCCATGCTAACCACTGTACCACTGCATAGCCTCTTACTTACATTCATTCACAGCAGACACCTAGCTCCATTTGTTCTAGGTGTCAACTGACTGCCTTCAGGCAAAGTTAGCTGTGGCTACTCACTCAGTTCCTTTTTTTTGTTCCACTCTCAGTCATGGTCCCTTGCTGAGGTTATCTTGAGCATGAACACTGGGAGACAGTGACATAATGGTATTGTAAGTGGACTGGACACAGAGACTCAGCATAATGCTCTGGTGAGCTGGGTTCGAATCCCTTCTCAATAGATAGTGGAATTTGAAATCATTAAAAAAAACTGGAATTAAAAGTTTAATGATGCTCCTGATTGTTGTAAAAACCTATCTGGTTCACTAATGCAGGGTTTCCAAATTTGATTCTGCCAGAGGATCCCAGGGGTTCTGCGGGAGACCAGGCAGATCTGTACAAAGTGTAAAGATCAGAGTGAGGAAGAACGAGTGTGGAAGAATGATCTGACCTGGGAAATGAGAGTGTACATCTGTGAGTGAGAGAAAGGTGAGTGTATGCATGAGAGAGAGAGGTGAGGGAGTGTGTGTGTGAGAGAGAGGTAAGAGTCTGTTTTTGTGTGTGAGGGAGGGTGTGTGAGAGAGCTGAGAGTGTGTCTGAGAAAGGTGAGTGTGTCTCTGAGAGATAAAGATGAGTGTATGAGCGAGAGAAAGGTGAGCCTGTGTATGTCTGTCAGATAGGTGAATGTGTGTATGAGAGGAGAGTGCATGCGAGAGAGAGAAAGGTGAGTGTGTGAGAGGTGAGTGTGTGAGAGGTGAGACTATGTGCGTTTCCAATATGTGTATTCAGCACTCCAACAGTGCTCCTCCTATTTGAACCAAAGGAGCAGCAACAGTCCCCACATTAAGATTGACAAAGATATGTTTATTTGATAACAAAACCTTTTAATTATAGAAAGCATATAAATACAAGAAACAAAACGACTTCTATAAATTTGTGTATGTTTGCATCTATTGTGCAAAAACATAATTTTTCTGGTTTGGCTCCTTAATACAATAAAAATGTTTCTCAGCGGTACCTTCAAAGAGTGCAGTGTTCCCTCAGCTCTAACTTGCTGATAATGTAATGCAGTGTTCCCTCAGCACTGATCCTGTGACAGTTCAGTGCTCCCTCAATACTGGCACTGCAAAAGTGAAGAGCTCCCTCAAATCTAACCCTCCAACAGTGCAGCACTCCCTCAGTACTGACCCTTTGACAGTGCAGCACTCTTTCAGTACTGAATCTCCGACAGTGCTGCACTCTCTCAGTACTGACTCTCTGACAGTGCAGCACTCCTTCAGTACTGACCCTCCGACAGTGCTGCGCTCCCTCAGTACTGAACGTCCGTCAGTGCAGCACTCCCTCAGTAGTGAGTCTCTGACAGTGCAGCACTCCAAGAACAATTAACAAAGATAATACAGGAACAGGCCCTTCAGCCCTACAAGCCTGTGCCGATCAAGATGCTCCCCTTCATGACCCTCTGTCAGAGCAGCACTTTCTCAGCACTGACCCTGCAAAGCCATTTGAATATTTTGTCTATCTCTGTGATGCTGTAAGATCCTCCTTTATTTCTGTTTTGCTTGTACTTGGTGGAATTTTCCCAAAAAATGACAACGTGTCATAACGAGAAAATTGGAGCGATCTGCGCAATACTATCTGGTGTGGACCAGACCACAATCATCCCCTGCCAGTTCTGGGAGGGGCAGGAGCTAAACACATCAGTGAGCCCGGCAGCAAAGCAAGTGGGCATCATTTTGAAAGGGTGCCCCAATCTCACAGTGCACTGGAAGGCACCCTCCATCCCCCCATGGCATTGTCACCACCAAGCCCCCAACCCCATCAGCGACATGTTTCCTGACTCCCTCCCCAACATGGATCGTTGGTATCAGGGCATTGGGTCCTTTCCAAAAGTTCCCCCTTTATGCCCCACCCTTCATCCCCCACTTTATGACCCGTACTCATGCCCCACCACTTTGGCACTGCCCATGCACATTGGAAATGCCCAACTGGCATGTTCCAGGTGGGCATTGCCAGTGTGCCTGGTGGACACTGCTAGTGTGCCAACTAGGCATTGTCAGGTGGCACTGCCAGAGGAGCACTGCCCAGCCATGTCCCTGACCATCTGGGGCTTCAATGGCCTCTGAAGCCCCTGGGTGGCCATCATGTCTGGACTCCACTAGTGGCGATCTGTTGTGATTCTCGCCTGGTTTGTGACATGCCTGAGGGTCGGAAGATCTTGGGAGCTGGGAGAATCCGGCGCCAAATAGGCTAGGCATATTTAAATGTGACTTTGGGTATGTTAACTGGCCTCGCACCTTTTCTGGGCAACATCTGGTTTGCACCAGTAGCAAGGGACCAGGTGGATTACAAACCATTTGGTGCTGGGCACAAAAAACGTTTTCATGCCTGCAGGTAATTTTCCAGAATTGGCGTGAATTGGCTGCAGCAGGTGCAGCGAGCCCAGAAAATCGCCCCATTATCTTTATAATTATGTCAAAATATAACCAGTTGTGAGAGGGCCCAATGTCCTGTGCTCAGAGCCGGCTGGTAGGCATGTGGTCTGTGGAGGACATCGGATTAAAGTTTCTGACCACACACATGTATTTGCGCACACAGATACAGACACACACCTGTCAGGACTTGCCACTGGGACAATAGCTAACCACCAGACCCTCTAAACACCTTGGGGCGCACGGTGGTACAGTGGTCAATACTGCTGCTTCACAGCGCCAGGGACCAGGGTTTAAAACCACCTTTGGGTGACTGTCTGTGTGGAGTTTGCATGTTCTCCCTGTGTCTGCATGGGTTTCCTTTTCCACTCTAAAAATGTTTAGGTGAATTGGCCATGCGAAAGGTGCCCCTTAGTGTCCAAAGATGTGTAGGTTAGATGGATTAGTGGGATAAATACATGGGGTTAAGGGGTTAGGGCCTGGGTAAGATTTTCTGTCGGAGAGTCAGTACAGACTCAATGGGCCTTCTGCACTGTAGGATTCGATTCTATGTAAAACAGAAACTAACCTAGGAAATGCCCTTCCTGAGATAGAGAAATCACATGGATTGCTGGCAGATAGAGTGAGACATCCCTTACCGAGATCAGATCAGGCTGTCTTTGCATGGCCAGGATGGGGTTGATCATCTGTTCGGCTGACTTGATTTAAGACATTAATTTCTAAGTCGAGGCACAGTGTCAGAAAGGGGTATAAAAGACACAGCTCTCAAGGACAGTGGGGCTGCAACTCGGAGATGTGACTAGGTCAGTGACTGGATGTCATGTGGAAGAACTTGTTCAGCGGACCAAGCACCTGTGAACGAGCTCCTGTACTTGGGTCCTACTGAGCAACTGGTGTCAGTATTATAAAGTATATATTACTGGGTTCATAATGTTTGTCAACTTGAAGTGAAACTTGTATCAATGGATTACTTTGCGTGGTTGATCGTAAAATACGGGGTTTGGACCTTAAGAGGGCAAAGAGACCCACTGGTTATGTCTTTTCTTCAATAATTCAAGGGATGTCAACATTGCTGGCTGGGCCAGAATGTATTTCCCAGTCCTTATCACCTGTGAACTGTGAGGCATTTCAGAGACATTCATATCACCGTGGATCTGGAGTGACCTGTCGGGAAATCCAGGAAAGGATAGAATATTTCATTCCCTAACAATTCGTGAACCAAATGGGTTGTCAGGACAATCAACAAAGATTTGATGTTTTTCATTAGGTACCGAGTCTCCAGAGCCTTACCCTGATTCTCTGGATTATTAGTCCAGTGAGAATACCATTACACAACTGCCTCCCCCTGTCTTGCAGACAAAGCACAAATCACACAGTACTGGCCCTCTGACAGTGCAGCACTCCCTCAGTACTGACCCTCTGACAGTGCAGCACTCCCTCAGTACTGACCCTCTGACAGTGCAGCACTCCCTCAGTACTGACCCTCTGACAGTGCTGTACTCCCTCAGTACTGACCCTCTGACAGTACGGCGCTCCCTCAGTACTGACCCTCTGACAGTGCAGCACTCCCTCAGTACTGACCCTCTGACAGTGCAGTACTTGCTCAGCAATGACCCTCCGACAGTGCAGTACTTCCTCAGTACTGACCCTCTGACAGTGCAGCACTCCCACAGTACTGACCGTCTGAAAATGCTGCACTCTGTCAGGACTGACTACTTGACAGTGCAGCACTCCCTCAGCACTGACCCTCTGACAGTGCAGCAGCACTCGCTCAGTACTGACCCTCCGACAATGCAGCACCCCCTCAGTACTGACCTTCTGACACTGCAGCGTTCCCTCAGTACTGACCTTCTGACAATGCAGCATTCCCTCAGTACTGACCTTCTGACAATGCAGCACTCCCTCACTACTGACCCTCTGACAGTGCAGCACCCCCTCAGTACTGACCTTCTGACAATGCAGCACTCCCTCACTACTGACCCTCTGACAGTGCAGCACCCCCTCAGTACTGACCCTCCGACAGTGCAGCACCCCCTCAGTACTGACCCTGACAGTGCAGCACTCCCTCAGTACTGACCCTTTGACAGTGCAGCACCCCCTCAGTACTGACCCTCTGACAGTGCAGCACCCCCTCAGTACAGACCCTCTGACAGTGCAGCACCCCCTCAGACTGACCCTCTGACAGTGCAGCACCCCCTCAGTACTGACCCTCTGACAGTGCAGCACCCCCTCAGTACTGACCCTGACAGTGCAGCACTCCCTCAGTACTGACCCTCTGACAGTGCAGCACCCCCTCAGTACTGACCCTCTGACAGTGCAGCACCCCCTCAGTACTGACCCTCTGACAGTGCAGCACCCCCTCAGTACTGACCCTCTGACAGTGCAGCACCCCCTCAGTACTGACCCTCTGACAGTGCAGCACCCCCTCAGTACTGACCCTCTGACAGTGCAGCACCCCCTCAGTACTGACCCTCTGACAGTGCAGCACCCCCTCAGTAGTGACCCTTTGACACTCCGGTGCTCTCTCAGTGCTGACTTCACAGAAGTTCAATAAATATCATCCGAAATACGTGTACAGTTAGATACCTGAGATATTGTATTAAAAGAAATGTCTTTGCTTTGCGTGTTGTGCAATATAAAATCCAAATTATAATGGTGTGTAGACGCATGCACATTTTTAGAATAAAGGTGAGCAATGAAAACACATTCAGATGGACGTTGGTGTATCTGCACAAAGGAACAGAAAAAGGTTGGGACGGCAAATGTCATATTGCTCTTCTTTGTAACGAGATTGAAGTCCAGTAATCATAGAATATCATAGAAACCCTACAGTGCAGAAAGAGGCCAATGGGCCCATCGGGTCTGCACCCACCACAATTAATAAGCAAGTCTAACTATAATAAACAGGATGTTTGTGAATATGTTGCTTAGTTTAGGTCTCTTTATTAAAGGGAGGATATACTTGCACTGGTGTTCATACAGCATAGGCTGAAATCATTCATTCCTGGGTTGAAAGGGTTATTCAGTGATCAGAGGTTGAGGAAAATGGGAATATAAACTCCAAGGTTCAGAAGAATGAGAGATGATCTTTGTAGTCGGGCTCCCAGGGAGGCTGCAGCAAGATAGGAAAGAACAGAAAGGGTTAAACAGGCAGCCTGGCTGTAGTATCAAAACTCACTGCAGGGAGATACGTGACAAATTACAAATCACTACCTCCCAGACTACACTAGACAGTCACACCTCAGGTCTTTGGAGATTACAGCAACAATAAATAATTAATACCAGTTATCATGACACCACTATGTCTAGAGACAACATATAACTTCCACTCTGCATCCAGAAAACTAATCAAGACAACTGACATGCACAGTTGAAATTCTAAAAGGAAAATGCAGGGCTTTGATATTACAACAAGGTAGACAGGACGTGTGCAAAATAGCGATTAAAGATAAAAGCACACAGGACAATGGAGCAGTACAATGTGATAAAAACAGAACTTTAACAAGTTTAAGGTTAAGATGGTGATCTAATCAAAATCTTGCATGTAACACATTGTAACGTGAAAAAGTATAAGAATGTGTAAGAACTTATGATTTGCAAAGTAGCTTGGAAACAAGCTGGAATTACAGTTCCGAGTGCTGCTCTCCCTCATGCATGTTGAATAAAGCCATTTTTGCTTAAGCTCCAAATGGTCTCGCAGACTGTTCGTTCAATCCCTCGAATACTCTCAATGAAACCAGTCTGGTTTTAATGGTTGAAGGGGTTTGACAGGGTCGATGCTGAGAGATTGCTTCCCTTGGCTGTGGAACGTAGTAAGAAGTCTTACAACACCAGGTTAAAGTCCAACAGGTTTATTTGGTAGCAAAAGCCACTCGCTACCAAATAAATTATTTGCTACCAAATAAACCTGTTGGGCTTTAACCTGGTGTTGTGAGGCTTTTTACTGTGTTTACCCTAGTCCAATGCTGGAATCTCCACATTGTGGAACGTAGAACATCGAGGCACAGTCTCAGGACAAAGGGCCGATCGTTTACGACTGAGAAGAGGTGAAATCACTTCATACAAAAAGTGAACTCAAAGAGTCGTTGATAATATGGATCAGTGATGAGCTAGTGAGTGGGCTGCATGAGTGGTCCTTCTTCATCTCAATGGTTTGCAAGATTGAAATCAGGTATATGCACTAACTATGACCCTGTGAATAAGATTCTCTCTCTCTCTCCCACCCTTTTGGCATCCTGACAATGCATACGTCAGACTACTGTCTGCTTCTGCAGCTAATTATTCCTGGAACAGGTTGCTCGTCAGTTGTGAGGGGCTTATAACTGAGGGGTACTAAACCACATAAAGCACAGCCACGCTCACACACACAGACAAACTAAGGAGCAATTTAACATGGCCAATCCACCTAATTTGCACATCTTTCGACTGTGGGAGGAAACTGGAGCACCCGGAGAAAACACACAGACTTGCAAAACATATAGAACTTGCAAAATCCACACAGACAGTCATGCAAGGCCGAATCGCACCGAGGTCCCTGGCACTGTGAGGCAGCAGTGCTAACCACTGTGTTACCGTGCTGTCCGTGAATAAGATTAAACACATTTAATACACGCTGAATACGTCATAATGAGTTATAGAAAATGCTTAATCATTCATATTTTAACAGAAGTGTCATCAACTTCAAATAGTAAAATCAATCGAAATACTTACACTTAGATTGCATGAAGAGGGAGGCGCATGGCTCTCACAATATTGTATACAATCAGCACGCACCTCACCTCATATGCCTTACTTTACATGCGTATCACTTCAGTCACACCAATACAAAAAAAAAATGTGGATGGAAACCAGAGGAATGTGGTAACCCTGTGTGTGGGCAACAGTCAACAAAATGTGCTCACTCATGTGACCCAAGGATTGCCCACCACTGATCTGGATGCTAAAACGTGGAACATAGCTAAGTCTGAGGTGAGACAGATTTTTGGTCTCGTTGGGAAGCCATGGAGATGGGGAGCGAGCTGGAGAACGTAGCTGAGACTGAGGATCAGCCATGATGACACTCAATGGTGGAGCAGGCATGAGGGGCAGAATGGTTTACATCAGTTCATATTTATCATCTCCCTGGAAGATAACCTCAGAGATGAACTTCAATATCCAATTTGATCTCCGTTTCTGAACTACAATGCAGAGGCCTCAGCACGATCTGCAATGAATGTCAGGACTCAATCGCTTCCTCATGGTTCACTTCAGGTTGACCACAATCTGTGTCATCGCATGCAAACTCATCCAGATGCTGATCAACCCCACCACTGGCAGTTATTTTTTTTCAAGACACATTTCCGTTGAGTTTCTTAATGTGCTGAGGTTATCACAGGTTGAAGGCCACAGAACTACTCTGTTTCTTCTATTCATAACTAATGATGCTGTGCCACTGCATTTTCTTCCAGAATCATTCTCAGCCTGAATAATTGCAAACTGGTAAATCATTTTGGCCTCTCTGTTCCGCTTTCGTCTCTCAACAAATTTCACAAACTGATGTAAGGCAGACGATGGACGTTTCAATCTCCTCCTCAACCATACCCTTCCACTTTCCAGTGATTGGAGCTCCACAATCAAGGTTCATCTCATTCCCCCCGCCACTACCTGAAGTGCCACGATGGCACTACCTGAAATTCGGTAGTGAGGGGGTGCTGCACTGTCAGAGGGTCAGTATTGAGGGAGTGCTGCACTCTCAGAGGGTCAGTACTGAGGATGTGCTGCACTATCAGAGGGTCAGTACTGAGGGAGTGCTACACTGTCAGAGGGTGAGTACTGAGGGAGTGTCGCACTGACAGAGGGTCATTACTGAGGGAGTGCTGCACTATGTAATGGCCAGTACTGAGGGAATAATACACTGTTGGAGGGTCAGTGCTGAGGAATTATTGCTCTGTCAGATGGTCAGCACAGAGGGAGAGATGGACTGTCAGAGGGTCAGTACTGAGGGAGTGCTGCACTGCCTGAGGGTCAGTATTGAGGGACTGCTGCACTGTCAGAAGGTCTGTACAGAGGGGGTGCTGCACTGTCAGAGTGTCAGTACTGAGGGAGTGCTGCACTGTCAGAGGGTCTGTACAGAGGGAGTGCTGCACTGCCAGAAGGTCAGTACTGAGGGAGTGCTGCACTGTTTGAAGGTCAGTACTGAGCAAGTGCTACACTGTCAAAGAGTGAGGCTGAAGGGATTGAGGGAGTGCTGCATTATGCCAGGATTAGTACTGAGGGAGGACTGCACTGTCGGACGGTCAGTGCTGAGGGAGTGCTGCACTGTTGCAGGGTCAGTACTGAGGGAGTACTGCATTGTTGGAGACTTATTACTGAGGGAGTGCTGCACTGTCAGACGGTCAGTACTGAGAGAGTGCTGCACTGTCAGAGGGTCAGTACTGAGGGAGTACAAAGAACAAAGAACAATACAGCACAGGAACAGGCCCTTCGGCCCTCCAAGCCCACGCCGCTCCCTGGTCCAAACTAGACCATTCTTTTGTATCCCTCCATTCCCACTCCGTTCATGTGGCTATCTAGATAAGTCTTAAACGTTCCCAGTGTGTCCGCCTCCACCACCTTGCCCGGCAGCGCATTCCAGGCCCCAACCACCCTCTGTGTAAAATACGTCCTTCTGATATCCGTGTTAAACCTCCCCCGCCTCACCTTGAACCTATGACCCCTCGTGAATGTCACCACCGACCTGGGAAAAAGCTTCCCGCCGTTCACCCTATCTATGCCTGTCATAATTTTATACACCTCTATTAAGTCTCCCCTCATCCTCCGTCTTTCCAGTGAGAACAACCCCAGTTTCCCTAATCTCTCCTCATAACTAAGCCCTTCCATACCAGGCAACATCCTGGCAAACCTCCTCTGCACTCTCTCTAAAGCCTCCACGTCCTTCTGGTAGTGTGGCGACCAGAACTGGGCGCAGTATTCCCAATGCAGCCGAACCAACGTTCTATACAACTGCAACATCAGACCCCAACTTTTATACTCTATGCCCCGTACTATAAAGGCAAGCATGCCATATGCCTTATTCACTACCTTCTCCACCTGTGACATCACCTTTAAGGATCTGTGGACTTGCACACCCAGGTCCCTCTGCGTATCTACACCCTTTATGGTTCTGCCGTTTATCGTATAGCTCCCCCCTACGTTAGTTCTACCAAAATGCATCACTTCACATTTATCAGGATTGAACTCCATCTGCCATTTCTTTGCCCAAATTTCCTGCCTATCTATATCCTTCTGTAGCCTCTGACAATGTTCCTCACTATCTGCAAGTCCAGCCATTTTTGTGTCATCTGCAAACTTACTGATCACCCCAGTTACACCTTCTTCCAGATCGTTTATATAAATCACAAACAGCAGAGGTCCCAATACAAAGCCCTGCGGAACACCACTAGTCACAGGCATCCAGCCAGAAAAAGACCCTTCCAGGACCACCCTCTGTCTTCTGTGACCAAGCCAGTTCTCCACCCATCTCGCCACCTTCCCCTTTATCCCATGAGATCCAACCTTTTGCACCAACCTACCATGAGGGACTTTTTCAAATGCTTTACTAAAGTCCATATAGACGACATCCACGGCCCTTCCCTCGTCAACCATTCTAGTCACTTCTTCAAAAATCTTCACCAGGTTAGTGAGGCATGACCTCCCTCTCACAAAACCATGCTGACTATCGTTAATGAGTTTATTCCTTTCTAAATGCGCATACATCCCATTTCTAAGAATCCTTTCCAACAACTTCCCTACCACGGACGTCAGGCTCACCGGCCTATAATTTCCTGGGTTATCCTTCCTACCCTTCTTAAATAACGGGACCACATTAGCTATCCTCCAATCCTCTGGGACCTCCCCTGTGTCCAGTGACAAGACAAAGGTTTGCGTCAGAGGCCCAGCGATTTAATCTCTTGTCTCCCTGAGCAGCCTTGGATAGGTTCCATCAGGCCCTGGGGATTTGTCAGTCTTTATATTCCGTGAAAAACCTAACACTTCCTCCCTTGTAATGGAGACTTTCTCTAATGGGTCAACACATCCCTCTCCTTTGTGAATACCGACGCAAAGTATTCATTTAGGATCTCCCCTACTTCTTTGGGCTTTAAGCATAATTCCCCACTTTTGTCCCTGAGAGGTCCGATTTTTTCCCTGACAACCCTTTTGTTCCTAACGTATGAATAAAATGCCTTGGGATTCTCCTTAATCCTGTCTGCCAAGGACATTTCGTGACCCCTTTTTGCTCTTCTAATTCCTCGTTTGAGTTGTTTCCTACTTTCAGTACTGCACTGTCGAGGGGTCAGCACTGAGGAAGTGCTTCCCCATTGGAGGTCACTACTGAGGGAATGAAGGACGTCAGAGGGTCAGTATTGAGGGAGCGCTGCACCATCAGCAGGTCAGTACTGAGGGAGCACTGCACCGTTGGAGGGTCAGTACAAAGAGAGTGTTGCACTCTTGGCTGAACTGAGGGAGTGACGCACTGTCTGAGCGTCAGTACTTAGGGAGCGCTGCACTAATGCATAGTACTGGGGAAGTAATGAACTGTTGGAGGTTTAGTACTCAGGAATTGCTGCTCTGTCGGAGGGTCAATACAGAGGAAATGATGGACTGTTGGAGAGTCAGTACTGAAGGAGTGCTGCACTGTCAGAGAGTCAGTACTGAGGGAGTGCTGCACTGTCATAGGGTCAGTACTGAGGGAGTGCTGCACTGTCAGAGGGTCAGTACTGAGGCAGTGCTGCACTGTCAGAGGGTCAGTACTGAAGGAGTGCTGCACTGTCAGAGGGTCAGTACTGAGGGAGTGCTGCACTGTCAGAGGGTCAGTACTGAGGGAGTGCTGCACTCTCGGCGGGTCAGTCATGAGGGAGTGCTGCACTGTCAGAGGGTCAGGACTGAGGCAATATTATTAATATTCTGTGTTGATAAGATCAGCTCCTTATGAATACTGCATTCACCCTTCTCTGACCTGGTACTTTCAATCTTTGTCACGTTGCGTGCCAAGTACCAAAGTTAAGATTATTCAAACTTTGAACTGAAGTCTCTCGCTATTACTCATTTTTTTCGATTCAGTTTCAACAATTGCCCTGTCTATAAGTGAACCAGAGTGCTCGGCTCAACTAACTGGTGCTGTTTCCACTTTTGCAGCATTGCAGCTTGTCTCAGTTGTTCAAAAATGGTAGGTTATTAAAATATTGGCGGCAATTCTGCAAATGCATTATATTTTTTAGGAAACAGGAAGATATCTGAAAAGAAACCAGGCTCGGAAAATTCAACACTTTGTGATTGATTACAGGTGATTTGCTATGCTTTAAATAATAGTGCTGCCAAGGATCGCTCAAAATATGTTAAAATAGGAGGAAACAATCACTCCATGGATGTATCTTCAAGCAGAATGTCTTGATTAATTTGTATAGCCGTTTTCAACTGTTGAACTCCGAAAGCCTCGAGTTCATGGGTCAGCAAATGGTTCCAACTGGATGGTGTGTTGCAAACTCAGTGTGTGATTTATTGTTGTTGTCTTTTAATTTAAACATTAATCCAAATTAATCTTACAATAAAACCCAAAAGATAACTTTAACTCAAATTAGAGAAAGGTCCAATTAAAGAAATGTAATAGCGAGTGGAGCAAGTTAATTTAACCTTCGATGTAAATTTTATAATGCAATCTTTAACATTAGATTGCCATGTTCCTACATTCTTAATTCAAATGAGTGGATTATTTAATATTGAATTCTGACATACATCTTTAATTAATGTAAATTTCTGGTTTATTTAAGACTGAATCGATACTATCCTATCAAATTACTTTAAATTACTGGATTATTTAATATTGAATCACAACATTCCTATTTAATTTAAATTGCTGGATAATTTAATTACTGTGTTCCTAATTCAATTAAAATAATTTTATAATTTTATGTTTAATGTTGAATCCTTACATGCTTATTTGATTTAAAATCGTGGATAATTTAATATTTAATCCGTATCCACATTTAATTTAAATTACTGAATAATTTAGTATTTAATGTTAAAGCTGTGTTCCTGTGATTCCAAGGTGTCCTTGCGTATCCGCCTCTCTCAATTTATGCCCATTCAAGTAAAACCGATCTTCCTATTATTGCCACCAAAGTAATACCTCATATTTATCCACATTATACCGCATCTGCCATGCAGATGTGCACTCAGCCTGTCCAATATATTTAATATTGAATTCTACATTCATATTTAGTTTAAGTTATTGGATAACTTAATTCAAACTGACTCGCTGCCTTCCCATTTAAGCTAAATTCCTGGATAATTTAATATTGAATCCCTGCATTCTGAATTATCTTAAATTACTGGATAATTTATGATTTAACATTGAATGCCTATGCTCCCAATTAATTTAAATTACCAAAATATTTAATATTGACTCATTGCATTGCCATTCAATTTAATCTACTGGGAATTTAATATTTACTTGCTACATTTACATTTAATTTAAATTACCAAATATTTTAATATTTAATAGCGAGCACCTATGTCTGTTTTCCTTTAAATTACTGGAAATTTAATATTTAGCATTGATTCATTACATTCCCAATCAATTTAAATTACTGGAAATTAAATATTTAATTTTGACTGGCTACATTCTCATTTAATTTAAATTACTGGGAAATTTAATGTTTAATATTGACTTGCTATATTCTCATTTAATTTATATTACTGAATATTTTAATATTAAGTGACGAATACTTCTGTTCCTTTTTAGTTTAAATTCTTGAAAATGTAATATTTTGTCTTGACTCTTAAATTCCCATTCAATTTTAATAACTGGAAACATAATATTTAATGTTAACTCACTAGATTTCCATTTAATTTAAATTACTGGATAATTTAATATTTAATGGTGAATCCTTATGTCCCTTTTTAGTTTAAATTACTGGAAATTTAATATTGACTTGCTACATTCTATTTAATTTAAATTACTGGATAATTTAATATTTATTGTTGAATATCGCGTCCTTATTATTTTAAATTACTGGGTAATTTAGTATTTAATGCTAATTCCCTATGTTCCTATTTAATTGAAATTGCTGGTTAATATAATAATTAATAACAAATCATTGTGTTATGATGTACCTAATCAGAATAAAAAACTTATTATTTTTAGGCTAAATACGTACCTGAATTATGTGGAATAAAGGGCATAGGGCAGGAGTCACCGTGTTTCGTGGCTCACCATTGGCCCGCGGCAGGATCTTCTGGTCCCACCGTTGTTACCAAATAAACCTGTTGGACTTTAACCTGGCGTTGTTAAACTTCTTACTGTGCCCACCATTGTTAACAGGGTGTCCCATTGAATGCACCCCTCAGAAGATCCTGCCAGTTTCTGGCCATTATGTTTTGAGAAAACTTTACGTTTAATACTCTGAATCTCACTGGATTTTAACATAGCAAGGTTATTGCGTCTGAAAAAAATATTGGGTTATTTCTTCTGAAAAAATGTCAGGAAACAATGTTGATATTTCTTTGTTCTGATCTGTGAGGGTTTGTGTTGGCAATAGGACCCGACTGATTTTAATTTTAGATGTGATGTTTTTGGTTATTTTGAGTCTGATGTGGGTGCGCGTGTGTGCGTTTTGATATTTTTGTTCGGTCTGCGTACTTTGTTGCCTGTCGCTTTCAGGCTGGTTGCTTTTGTTTCACACTCTGGAGAGTCACCCCACCCAAACTTCATAACTTCCTTTAACCCATTCATCCCTTTGAGATTTCTGTGTTCCTCACTTTTGGCCTCTTGTTTATCGCCAACATCCATCGTTTCATAATGAGCGATATCATGGAATTCCCTCCCTAAAATTTTCCATTAGTCTCTCTCTCTCTCCTTTAAGGCACTCCGTCAAACTGAACTCTCTAGAGCCTAAGCTCTTGTTCAGCTGTACATAGCTCCTTAAATATCTTGGTGTCAGATCTGGTTTCATTCATACTTCTGCCAAAGTGTCTTGGAGTTTTTACCCTGTTGAAGATGCTCTATAAATGCAAACTCCTGTCACATTTATAACTGCGTATTTGGCTTTGTGTTGAGCAAATTAATTGATATTTTACTTGATATCAAGGCTTTGGAGAGGGTGCAAGAGCAGATTTCCTAGCATGGTCGTTGGAATGAGGGATTTCAGTTAATGTGAAAGGACAGGGACAAGTTGGGATTACTCTTCATGGAGCAGAGAAGTGAAAGAGGAGATTTAATTGAGGCAATCAAAATCAAGCAGGATTTTGCTCAGAATGAAAAAAGGAGAATTGTTTCCAGTGACAGCGAGGTAACCAGAGAGACACAGTTTGAAAATAATTTGTAAAAGAGTCAGACAGGGAAATGGGGAGAATTTTTTTCTTTCGCAGCAAGTTGATGTGATCTGGAAGGCGCTGTCTGAAAGGACGGTGGAAGCAGATTAAATGGGAACTTTCAAAAGGGTGGATGTCTGAAGGAGAAAGAATTATAGGTTTTGTGCCATATTCTAGGTCACAATAACTTGTTGCAGCAACTGGGAGAGACCTGCAATCGTACTTGGGATTTATTAATCTTACATTTACAAACGTTCGAATTATTCTCCTGAAGAGTAGAGAAGCTGGAACTGGGAGAAGGTGGAGATTGGTTGAAGGGGTGAAGGACTACAGTTGCTTGGAGAGACTGGAGAAGCTGGCATTTAACTCCTTGGAGCGGAGAAGGTTAAGAGGAGATTTAATAGAGGTGGCCAAAATCTTGAAGGGTTTGGATAGGAGGAGATGAGAAAAAATTGTGTTTCACAGTTTGAGTTGTGAGTGATGTACAAGGTTTTGGCTGAAGGATCAGTGGAAACAAAGTGACGGATAGAGAGAGAGAGATGGGGATGGAGCTGTAAGTAGTCAAAAAGTGAGATGCAGAGAGATGCAGCGAGAGACAAAAGGAGAAAAGGGATGAAAGGAGAGAGAGAAAGAGAGGGGTAGAAAGAGAGCAAGGATAGAAAAGGAGGGAAAGGGACACTGAAAAAAGAGTTGACAGCTTAGTGAAAGAGAACGAGAATTTGGATGGGACAGAAAGGGTAGAGAAAGGGCCACAGGCGATTGTTAGATAGGACAGAGTAATATTTGAGGAATGGGAATTGGAGGAGATAAAAGGACAGTGAGGGACTGTTAAGGTCAGTTGAAAAACACAGTTCACCACCGTCAAACAAATTAATCATGTTTTCCGGGAGTGGGTGAGGGGGGGAGGGGGTTGTTGTTGCTGGTGGTGGCAGTCAGGAAGTGAGATTTGAGAGATAAAACCTCTCACATGCCAGGTGAGATGACCAATCAGATGCCAGGGGAGGGGAGTGAATAAGCTTCAACAGTCGTGAGCTGACAAACAATTACATCAAACAGAGACAAAGAGCGATGGAAGAGGTGACCATGGAGAACGTGACAGATTATTATTCTGATCTGAATTATTATTACGAGTCTTACCCCACTGAGATGAGTGAAGAAGAGGAGTGTGAAACTATCTCCCTTCCCCAGTCCAGTCTCTTCTTTCCCCTAGTTTACTGCCTGATCTTCGTGGTGGGAGTGCTGGGCAATGGGCTGCTGGTCTTAGCCATTGGGATGAGGTGCCGGGTCAAGAGGCAGCTGGACATCTTCGTCTTGAACTTGGCTTTGGCCGACCTGGTCTTCCTGATCACCCTGCCTCTCTGGGTGGACGCTGAGGCCTGGGACCAGTCCTGGAGGAGTGGCCTCTTGCTGTGCCAGCTGAGCAGTTACCTGGTGGCGGTGAACGCCTACTCCAGCATCCTCTTCCTGAGTTGCATGAGCCTGGACCGTTACCTTGCTGTCATGCACCCATTCCGCTCCCGGAGAGTCCGCTCCAAGGCTTACGCGACGCTGACCTGTCTGTTGGTGTGGGCAGCCTCGTTCCTCTTGGGATTGCCGGTACTTCGCAGCCGAACCATCCAGACGCGGGACGAGGGGAGGGTGTCCTACTGCGTCGAAGACCAGGACTCCACCAACCCCGCTGTCTCTCTCACCTACCTGCTCCTGACCTTCTTCTGCCCAATGCTGGTCATCCTGCTCTGTTACTGCTCCATCACCAAGAAGCTGTGCCTCCAGTACAGGAGGAGCAAGAAACAAGACATCAAGCTGAGGAAGTCGATGAGGGTGGTCTTTCTGGTAGTGCTGGCCTTCTTGATCTCCTGGCTGCCTTTAAATGTTTTTCGGTCCTTACGCTTGCTGCTGCGCTGGGGGGTGGGGCAGGGGTCCTGCACCTTCTTGACAGCGGTGGGACTTGGTCTGATGGTCAGCGCTCCCCTGGCCTTTGCCAATAGCTGCTCCAATCCGATCATCTACTGCCTCTATGACCGATCTATCCAGAAGGCTGTGCTACAACTGCTGCTACCTTGCCTCAAGCCCCTTCACCTTCGCCAGTTCTCCACCACCTCCGACAGTCAGCCCAGCAGATCCCTCTCCAGCACCATCATCACAGAAGGTCCCAGCTACAAGAGGAGATTGACCTGCCCCACTATGCAGCTCTCTACAAGGGCTCCCAATCTCCAATCCTGAGCCCCACTGCACGGGTGGAGGGGCTGGGGAGAGGAGCAGGGGGCTAAGCTTGGTGTTGGAACAAGAAGAGGCTATGTGCGGACTTTGATGTGGAGGGAAAACATTGGCATTGACTAGATGCACCCAGTGTCCTTTCACTTTGTTCCACACATTATGTCATTTATAGACTCCTACCAGAAATGGCACCTTGCCTACATTAACCGAAGAAGATGGGGCATTCCATCCAGCGACAGGTAATCTCACATGAACCACATCCACGACTGTATGTGGAGATTTCCCCTCTTTCCATTGGATAGAATCACGAGAAGTGGCCTCTAAGAAAATGGAAACCAAACAGAGACACGCACAAGAAACAGCCCGTGTCCTGTCTGACTCTGCCCTTCAGCGCTGGGAGATGAACCTTGCACCTTGACCCAGAAATGGACAGATCAACACTTAAATAGAGGTCTGGTCTCGCTGAGATTGAAACTCTTTATTTAAGATAAGTAATATGAAGAGATACTGTCCCTTTATCAAGAGTGGGTGTTTGTGAGGTGAAGATGAATCTATCGTGTGTTCATCACCTTGTGTTCGGATTCAAAGCCATATGGTGTGTCAGAGATTGGTAAATAGCTGGATATGACTGGACATATAACCAAAGATGCATTTCCTGTCTCTCTGTTATTGCATCCAAGACCCTTTGAGTCCTTGGCCGGGGTTCTCCCAAAATAAGACGAAGTGCCCAACGGGGAGGAAAACAGGGGATTTTCCATCTTTTTTTGGGTGTACTTCACTGAATGAATCTCTGACACTCTGTGCAACGTAGAGTGCCTCAAAGTGATTCACTGTGAAAAGTGGGGGGTGGGGCCAGAATCAGCATGCTGAGCAGGCCACTGCACCTGCGCCGCTCTGTCAGTGGGGCGATCGACGCATACGCACTGCCTCCAATGCCTGCCTCATGATCACTGGCCTCCCCGAAGTTCCCAAACCCCCCGGGCCACTCCCAATCTCCCCCCACCCCCCCACCAATGGACAGCCCCAATCTTCCCAACCCCCTCCCCCAACCCCCGATGGCCAGCCGTGAATACCCCAATGGCCAGCCCTGACCCCCCATGATGACCAGTCGCAATTGCCTCTTCCTTCTTCCACTGATCCCACTTGCAGAGTGGCAATGGTTCATTCCTGCCACCGATTCCACTCCCCCCAATAGGCCCCCCTCAGTATACCCCACGTCCTCTGGCCTCACACCCTTGCTACTGCCCAGCTCCGGTGGGTAGTGTCAAGGTGTTCAGTGGGCAGTGCTAGTGTGCCTCTTGGGCAGTGCCAGGCTGGCACTGCTCAAGGGGCACCCCCCCTCCTTGTCCCCAATCTCTCCGTGGGTCCTCAATGGCCTCTGTCCCCACCAGCGGCTTGAGGACACCTGTTCCCCATTAATGGGGAGCAGTTGTAAGCTTCACTGGTGGGAACAGCTCCCTGCGGGGGTTGGGGAGACTCTAGTGGGCACAGTGACTACCGTCCAGGGCCCGCAAATCCGATGGAAATTCAAATTTCTGTATAATAATCAGCTCTGTGCCGATTTCCAGCACTGAGCTGATTACGCTAAAAAAAGTGCCTCGGAGACTCTCAACCTGCCGGGCGCCAGTTGCAAATCTCGCGAAAGGCCTCCTGCTGTTGTCTCCCGGTGGAGATGATAATGCCTGCCATTCCAAATCCCTTTGGTTATTTTGCACAGTTATTGCGAATGTGTTAATTAATGAACACAGTAAGAAGTCTCACAACACCAGGTTAAAGTCCAACAGGTTTATTTGGTAGCAAATACTATAAGCTTTCGGAGCGCTGCTCCTTCGTCAGATGGAGTGGAAATGTGCTCTCAAATAGTGCACAGAGACACAAAATCAAGTTACAGAATACTGATTAGAATGCGAATCCCTACAGCAAGCCAGGTTTTAAAGATACAGACAATGTGGGTGGAGGGAGCATTAAGCACAGGGTAAAGAGATGTTTATTGTCTCCAGACAGAAGGACGAAGGAGCAGCGCTCCGAAAGCTTATGGTATTTGCTGCCAAATAAACCTGTTGGACTTTAACCTGGTGTTGTGAGACTTCTTACTGTGTTCACCCCAGTCCAACGCCGGCATCTCCACATCATTAATTAATGAATACAGGGATTTTACAAGAAGCTGTAGCTGTACATACAATATCCCATGGTGTGTCAGAACAGTGTAAATCAGACCACATTTGACACCAAGTTATATTGGAGACATTAGGTCAGGTGACCAAGACCTTGGTCATAGAGGGAGGTTTTAAACAGCATCTTAAAATAAAAACTATTCCCCCTCTCTCTGCCCTTTCCTCTCTCCTCCATTCTCCTCTTCCGTCTCCCCTCAGCTCTTCTAGCTCATTCACTCTTCATTTTCCTCTCTTCTTTCTCTCCCCCTCCCTTCATCACCCTGTCTTCTGTAGCCCCCGATCTCTCTTCATCCTCTTCCACCATCCCTCCTTCATCAGCCAAAATCCTCAGCACAATAGCCCTAAAAACAGTGTTGCAGAGACTCCCAATAAAATTTCAAATAACCCTCGCACAACAGCGCTTCCACAATCTCCTGGGGCACCATACAGACACAGAGACAGAGACAGTACAATTTGATGAATCTATAACCAGCATTAGACAAATGTTGGAATGTTTCAGAGAGGAACTCCGTGTCTGACTAAGATATCTCTATTTAATTTCTTTGTCATATGTGTACCTTGAAACCTGCCTGTTGCTGTTTTCATGCAATGCTTCATATTAAAGGTATTTGTGAAACTATTGACGTTCTCATAACATCTTTTTGCAAATAAAATGAAGGGTCAGGATTGTGGTTATTATTTAAAAATTGTGTCTGGCGTCACCCACTTTATCCTGAGTTCAGTTCACTTGGTCTTGTAATACTCACAACTTCAAGGCAGGAGGCAGAGAGGCAGGAGCAAGGAGGTGAGGAAGGCAGAAGGACACACACACATACAGGCGCACACATGCAAGTATACACACACACCCACACACACACACACACATAGACAAGCAAGGTCACAGAGGGGACAAACAGCAAGAGAGAGAGAAGGAGGTAGATAGCGAGAGAGAAAGAGATAATGTGCGAAATTCTTCAAAAAATTTCTAAGTATCATAATGGTGAGAATAATGGTGTGATCTGCGCCAGTCTCTCAGGCGAGCACCGTACCACTGTCCTCTCACACTCAGGCATTTGTTTGGAGAATTGGGAGTTTTGTGCTGGTACTGAGAGGGTGGGGGCCTAAATATTTCAATGAGCCTGGCTTCTGAGACCGTGGGTGCTGTTTTGCAAGGGCATCAGAATGCACTGGGAGACTCCCTCCCTCACCTCATGGGCATTGGGACAGCCCTTCTCATCAGCGGCATATTCCCCAATATGGGTAGCCAGCACTGGGACATCAGGGCACCTCTAATGGGTCTCCCTGCCCAACATCCGAAATGCCCCCGACCTCCGCCATGCCTCCCTCTGCCTTCACAATCCAACCCTGCACAAGCCTCCCCATCAGAACCTCCTCCCCCCCGCCCCCCCAAATAGACCCTGGTCATGGGCCCCACTCAGGCCTCACCCTATCAGCACTGCTCCCGCACAATGGCAGTGTCCAACTGGTTCTGTCGTGCCATCCGGTGGCTACTGCTGGGAACTGCCTGTGTGCCAGACGGGCCCTGTCAAGTGAGCCTTGTCGGTAGGGCACCGCCCGGCATGCTGCTTTCCATCAGGGGCTTCAGTGGTCTGTAAGCACCCCCCACACATGATCATCGTGCCAGGTCTCCGCTAATAGAGACCAGAAGTGATTCTCGTTATTGCATCGTGCCTGAAGGCCAGTGAATTCCATACACTGGAATTTGAACAGGCTGTGCACATTTGAATGTTTTAAATATGCTAATCAGCCTTGCGCCCGATTCGGTTCACGCCATTAGGAAGGGGCTGGAAGAATCGCAAACTGTTTGGTGCTGGGTGCACAACTGATTTTTAGACCCATACTCTATTCTCCGGAACTGGCACAATCTACAAAGAGCGTGGCAAGGTGGGAGAATTGCTTCCAAGATGTGAGATGGAACAACTGAAGAGTGAGAAATGAAGAGAGGGAGTCACAGATTGTGAACAACTAACTGAGATAATGGGAGACAGAGGGCAAGCAAAGAGAATCAGGGGGAGGCAGAAAAGGGGAAAAACTGAGAAAAAGACTGAGACAGAGAGAGTGAGAGGGGCTGAGAGATAGAGCAGTGAGAGTCAGCAAGTGACAGTCAGCAAGAGGCAAAGAAAGAGAGAGATGGAAACACAGAATGAGAGAGTTTGAGAGAAGGAGAGAAAGACAAAGGGAGAAAGAATGAAAGACAAGGATGGATACTGAAAAAAACAGACAGGGAGCAAGACAAAGAGAGTGAGAGGCAGAGAGAGAAAACAAAAGAAGGGTTAAGATATAGATAAAGTGAGAGAGAAAGACACATGAAGGAACTGTGAAAGACAAAGACATATAGAAACAGACTGAGTGAAACAGAGAGATAAAGAGACAGACAGAAAGAGGCAGTGTGAGGGACTGAGACAAAAATAAAGAATAAAAGACAGAAAGAGTAGATAAAGTGGCGACAGAGAGAGCATGAGAAGGAGCCAGAGAGAGAGAGAGAGACACTGATGGAGCCCAAGTGACAGATGGACAGACAGGAGGACAAGAGGAACAATAACAGAAAGACAGAGGGAGAGCCAGTGAAAGTGGGCCAGGCAGGGCGAGAGAGAGAAGGACAGAGACACAGTCACAGGGAGAAAAAGATACTGAAAGACAGAGGGAGACAGAGAAAGCAAGACATGGACAGACAGAGAGAGAAAGACAGGAGGAGCAGAGGGAAACAGATTGACAAACAGAGGTTGAGAAAGACAAAGAGAGATAAGAGAGAGACTGACGGAGAGAGGAGAAAAGCAGAGACAGAGTGAGGCAGAGGCAAATACACAGAGCTACATAAGTAACAAATTAATATATAATATTGTCTATAATATAATTCTCTAGTATATAATGTTCTATTATATATAATCCTGGCTATGATAGTCTATTGTCGACAATCATCTGCATATATTGCTGTCTATAATATATAATAAGAAGTTTAACAACACCAGGTTAAAGTCCAACAGGTTTCTTTGGTAGCAAAAGCCACACAAGCTTTCGGAGCTCCAAGCCCCTTCTTCAGGTGAGTGGGAATTCCCACTCACCTGAAGAAGGGGCTTGGAACTCCGAAAGCTTGTGTGGCTTTTGCTACCAAATAGAACATAGAACATTACAGCGCAGTACAGGCCCTTCGGCCCTCGATGTTGCGCCGACCAGTGGCACCAATCTAAAGCCCCTCTAATCTACACTATTCCAATATCATCCATATGTTTATCCAATAACCAAAAACCAAATAAACCTGTTGGACTTTAACCTGGTGTTGTTAAACTTCTTACTGTGTTTACCCCAGTCCAACTCCGGCATCTCCACATTATAATATATAACCCACAGTATTAGGTAAGAGGTAGCCTAATATAAGAAGCCTGTAACTCACAGTCAGGATATTTGCCTGATCTTCAATAGTCCTCCGTGCTGGTTTGAATAAGAATCAAAGTGAGTGAATGCAGCAACACAGGGTCAGGCTGGGAGCAGTCATTCCACTCACAGCCAGCCCACAGGCACAGCATAGGTCAGAAACAGGTCACCTTCGCCTCTGTCACTTCCTCACATTTCGATGTAACAGGAGCTGCTCTGGTACATCTGTTAACTGTGATTATTACAGGAGCTCTACAAAGCAATCTATGATTTCTCAAAGTGGTATCCTGTGGTTGAGTATGTGATAGTTCTGAGTGTGTGGAGATAAATATGTATTTCTACTGCATTCAGGAGAAACTGACTGCAAAGGAGTCAGGCTCCTCATGAGAAATTATTCCTTGCACAATTGCTGGGCACATTCTGGTTGCTATGTTAACTGCATTATAACAGTCTCTACACTTCAAAAAATCCTTTATTAGCTGCGAAGGCCTTTGACATTCAGGTGGTGTAAGGTAATGTAGAGAGAGGAATCCTTTAACAAACAAGCCTGCGGGGGAGAGAGAGAAAAATTGCCATCTACACAATTAATTATCTCAAACTGCCAGACAGAATGAGGAGGCACATAAAAAAAATCAGTTACTCAGGAAATCTGTGGTCAAAAGCTTCTCCAAATTTTAGTCGCTTCAAAGGTTGGAGGCGAGACATGCAAAGCGGAGTGTGTCTGGGCTCTTGCAAGCGGTTGTTAGCAGAATCACTGAAACCACATCTAGCTTCCACTCATTCCAAACAGAATCACAGTCTTATCCTCAGAAACCATTTAATGGTCTGTCCTTTCCGAGCTGCTCTGTGACAGGATGATGGTGTCTCTGCTCACCAAAAATCATAACGGAGGGGGTGCTGCGAAGGAATTGTTCTAAAATGATCAACGAGTATGCAATTCTGGTTGAGGGCAGGAAGCTGTTGATTATTTTCACCTCCACAACATCATCTGACTTCACCCCTGCCTCAATTCATTTGCCACAGAGCCCTCTCTGAAAAATGCAGCTAGATTTATACGTCATCGTCCCACTTGATTCGAAAAATGCAACCAAGGGAGGTGTAATACCCTGACTGTATTAGAGGTTGTGAGTTTTAAATAAAAAGGAAAGTTGAGGTTTGCACACGTCGATTCAAAATAACAATAGATTTATTCTACGAGCTCTTGCCACAACAGCAGCTTCTGCAAACACCACAGTGGCATTGCCATTAAATCATGCAATCAGATCTTAAATCAAACATGCAACCCTTTTCAATATATAACAGGAGGAATATCATATCCTCCCCTCTGCAATTCTCCATGTGGGGAATATTTTGCGTAAACAGAAACTGCTGGTGAA
The DNA here is from genome assembly GCF_964213995.1 of Mustelus asterias. Classification (NCBI taxonomy): domain Eukaryota; kingdom Metazoa; phylum Chordata; class Chondrichthyes; order Carcharhiniformes; family Triakidae; genus Mustelus; species Mustelus asterias. Next base: position 9,071,523 of record NC_135820.1, read on the forward strand.
TCCAGAGAATCTGCAATGAATCACGTCATTACTTTTTGTTCCTTCGCTCAAAGTTGCTGCATTAAATAACCCAGAAGCAATGATGGAGGTACAATGGACCAAACTGTGAGGGGAGGTGGTGGCGTAGTGGTAATACCGTTAGACTATTAATCTAGAAATTCAATTAACGTTCAGGGGACCTGGGTTCAAATCCCATCATGAAAGGTGGTAGAATTTGAACTCAATAAAAATAATCTGGAATTAAGAATCTACTGATGATCATGAAGCCACTGTCCATTGGCAGAAAACAACCATCTGATTCATTAAAGTCCTTTAAGGAAGGAAATTTGCCGACCTTACCTGGGTCTGTCCTACATATGCCTACACAGCAATGTGGTTGACTGTCAACTGCCTCGGGAAAGTAGCGATGGGCAATAAATGCTGGCCAGCCAACAACACCCATGTCCCACAAATGAGGAAGAAAAAAATGACAATGAAAGCATCTGCGTGACACAGGCAGTTGACATCTCCTCAAGCTGTCTACACAAGCCAGCAGAATCATATCCAGATGCATGATGCCACCCATTATCTTATTAAAAGCAGAGGGTGTCTTGACCTCACTCCCTCGGCAAAAGGCAGCAGCAGAAAATAATATGACAACTTATATTTGCATGGCATTTCTGACATAATCAGGTATTTCAAGGGACTTCACTGGAGAGTTGTAAAGCTAAAATATGACTTGGCAGACACAAGGGCTGGGATTTTCCATCTCCTCCCATGGAGGGTTTTCCGACGGCAGACATGGCCCGCCATTGGGCAGTGGGTTTCCGAGCAGCATGGCAGGTGAGCCGTGGAAAACACTGTTGCCTTTGGTAGGACTGGAAGCACCCGGCCGAGAGGTTATTAGGACGCCTGGTGTACAGCTTGGAGAAATGGAGTTTTTGAGGAGAATCCGAAAAGGAAAGTGCGAGAGAAAGAGAGGTTCAGCAAGGGAAGTCCAAAGGGTAAAACCCAGACAGATGAGCGGACGGTCATCACAGGTAGCGTGGTGCACATCGGGGGAGGATGGGGAGAGAGTGGATTCTCAGGAGGCCAGATGTGGAAGAACACAGTGATACTGTAGTGTTATCAGGTTGCTTGTGTTTACACAGATGGAATATTAGTATGGATTGGAGGAGGTTTGTAGAAAGATAGAAAAGAAAAGGGCTACTATAAAATTGCCAGACTCTGCTAAGGTTTTTGTTTATTCAATGGGGAGCAGGTTTGTTCGTAATTGTAATTAGGTGTTTTGAATACTTTGTAATTTTAAAGGTACATGTAATAGCTTTAATTCGTCCATACATATAATATATCTTCGATACATTTTAGAAATTAAACAAAGAAACTTTGATGCACAGTTGCAGAGTGCCCCTTTGATACCAAACATATGTTAGATACATTTCTTTTAAGCACCCAACTATTGGAATCACAAGGCCATAAAGGAGATTTAATTGCCTCACCAGACACCTTATCAGAAAAAACTGATACAAGTTTTAATGAGGCTGCCTTCACAGTTTCTAATCAAAACAGAGTCAGAAAGACATTAATGTCTTAGCTAACAAAAGAGTTATGGTCGGCGACTTAGTGGGAACTGACAAGAATTAATGGTAACATGATGACACCCCTCAAAATTGTAGGTAGTAATAAAATGCTCAGTCACTGAATTGATAAGCAATATATATATATATTATTTAATTATGTTGGCAATAAACAAACTTATCAGGGCTATAATTGGGGGATATCCTGAAGGCAAGTTGAGTTGACCACTCATTCCTTAGAGATTCAGTTAACTTCAGTGACAAGGCCATAAAATACGAATGGCTTTGTAGCCCCCCGCCGCCCCCCCCCTCCTCCTTTATTAATTAAAGGATGCCCATGTGAGACTGTTTTAGTGAAGATGCTTTGTGAGGCTGCTATCAAAATAGAGACATGATGTCTGACCAAGAGATTAGAGGACAGGCTTAGGGATGATATATTGGGGTATCCCACGGGGTATCGTGATCTCATACATCAGGGTGGTTCAGTATTTTTTTCTATTGGATCAACATGTAAAGAATGTCATTTGTAACATTTTTGATTGGATTGTGTCCAACTGAATGTGAGCTGCAAAATTGTATAAACGAGGATGGTTTTCTTTGTCCGGTGGAGTGATGTCTCTGACTCATTGTGTCAAGACTCTCCCCTTGCTAGCAAGTAAAATAAAGACAATCTGTTGGTTAATTATCTTGTGTTAATATGTGTTTGTAATAAAGTCAAACTCAGAAATCAAGATTTCGACAGGTTACAGAGAAAGGAATGGTTGTAGGGACTGGAAGAGGTTACAGAGATAGGGAGTGCTTGTAAGAAGGGCTGGAGATGGTTACAGAGATAGGGAGGATTATAGGGGCTGGAGGAGGTTACAGAGATAGGGAGGGTTGTGAGGGGGTTACAGAGATAGTGAGCGTTCTCAGGGTTGCAGGAGGTTACAGAGATAGAAAGTATTGGAGGAACTGGATGAGATTACAGAGTTAGGGAGGATTGTAGAGGCTGGAGGAGGTTACAGAGAGGGATGGTAGAAGGTAGTTAGAGGAGGCTACAGAGAAAGAGGGTTGGAGTGGCTGGAAGAGGTAACAGCGAAAGGGAGCCATGATGCGGAGATGCCGGTGTTGGACTTGGGTTGGACAAGATGAGAGGTCACACGACGCCAGGCTATAGTCCAACAGACCATACCTGAAGACTTCACCTGACGAAGGAGCAGCACTCTGAAAGCTTGTGATTTCAAATAAACCTGTTGAACTATAATGTGGTGTCGTGTGACTTTGAGGGGTGTAGGGGCTGCAGAAGTAGAGGAAGGAAGTCTTTGCGGGGCTGGAGAGTTTACAGAGATTGGGAGAGTTGTCGTGGTTGGAGGAGATTACAGAGATAGGGAAAGTTGTAGAGGCTGGAGGAGGGTACAGATATAGGGAGGATTGCACAGGCTGGAGGAGGTTACAGGCAGAGCAAAAGCTGCAGAGTCTGGGGGTGTTACAAACAGAGGGTGTACTTTAGGGGCTGGCAGAGGATACAGATGTGGAGATGCCGGCGTTGGACTGGGGTAAACACAGTAAGAAGTTTACAACCTGGTGTTGTTAAACTTCTTACAGAGGATACAGAGGCAGGCATGGTTGAAGGTGCTGGAGGAGGTTACAGAGATAGATCATGTTGTTGGTGCAAGAGGATGTTGCGGAGATTGGGAGGGGTGAAATGACTGGGGGAAGTTACAGAGTTAGGGAGGTTTAATGCGGCTGGAGAAGTTTTCAGAGTTAGGGAGGGTCGTAGGTAATCAAGAAGGTTAAGGAGATAGGGAGGGTTGTATGGGCTGGAGAAGTTAAGCAATTATGGTGGTTGAAGAAGCTGGAGGAAGTTAGAGGACTGCAGGAATTTTAAGCAATAAGGAGGATTGTAGAGGCTGGAAATGGTAAAAAAGATTCAGCTATAGAGGTTGGAGGAGGTTCCAGAAATAGGGAGCTTTGTAGGGACTCGAGAACATTACAGGAATCAGGAGGGATGGCGCAGCTGGAGAAGATTACAGATAAAGGAATGGTTCTATAGTTGGAGGAAGTAACACAGATGGTGCAGGGTCACATTTGTAGGGCACTGGAGAATACTACAGATATAGGGCGAGTTTCAGGGGCTGCAGCAGATTATTTAGGTGGGGTAGTTTTCAGGGGCTGAAGTGAGTTACCTTGAGAGGGAGGCTTCATGCCTGAGAAAGACTTGAAAATGAGGATGAGAACTTCTAAAATATCTCTTGGCCAAGAGCCAAAGTAGATAAGTAAGTGCAAAAGGGAGCTAGGTAAACAAGAACTAACGTGATTAAGGAAACAGCAACAGAGGTTAGGATGTGTTCAAGTTTACAGAGGGTGAATGCAGGAGACCAGCTGGAGTCTGTTAAAATAGGCAAATCTAGCAGTGACAACAGCATGGATTAAGGATTCTGCAGATCAACAGACTCAGGACAGAATTGGGCAGCTATTAGCGATTTTGATTTTGATTTGATTTATTATTGTCACATGTATTAACGTACAGTGAAAAGTATTGTTTCTTGCGCGCTATACAGACAAAACATACCGTTCATAGAGAGGGAAATGAGAGTGTGCAGAATGCAGTGTTACAGTCATAGCTAGGGTGCAGAGAAAGATTAATTTAATGCAAGGTATGTCCATTCAAAAGTCTGACAGCAGCAGGGGAGAAGCTGTTCTTGAGTCGGTTGGTACGTGACCTCAGACATAGAACATAGAACAGTACAGCACAGAACAGGCTCTTCGGCCCACGATGTTGTGCCGAGCTTTATCTGAAACCAAGATCAAGACTTTTGCATCTCTTTCCCCGAAGGAAGAAGGTGGAAGAGAGAATGTCCAGGGTGCGTGGGGTCCTTAATTATACTGGCTGCTTTGCCGAGGCAGCAGGAAGTGTAGACAGAGTCAATGGATGGGAGGCTGGTTTCGTGATGGACTGGGCTACATTCACAACCTTTTGTAGTTTCTTGCGGTCTTGGGCAGAGCAGGAGCCCATACCAAGCTGTGATACAACCAGAAAGAATGCTTTCTATGGTGCATCTGTAAAAGTTGCTGAGAGTCATAGCTGACATGCCAAATTTCCTTAGTCTTCTGAGAAAGTAGAGGCGTTGGTGGGCTTTCTTAACAATAGTGTCGGCATGGGGGGACCAGAATAGGTTGTTGGTGATCTGGACACCTAAAAACTTGAAGCTCTCGACCCTTTCTACTTTGTCCCCATTGATGTAGACAGGGACATGTTCTCATTTACATTTCCTGAAGTCGATGACAATCTCCTTCATTTTGTTGACATTGAGGGAGAGATTATTGTTGCCACACCAGTTCACCAGATTCTCTATTTCATTCCTGTACTCTATCTTATCATTGTTTGAGATCCAACCCACTACGGTGGTGTCGTCAGCAAACTTGAAAATCGAATTGGAGGGGAATTTGGCTGCACAGTCATAGGTGTACAAGGAGTATAGTAGGGGGCTGAGAACACAGCCTTGTGGGGCACCGGTGTTGAGGATTATCATGGAGGAGGTGTTGTTGCCTATCCTTACTGATTGTGGTCTGTGAGTTAGGAAGTCCAGGATCCAGTCGTAGAGGGAGGTGCCGAGGCAGGCCACAGAGTTTGGAGATAAGTTTCGTGGGAATAATAGCGTTGAAGGCTGAGCTGTAGTCAATAAATAGGAGTCTGACATAGGTGTCCTTGTTATCGAGGTGTTCCAGGATTGAGTGCAGGGCCAGGAAATGGTGTCTGCTGTGGACTTGTTATAGCAATAGGCAAACTGTAGTGGATCCAGGTAGTCCGCGAGGCTGGAATTGATTCATGCCATGACTAACCTTTCGAAGCACCTCATAATGATGGATGTCAGAGCCACCGGCCGAGAACCATGAAGGCATTTGCTTGGTTTTTCTCAGGTACCGGGATGATGGTCGCCTTCTTGAAGCAGAGAGGGGAAAATGGATCGATCTCATAGCCTTCCCACTAGAATACTGTCAAATATTGTCTCACAGACACCTTGTGTGACTTGACATGTCTGTTCCACATTAATAGGTTGGGAATAGCGACTGGGATTTTCCTGCCTGTCTACCCAGATTCCCAATCATTTCTTAAAACGCCTCTCTCAAATAAATCATCCCTGTGACATCCTCTTTCAATTGTTACTTGAATAGGGGGCAAAGCTTGGCCTCCTCTTGGGAAATAAGGAAGGGCAGGTGACAGAAGTGTTAGTGAGGGATCACTTTGGGACCAGTGACCATAATTCTATTGGTTTTAAGACAGCTATGGAGAACGATAGATCTGGTCCAAAAGTTAAAATTTTAAATTGAGGCAAGGCCAATTTTGATGGTAGGCAGGAACTTTCAAAAGTTAATTGGGGGGGGGGGGTCTGTGGGAAGGGACATCTGGTAAGTGGGAGGCTTTCAAAAGTGTGTTAACCAGGGTTCAGGATAAGCACATTCCTCTTAGAGTGAAGGGCAAGGCTGGTTGAAGTAGGGAACCCTGGATGACTCGGGATATTGAGGCCCTGGTCAAGAAGAAGAAGGAGGCTCATGACATGCATAGCAGCTGGGATCAAGTGAATCCCTTGAAGAGTATAGGGGATGTAGGAGTAGAATTAAGAGAGAAATCAGGAGGGCAAAAAGGGGACACAAAATTGTTTCGGCAGATAAGGCAAAGGAGAATCCAAACAGCTTCTACAAATACATAAAGGCCAAAAGAGTAACTAGAGAGAGAGTAGGGCCTCTTAAGGATCAACAAGGTCATCTATGTGCGGATCCACAAGAGATGGGTGAGATCCTCAATGAATATTTCTCATCAGTATTTACTGATGCGAAAAGCATGGATGTTAGGGAACTTGGGGAAATAAATAGTGATGTCTTGAGGGGTGTACATATTTCAGAGAAGGAGGTGCTGGAAGTCTTAAAGCGCATCAAGGTAGATAAATCCTTGGGGCCTGATGAAGTGTATCCCAGGACATTATGGGAGGCTGGGGAGGAAATTGTGGGTCCCCTAGCAGAGATATTTGACTCATTGGTAGTCACGGGCAGATGCCTGAAGATTGGAGGGTGGTAAATGTTGTGCCTTTGTTTAAAAAGGGCTGTAGGGAAAAGCCTGGTAACAAGAGGTCAGTGAGCCTCACATCTGTGGTGGGTAAGTTGTTGGAAGGTATTTTGAGAGACAGGATCTACAGCATTTAGAGACGCAAGGACGGATTAGGGACAGTGAGCAGGGCTCTGTGAGTGGAAAATCATGTCTCACAAATTTGATTGAGTTTTTTGAAGGGGTAACCAAGAAGGTAGATGAGGGCAGTGCAGTTGATGTTATCTACATGGACTTTAGCAAGGCCTTTGCCAAGGTACCGCATGGTAGGTTGTTGCATAAGGTTAAATCTCACAGCCCCTGACAACTACCCCCCTATTTTATCCAGGGTGAGGTAGCTAAATGGATACAAAATTGGCTTGATGACAGAAACCAGAGTGTGGTTGTCGAGGGTTGTTTTTCAAACTGGAGGCCTGTGATCAATGGTGTGCCTCAGGGATCTGTCCTGGGTCCACTGTTATTTGTAATTTATATTAATGATTTGGATAAGAATATAGGAGGCATGGTTAGTAAGTTTGCAGATGACACCAAGATTGGTGGCATAGTGGACAGTGAAGAAGGTTATCTTGGATTGCAACGGGATCTTGATCAATTGGGCCAGTGGGCTGACGAATGGCAGGTGGAGTTTAATTCAGATAAATGTGAGATGATGCATTTTGGTAGATTGAACCAGGGCAGGACTTACTCAGTTAATGGTAGGGCACTGGGGAGAGTTACAAAACAAAGAGATCTAGGGGTACAGGTTCATAGCTCCTTGAAAGTGGAGTCACAGGTGGACAGAGTGGTGAAAAAGGCATTCAGCATGCTTGGTTTCATTGGTCAGAACATTGAATACCTGAATTGGGACGTCTTGTTGAACTTGTACAAGACATTGGTAAGGCCACACTTGGAATACTGTGTACAGTTCTGGTCACCCTATTAGAGAAAGGATATTATTAAACTCAAAAGAGTGCGGAAAAGATTTACTAGGATGCTAACGGGACTTGATTGTCTGAGCTATAAGGAGAGGCTGGATAGACTGGGACTTCTTTCTCTGGAGAGTAGAAGGCTGAGGTGTGATCTTTCGAGGTCTATAAAATAATGAGAGGCAGATATCAGCGAGATCGTCAATATCTTTTCCCAAAGGTCGGGGAGTCTAAAACTAGAGGGCATAGGTTTAAGGTGAGAGGAAAGAGATACAAAAGTGCCAGAGGGGCAATGTTTTCACACAGAGGGTGGTGAGTGTCTGGAACAAGCTGCCAGAGGTAGTAGTAGAGGCGGGTACAATTTTGTCTTTTAAAAAGCATCTAGACAGTTACATGGGTAAGATGGGTATAGAGGGATATGGGCCAAATTTTGGCAATTGGGATTAGGTTAGGGGTTCAAAAAAAAAAAGCGGCATGGACAAGTTGGGCGGAAGGGCCTGTTTCCATGCTGTAAACCTCTGACTCTAATAGGAACAGCTCCCCAAATTCTGAGAGAAAACCAGCTTTCAGCAGAGAATCAACGGGTTTCTGACAGTACGGCAATAATTCTATTCAGAATGAGAGGGAATTCAATGTGGTTTCTGTGATTCTGTTCAAGAAGCAAAAGAGGCCTCACTTTACATGTTCGACCTTTGAAGAGACAAAGTTAAGAAAAGTTTAAACGCCACAGATCTCCTGAGCAAATATTTGCATATCGAGATGTCACCATGTTTCACAAGGGAGTTTTAAAGTGTATTTATTAGTGTCACAAGTCAGCTTACATTAACACTGGAATGAAGTTACTGTGAAAATCCTCCAGTTGCCTCACTCCTGTTCAGGTACACTGAGGGAGAATTTAGCATGGCCAATCCACCTAACCTGCACATCTGTCAGAAGAGTTAAAGGTGATTAATCTTGTGGGTCTCTCTCCTCTCCAAGGCAAGTCAGATGGGTTTGAGAAAAGGCTCCTATATTTCCATAGTGCTTTTCACCATATCAGGATGCCTGAAAATGCTTTGCAGCTAATGATAGACATTTTGAAGTGTACTCGCTGGTGTAATGTAGGAAACCCAGCCGCCAATTCCTGCCCAGCAGTCGTGTAAGGAACACTTTCAGAGAAGGAGCCTGCAGTCCCTTTACCTCTCCTGAATGCAGTAGAAATACATGTCTGTATCCACACACAAAGAAATATCATACATTTATACAAAGGGTATCACTTGGAAATCACACTCTGCTTTAGAAAAGTCCAGTAATAACCACAAAACCTTACTCTGAATTAAATTGGTACTTGCAGATGCCCAGAAGATCCTATCACTTGTTTAAGGGGGAATCTGTAAGATCTATAATGTAAAGATATTCTAAGTATGAGGAAATGAAAGTGAAGGCGTTAGTAACCTGTTCCTGACCCATTCTGTGCCAACTCAACACACTGAGTTGGCTGAGAATGGAATGACTGCTTCCAGCCTGGCCATGTGTTGTTGCATTCACTCCCTCTCATATTCAAACAAACACTGAGGGATATTCAAAGTCGGGCTGCAATTAGGGCAAATATGCTGACTGTGAGTAATTTGGTTCCTTCTAGCTGGCTATTCCTTACATTAAATACTGTGGATTGTAATATTTTAGACAGGGCATTATACACAGGATTATATATTGAATGTAATTGTAAATTATAAACAAAGTTTCAAATATTCGGGTAATTTACTTTAAACGTCTATATGTATGGTCATCTACCCATCTCTCTCTGCTTTCCTCAGTCTCTTCCTCTATTTCTCTGACTCTCTTGCATCATATTTCTGAATTATCTCTTCCTCTCTGGGTTATTCTCTCAGTCTGTCTCCCTCTTTCTCTCTTTCTGTTGCTGTTACATGCACTCCTTGTGACTGTCTCCCTGGCTCTTTCTCTTTCTGTCTCTGTCTTTCTCTCCCCAGGTCTCTCAAGTCTCTGTTCAACTCGCTCTTTGGTTTATTCTCTCGGTCTATCTCTCTCTCTCTCGCTATTGCTCCTTCACTCTGCATCTCGTTCCCTCCGACTCATTCTCCTTGACATATTCTTTCTGTTACTCACTGCCTCCTGCTCTGTTTTTCTCTCTCTCACCATTTCTCTTCATCTTTTGCTCTTGCTCTCTGTCTTGTCCTGTCTCTTTCTCTCTCTCTCCCTCGAGCTCTGCCCCTCTCTCTAGTCTTCCTTTCTTAATCTCTTAGTCTTTTTCTGTCTTCCTCTCCCCACTGCTTGTGCTGCCTATCTCTGTATTTATCTGTCTCTGCCCTTCTCCATCACGCACATTTTCTCTCTATCTCTACCACTGCCTCTTCTCACCCAGCTTCTGTCTTTCACATTGTCTCTGTCCCTCTACGGTGTTGTCCTCTTCTCTTGCTCTCTGATCTTGTCTTTTGTGTTTCTTTCTCAATCTCCTCACTCATCCCTTCCCTCCCTTCCTCAGTGTTTTGAAGTTGGGAAATTAATCGGATGGAAATGCACTGAACGTAGGGTAAAGTCATGCTACCAGGCACCAACATTTAATAATAACCACTGTCCCAACTGCAATTTTCTTCAGAGAATTTATTTGCAACAAGAAATTTTAAAAGATCAACAGTTTCCCCAATTTATTTAACACAGAAACTTGCAGAAAAATGTCACAGGTTGATTGGGACAAGACCCCCAGGGCTACAAAACTTAAATGGAGAGAGTTCAGGCAGACATGGAGTTCCTCTCTAAAATATTCAAACAACAGCCTAATTCTGGTTGCAAATCCAGAGAGCTGTATTAACACACACTCTCTCTCAGTGGGATCTATATAACCCAGAGAGCTGTATTAGCACACACTTTCTTCACTGGAATCTGCATAACCCAGAGAGCTGTATTAACACAAACTCTCTCTCACTGGGATCTATATAACCCAGAGAGCTGTATTGACACACAGTCTCTCTCACTGGAATCTATATAGACTCCCAGGTGTTTCTGGAGCCTGTGAGACCCAGAGTTGCTTGAGATTTTCGGGGGAGTCTCTGCGGCACTGCAAAGGGAAACACTTTGTCAATTCAATTATGAATGCATATGAGGAGGTTGACAGATGGGGGAGTAGGGATATGGGAAGGCAAGAAGACAAAGGGAAAGCAAGGCGATATAGATGAGAAGAGTGAAAGGGCACAGAGTGAACAAGTGACAGTGGAGGGGATAGCTGCGGTGAGGGGGGGGGGGAGATGAGGGGAGGTGTATGGGGAGAAACAGTGCATAAGGGAGGAAGGAAATGGAGGTGAGGGGAGAAGGCAGAGAGAGGGATAGACTTTTATTAAGAGGTTTCTCTCTCTTTGACCAATTTGTTGGTCATCTGCCTAAAGTTCTTATGTGGCTGGCAGTCAAATGTCATCTGATTTGCACTGCAGTAAACAGCATCAGGTGTTTTGTGAAGGGGTGGGGGAGGGGTTGCAGCTTCCCTCAGAAGCTGACTCTCCATTAGTTAACACACTACCAATGGCTGTGTGAAAAAATAACCAAACGGGCTTTGGAATCACAGCTTTAAAGGAGTAATCACCCATTATCATCTCCAGCCTGACAGACAGACTGCAAGTTAAGGACTCAAAGGATCCTGGTTACAACAACAGATAGATAGGAAATCCATCTTTGGTTATGCATGTCCAGCCTCTTGTCTATCAGTCTCTGACATGCCATATTTGGTTTTGAATACCAACACAAGGTGTTGGCATTCATCCTCCTTGCACAATCACCCAAGGGTTCAAGGGATACATCTCTTCATGTTACTTATCTTAAATAAAGAGTCTCAGTCTCGGTCTCATCAAAACCAAATGTTCATGTAAGTGTTGACCTGTCCATCCCAGGGTCAAAGTGCAATGTTCATCTTCCAATGACGAAGAGTGGAGTCAGCCAGGACACCGGCTGTTTCTCTGAAGTGTCTCTGTTTGACTTCTATTTTCCTGGTGGGCACTTCTGGGGGTTCCATCAAATGGAAAGAGGCAAAATCTTCACATACAATGCTGGATTTGGCTTCCTGCGAGATCATGTCTGTGGATGGAAAGTCCCTATCTTTGGCCGGTCAACGTAAGCATGACACCACTTCTGGAAGGATTCCAATGAATTGCATTATGTATTGACTAAAAGGGCAGGACATTGGTCTCAACGAATCAATGTCAATGTTTTTTTCTCCACATGAATGACAACATATCCCCCTTTTCGTCTTGCTCCAACACCAAGCTCAGCCATCTCCCCCTCTCCCCATCCCCTTCATCCAAGCAGTGGGGCTCAGGGTTGGAGGTTGGAAGCCCAGGTGGACAGTTGGATGGTGGGGCGGGGCAACCTCCTCTTGCTGTTGGGACCTTCTGTGGTGCCGGTACTGGGCTGGCTGTCGGAGGTGGTGGAGAGCTGGCTGAGGTGAAGGGGCTTGAGGCAAGGTAGCAGTAGTTGCATCACAGCCTTCTGGATGGATCGGTCATAGAGGCAGTAGATGATTGGATTGGAGCAGCTGTTGGCAAAGGCCAGAGGTGCGCTGACCATCATACCAAGTCCCACCGCTGTCCGGAAGGTGCAGGACCCCTGCCCCACCCCCCAGCGCAGCAGCAAATGCAAGGAACGAAAAACATTTAAAGGCAGCCAGGAGATCAAAAAGACCAGCACTACCAGAAAGACCACCCTCATCGACTTCCTCAGCTTGATGTCTTGTTTCTTGCTCCTCCTGTACTGGAGGCACAGCTTCTTGGTGATGGAGCAGTAACAGAGCAGGATGACCAGCATTGGGCAGAAGAAGGTCAGGAGCAGGTAGGTGAGAGAGACAGCGGGGTTGGTGGAGTCCTGGTCTTCGACACAGTAGGACACCCTCCCCTCATCCCGCGTCTGGATGGTTCGGCTGCGAAGTACCGGCAATCCCAAGAGGAACGAGGCTGCCCACACCAACAGACAGGTCAGCGTCGCGTAAACTTTGGAGCGGACTCTCCGGGAGCGGAGCGGGTACACGATGGCAAGGTAACGGTCCAGGCTCATGCAACTCAGGAAGAGGATGCTGGAGTAGGCGTTCACCGCCACCAGGTAACTGCTCAGCCGGCACAGCAAGAGGCCACTCCTCCAGGACTGGTCCCAGGCCTCAGCATCCACCCAGAGTGGCAGGGTGACCAGGAAGACCAGATCGGCCAAAGCCAGGTTCAAGACGAAGATGTCCAGCTGCCTCTTGACCCGGCACCTCATCCCAATGGCCGAGACCAGCAGCCCATTGCCCAGCACTCCCACCACGAAGATCAGGCAGTAAACTAGGGGAAGGAAGAGACTGGACTGGGGAAGGGAGATAGTTTCACACTCCTCTTCCTCACTCAGCTCAGTAGGATAAGTGTCATAATAATTGTCCATATCACAAGGATAGACTGTTACATTCTCCATGGTCACCTCGTCAATCTCTCTTTGTCTCTCTGTTTGAAGTAGTTGTTTGTCATCTCATGGCTGTCAAAGGTTGTTCACTCCCTTCCCCTGCTGATTGGTTAGCAGCAGATTTTATCTCTGTAAGATCTCACTTCCTGACCCTTCCTCCCTCCTCCTCCTCCCATCCCCCCCACCTCTCAAACTTTGTTTTTCTACAGACGATGAAAGACAGTTTCACAAGCTACAACAATCCCAATTCCCCGAATCTTTACTCTGTCTTCTCTAACAATACCAACTGTCCCTTACACTGCTGTCTCTGTTCCAGCAACACTCTCATTCTCTTCCAGCTAACTTCCAAATTTGTCTTTGTTCTCTCTTTTTCTCCTTTCGTTTCTGTCACAGTCTTTTCTCTCTCTCTCGCTTTGTTCCTCTCTGTGTCAGTCTCGGCATTTCTCTTTCTGTGCCGTCCTACCCTTCTCTCTCTCTAGCTTTCTGTCTTCTCGTAACACTCCATTCTCTCCCACTGTCGCTCACACTCCCTTCATCACTCTCACCATATTGAATTTGCTTCCACTGCCCTTTCAGGCAGTCCATTCCAGATCACCACATCTCTCTGTGTGAAAACATTTCTCCTCATTTCCTTCTCTCATTCAATTCCTAATTGTCTGACCTTTATGCCCTCTGGTTACTGACCCTCCTGTCACTTGAATTGAAATGATTTGGAGATGCCGGTGTTGGACTGGGGTAAACACAGTAAGAAGTCTCACAACACCAGGTTAAAGTCCAACAGGTGTATTTGGTAGCAAAAGCCACTAGCTTTTGGAGCGCTACCACTTGAATTGAAAGTCATAGGGTTTTCCAGCATGGAAAGAGGTCTTTCAGCCTATCATGTCTACGCTGACCATCACGCACCTATCCATTGTCATCCTATTTTCTAGCATTTGGTCCGGAGCCTTGAATGCGATGGCGTTTCAAGTGCTCATCTAAGTGCTTCTTAAATGTCACGAGGACTTCTGCCTCTAACATCCTTTCGGGCAGCGAGTTCCAGATTCACTTTAAATATATTTCCCTCAAATTCCCTTTAAATCTTTAGAATGCTTTCTATTCTTGTTAAAATAAATTAGTGGTACTGTGACTCTGTTTCTCCACATTTTCTTTTAAAAATGTAAAAGTTACAGTCATTTAAGTCAGGGTTCCATTCTGGGATCATCCTGTCCAGTTATAAGATCAATTGGTGTCGTAACAAGTGAAATTTCTCCTTATACTATTAAAACATTTTGTTATTTTGAACAACCCTATCAAATCTCCTCTTAAAACCTACTCTGCTCTAAGGAGAACAATTGCAAGCTTTTCCAGTCTCTCTGCGTTAGCTGAAGTCCCTCAAACCTGGGCCCATTCTAGCCTATTTCCCCTTGACCTTCTGTGTTCTGAGGAAAACAATCGCCCGCCCCACCTCTCTAAATGTCAAATAAATGAATACCAAACGATAATGCTAATCTCTCAGACGCAATACATTCACAGATCTGTGGGGAGAGAGCAGGGGAGTGGGAATAATTGGTAAGCGCTAGTCAAAGGGACGGCTGGAGCACAATTGGCTGTCATGGTTATACAATTGGAAAAGCAGATAAATAAGAAACTCACACGGACAAAAAGATGGGACATGAACTGGGCACGGTAAAGTACAAATAATTACTACAGATGAAATACACACAGAAACAGGTACATTGCACCCAGGAACAGGTAGGAACCTGTTAGAATATGAAATAAATTGACAGATAACATGACTGCATAATAAAACAGCAAAAAGCAAACAGGATGTACTGCTAATAAACAGAAAGTGTACATATCAATGGAAATTTACAGATTTGCTTTGTTGTGCATTCACCATTTCCGCACGGCAACTCCAGGATTCAATTAATTATGCAATAGGTGACTTTGGCTGTTTGTTAAAACAAGCACTCTTCAAATTATGGAGGCTGACAAAACAGGTGCAGGCCATTCAGCCCATCTTTGCTGTACTGGCTCACTGGAAGAGCTATCCAATGATCCCACTCCCCTGCTCTTTTCCTCCATAGCCCTGTAAATGGTTTCCCTTCAAATATTTATCCAATTCCTCCTTTTGGAAGTTCCTATTGAATCTGCTTCCACCGTCCTTTCGGCCAGTGCCTTCTAAACCACAACTCCCCATCTCCCCTTTCTTTTGCCAGCTGTCTTCGATCTGTGTCCCTCAGGTTACCGACCTTCCTGCCACTAGGAACAGTTCTCCTCATTTATTATCTCAAAATGCTTCATGATTTTCAGCCCCTCATAAAATCTCTTAAATTGCTGATTTAAGGAGTAAAGTCGAAGCTTCTCCAGTCTCCCCATGCTAATTAAAGTTCCTGGTTTCATGCTTGTAAATCTTCCATGTACCCTCTTCAAGGCCTGCCTATCCAATAAATTAATTGTTAATTAATTATTAATTAATTAATTTAATCAACGTAAGACTGGAAATATAAAATGCAAGAACATTTACAAGTGGTAAATCGTACAAAGTAAAATGTCTCAAGGTTCTTCATAGAAGCAACTGCCTTTTTGAACTGTCGATGTGCTACATAAGGAGATATTAGCATGGGTCATTAAAAGCCAAGTCAGAACCGTCGGTTTGAAAGAGCATGTTAAATGAGAGGGACAGGCTGGGGGGTTTAGGGAGGGAATTACAGACCTCAGCGCCCAATGTTGGAAATCAATGGGCTGCCCAAGCACCCAGAATTGAAGAGATCCTGGAGGGTTGTGGGGCAACAGGATGTTATGGGACAGGGAGGGGCAAATTGTGTGGGGACGAGGAAAAGCCATTAACCTCAAATCTGCAGCCAACATAACACAAATATCAAAATGCACGCACACACCCACATAGAATTTAAAATAACAAAAAACCACCTTTGTTAAAATTAGCCAAAAAGTAGGGGGCCCATACAAAATACAAAACACTTCAACAAAATGTAAGGACAACAGCAAAATGGTTTCCAATGCTTTTTCAGAAGAAATAACCAGTTTGTATTCACAAGTCTATTCAGGATATTAAGGTAATGTTCTTTTTAAAAGCACTGCATCATTTATTCAAGATGTATTTTCTTTTACTCAAAACAACAAAAATAACGAGTAATTTGAATTAAATTATATAGGAACATAGAGATTTAATCTTAAATATTATATTCTTAGATAATTACATGTTTTCATTTTGAGCCTATTTATAAAGCATACATCAAGACCTAAACAAAGCTCCCTGCGAAATTAAATTTCTCCAACTGGGCGATTCTTTGGGTAAATGTTACCTTTTACATTTATTGCAAGAATTAATCCACATTGAAGAACGTGTAAAACAAAGCAATTCCCAGAATTTCAAACGCACCCCACCCAAATAGAAACTTTCACCGACCCAGTAACTGGAGCAACTATGCTCAGATAGAAAAAGAGAACACAGATGCTTCAAAGGGTTCTGATTCAATTTGTGTTCTCTACCAGGATTTCTTCTCTTTAACATCTTTTCAGCAAACTTTGGCAACACTATTTCTGTAAATCATTGCACAAAGCCTGTAATCAATCTCACCGCTTTACATTATCAGAGCCTGTCTTGTGCTCAAATTGTTTCTATTTTAAATGAAACAAGTAACTGAGCCTTCGCAGAACTGCCCCCGCCCGCCCCCCCCCCCCCCCCCCCGTTCCGTCCACTAACCTGCTCTTTTTAACAACACGTGGACTGGGACAAGCTGCAATGTTTCAAATGTGGGAATACCATCAGTTAAATGAGTCCACTGCACTGGTTCAATTACAGACAGAGCAATTCTTGAAACTGGATAGAACATAATGAGTAATAGCGAGAGACTTTGATACCAAGATTGAATCATCTTAACTTTGATACTTGGCACGCAAAGTGACAAAGAATGAAAGGGCCAGGTCACAGAAAGGTGAACACAACATGCAACAGGAGCAGGATTTTTCCACAAGCATTTGACACTCTCATCCTGCTCAATGGGTGGTACTCCAGTGTCTGAGTTAGATGGTTAGAGGTTCTTGATGCACTCCAGGGCATGAACACACGAATCAAGACTGACGCTCCGGTGCATTCCGGAAGGCTGAATTGTCCGAGGATCAGAACTGTCAGAGGGTCAGTACTGAGGGAGTGCTGAGCTGTTGAAGGCTCAGTACTGAGGGAGAGCTGAACTGGCAGAGGGGTAGTACTGAGGCAACATTCCCTGTCAGACGAGAAATACTGAGGGAGTGCTGCAGAGTGTAAGTAGAGGGAGTAATGCACTGTCAGAGGTGCAATATGGAGGAATTATTGCACAAGCAGAGGAGCAGTTTTCATGGAGTGCTGCACTGTCAGAGGGTCAGGACTGAGGGAGTGCTGCACTGTCAGAGGGTCAGGACTGAGGGAGTGCTGCACTGTCAGAGGGTCAGTACTGAGGGAGTGCTGCATTGTCAGAGGGTCAGTACTGAGGGAGTGCTGCATTGTCAGAGGGTCAGTACTGAGGGAGTGCTGCACTGTCAGAAAGGTCAGTCGTGAGGGAATGCTGCACTGTCAGAGGGTCAGTACTGAGGGAGTGCTGCACTGTCAGATGGTCAGTACTGAGGGAGTGCTGCACTGTCAGAGGGTCAGTACTGAGGGAGTGCTGCACTGTCAGAAGGTCAGTACTGAGGGAGTATTGCGCAGTCAGAAGGTCAGTACTGAGGGAGTGCTGCACTGTCAGAGGGTTAGTAATGAGGGAGTGCTGCACTGTCAGAAGGTCAGTCATGAGGGAGTGCTGCACTGTCAGAGGGTCAGTAGTGAGGGAGTGCTGCACTGTCAGAGGATCAGTATGAAGGAATGCTGCACTGTCAGAGGGTCAGTACTGAGGGAGTGCTGCACTGTCAGATGGTCAGTACTGAGGGAGTGCTGCACTGTCAGAGGGCACTGAGGGAGTGCTGTACTGTCAGAGGGTCAGTACTGAGGGAATGCTGCACTGTCAGAGGGTCAGTACTGAGGGAGTGCTGCACTGTCAGATGGTCAGTACTGAGGGAGTGCTGCACTGTCTGAGGGTCAGCACTGAGGGAGCACTACACTGTCAGATGAGTAGTATTGAGGGACTGCTGCACTGTCAGAAGGTCGACAATGAGGGAGCACTGCACTATCGGAACATTTATTACCAAGTGAGCCTGTACTGAAATACAGTACTCTCTCAGCACTGATCCTCTGAACAGTTTTGTGCAGTGTTTCCTCCATATTGCTCCTCTGACAGCACAGCTCTCCCTCAGTACTAACCCTCTGACAATACAGCTCCCCTTCAGTAGTGACCCTCTTACTGTGCAACACTCCTCAGTCTTGACCCTCTGACAGGATAGCAATGTGAGGAATGATAAGCACAGGAAGGGACCGAGCGAAGAAACATTAGAGTTCACCAGGAAATAGGGTTGAGTAGGAAAAAATGTCAAAAACAGAATTAAAGATTCTTATCCTGAATGTACACAGCATTTGTACCAAGATGGATGAATTGATAAAACAAATAGAGATACATGAGTATGATATGACAGCCATGACAGAGACAGGGTTGCAAAGTGACTGAAGCTGGTAATTATATATACAAGAGTATTCTCTGTTTCAGAATAACAGGAAGAAAGGGAAAGGAGGCTACATGGCTCCATGAACAATGTCTTAAATCAGTGAAATAGTGAGATATGATCTTGGTTTACAGGATCGAAATGTAGAATCAGTTTGGTTAGAGATAAGAAATAGCAAAGAAAAGAAGTCACTGCTGGAAATGGTGTGTAGGCCACTTGATGGTAGCTACACTGTAGAACAGAGTAAAAGCCAAGAAATAATGGGGCTTCTGAGAAATAATCTTCATATGGATTGGACATATCCAACTGGATGACAGCCTGGAGGGTGAGTTCATCGAGTGTATTTGGAACAGTTTCTAAGAACAATATGTCCTGGAGCTAAGCAGGAAGTAGGCTATTTTAGGCTGGGTAATGTGAAATGAGACACGATCAATTAATAACCTCATAATAATGGATCCTCGAGGTAAGAGTGATCTGAATATTAAGGAATTTAATATACCATTTGAGGGTATGTGAACATGCATACAAACATAAGAGTTAGAAGCAGGAGTAGGCCATTCATTCCCTTGAGCCTGCTCTGCCATTCAATAAGGTCAAGGCTGATCTGATTTCTTTACATTCCCAACTACCCCCTAGAACCTTTCACCTCTTGCTTATTAAGAATCTATTTAGCTCTGGCTTAAAAAAAACTCTGCTTCAACTGCCTTTTGAGGCAGAGAGTTCAAAAGACTGACTGAGGAAAGAAAAACACTCTCCTCATTTCTGCCACAAATGGGTGACCCCTTATTTTCAAGAAGAGATTCCTTGTTCTAGATTTTCCCACAAGGGAAAATATTCTTTTCACATCCACCCTGTCAGGACTACTCAGGATCGTATATGGTTCAAGTCACCTCTTATTCTTCTAAACTCCGCCGGATGCAAGCCTAGCTTGGCTAATCTTCCCTCATAAGATAACCCATCCATTCCAGATACTGATATGGTACACCTTCTCTGAAATGCTTCCAATGCATTTACATCCTTCCTGAAATAAGGAGACCAATACTGTACACAGTACTCCAGATGGCATCTTGTATAATTGAAACATAACCTCTCTAACTTTATATTCAATAAACAATGATCTTCCACTAACTTTCTTAATTACTTATCAAAGGTTATTGGGTAAAATAAAAATTTATGGTGTTATGAGATAGCATTGGCAGGATGGAAGATTGGCGAGGTAACAGGAAACAGAGAGTATGTCTGAATGGATCTTTTTTCTGCAGCACGGTAGCATAGTGGTTAGCTCTGCTGCTTCACAGCGCCAGGAACCCGAGTTCGATTCCCAGTTTGGGTCACTGTTTGTGTGGAGTTTGCACATTCTCCCTGTGTCTGCTTGGTTTTCCTCTGAGTGCACCGGTTTCCTCCCACACTCTGAAAGATGTGCTGATTAGGTGCATTGACCCGAACAGGTGCTGGACTGTGGCGATGAGGGGAATTTCACAGTAACTTCATTGCAGTGTTAATGTAAGCCTTACTTATGACTAATAAATAAACTTTAACTTTAAACTTTACTTACTGTACCTGCATGCTAACCTTTTGCAATTCACGCACGAGGACATTCAAATCACCCTGTACCTCAGATGCAAATCTCACCATTCAGCTAATATGCTTCTTTATTCTTCCTGCCAAAATGGACAATTTCACATGTTTCCACGTTATGCTGCGTTTATCAGATCTTTGCCACTCACTTAATCTATCTATATCCCTTTGTAGTCTCTTTATGTCATCTTCACAACTTGTTTTCCTACCTTGTGTCATCAGCAAATTGTACAAACATATCTTCGGTCCATTCATTCAAGTCATTTATACAAATTGAAACAATTGAGACTTGCGCACTGATCCCCATGATATTCCACTTGTTAACTCCTACCAAGCAGAAAAAAGATCCATTCAGACATACTCTCTATTTCCTGTTATTTAGCCAATCTTCTATCCTGCCAATGTTATCCCTACACCATAAATTTTTATTTTACCCAATGACTTTTGATGAGGCACATTATCAAATGCCTTCTTGAAATAGAAGTACAGTAGATCCACCAGTTCCCTTCATCCACAGCACATCACTTCCTCAATGAACGCCAGTAAATTAGTTAAACGTGATTTCCCCTGCACAGAACCATGTTGAATCTTCCTGATAACCTTGAATTGATGTAAGGGCCCTGCCATAACATTTTGAATAATAGTTTCTAACATTTTCCCTGTGACAGATGTTAAACGAACTGACTTAGAGTTTCCTGCTTTATGTTTCCCTTTTTGAACAAAGGAGTCACATTCGCTATTTTTCAAATTCCCCAAATCTCGGGAGATTTGGAAAATTAAAACCACTGCATTAACTATCTCACTCCCCACTTCTTTTAAGATTCAATCTATCAAGACTCGGTGGCTTGTTAACCCACAGCTCCAACAATTTGCTCAGTATCACTTTCTTCGCAATTATAATTTTCTTTAGTTCTTCTCTCCCTTTCATTTCCTGATTTACAGTTAATTCTGGGATGTAACTTGTATTTTTTTAGTCATTCGTGGAACATGGGCATCACGGCTGGCCAGCACTTATTGTCCATCCCGAGTTGGCCGAGGGCAGTTGTGAGTCAACCACATTGCTGTGGCTCTGGAGTCACATGGCCAGACCAGGTAATGACAGCTGATGTCCTTCCCTAAAGGACATTAGTGAACCAGATAGGTTTTTCTGACAATCAGCAATGGTTTCATGGTCATCATTAGACTTTTAATTCCAGATATTTCCAGACACTGGGTCGGCACGGTGGCACAGTGGTTAGTACTCTTGCCTCACAGCGCCAGAAACTCATCTCCAAACTCTGTGGCCTGGGCCTCGGCACCTCCCTCTGTGACTGGATCCTGAACTTCCTAACTCATAGACCACAATCAGTAAGGATAGGCAACAAAACCTCCTCCACAATCATCTTCAACACTGGTACCGCACAAGGCTGTGTTCTTAGCCCCCTACTATATTCCTTATATACCTATGACTGTGCGGCCAAATTCCCCTCCAATTCGATTTTCAAGTTTGCTGACGACACCACCGTAGTGAGTCGGATCTCAAACAATGACGAGACAGAATACAGGAATGACATAGAGAATCTGGTGAACTGGTGCGACAACAATAACCTCTCCCTCAATGTCAACAATGAAGGAGATTGTCATCGACTTCAGGAAGCATAAAGGAGAACATGCATCAACGGGGACGAAGTAGAAAGGGTCAAGAGCTTCAAGTTTTTAGATGTCTAGATCACCAACAACCTGTCCTGGTCCCCCCATGCTGACACAATAGTTAAGAAAGCCCACCAATGCCTCTACTTTCTCAGAAGACTGAGGAAATTTGGCATGCCAGCTATGACTCTCACCAACTTTTACAAATGCACCAAAGAAAGCATTCTTTCTGGTTGTATCACAGCTTGGTATGGCTCCTGCTTTGCCCATGAACGCAATGAACTACAAAAGGTCGTAAGTATAGCCTAATCCATCTCGCAAACCAGCCTCCCATCCATTGATTCTGTCCACACTTCCCGCTGCCTCAGCAAAGCAGCCATCATAATTAAGAACCCCACATATCCCGGGCATTTTCTCTTCCACCTTCTTCCGTCGGGACAAATATACAAAAGTCTGAGGCCACATACTAACTGACTCAAGAACAGCTTCTTCCCTGATGCTGTCAGACTTTTGAATGGTCATACTTTGCATTAAGTTGATCTTTCTCTACACCCTAGCTGTGACTGTAACACTACATTCTGCACTCTCTTGTTTCCTTCTCTATGAATGGTATGCTTTGTCTGTATAGCACGCAAGAAACAATACTTTTCACTGTACGTTAATACATGTGACAATAATAAATTAAATCAAATCAAAATCAGGGACCCAGGTTCGATTCCCGGCTTGGGTCACTGTCTCTGTGAAGTTTGCACATTCTCCCCATGTCTGCGTGGGTTTCCTCCGGGTGCTCTGGTTTCCTCCCACAGTCCAAAGATGTGCGGGTTAGGTGGACTGGCCATGCTAAATTTCCCCTTAGTGTGAGGGGGACTAGCTCAGGTAAATGGATGGAGTTGTGGGGATAGGGCCTGGGTGAGATTGTGGTCGGTGCAGACTCAATGGGCCGAATGGTCTCCTTCTGCACTGTAGGATTCTATGATTCTATTTTTAATTGAATTCAACTTCCACCACCTGCCGTGTCGGGATTCGAACCCGGGTCCCCAGAAAATTAGCTGAGTTCTGAATTAATAGTCTGCTGATTGTCCCACTAGGCCATCACCTCCCTTCGACAGTATCCTCTACAGTGAAGACGGAAGCAAAATACTTGTTCAATTACTCTGCCATTTCCTTATTTTCCATTAATTCCCCAGACTCTCTTTCTATAGCACAAATACTCACTTTTCTTTTTTAAATAATTATAGAAACTATTGTCTTGATATTTCTGGCTATTTTTCCCTCGTGTCTCATGTTTTCCTCATTATTCTTTTCGTCATTATTTGCTGTTTTGATATACTGTCTAAACCTCTCACCTGTCACCTTCCTTTATGCAATTATGTGCTTGTTAAGTTTGATGCCATCTTTACCTTTTTTACTTAACCATTGATGGTGAGTCCTTCCCTTGGAATTTTTTCTTTCTCATTGGAATGTGTCTATTCTCTGTATTCTGAAATATCCCCTTAAATATCTGCCACAGCATCTTTACTGACCTATCGCTTAACCTAATTTGCCAGTTTATTTCAGCTAGCTCTGCTTTCATTCCTCATAACTGCCCTTGTTTCAGCTTAAAATACTAGCTTTGGACACACTGCTCTCCCTCAAACTGAATGTAAATTCAATTTATTATGATTGCTGCTACCTAGGTGCACCTTCACTGTAAGATCATGAATTAATTCTACCTCATTGCACAATACCAGATCTGGTATAGCCTGCTCCCTGACTAGCTCAATAAACTTTGCTGTGAAATTGTTAATTAATTTTATCTCATTGCACATTAGCAAGTCAAATATAGCCTGCTTTCTGGTTGGCTCCAGGATGTGTTATTCCAAGACATTAGCCTGAAAATATTCTATCAACACCTCAGCTAGATAATCTTTGATTTTTCCAGTCTACGTTTAGCTTATCGCTGAATTTTTCTAACAAGAGCTCACCATTTCTTTCTTTTTGTGTGAATCCAACTTGGGGGCAAGTTCCCACAGTCTGCAATCAGTAAGGATAGGAAATGTCACTTGCTCCAAGATTATCTTCAACACTGTGTTCTCAGCCCCTTACTATATTCCTTATACACCAATGACTGTGTGGCCAAATTCCACTCCAACTCCATTTCAAGTTTGCTGATGACAGCATCATAGTGGGTCGGATCTCAAACAATCTCGAGACAGAGTAGAGGAAAGAGATAGAGAATCCGGTGAAATGGTGCAAAAAACAATAATCTCTCCCTCAATGTCAGTAAAATGAAGGAGAAAATTATCAACTTCAGGAAGCTTAATGGTGAACATGTCCCTGTCTACATTGATGGTGATGAAGTGGAAATGGTCAAGAGCTTTAAGTTTCCAAGTGTCCAGATCACCAACAAACTGTCCTGATCCCTCCATGCTGATGTTATTGTTAAGAAAGTTCATCAATGGCTCTACTTTCTCAGGAGGCTAAGGAAATTCGGCATATCTGTTACAACAATTTTTACAGATGCGTCATAAAAAACAATCCTTTCCGAATGTATCACAGCTTAGTATGGCTGCTGTTCTGACAAGACCGCAAGAAACTACAAAGGGTCGTGAACAAAGCCCAGTTCATCATGCAAACCAGCCTCCCATGCATTGACTCCGTCCATACTTCCCGCTGCCTCAGAAAAGCAGCCAACAGAATCAAGGACCCGGACATATTGTCTTCCATCTTCTTCCATCAGGAAAAAGATACAGAAGTCTGAGATCACGCACCAACCAACCCAAGAAGTTTCTTCCCTGCTGCCATCAGACTTTTGACTGGACCTATCATATAGTAAGCTGATCTTTCTCTCCACCCTAGCTGTGACCATAAAACTATATTCTGCAATTTTTCCTTTCCTTCTCCCCTGTGTATTCTATGAACAGTATGTTTTTTCTGTATAGCATGCAAGAAACAATGCTTTTCACTATATCCTAATACACGAGCCAATAATAAATCAAATCAAATCAAATACAAATCAAAACTTTGATCATCCTCTCTATGGTGCTAATAACATTCTGAATTAACAAAGCCACCTGTCCACCTTCTCCAACTTACCAGTCCTTCCTAAATGTCATGTACTGTTCAATATTCTTGTCCCAATGCATGTAACCCTGTTGCCATATCTCTGTAATGGCTATGAAATTGTATTTATCATTTCTATTTGTGCCATCAGATCATCTGTTTGTTTTGAATGCTATGTGCAGTCAGGTAAATTTGTCCTTTTATTCTCTTTGTAACCACCTAATGATTGATTTACTCATCGACTTGTACTCTATCACTTCCTGTTATGGTCCATTCATCATTTCCCATATAAATACCTGTGAGACAAGGAAATGACAGAAACCTTGAAGAAGTATTTCATACCTGTCTTCACAATAGAGGATACCAAACAAAAATCTGAAGAAGACTAGAAAGCAGGCAGAAAAAAGGAGGAACTTGCCACAATAACTCACAAAAGCTACCAGGAAAACTAACTGGGATAAAGTGTCCTGGACATGGTGTCCTACATCAAAGGCTGTCACAAGAAGTGTCTGCAGACATAGTAGATGCACTGGGTGTAATCTTCAAAAATTCCCTAGATTCTTGGGTAAAGTCTCAGTGGATTGGAAAACTGCAAATGTTATGCCATGGAGGGAGACAGAAAGCAGGAATCTGCAGGCATCTCACCTAACATCTATAGAGTCATAGAGGTTTACAGCATGGAAACAGGCCCTTCGACCAAACTTGTCCATGCCACCCTTTTTTTTAAAAACCCCTAAGCTAATCCCAATTGCCCACATTTGGCCCATATTCCTCTATACCCATTGTACCCATGTAACTGTCTGAATGCTTTTTAAAAGATAAAATTGTATCCGCCTCTACTACTACCTCTGGCAGCTTGTTCCAGACACTCACCACCCTCTGTGTGAAAGAATTGCCCCTCTGGACACTTTTGTATCTCTCCCCTCTCAACTTAAACCTATGCTCTCTAGTTTTAGACTCCCGTACCTTTGGAAAATATATTCATTATCTACCTTGTCTCTGTCCCTCATTATTTTATAGACCTCTATAAGGTCACCCCTCAGCCTCCTATGCTCCAGTGAGAAAAGTCTCAATCTATTCAGCCTCTCCTTATAACTCAATCCATCAAGTCCCGGTAGCATCCTAGTAACTCTTTTCTGCACTCTTTCTAGTTTAATAATATCCTTTCTATAATAGGGTGACCAGAATTGCACACAGTATTCCAAGTGTGGCCTTACCAATGTCTTGTACAAGTTCAACAAGACGTCCCAACTCCTGTATTCAATGTTCTGACTGATGAAACCAAGCATGCCGAATGCCTTCTTCACCACTCTGTCCACCTGTGACTTCACTTTCAAGGAGCTATGAACATGTACCCCTCGATCTCTTTGTCCTGTAACTCGCCCCAACACCCTAGCATTAACTGAGTAAGTCCTGCCCTGGTTCAATCTACCAAAATGCATCACCTCGCATTTGTCTAAATTAAACTCCATCTGCCATTCGTCAGCCCACTGGCCCATTTGATCAAAATCCTGTTGCAATTGGAGATAACTTTCTTCACTGTCCACTATGCCACAAATCTTGGTGTCATCTGCAAACTTACTAACCATGCCCCCTATATCTCATCCAAATCATTAATATTAATGACAAATAACAGTGGGCCCAGCACTGATCCCTGAGGCACATCGCTGGTCACAGGCCTCCAGTTTGAAAAAAAACCCTCTGGCTTCTGTCAAGAAGCCAATTTTGTATCCAATTAGATACCTCACCCTGGATCCCGTGAGATTTAACTTTATGCAACAACCTACCATGCGGTACCTTATCAAAGGCCTTGCTAAAGTCCATGTAGACAACATCAACTGCACTGCCCTCATCTACCTTCTTGGTTACCCCTTCAAAAAACTCAATCAAATTTGGGGGACATGGTTTTCCACTCACAAAGCCATGCTGACTGTCCCTAATCAGTCCTTGCATCTCTAAATGCTGTCGATCCTGTCTCTCAAAATACCTTCCAACAATTTACCCACCACAGATGTGAGGCTCACTGGCCTGTAGTTCCCAGGCTTTTTCCTGCAGCCCTTTTTAAACAAATGCACAACATTTGCCACTCTCCAATCTTCAGGCACCTCACCCGTGACTATCGATGATTCAAATATCTCGGCTAGGGGGACCTGCAATTTCCTCCCTAGCCTCCCACAACGTCCTGGGATATACGTTATCAGGTCCGGGGGATTTATCTACCTTGATGCCCTTTAAGACTTCCAGCACCTCCTTCTCTGTAATATGTACACTCCTCAAGACATTACTATTTATTTCCCCAAGTTCCCTAACATCCATGCTTTTCTCAACGGTAAATACTGATGAGAAATATTCATTTAGGATTTCACCCATCTCTTGTGGATCCGCACATAGACCTGAAGGGGCCCTACTCTCTCCCTTGTTACTCTTTTGCCCTTTATGTATTTGTAGAAGCTCTTTGGATTCTCCTTTGCCTTATCTGCCAAAACACTTTCGTGAACCCTTTTTGCCCTCCTGATTTCTCTCTTAACTCTACTCCTACACCCCCTATACTCTTCAAGAAGAGATTCACTTGATCCCAGCTGCCTATGCATGTCACGTGCCTTTCTTCTTCTTGACCAGGGCGTCAATATCCCGAGTCATCCAGGGTTCCCAACTTTTGCCAGCCTTGCCCTTCATTCTAAGAGGAATGTGTTTACCCTGAACCCTGGTTAACACACTTTTGAAAGCATGCCACTTACCAGACGTCCCTTTGCCTTCCCACAGACTCCCCCAATTAACTTTTGAAAGTTCCTGCCTGATATCATCAAAATTGGCCTTGCCCCAATTTAGAATTTTAACTTTTGGGCCAGACCTATCATTCTCCATAGCTATCTTAAAACTAATAGAATTATGGTCACTGGTCCCAAAGTGATCCCTCACTAACACTTCTGTCACCTGTCCTTCCTTATTTCCCAAGAGGAGGTCAAGTTTTGCCCCCTCCCTAGTTGGGCCATCCACATACTGAATAAGAAATTCCTCCTGAATACACTCATCAAATTTCTCTCCATCCAACCCTCTAACACTATGGCTGTCCCAGTCAATGTTAGGAAAATTAAAATCTCCGACTATTACCACCCTATTTTTCTTGGAGCTATCTGTAATTTCCTTACATATTTGCTCCTCAATTTCCCGCTGACTATTTGGGGCCCTATAGAACAACCCTATCAAAGTGATTTCCCCCTTCTTATTTCTCAGTTCTACCCATATAGACTCAGTGGCCGAACCCTTGGATATATCCCCTCTCAGTACGGCCGTGATGCTTTCCCTGATCAAAAATGCAACTCCCCCTCCTCTCTTATCTCCTGTTCTATCTTTCCTGCAGCATCTGTACCCTGGAACATTGAGCTGCCAGTCCTGTCCCTCCCTTAGCCATGTTTCAGTAATTGTTATAACATCCCAGTCCCACGTACCCATCAATGCCCTGAGTTAATCTGCCTTGCCCGTCAGGCCTCTTGTATTGAAATAAATGCAGTTTAATCTGGACTTCCCTTACTCTCTGTCTTGCTTTTGCCTGATCTGTCTGCTACTAGAATTACTGACACTGTCTTTACTAATTAATGTGCTCTCTTTAACTTCTGTGCTGTCCTCAAACCTCTCTTCTGTCTCCCTACTGCTTTGGATCTTACCCCCCTGCCAAACTAGTTTAAACCCTCCCGAGTGGCTCTAGCAAATCTCCCCGCCAGGATGTTAGTTCCCCTTCAGTTCAAATGTAACCCATCCCTCTTGAACAGATCAGCCCTTCCCCAGAAAAGATCCCAATGATCCAAAAATCTAAATCCCTGCCCCCTGCACCAGCTCTCAAGCCAGGCGTTCATCTGCCTAATCCTCCTATTCCTACTCTCAGTAGCACGTGGCACCGGTAGTAGTCCTGAAATTACTACCTTCGAGGTCTTGCACATTAGCCTTTTGCTGAACTCTCTGTATTCACATTTCAGGACCTCATCCCTTTTCCTACCTATGTCGTTGGTACCAATGTGTATAACAACCTCTGGCTGCTCACACCTCCCCCTTAAGAATGTCCTGCAATCGCTCAGAGATGTCCTTGACTCTGGCAACAGGGAGGCAACACACCATCCTGGAGTCTCGATCGCGGCCACAGAAACGTTTGTCGGTGCCTCTAATTAACTGCCATTGGGAAGAATCCATTATTAATCCATTATTATAGGTGGCACAGTGGCACAGTGGTTAGCACTGTTGCCTCACAGCACCAGGGACCCAGGCTTGGGTCACTGTCTGTGTGGAGTCTGCACATTCTCCCCATGTCTGTGTGGGTTTCTTCCGGGTACTCCAGTTTCCTCCCACAGTCCAAAGATGTGCCGGTTAGGTTGATTAGGCATGCTAAATTAACGCTAATTTCGGGGGGATTAACAGGGTAAATATGTGGGATTACGGGGATAAAGTGGGATTACTGTCGGTGCGGGCTCGAAAGGCCTCCTTCTGTACAGTAGGAATTCTATGATTCTATAAGGGGACAGCAGCAGGACAGTTAGAAAATGATAATATAATCAAGCACCGTAAACATGGTTTTGTGAAAGGGAAATTGTGCTTGACAAATTTATTAAGAGTTCTTTGAGGATATAACAAGCAGGGTGGATAAAAGGGACACAGTAGATATAGTGCCATTGGATTTCCAATAGGCAGTCGATAAGTGGGCGCATAAAAGGTCAAGGTAAGACCTCATGATGTTGCGGATACTCTCGCATGAATGCAAGATTGGCTAACGAACAAGAAACAAGAGAGTGGGGATGAATGGGTCCTTTTCAGTTTACATTCACAAACTGTAAGTCGTGGAGTGTTACAGGGGTTAGTGTTGAGGCCTCAAATATTTTCAATCTATATTAATGACTTGACTGAAGGGAGTGACTGGATCATAGCAAATTAAATAACAATACAAAGATGGGGAGCAAAGCAAGTTGTGAGGAGGATACAAAGAATCTGCAAAGGGAATACTGACAGGTTCAGTGACTGGACAAAAATTCGGCAGCTGGAGAATAATGTGGGAAAACATGAGGTTGCCCATTCTGCCCAGGAAGAAGAGAAAAGCAGAATATTATTTATATGGAGAGAAATTGCAGAATACTGCAATATAGAGTGAAGTGTGGTTTCCCTGTACATTAATCACAAAACATTTGCCTGCAGGCACAGCAAGTATTTAGGGAAATAAATCAAACGTTGGCCTTTATGACAAGAGGAATGGAGTATAAATGTAGGGAAGTCCTGCTACAGCTGTACAGGGCATTGGTGAGACCACAGCTGGAATACTGTTCTCCTCTCCTGACTTCAAGGAGGAATGTGCCTGCAATGGAACCGGTTCAGAGGTGAGATGGCTCACCAGACCGGCTCATACGCTGAAGGGTTTGTCATGTGAGGGAAGGTAAAACAGGCTAGGCTGACATTCGTTGGAGTTTAAAAGAATAAGAGGTGATCTTACTGAAAGGTTCAAGATTCTGAGGGGGCTTAAGAGACAGTTGCTGAGATTTATGTTTCTCTCATGGGGAAAATGAGAACATAGGCCACAGATTAAAAGCAAGGGGTAACCAACCCATTTAAGATGAGGAGGATGTATTTATTTTCTTCAGGTTGGCAGCAGTCAGAGCTGTAAAGGCTGAGTAATTGGACAAATTCAAGGCTGTGTTAGGCCAATCTTTCATTGACAAGAGTTTGAGGACACCCAGGAGAGTTGCATTTGGATCAAAATCATATCAGCCATGATCTTACTGTGGGGTGAAGAAGTATTGATGGGACAAGTGACCTATTCCTGCTCCAAATTCTTATGATATTATGAATAATAACTCTCCCACAGTGCAGCACTCCCTTACAACTGATGCTCCAACAGTGCAACACTTCCTCAGTACTGATCTTCCATCAGTGCTGAGCTTCCTCAGTACTGACACCCCTAACTGTGCTATACTCCCCCTGTAATGATTCTCTAACAGTGCAGCACTCCCTCAGTACTGACCCTCTGACAGTGCAGCACTCCCTCAGAACTGATCTGCGAGTAGTGCAGCGATCCATCGTCCTACAGTGCAACACTGCCTCAGTACTGACCTTCCTACACTGCAGCATACCCTCAGTAGTGGGCCCTCCAACAGTGCAGCACTCCCTCAAGTAATGGCCCTCTGATAGTGCAGCGCTCCTGCAATACTGACCCACCGTCAGTGCAGAGCTTCCTCAGTACTGATCGTCTGACAGTGCAGCACTTCCTTAGTACTGATCCTGTGACAGTGCAGCACTCCCTTGGTACTAACCCTCTGACAGTGTAGCACTCACTCAGCACTGACCCTCTGACAGTGCAGCACTCCCTCAGTACGGATCATTCGACAATGCAGCACTCCCTCAGTACCTACCCTCATACAGTGCAGCACTCCCTCAGTATTGATCCTCTGATAGTGCAGCACTCCTTCTGCACTGACACTCTGACAGCAAAGCGCTCCCTCAGTACTGACCCTCTGACAGTGCAGCACTCCCTCAGTACTGACCCTCTGACAGTGCAGCACTCCCTCAGTACTGACCCTCTGACAGTGCAGCACTCCCTCAGTACTGACCCTCTGACAGTGCAGCACTCCTCAGTACTGACCCGCTGACAGTGCAGCACTCCTCAGTACTGACCCGCTGACAGTGCAGCACTCCTCAGTACTGACCTCTGACAGTGCAACACTCTCAAAGTGCTGACCCTCTGATAGTGCAGCACTCCCTCAGTATTGATCCTCTGACAGTGCAGCACTCTCTAGCATTGATCCTCTGACAATGCAGCACTCCTTCTGCCACTGATACTCCAACAGCATAGCACTCCCTCAGTATTGACCTTGACAGTGCAGCACTCCCTCAGTACTTCACCTCTGATAGTGCAACACTCCCTCAATACTGGATTATGGGGCTTCAGTCCTTCAATGGTGGGCGGTTTTAAGCCACATCAATTTGCCTCAAAGATGCTAGTAATAGTCTATTTGTGGGGATGGGGATTATAGAGTCATAGAGGTCTGCAGCATGGAAACAGGCCCTTCGGCCCAACTTGTCCATGCTGCTCTTTTATTTTAAACCCCTAAGCTAATCCCAATTGCCCGAATATGGCCCATATCCCACTATCTTACCCATGTAATTGTCTAAATGCTTTTTAAAAGACAAAATTGTACCCACCTCTACTACTACCTCTGGCAGCTTGTTCCAGACACTCACCACCCTCTATGTGAAAAAATTGCCCCTCTGGACACTTTTGCATCTTTCCCCTCTCACCTTAAACTTATGTCCTCTAGTTTTAGACTCCCCTTCCTTTGGGAAAAGATATTGACTATCTAGCTGATCTGTGCCCCTCAATATTTTATAGACCTCTATAAGATCACCCCTCAGTCTCCTGCGCTCCAGAGAAAAAAGTCCCAGTCTATCCAGCCTCTCCTTATAACTCAAACCATCAAGTCTGGGTAGCATCCTAGTAAATCTTTTCTGCACTCTTTCTAGTTTAATAATATCCTTTCTATAATAAGGAGAGATTGCAGGGGAGAGATTGAGGGAGAGAAGAGTGAAAGGCGGTGAGATTTAGCTAGGTTGAACTGATTGGGCTCAAGCTGGTACTTTAAAATATAAAGCTGCCACAGAGCACAATTGCGTCAGAAAAGCAGAACAAGTGGAGTTTTCATGTGGCCTTTAACCTGTGATAACCTCAACACAGTAAGAGACGGAAAAGAAATCTGTTCAGCAAAGATTCCTGCCATTGGTAAGGGTTGAACACCATCTGGATGGGTTTGCGTGTGGTGACGCAGGTTGTGGTTAACCTGCAGTGAACTGTGAGGAGGCCTTTCAATCCTGACATTAATCATTAGCCCCAGTGAGGCCTCTGTGTGGGTGTTTTGAATGAGATAAAAATTAGATGTGAGAGTTCATCTCCGAGGTCACCTTCTTGCCGCACGACCATAAGAAATGGAACAAGAATGGACCCTTCTCCTACCCCCACGTGCCCCTGCGGACTGCTCCATCATTCAGTGTGATTATGGCCAATCCAGGTCGTCATCTTCACTCCGCCATTACTCCCCTCATCTCTTGCCTTGGATGAAAACCAAAAATGTGCCTATCCCAGCATGAATTTCAATACTGGGATCCTTTGAATGAAGAAGTTTCTCCTCATCTCAATCCTAAATGATTATTCCTTGCCTTGAGTTTGTGTCCTCGTTTTTTGGATTCCAAAGCCAGGAGAAATTCTCTCTCAGTATCTACGCTGTCAAGTCCCTTCAGAATATTTATGATTCAGTGAGGTCACCTCCCGTTCTTCTAATCCCCAGAGAATATGGACCTAATTTACTGAGTTTCTCGTCACAGGACAACCCTCTCATTGCAAGCACCAATCTTGTGAACCTTCACTGAAACATGGGGACGAAAACTTAGCACAGTGCTTTATATGTTGTTTCATCAAAGTCCGGTCAGATTTCTTTATTCTTGTAGTCCAATCCCCTTGTGATACAAGGGACACTTGCCTTTCTGGTTCCTAAACTGAGTACGGCCAAGTACTTCTGAGCATTTGGTTAGGCCGCACTATTGCGTTCAGTTCTGGTCACCACATTACAGGTAGAATGTGCAGGTTTTGGAGTGGGTATAGAAGAGGTTTACTAGGATGCAAGAGGGTTTGAGCTATAAGGGGAGGCTGGACAAAGTAGGGTTATTTTTCTCTGGAGCGATGGAGGCTAAGGGGAGACCTGATAGAATTTTATAAAATTATGAGAGGCGCATAGATGGGGTTGACAGTCAGAATCTTTTTCCCAGACTTGAAATGTCTAATACTAGGGGTCATGCATTTAAGGTGAGAGGGGGAAAGTTCAAAGGAGATGTGAGGGGCAAGTTTTTTTACACAGAGAACTTTATTCTTTATTCATTCGTGGGGCATGGGTGTCGCTGGCTAGACAGCATTTATTGCCCATCCTTAGTTGCCCTTGAAACTGAGTAGCTCACTGGGCCATTTCAGAGGGCAGTAAATAGTCAACTACATTGCTGTGGCCCTGAAGTCACTTGTAGGCCAAACCAGATAAGGAGAGCAGATTTCCTTCCTTAAAGGACATTAGTGAACCAGATGGGTTTTTCCGACAATAGTTTCATGGTCATCAGTAGATTCTTAATCCCAAATATGTTTTTTTAATTGAATTCAAATTCCACCATCTGCCATGGTGGGATTTGAACCCGAGGAGAGGTAGGTGTCTGGAACCCGCTGCCAGGGGTGGTGCTGCAAGCAGATATGATAGGGGTGTTTACGGAGCTTTTAAATAAGTTCATGGATATGCAAGGAATAGAAGGATATCGACCAATGGCAGGCAGAAGGGATTAGTTTAATTTGCCATCATGTTCTGCACAACATTGTGGTCTGTGCTGTGCTGTCCTGTTCTACGTTTTGTCAATATTTAGAAGTTTAAAAAAAATTGTCCTACCTCTCGATTCTAAATACCAACATAACCTCACACTTCCTCACATTATCGTTCCTCTGCCATCTTCTTACCCTCTCACTAACCAATCTAAACCTTTGTCGCAGTAGAGGCATGAAAGATAATAACATTTATATTATATTTATTTATTTGTCACAAGTAGGCTTACATTCACACTGCAATGAAGTTACTGTGAAAATCCCCTAGTCGCCACACTCCAGTGCCTGTTCGGGTACACTGAGGGAGAATTTAGCATGGCCAATGCACCTAACCTGCACATCTCTGGATTGTGGGAGGAAACCGGAGCACCCAAAAGAAACCCACACAGACATGGGGAGAACGTGCAATCTCCACACAGACAGTGACCTAAGCGGGAATCGAACCTGGGTTCCTGGCGCTCTGAGGCAGTAGTGCTCACCATTGTGCCACTGTGGTTATATTGATCAACAGGATTATTTGATAAACACATTATTTTCTGCTTTCTTTAAATGGTTACTAGCTGAGCGGAAAAACTGGTTCAGCCTGTCACCTGATGCCTTGCAGGAATTTCAAAGTAACAATGTGCATGGGGATTGTGAGTGTGTTCCCAGCTAACTTTGAACACATGAAAACCTTTGAGGGTCTTAATCTTCCATAATAGTACATACGACCAAAGCATTAGCAGTCCTAACACAACTGTTTTGACAAAGAGACGTCACTTTGTTAATCCGACACCAGTGTCCCCAAAAAACAAAAGGAATCTTGAATCCAATTAAACCTCAAGATTCCAGCCATCCTGTGCCCAACATTGAGGAGGTATGTCACATCACCTCCCCTCAAGCTTCACTGTGATATCATCTGATGGAACTGAATTCCGGCCGTTGCTGTTTTGACCTCCAACATGAACAGAATCCCAGGCAACATCATCAAGCTGGTGGCAGCAGAAAGACGTATGACCCTCATCCAACCCCATTGACTGATGGAAGCTTGGAACTCGTGCCTCCCAACTGACTCAGAAGGTCAATAAAGCGGGAACACTGCACAGGTTTACCAGAC
The DNA here is from genome assembly GCF_964213995.1 of Mustelus asterias. NCBI lineage: Eukaryota > Metazoa > Chordata > Chondrichthyes > Carcharhiniformes > Triakidae > Mustelus > Mustelus asterias. The sequence goes on from NC_135820.1 coordinate 9,106,771, forward strand.
TGATTCCTGGGATGGCAGGTCTGTCATATAAGGAGAGACCAAGTTGGTTAGGATCGTATTCATTGGAGTTTAGAAGAGTGAGAAGGGGTCTCATAGAAAGCTATAAAATTCTAACAAGTTTAGATAGGGTAGATTCAGAAAAAATGTTCCCAATGGTGAGGGAGTCCAGAACTAGGGGTCATAGTTTGAGGGTAAGGGGTAAACCTTTTAGAACTGAGATGAGGAGAAACTTTTCACCCAGAGAGTGGTGAATGTGTGGAATTCACTACCACAGAAAGTAGTTGAGGCCAAAACATTGTGTGCTTTCAATAAGAAATTAGACATTGATCTTGGGGCTAAAGGGCTAAATTTTGCTTTCAAACAGAACTGACATTTATTCTGCTATTAACGTTGACTCGGAACAAAAGCTTTGTGTCTTTACCAATATCATATCACTCTCTTTGTCTTGTATTCCATGACATCTTTGTTATTTTATCACTCCGGCCTCGAACCTTCCCCTGATCTTCTCTTCTGCTCCACCTGCTCCCCACCATACCCCTCCTCCACCTTTCTCAACAGCATAGCTCCCATCATATTCCTACCTCTCTTCAGTTCTGAAGAAAAGTTATAGAATTGTATCGTAGAATCCCTACAATGCAGAAGGATGCCATACGGCCCATCAAATCAGCACCAACTCTCCGAAAGAGAATCTTACTTCAGCCCACCCCGCTAACACTGCGCATTTCCCATGGCTAATCCACCTAATCTGCACAGTTTTGGACTGTGTGAGGAAACCCAGTAAGAAGTTTAACAACACCAGGTTAAAGTCCAACAGGTTTATTTGGTAGCAAAAGCCACACAAGCTTTCGAGGCTCTAAGCCCCTTCTTCAGGTGAGTGGGAATTCTGTTCACAAACAGAACTTATAAAGACACAGACTCAATTTACATGAATAATGGTTGGAATGCGAATACTTACAACTAATCCAGTCTTTAAGAAACAAAACAATGGGAGTGGAGAGAGCATCAAGACAGGCTAAAAAGATGTGTATTGTCTCCAGACAAGACAGCCAGTGAAACTCTGCAGGTCCACGCAACTGTGGGAGTTACAAATAGTGTGACATAAACCCAATATCCCGGTTGAGGCCGTCCTTGTGTGTGCGGAACTTGGCTATCAGTTTCTGCTCAGCGACTCTGCGCTGTCGTGTGTCGCGAAGGCCGCCTTGGAGAACGCTTACCCGAATATCAGAGGCTGAATGCCCGTGACCGCTGAAGTGCTCCCCAACAGGAAGAGAACAGTCTTGCCTGGTGATTGTCGAGCGGTGTTCATTCATCCGTTGTCGCAGCGTCTGCTTAGTTTCCCCAATGTACCATGCCTCGGGACATCCTTTCTTGCAGCGTATCAGGTAGACAACGTTGTCTACCTGATACGCTGCAAGAAAGGATGTCCCGAGGCATGGTACATTGGGGAAACTATGCAGACGCTGCAACAACGGATGAATGAACACCGCTCGACAATCACCAGGCAAGACTGTTCTCTTCCTGTTGGGGAGCACTTCAGCGGTCACGGGCATTCGGCCTCTGATATTCGGGTAAGCGTTCTCCAAGGCGGCCTTCGCGACACACGACAGCGCAGAGTCGCTGAGCAGAAACTGATAGCCAAGTTCCGCACACACAAGGACGGCCTCAACCGGGATATTGGGTTTATGTCACACTATTTGTAACTCCCACAGTTGCGTGGACCTGCAGAGTTTCACTGGCTGTCTTGTCTGGAGACAATACACATCTTTTTAGCCTGTCTTGATGCTCTCTCCACTCCCATTGTTTTGTTTCTTAAAGACTGGATTAGTTGTAAGTATTCGCATTCCAACCATTATTCATGTAAATTGAGTCTGTGTCTTTATAAGTTCTGTTTGTGAACAGAATTCCCACTCACCTGAAGAAGGGGCTTAGAGCCTCGAAAGCTTGTGTGGCTTTTGCTACCAAATAAACCTGTTGGACTTTAACCTGGTGTTGTTAAACTTCTTACTGTGTTTACCCCAGTCCAACGCCGGCATCTCCACATGAGGAAACCCAAACAGACATATGGAGAATGTGACACACAGACAAGACACCCAAGGCCGGACTCGAATCTTGGTCCATGGCGCTCTGAGACAACAGTGCCAAACACTGTGCCACCCCACTCTTACGTTGGATTTGAAATGTTAAATCTGTTCGTCTCTCCACAGATGCTGCCAGACCTGCTGTGCTTTTCTCGCAATTTCTGCTTTTATTTCAAGGGGTCTTCTTTTATTCCTCTGCTCCTGAGGATGATATAGTTAAACTAGGGCTCCCATCTACCCCGTTCAGGTCTGCATTCAGCAAAGGGACTCACATCTGTGCTATCCTTTCACAACATCCCACAGAGTTACACAGCTGCTGACCTTACGGATCCAGCTGCCAACCTCACGGATCCACTGCCAACGTTCGCAAACACATTCCATTCACGGTTTTCTCACGGGCTTCCTTCAATCACCAAAACACATCAGTTGGATGCCGGTGGGATTGTGCTGTATCAGATTCGGCCACCCTTGTGGAAAATTGACGGTTAGCTGTTGAGGCCTGAGTGTCTTTGCGCAGACCTCAACACGTCTCCCATGCTGGCTGCCTGTTAGTGCGAAATTTAAAGGGCGAAGGCTGGAAATATTCTGCAGGTCAGGCTGCATCTGTGGAGAGAGAAACAGAGTTAATGTTTTAGGTGGGTGGCCTGTCATCAGAATCAGGAAATGGTATAGAGATGTAATCCAAAATCCTTGAACAGATGAGGGGAGATTGAACAGGCTGGAGTGGCTTGATGGAAGTCATCAAAATTGTGAACTAGTTCAAAAAGGGTAAATTGTGAAATAGTTCGATAGGGTAGATGGAGAGATGGTGGCACAGTGGTCAGTCACATCACTGGATTAGTAACCCTGAGGCCCAGGCTAATACTCGGGAGACATGGGTTCAAATCCCACCATAGCTGCTGGTGGAATTTAAATTCAAACAATGGATTTAGAATTACTGTCATCGATTGTTGTAAAAACCCACGTGGCTCACTAATGTTCTTTGGGGAAAGAAATCTGCCGTCCTTATCCAGTCTGGCCTCCTTGTGACTCAAAATGCAGTTGACTCTTAGCTGCCCAACAAACTATTCAGTTCAAGAATAAGAACTAATGGCAGTGACCCTAGCAGTGGTGCCATAAGGAGGCTAATGATTTCATGTGGGTGGCCACAGATCGGTGAAAGCTTCTCTACATGACGACTCTGACCCATCGCACCAGCAACACCTCTCACATTGCTCACTGTTCCACATTGCCATCACTCACTCAGCAGCTTACCACCCCTCCGACCTGGCTCAGAAACACACCACTTTCACACACATACCAATATTGCCTCCACCTACCTGCAGCTATTTGACTGTGGCAAATACTTCAACCAAACAGAGTGCAAAACAGTCACTGACTTTACACCCTTGACTCCTGAGGACAAGGTGGCAGGAGGTGATTTAAAGAAGTTCCTGCTGGGAATGGATAATCTGAATGATGAGGACAGACTGGAGGGGCTGGGGTTGTTTTCCTTGGAAATGAGGAGACTGAGTGGACATATAATTGAGGCGAATAAAATGATGCAGGGGCGAGAGGGAGGGGACTGGAAGGACAAATTTCCATCAGCAGGGAGTCCAATTACCAGGGTCCATTGATGTAAAGAAATTGGAGGCAGCATTAAAGAGGATTTGAAGAGATAAATTTTAGATTGCTAAAAAGCATTTGACAAGGTGCCATGTAAAAATTTACTACACAAGATTCAAGCTCATGTGGGATGGGGTGATCTGTTGTCGTGGTCAGAGAAGATTAGATACCTCACCGGGAAGAAGAGTCAGGAGAAATTGGTCATTTGCAACCTAAAATAAACTTTAACCGATGGCATCACGCAGGGATCAGTACTGGGGCTTCAACTATTTATGATCTGTTTCAATAGTTTAGATGAAGGGACCACATGTAGTATAGAATGATCGGATCCTACAGTCCAGAAGGAGGCCATCGAGCCTGCACCGACCACAATCCCACCCAGGCCTTATCCCCATATTCCCATGCATTTACCCTAGCCAGCCCCTTAATACTACGGGGTAGTTTAACATGGCCAATCAACCTAACCGGCACATTTTTGGACTATGGAAGGAAACCGGAGCACCTGGAGGAAACCCACACAGGCACGGGAGGATGGGCAAACTCCACACAGTGACCCAAGCCGGGAATTGAACCCGAGTCCCTGGCGCTGTGAGGCAGTAATGCTAACCACTGTGCCGCCCGAATAGTCGAATTTGCCATTGATACAAAGATAGGCAAGAAAGCAAGTTGTAAGGAAGATACAAAGTCTGGAGAGGGATATAGCGAGGTTAAGTGAGTGGGCAAAAAATTGGCAGATGGAGTACAATGTGACAAAATGTGAGTTTGTTCGCTTTAGCAGGAAGAGCACAAAAACAAATTATGAAATATAATAGACAGTAAAATGCTGTGATACAGAGGGATCTGGGTGCCTTGTTATGACATCATGTTAGCTTGCAGAAACAGCATGAAATTTGGAAGGTGAATCCCTTTGTTGCAAGAGGCATGGAGTACAGAAGTAGGAAAGTCTTGTTACAGCAGTACACGGCATTAGTGAGACTGCATAGAGTACTGTGATCTCCTTACTGCATTGAAGGCAATTCAGAGAATGTTCGTTAAGTCGATTCCAGGGATGAGGGGTTGGGCTTCTTGAGCAGCTTGGGTTTGTAAAGTTAAAGTTAAAAGTTTTATTTATCATTCATAAGGAAGGCTTACATTAACACTGCAATAAAATTACTGTGAAATTCCCCAAGTCGCCTCCCTCCGGCCCTGTTCGGGTCAATGCACCTAACCAACACATCGTTCAGACTGTGGGAGGAAACCCACGCAGACACGGGAGAACATGCAAACACCACACAGTCAGTGACCCAAGCAGGGAATCGAACTCAGGTCCCTGGCGCAGTGAGGCAGCAGTGCTAACCACTGTGCCACCGTGCCACCCTATGTACCCATTGGAGCTTAGAATGAGAGGTGATTGTACTGTAATTGATAAAGACTCTTTGGGAGCTCTGCGCTGGACTGTTGTCCCTTGTGGGAAAGACTGGAACCTGGGAATAGTCAAAAATAAGTAGACTGTGCAGAGTCTGCATGTTCTCTGTGTGTCTGCATGCATTTGTTCCCAAAGATGTGTAGGTTAGGGGGAATATCCATGATAAGTGCATGGGGTTATGGGGATAGGGGGCCGGGTAAGGTGGAGAGTCAGTACAGACTCGATGGGCCGAATGGACTCTGCTCTGTACAGAATCTACGGGGAAAAACTCAATACATCTGGCAGCATCTGTCAACAGGGAAGAAAATCTCATCATTCGAGTATGAACCGAACGAGAGTCACATTGGCCTCAAGACTTTCAGTGAATGATCTCTTTGTACTTTGCGACTCCCGTTTCTTTCATATCGCCTTAAAATCAGGGAAACCGGCTGGGTACTTTCAAAATGATGTGGAGATTCCGGCGTTGGACTGGGGTAAACACAGTAAGAGTTTTAACAACATTAGGTTAAAATCCAAGACGTTTATTTTGTAGCCTCACTTTATCCTCACTTTCAAAATGGCAGCTCTGGGTAGCACCACGTGACATGAGGGCGGGGCTGCAGCTCCTGTTCAAGGGGCGGAGTCTCGGGTGGAGTTGTGACGAGCTCTGTCGGCTGGTGACGTCCATTCAAGGTGGAGGGGGTGGGGACCCATAGGGGTGACGTCAAGATATAGGCGGGACCGACTGGGGAGACGCCCAAAAGCAGGCGGTACCCGAGGTGACTGACGTCCGGGAGTGGGCGTCTCCCAATTGAACGTGATGACGACAGACGCCGGAGGTGCCCGCCTTCCCTTCGGTGGACCGGAAGCGGCCGAAAACGGCTGGCACCTGGTGAGGATGTGGGTAATTGAACCTCTGGGTGGGGAGAGAGGTGGGAGGGAGGAGAATCAGAGCGCCGGCCGGGGGTAGTGATGCTGCTGTGGCTTGTTAGTTGTGGAGAAGCTGGGACTGTTCTCCTCAGAGCAGAGAGGGGCGAAGATGTGGTGGTTCAGGCTGAGTGTCAGAGGGACCTCATTAATTTGTGCCTGGGCTCCACCCTCAGGTGGATGTGAAAGATCCCTTCGTGTGGAATGGGGATTTGGGGTTCAGTTCTCTGGAATCCTCACATCAAACACAGTAAGAAGTCTCACAACACCAGGTTAAGGTCACTCACCTGATGAAGGGGCAACGGTCTGAAAGCTCATGCTACCAAATAAACCTGTCGGACTTTAACCTGGTTGTGAGACTTCTTACTGTGCCTACCCCAGTCCAACACCAGCATTTCATGGCCACATCAAACACAGCTAAAGATCTGGATTTAGGTGGCTCTGTTTAGGAACACTGGATGTCTCTGCCATCAAAGTGATTTTTTTTCATTCTAAGCCTCACTGTTGTAATGTTGCAGGCAATTTGGGTGGGTGTTAACTTGTGGTGGCGCTTTTATGTCTAGATGGGAGCAGCAACTCTTGGTTGGAAAAGTGGCACCCTCAAATGAGGGTGGTGCTTTCTCCACGCACTGTCACCTCTGGTTTGCAAGTTAAGAGTCACCAAGTGGAACCCTATCCCATGTGCTCATGAGGCAAGGGTGCTCACACACAGTCACGGCTGACACATGAATTGTGCCTCAGTCAACAAAAGTGAAATACCATAAACAACAGCAAATTTGCTCACAGCAAGATTCCATCATAAGTCCTGCTGTGTGGGATTTGGCTATATGCAAATTGGCATTGAAGCATCAACGCATAAAGTAATAAAAGCAAATTACTGCGGATGCTGAAATCTGAAACCAAAAGAGAAAATGCTGATAATCTCAGCAGGTCTGGCAGCATCTCTAAGGAGAGAAAATAGCTGGTGTTTCGAATCCAGATGACTCTTTGTCAAAGGTAAAAGGCACAGAAAGTGGGAGGTATTTGCTATATTTAGTATTACGCATATAGTACCTTTGACGTAATGAAACATCTCATGGTCCTTCACTGCAGCATTATAAACAGAATATCACACTGAAGCACAGAAGGAGCTCAGTTGACCAAAAGCTTGGTCAAACACAAAGATTATACAAAGTTTCTTCAAGAAGAAAAGTGAGAAGGGGAGTTGCAGGGAAGGAATTGTGCAGCTTTTTGCACAGGCAGCTGAAGGCACGGCTGCCAGTAGTGAAGCACATATAATTGAATCAGAGCACAAGGTTAGTGATAGTACAGTGCAAAGATCTCAGTATGTTACGGGGTTGAAGATCGCAGCAATAAGGAGGACTTTGGCAATGGAGGTATTTGGAAACAAGGATGAAAATGTCAAAGTCAAGACATTGCTTGACCAGGAGCCAGTGTCCATCAGTGAACATAGGCTGAGAGGAGAATGGGACTTGCTGCAAGTAAAAATGAAGTTCAGGATTATTGTATAAGATCAGTCATGATCTGATTGAATGGCAGAGCAGGCTTGATGGGCTAAATGGCCTACTTCTGCTATATTTTATGTTCTGGAAATAGTGAAGCGTGGATGAGGGTCTCAGCAGCAATGAACTGAGACGGATGAAGCAGATATGGAGGTGGAAGTAGGTGGTCTTCGTCATGGCATGAATATATAATTGGAAGCTCATCTTGGGATCAAATGTGACACCAAGGTTGTGAAAAGACTCTCACTGTTACCAGGTAGAGGGATGGAGACATTTTGAATGTAAGGGCTTAATTGATTGTGAAATTCTTTGGAAGATCCAGACTTCATGCAAGACACTGTAGAAACGCGAGAGCCAGCCTCCACTGGGATCCCTCGAGCTCTCCTGTGCCTGTCTGCCTTTAACCCGCCCCCTGTCTCAGCCCCAATCCACTGCAGCCCCCTTGTGTTTGATCTCCGATTGGCGAGTTTTCCCTTCAGGATCAGGGGTGGTGGTGTGTTTATTTGAAGGTTGATGGAGAGCTTCAAGTTACAACAAGGATTGAGAGAGCAGTTGGGTACTTTGTCGAATGAACTAACTGACCCCTATGCCTATTCGGGAAAAAATGAGGGATCCGATTTGTTATTAGTGCCCTAGGCTGAGAGAGAGGGGCACAGAGAAGGTAATTTGGCCGAGTGTTGACAGTGACAGGGGTCAGATGTATAGTGTGGGATATATGGGACAGGTTATTGGGGGTGTGGTTGGGGAAGGGGTAAGTGCAACAAAGGAGTAATTGTGTTTATATGTAAGGGCCTCTCTCTGTTTCACTGCCCACTCCCTGATCCTTGACTGGGCTGCATTTATACACAAGTCTGTCTCTCTTGCATTGTCTATTGTCCACTCCCTGTCTATTCAACTGTAACACACTTGATCTTTTTGTCCAATGCTTACTCGCTATTTTGTTCTGTCCTGCTATCCTACTCATTTGCGCTCTTCATCTTTCCCTCAGCCACTCACCGCTCTTATTTGTCCTTCCATCTTTTGTGTACTCATTCAAGTTGCCTGTTCTGCGTCTGTGCTCGCTCAATCTCCCATTTCCTCCTTCCTGCAACCCCCTGCTTTCCCTCTGCCCCTCCTCTGCCTTCTCCCTCTCCATCTCCTCTATTCTCTCTACTCCTTTGTTTTAACATCCTATCTTTCTTCCCACAGCTGGCACAAACAAACTACTGATGTGATGGTGGACAACCGGTTTGCCACAGCGCTGGTGATTGGGAGTGTCCTGGCGCTGATCTCGGCAGTGTACATCGCCGCGGCCATTGGAACCGATCACTGGTATGAGTACCGGAGCCCGTTCAGCCTGTCCGAGACAAATGGTGCCAACCTGCACTCGACGAATCCACCCAGCGAGGAGTTTAAGAGTGAGGACAGTGACGAGTATATGTACTCCCGTGCACTCTACAAGTACAATGGCACCATCGGCCTGTGGAGGAGATGTATCAGTGTCCCCGAGGAGGGGCACTGGTTCAAACCCCCGCCACAAGGTTTGTACACGCTTTTGACTTTGTCTACCGACAACTCTTTGAGCCAGGATCATTCCCTCCGTGTCTCTGACTCACATCCACCACACCCCCAACACACCCCAGCCCTTGCCCAAACCTGTTCCTCCCCCAATCTGGTCCTCCCCTCACCATCTCTCCTCTGCATCATATGAAGTTTGCAGGACAAAATGAAGGAGGTTTTGCCCATTGTGACTTGCCAAATCTCTCAGTAATATCTAGCTATCTGTCTACTGTACTATCGATCATGGTTTTCATTAGACATCGGCATTCTTTTTAAATGAGCTGACAGCTTCTTTGAGCTCCATCCACATCCGTATCAGCCTGTGGGTGAAAGTCTTCGCTCTCCTCTAATTCTTTTCCAAATCCGTGCACCCTGGTTTTTCCTACTAACCTGTTGAGGTAAATAGAAAAGCGAAAACAATCCCAGCCAATCAAATCTTTCTCCATTGCCAAGATTCTTCAGGACTGGCAACATTCCCTGTAAATCTTCACTGCACTCTCCCTCACATGCTCCCTTCATTGCAAAAGGACTTTAGCAAATATGCTTTACTGCAGCTCTACATGGCCTTGGTGAGACCATACCTGGAGCATCATGTGCAGTTTTTGTTTCCTTTGTGAAGCAAAGGTTCACCAGAGAGACTGGGTCGACTGGACCTGCATTCGCTGAAGCTCTGAAGAATAATTGAAACGTATAAAATGCTGACAGAGCTGGACAGACTGGTTGCAGGGATGTTGTTTCCTCTAAATGGTGGTGTCCAGAACAAATGGTCACAGCCTCAGGATATGAGGGAAGCCATTTATTACCAAGATAAGGGGAAAGCGCTTCACTCAGAAGGTGATGAAGCTGGAATCCTCTGCTACAGAAGGACTGGAGACCAAGTCACTGAATATATTTAAGAAAGAAATAGATACATTTCTATACTCCAGAGGTATAAGGAGGCATGGTATGAGCGGGGGAGGAGCAGATAGAGGATCAGCATATCAGATTGAATGGGGGAGCCGGCTCGAAGGGCCAAATGCCCTATTCCTCTTGATGTTGCTTCTTTCTGAATGCAGCTTTTCACTGTCCCTCTCAATTTTCTTTACTCAATCGGGGGATATGGACATCGCTGGCTGGCCAGCGTTTATTGCCCATCCCATGTTGCCCTTGAGAAGGTGGTCGTGAGCTGCCTTCTTTAAGGGCTGCAGTCCACGTACTGCAAGTTGACCCAAAATGCCATTAGGGAGGGATTTCCAGGATTTTGACCCAGCAACAGTGAAGGAATGGAGATAGAATTCCAAGTCAGGATGGTGAGTGGTTTGGAGGGGAACTTTCAGGTGGTAGTGTTCCCATGTATCAGTTGTCCTTGTCCTTCTAGAAGTAGTCATGGGTTTGGAAAGTGCTGTTTGAGGATCTTTGGTGAATTGCTGCAGTTCATCTTGTAGATAGTACGCACTGCTGCTATTGAGAGTTGGCGGTGGAGGGATTGGATATTTGTGGATGTGATGCCAATCAAACAGGGTTGCTTTGTCCTGGATGGTGTCAAGCTTCTTGCGTTGTTGGAGCTGCACCCATCCAGGCAAGTGGAGGGTATTCCATGACACTCCTGACTTGTGCCTGGACAGGTTTTTGGGAGTCAGGTGAATTACCCGCTGCAGTATTCCTAGCCTCTGACCTGATCTTGTAGCCACTGTTGATGTGGCGAACCCAGTTGAGTTTCTGGTCAATGGTAACCCTCAGAGATGTAGACAGTAACATTATTGAATGTCAAGGCGGGGCGGGGGAGGGAGGTCTTAATTGCTGACTTGGATTTTCTCTGCACTGTGTTCCAGGTGTGAAACAGGACACACTGTGCGTCAGCTTCTCTTTACAAGACCAGTTCACACCAAAGTACGCACAGGTCGGAAACCACAACAGTGGAGTTGATTACGTGAGAACCTGTGAGTTTGCTTTGCTCTTCATCCATGTGTTGTCTACAAGATATAGTTTGTTCTGAGTGTTCTTTCCCCCTGCACCCTGATATCCAGGTCCAGAATTATCATGGAGAAACTCCCCTCTCAGCCTGTCGCCCATCATTCAAACTTTGCTGTCCCCAGAACAGCAGAGGGACATCGTTCAGCCCTTTGGGTCTGTTACACAGGAACAGGCAGAGGCCATTCAGCTCCTCAAGCCTGTTACACAGGAACAGGAGAAGATCATTCAATCTTGAGAGTCTGTTACACGATGGCACAATGGTTAGCACTGCTGCCACACAGCGCGAGGAACCTGGGTCCAATACCGGCCTCGGGTGACTGTGTGGAGTTTGCATGTTCTCCCCGAGTCTGCATGAGTTTCCTCCAGGTGCTCTGGTTTCCTCCCACACAGTAAGAAGTTTAACAACACCAGGTTAAAGTCCAACAGGTTTATTTGGTAGCAAAAGCCACACAAGCTTTCGGAGCTCCAAGCCCCTTCTTCAGGTGAGTGGGAATTCTGTTCACAAACAGGGCATATAAAGACACAGACTCAATTTACATGAATAATGGTTGGAATGCGAATACTTCCAGCTAATCAAGTCTTTAAGATACAAACAACGTGAGTGGAGAGAGCATCAAGACAGGCTAAAAAGATGTGTATTGTCTCCAGACAAGACAGCCAGTGAAACTCTGCAGGTCCAGGCAAGCTGTGGGGGTTACAAATAGTGTGACATGAACCCAATATCCCGGTTGAGGCCGTCCTCGTGTGTGCGGAACTTGGCTATCAGTTTCGTCGTCCAGTACTTCCCCGGAGCGGAGAAGCTACGGCATCTCCTCCGGAGCCTTCAACATGTCATTGATGAAGACGAACATCTCGCCAAGGCCATCCCCACACCCCCACTTCTTGCCTTCAAACAACCGCACAACCTCAAACAGACCATTGTCCGCAGCAAACTACCCAGCCTTCAGGAGAACAGTGACCACGACACCACACAACCCTGCCACAGCAACCTCTGCAAGACGTACCGGATCATCGACACAGATGCCGTCATCTCACGTGAGAACACCATCCACCAGGTACACGGTACATACTCTTGCAACTCGGCCAACGTTGTCTACCTGATATGCTGCAGGAAAGGATGTCCCGAGGCATGGTACCTTGGGGAAACTATGCAGACGCTGCGACAACGGATGAATGAACACCACTCGACAATCACCAGGCAAGACTGTTCTCTTCCTGTTGGGGAGCACTTCAGCGGTCACGGGCATTCGGCCTCTGATATTCGGGTAAGCGTTCTCCAAGGCAGCCTTCACAACACACGATGGCGCAGAGTCGCTGAGCAGAAACTGATAGCCAAGTTCCACACACACGAGGACGGCCTCAACCAGGATATTGGGTTCATGTCACACTATTTGTAACCCCCACAGCTTGCCTGGACCTGCAGAGTTTCACTGACTGTCTTGTCTGGAGACAATACACATCTTTTTAAGCCTGTCTTGATGCTCTCTCCACTCACGTTGTTTGTATCTTAAAGATTTGATTAGCTGTAAGTATTCGCATTCCAACCATTATTCATGTAAATTGAGTCTGTGTCTTTATGTGCCCTGTTTGTGAACAGAATTCCCACTCACCTGAAGAAGGGGCTTGGAGCTCCGAAAGCTTGTGTGGCTTTTGCTACCAAATAAACCTGTTGGACTTTAACCTGGTGTTGTTAAACTTCTTACTGTGTTTACCCCAGTCCAACGCCGGCATCTCCACATCATTCCTCCCACACTCCAGAGATGTGCGGGTTATATTGATTGGCCATACTAAATTGCCCCATAGAATCAGGGGAACCAGCCGAGTTAATAGCTGGGGTTCTGGGGATTGGGTCTGGATCAGGCTTGATGGGCCAAATGGCCTCCTACACTGTAGGGATTTTACAGGCAGAAGCCATTCAGCCCCTTGAGCCTGTTGTACAAAAACAGGAGGGCCCCATTAAACTCCTCTCGCCCATTACACAGGAAGATGCAATTCAGCTGCATCAAGGTGTCGCATAGAAACAAGAAGAGGCCATTCAGCCCCTCAAACCCATATCACAGAAACAGAGGGAGGCTATTCAGCCCCCTGAGCCTGTTACACTGGAACAGCAGGAGGCCATTTAGCTCTTCCTCCTTGATCAATATGAAAATGCTGTGATTTATTACCTGCATGTACCTTATTCTATAAAAGTTAAGAGATCTCACTTTCTTTGTCCCTCTACAACTCTCCCTCTCTGTCTCTCACAGACCTGAGTCGCTGTCAGATTCTACTCCCATTTATCAGCTTAGGACTGATGTGTTTTGGAGCATTGATTGGATTGTGTGCGTGTTCCTGTCACACCCTCTATCCAGCCATTGGCACTGGAGTGCTACACCTTCTCGCAGGTAGAATCTAACGGCAGTCTCTCCCTCTCCATAGTTCCCAAGGTCTAACCCTCAACCAACTACTACAATGCTCTTTCAGTATGGACCCTCCAACGGTGTGGTGCTGATTCAGTGCTGACCCTCTGGCAGTGCAGCACTCGCTCAGTACTGACCCTCTGGTAGTTCAGTACCGCCTCAATATTTCACAAGAGAGCCGGGTTCAGTTACTATGATAAACTCTTGGAGTGACATTTGAATCCACGACCTTTCAACTTCAAATCAGTTTTTTGTGAAGCATTTTCAGAGGCCAGCATTTTGATTTCATGAAGCGATCGGACCCAGTGGAGTTCAAACCAATCATTCACGATGTTTAATAACTATCGGATTGTGTTTGTACAGAATGGTGCCTCAGGACATTCAATCCAAATCTGACTTTGAGCAGGTTGTTTTATTCACATGGTATTTTGGTTGGTGTATCTGCTGTTGTGACCTTCTCTCTGGTTTTTCTCCTGCCAGGACTCTGTACACTCGCTACCGTGGCCTGTTTTGTTGCCAATGTTGAACTCCTGCACGCCAAGACCCAGGACCCGCAGTTGCTCCTGGAGGGAGATTATGGCTGGTCTTTCTGCCTGGCCTGCGTCTCTGCCCCTCTCCAGCTCATGGCTGCTGCCCTCTTTATCTGGGCAGCCAGGACCGACCGGACAGAATACAGCCGGATGAAGTTGTACCGTGTGGCATAGCTACGATCTGGATGTCACGCACTCTGCCTTCGACCCATATGGACACGCACGTAAATCATGTTTAGGAATCTGTGCTGTTAAGGAGCTGGCTCCTGATCCTTCTCTCCACACTGATCAATCACGAAGGTCTCCTGCCTATCCATTACCCAGCGAACCCTGGGGAAGTTGTTTCATGTCAGTAGTTTTCTCTCTCCTGCACTTTCCAGCCTTCCCACACACGGTATTGGTAAATAATTCCCAATTTTGGGAATCCCTCTCACAGCAAGGGGAGGTCGCAAAGCACTTTACAGCCAATGAAGTTGTTCATTTGAAATGTGGTCACTTGTAATAGGTAACCTAGCAGCCAGTCAGTGCACAGCCAGCTCACACAAAGAGCAATGTTATGATGAGCAGATTATCTGTTGCTTCAGTGATGTTGGTTGAGAGATGAATCATGGACCCCAGGAAGTTCTCCGCACTTCTGTTCTTCAGTCATGGTTGTGGGATCTTCCCTGAACACTTGAGAGCAGATGATCTACTGTTTCGCATCCCATCAGAAGTACACTGCAGGACTCTCACTGCTGTCCCTTAAACAGTGCAGCACTCTCCATTATCACTGACCCTCTGACAGTGCAGCACTCCCTCAGTATTGATACTCATACAGTACAACACTCGCGCAGTGCTCCCTTAGCACTGACACCCTCACTATGCTTCTCCCTTGGTACTGACTCCCTCTGTGATAGAACATAGATAGAACATAGAACAATACAGCACAGAACAGGCCCTTCGGCCCACAATGTTGTGCCGAGCTTTATCTGAAACCAAGATCAAGCTATCCCACTCCCTATCATCCTAGTGTGCTCCATGTGCCTATCCAATAACCGCTTAAATGTTCCTAAAGTGTCTGACTCCACTATCACTGCAGGCAGTCCATTCCACACCCCAACCACTCTCTGCGTAAAGAACCTACCTCTGATATCCTTCCTATATCTCCCACCACGAACCCTATAGTTATGCCCCCTTGTAATAGCTCTATCCACCCGAGGAAATAGTCTTTGAACGTTCACTCTATCTATCCCCTTCATCATTTTATAAACCTCTATTAAGTCTCCCCTCAGCCTCCTCCGCTCCAGAGAGAACAGCCCTAGCTCCCTCAACCTTTCCTCAGAAGACCTACCCTCCAAACCAGGCAGCATCCTGGTAAATCTCCTCTGCACTCTTTCCAGCGCTTCCACATCCTTCTTATAGTGAGGTGACCAGAACTGCACACAATATTCCAAATGTGGTCTCACCAAGGTCCTGTACAGTTGCAGCATAACCCCACGGCTCTTAAACTCCAACCCCCTGTTAATAAAAGCTAACACAGTATAGGCCTTCTTCACAGCTCTATCCACTTGAGTGGCAACCTTTAGAGATCTGTGGATATGGACCCCAAGATCTCTCTGTTCCTCCACAGTCTTCAGAACCTTACCTTTGACCCTGTAATCTACATTTCAATTAGCCCGACCAAAATGAATCACCTCACATTTATCAGGGTTAAACTCCATTTGCCATTTTTCAGCCCAGCTTTGCATCCTATGTATGTCTCTTTGCAGCCTACAACAGCCCTCCACCTCATCCACTACTCCACCAATCTTGGTGTCATCAGCAAATTTACTGATCCACCCTTCAGCCCCCTCTCTAAGTCATTAATAAAAATCACAAAGAGCAGAGGACCAAGCACTGATCCCTGTGGCACTCCGCTAGCAACCTGCCTCCAATCCGAAAATTTTCCATCCACCACCACCCTCTGTCTTCGATCAGATAGCCAGTTACCTATCCAATCTGCCAACTTTCCCTCTATCCCACACCTCCTCACTTTCATCATAAGCCGACCATGGGGGACCTCATCAAACGCCTTACTAAAATCCATGTATATGACATCAACTGCCCTACCTTTATCAACACACTTAGTTACCTCCTCAAAAAATTCAATCAAATTTGTGAGGCACGACTTGCCCTTCACGAATCCGTGCTGACTATCCCGGATTAATCCGCATCTTTCTAAATGGTCGTAAATCCCATCCCTAAGGATCTTTTCCATCAATTTACCAACCACCGAAGTAAGATTAACCGGTCTATAATTACAAGGGTCATTTCTATTCCCTTTCTTAAACAGAGGAACAACATTCGCCACTCTCCAGTCCTCTGGCACCATCCCCGTGGACAGTGAGGACCCAAAGATCAAAGCCAAAGGCTCTGCAATCTCATCCCTTGCCTCCCAAAGAATCCTAGGATATATTTCATCAGGCCCAGGGGACTTATCGACCTTCAGTTTATTCAAAACCGCCAGGACATCCTCCCTCCGAACATCTATTTCCTCCAGCCTATTAGCCTGTAACACCTTCTCTTCCTCAAAAACATGGCCCCTCTCCTTGGTGAACACTGAAGAAAAGTATTCATTCATCACCTCACCTATCTCTACTGACTCCATGCACTCCCTCAGTATTGACCCTCTCACAGTGATGTGCTCTATTAGTACTGATAATCCGACAGAGCAGCACTCCCTCATTACTGACCCTCTGACAGTGCAGAACTCTCTCAGTGCTGTCCCTCTGTCAGTGCAGTGTTTACCCTATCACAGTGATGTGATCCCTCTGACCTGGCTCAGTCTCTTGGCTCGAGTGCACAAATTTCTAGTTCAGAAACAATGGAGAGAGAGAATGCAAATTCTTTTCGCTGAACATAGCTACACAAAATGCTATTATTGTGTTTCTACTACCAGCATTCTAAAGAAGTCTCCTGCTGGCCAGCTGAGAAACTTTTTTTTTTAACCAACCTTCTGCTCTCGGCAAAACAGCCCCCAATTTTTTTTTTACCCTTCAATCCTCTGGAGTGTGGCACGCTTGTTTTTATTTCTCAAAGCCAATTTTTCTCTCCACGTTAGAATGGGTGTGCTGAATGAAGTTATGACGGTTCTAAATGGTAAGGTGAGAGAAAAGGGTCAATTGCTCAATGTCCCTTTTGAGAATGTGTAGGAGGTTGGGGCGGAGACAAGGGTACAGCATAAAAATGTAATCAGCAGCTATAATAGAATTATTTTGATATAGAGAATCATGGAACTCTGACAGATTAGGGACCTCCTTGTGTGTCATAATCAGAAATAATACTGTTTAACAACTTATGTGAATGTATCTTTATTATAATCCCCACTCCTGCCATGTCCTGCAACCTATAAGTTATTGAATTAAAAATGGACGTTTGTATAACATCTGTCATGATCTTGGGATATCCCAAAGCACTTTGCAGCCAATAAAGTATATTTGTATCATAAACTACAGACACTTGTAATGTGAGATGCATGGTAGCAAATTTGCACACAGCGTGATTCCACAAATGATGAGCCACAGGGCAAGCTCAGTGTGGCACTTTGTCATGGGGTTCAGAGGAGCGAGTGTCTGAAACAGTATCATTCATCATGAACCAGGTGTGTGAGCTGTATGGGGACCGACTGAGAAGGACAGTCATGAACTGATCTGCAGGATGGACATCAAAACAGGAGGTGGCTATTCAGCCCTTTGAGCCTATTTCTCCATTCAGTGCAATTGTGGCTGACTCATACATTTCCACGTTGTCAAATTGATGTCTGTTATATATCTAACTGGTTGCATAATTGCAGAAGAACATGTCACAAGATTTAATGGTGTTCTCATCTGGGCGTTTCAGATTGAAGAAAATGTGTGACATTGTCAATCTCCTGCCAAATAAGAAATGCACAACTATTGTCTCCTTTACACACTTGGGAGTGGTCTGTAATAGCACGACAATGATTATATGTAAATTTTTCTGGTCTGTTGAGGGTTGCATGTTTTTAGTTATTATTGATGTACACTCAAAGTTGCGAGAAGTAATAATGTGATCTATTACATATGAACATAAGAACATAAGAAATAGGAGCAGGAGTAGGCCATCTAGCCCCTCGAGCCTGCCCCGCCATTCAATAAGATCATGGCTGATCTGAAGTGGATCAGTTCCACTTTCCCGCCTGATCCCTATAACCTGTAATTCCCTTACCGATCAGGAATCCATCTGTCCGTGATTTAAACATATTCAACGAGGTAGCCTCCACCACTTCAGTGGGCAGAGAATTCCAGAGATTCACCACCCTCTGAGAGAAGAAGTTCCTCCTCAACTCTGTCCTAAACTGACCCCCCTTTATTTTGAGGCTGTGCCCTCTAGTTCTAGCTTCCTTTCTAAGTGGAAAGAATCTCTCCACCTCTACCCTATCCAGCCCCTTCATTATCTTATAGGTCTCTATAAGATCCCCCCCTCAGCCTTCTAAATTCCAACGAGTACAAACCCAATCTGCTCAGCCTCTCATAATCAACACCCCTCATCTCTGGTATCAACCTGGTGAACCTTCTCTGCACTCCCTCCAAGGCCAATATATCCTTCCGCAAATAAGGGGACCAATACTGCACACAGTATTCCAGCTGCAGCCTCACCAATGCCCTGTACAGATGCAGCAAGACATCTCTGCTTTTATATTCTATCCCCCTTGCAATATAGGCCAACATCCCATTTGCCTTCTTGATCACCTGTTGCACCTGCAGACTGGGTTTTTGCGTCTCATGCACAAGGACCCCCAGGTCCCTTTGCACAGTAGCATGTTGTAATTTTTTTCCATTTACATAATCCAATTTGCTATTTTTCCTCCAAAGTGAACAAATATCATGTGAATAGCTTTTTGAAATTGTACAGAAATTGTACTTGTGCTGTTTTATGTTTAACAATGCGGTGCTGGTCCATTTGAGGGTTACATGTTCTTTGTCACAATTGATGCACCCTCAAAGTGGTCAGAAGTTGCTATCATGAGATCTACAACTTTTGAAAAAAAATGAAAACTTGATGAAATCATTACAAGATTTGGAAAACGAGAACAGATTGTTAATGATAATTGTTCACGATCTATTCCATAAGTGTTTGAGGATTATATCGAATTAAGTCGTTTTCAACATATAAAATCCACACCTTAGCAGCCATCAACCAATGGATTAGTTGAAAGATTCATACAATCTTTGAAAAATTAATTTTAAAATTTTAAAAAAGCAAGGTTCATTATCAGGTATTGTGAGTAGATTTTTGACATTTTATCAAAATAATACTCTTGTGACTAGACGAAGTTTACCTGAACTACTATTAAAGAGAAAATTGAGAACTATGTTTGATTTTTTAAAATTACCTCCACAAACTTCAGAACTGGTAGAGCATCAACAACAATCTCAAGTTTTTAGATGGGAGGTGAGGACAAAACAACACTCATTTCAACAACAAGATCGAGTGTTAGCATGTAATTATGCCACAAGTGTGAAATGTTTTAATCAAAAACAGGTCCAAATTCTTGCACAGTTTGAAATGATGGTGAACTAGCTTAGCAATATCATACTGACAAATTGTTATCATCTTGAACTGATTTTTCAGAATTGTCTCCCGATGTATAAACTTCTTTAGTTACGAGCATTTTAAATACTACTATGGAAGATTTAGTTCAATCTGATTTGCCTGATGATTGTGTCTTAGCTACTATGCCAGCTGAGAATGATAAGGATCAGTTCCAAGAGAAGAAGCATTTACTGAAGTACAAAATCATATTTCTGGGTTCAAGGATACCCCAATTTCAGAATGTCATATACAGCAGTATATGAATAGATGTCCTCATGGTCGACTTTCTCATTGACTCTCTATAAAGATACGTAGTAATGCATCTAGACTAGAGTATTATTGATCCTCTGTATAACATTGTAATAATTTGTTGTTTTAACCACAGAAGTAAAGGGATAGGAATGTGTTAGGGTGTCTGCATAGTAAGAAGTTTAACAACACCAGGTTAAAGTCCAACAGGTTTATTTGGTAGCAAAAGCCACACAAGCTTTCGAAGCTCTAAGCCCCTTCTTCAGGTGAGTGGGAATTCTGTTCACAAACAGAGTTTATAAAGACACAGACTCAATTTACATGAATAATGGTTGGAATGTGAATACTTACAACTAATCAAGTCTTTAAGAAACAAAACAATGGGAGTGGAGAGAGCATCAAGACAGGCTAAAAAGATGTGTATTGTCTCCAGACAAGACAGCCAGTGAAACTCTGCAGGTCCACGCAACTGTGGGTGTTACAAATAGTGTGACATGAACCCAATATCCCTGTTGAGGCCGTCCGCGTGTGTGCGGAACGCGTGTGCGCGTTTGTGAACAGAATTCCCACTCACCTGAAGAAAGGGCTTAGAGCTTCGAAAGCTTGTGTGGCTTTTGCTACCAAATAAACCTGTTGGACTTTAACCTGGTGTTGTTAAACTTCTTACTGTGTTTACCCCAGTCCAACACCGGCATCTCCACATTAGGGTGTCTGACCAGGTTCCTGTAAGTGGAACCCCTAATGGAATGGTTCCTATTTTTAAACCAGCAGGCATTAAGGCACTGACAGAGCGAGCAGCATTCAGCTAAATTACTTTGAAAATAGGTTTATGAGCAAATAAGAAGTAATTTACACATATAAGATGCAGTAATTGAGTCAAACGAGTGATTATGATTGTAAAACACATGCTGATATTTTGAATGCATTATTATTGAGATTGATGCAACTGATAAATTTTCCTTTTCCAACAGTCTTTTTAGTGATGAGCGAAGGAATAGAGTCACCAGGCTCTGACGGCGGGAAGTGCCTCCTAAGGATGAGTATTTTTACAATGCCACCTGAGTCAGTTAGAAGGAGAAACACATCAAGTTGTCAGATGCATAAGTTGACCGATCCAAACAGTCATTGTGGTCGAGAAGGCAGTGTCACTGAGTAAAGTATCCATGCTTAAAGCGAGGGGGGGGAGACAGAATTTTGTTACCTGTCCATCAGCTGAGCCGAGAGAGCTGTGCAGAAAGGGAAATATGTAAATTGTTCCTCGCTAGGAACAGAATCCTGGTGCTGTTCATTCAGCATAATCAACATGGTCATGTATCAGTAACGTTAGAGGGTAGAACCTATTGGAGGGCTGGGCAATGGCCCGCCCAGGTATAAGAAGGCCCTTGGACGTGGGAGAGTGAAGCATTCTTGAGTTATTGGCGTGGAATCCTCAGTGAGAGGTCCCCAGTAGAGAAGAATTGGGGGGAAAAACGTAGTTATTGTTGTTCTCAGCAGGGGCAGAGGGCATTGACGTAGAGAAATTTCAGCAAAGATGTCTGAGGAATCGAAAAGAATAGTGAATATAAATCACTCACCTGATGGAGGAGCAGTGCTCCGAAAGCTCATGCTACCAAATAAACCTGTTGGACTTTAACATGGTGTTGTGAGACTTCTTACTGTGCCCACCCAGTCCAACGCAGGCATCATGAATAAGACAGACAAACAGAAATCAGAACCTGTCCGTGGAGAGAGAGAGATAGACAGATTCTATGGTCAACGCCGTCATCATGTGTTCATGTACGGTATGGCATCAGAGAAGTGGGAAAGTAAGAAGTTTTATAATAATGTAATTGATGAACTTGGGAAATTCTGACATAAGAAAATATGCTGTAAGCAAGTTACCTTAACAAAATGATCGTGAAATTCTGTCAAAAATGATTGTAGCGCGGCCTAATGGAACCAGGTTGTCATTGCAAGGTTAAAATGGGGAACGAGCCGAGATACAGAGGACCATGGGATTTTCTGCAGATGGATTTTACAGGAGGCCTAGAGAAAAAGGCAAGACCTATTGTTTGTTAATTATTGCGCAGTTTACTGGATGGGTTAAAGCATTCCCATGTAGAGATGCCACAGCCAAAACTGTGGCTTTGAAATTGGTGAATGATATAATATTGAGGTGGGGAATGGCTCTTCAGTTAGACTCAGACCAGGGAACTCATTTCACAGGGAGAGTTTTAAGAGAAGTTTGTCGAATGTTAGGGTTAAAACAAAGATTTGCATACCATATCACCCACAGACCTGAGGAATAGTAGAACAAATGAATCGAACACTGAAGAATAGTTTGGCCAAGGCCATTTTAGTGGAAGGAAACAATTCAGTACAGGCTTTGCCTGAGATGTTATTGCGACAGAAAGCCATTCCATCCCGAGGAACAGGATTAACCCCTTTGGAACTGATGATTTGTAGGGCAATGCGCCTCCCAGAGGACATAATAACAGGAGGTGGAGAACTTGAGATTGGCAGAGAAGAAAGTGTTTCAGTGTATGAGAGATTTAGTAGACCATTTACAGTCTCTCGAAAAGCAGGCAATCACTCAACAACAGCACAGTGATTTGACCTTAATGCTTCCTAAAACACCTAACACTTCCTCCCTTGTAATTACGATTTGTTCTAACGGGTCTACACATCCCTCCGAGACACTACCAATCCTTTGTGAATACTGATGCAAAGTATTCATTTAGGATCTCACCTACTTCCCCGGGTTCTAAGCATAATTCCCCTCCTTTGTTCTTGAGAGGTCCGACTCTTTCTCTGACAACTCTCTTGTTCCTAACGTATGTATAAAATGCCTTGGGATTCTCCTTAATCCTGTCTGCCAAGGACATTTTATGACCCCTTTTTGCCCTTCTAACTCCCTGTTTGAGTTCTTTTCTACTTTCTCTGTATTCCTCCAGTGCTTCATCTGTTTTTAGCTGCCTGGACCATATGTATGCCTCTTTTTTCTTTTTGATTAGACCCACAATTTCCCTGGTTAGCCACGGCTCTCGAATCCTACTTTTCCTGTCCTTCCTTTTTACAGGCACATGCCTGCCCCGCACTTCTATCAACTGCTCCTTAAAAGACTCCCAGATGCCAGATGTGGATTTACTCTCGAACAGCCTCTCCCAATCAACAGCCACCAAATCCTGCCTAATCCAGCTGTAGTTAGCCTTCCCCCAATTCAGCCTTACCCATAGGACAACACTCATCCTTTTCCATGACTGTCCGAAAGTTTACAGAATTGTGGTCACTGTTCACCACATGTTCCCCCACTGAAACTTTGATGACCTGACCGGGCTCATTCCTCAGTACTCGGTCCAGTATAGCCCCCTCTCCAGTTGGACTATCAACATATTGTTCCAAAGAACCTTCCTGGACACATTTTACAAATTCTTCCCCGTCCGGACCCCCAGCCCTAAGGGATTTCCAGTCTATATGAGGGAAATAAAAGACTCCCACTACAACATTATTTTTTCTACACCTGTTGGACGGCACGGTAGCACAGTGGTTAGCACTGCTGCTTCACAGCTCCAGGGACCTGGGTTCGATTCCCGGCTTGGGTCACTGTCTGTGGAGTTTGCACATTCTCCTCGTGTCTGTGTGGGTTTCCTCCGGCTGCTCCGGTTTCCTCCCACAGTCCAAAGATGTGCGGGTTAGGTTGATTGGCCATGCTAAAATTGCCCTTAGTGTCCTAGGATGCGTAGGTTAGAGGGATTAGTTGGTAAATATGTAGGGATATGGGGGTAGGGCCTGGGTGGGATTGTGGTTGGTGCAGACTCGATGGGACGAATGGCCTCTTTCTGTGATGTCGGGTTTCTAAGATTTCTGTCCAGAATCTCCTTACATATCCATTCTTCAACTTCCCGTGTGCTGTTGGGAGGCCTGTAGTATGCCCCCAGCATAGTGACTGTGCCCTTCCTGTTTCTGAGCTCCACCCATAGTGTCTCGTTACATGGTCCTTCCAAATTGTCCACCCTCTGTACCGCTGTAATATGCTCCCTAACCAGTATTGCGACTCCCCCACCTCTTCTAACCCCTCCTCTGTCTCGGCTAAAACACTTATACCCTGGAATATTCAGCTGTCAGTCCTGTCCTTTTAACCAAGTCTCTGGCATTGCAACCACATCCAAGTTCCGCGCATGCATTAAGGCTCTAAGTTTGGCTGTCTTGCCCATTACGCTCCTTGCATTGAAGCAGATGCACTCCAGACCTCCAGGCCCACTTAGTTCATCCTCCCCCAGATTGTTCTTCCTCTTAGGTAGCCTTGTCTTGGCCCCATGCTCGTCCCCAGTCTCTACGTTTGCTGACCTATTTTTCTGATCCCAACCCCCCTGCCACATTAGTTTAAACCCACCCGAACCACACTAGCAAACCTCCCAGCCAGGATATTGATGCCCCTACAGTTCAGGTGTAACCCGTCCTTCTTGTCCAGGTCCCATCCTCCGTGGAAGACTTCCCAGTGATCCACGAATCTGAAACCCTCCCTCCTGCACCAGTTCTTTAGCCACGTGTTCAGCTGCACAATCTCCCTGTTCTTAGCCTCACTGGCACATGGCACAGGGAGTAATCCAGAGATTGCTACCCTAGAGGTCCTGCTTTTTAGCCTTCTACCTAACTCCCTAAATTGCTCTTGCAGGACCTCCCTGCTCTTTCTGCCTACGTCATTTGTACCAATGTGGACAATGACGTCTGTTTGATTACCCTCCCTTTTTAGGATGCTTTCTACCCATTCAGAGTCATCCAGGACCCTGGCACCAGGGAGGCAGACTACCATCCTGGAGTCTCGTTCGCGCCCACGGAACTACCTGTCTGTGCCTCTATTGAGTCCCCCACTACTATTGCTGTCCATTCTCCCCCTTTCCCTTCTGAGCCACAGAGCCCGACTCCATGCCAGAGACCTGGTCACCGTGGCTTACCCCTGGAAGGTCATTCCCCCCCCCCCCTCCCCCTCCCACAGTATCCAAAATGGTATACTTATTTTGGAGGGGAACAACTACAGGGGATCCCTGCACTGACTGCTTCCTCCCCTCCCCTCTCCTGACTGTCACCCAGCTAGCTTCGTTTTTAGATGCTACCACTTCCCGATAACTGCTGTCTATTACCCCCTCTGCCTCCCGAATGATCCGAAGTTCATCCAGTTCCAGCTCCAATTCCCTACGGCGGTCTGTGAGGAGCTGGAGCTGGGTGCACCTCCCACAGGTGAAGTCAGCAGGGTCACTAATGGTGACCCTTACTTCCCACATCCTGCAAGAGGAGCATTGAACTGCCCAAACTGCCATCCTTTCCACCCAAACTCCCAACTGTCGCCGCTCTGTGTTCCTGCTCTTTAAACTGTTGTGCTCTGTGTTCCCGCTCTGTAAACTGCCACCGCTCTGTGTTCTCGATCTTTAAACTGATGCCGTTCTGAGTTCCCGCTCTGTCAACTGTCGCCGCTCTGTAAACTGTCGCCGCTCTGTGTTCCCACTCTTTAAACTGTCGCCGCTCTGTGTTCCCGCTCTTTAAACTGTCGCCGCCCAGAAGAAGGTGGAAGAGAGACAACTTCCTTCGTATAATGAGCGTATGTAAGATTGTCAATTGAGATTGAAGCCATTATCTCGATTTTGGAGCATTGCCAATGATACCATTACTGCTCTTACTGAGGTCAGTGATGAGATGGTTGCAATGTGCAGTGTTGTTACAATGTTGTTACAGATTCGAATGGCATTAGACTTCATCTTGGCAGCTAAGGTTGAAACATGTGCTTTGATTGGACCAAAGTTGCACATACATACCGGACACTTCAGAGAGCATAACCAATTTGGTGATGCACATTCTGCCGAAAAAAGCTGAAATTTTAAAGATTGCCCTTAAATTATATATATTTTAATTGGAAGTGTATCATCCCAGATGTTATGCATTTTAAAAAGACTGCAGGTTGCTTTAAAGGCTGAGCACATGCTTTGGTGGTGATATGGTTCGGGTCTATTTTCAAGGTGCTATTTTAATTTGACTTTTGTATTGTGATGCAGAGCTGAGACCAGTTCTTCCATGAAACCTATTCTGTGTTTGTTTGAATTTACATGTGTAAACCAAGTCTTTTCATTTCCTGTTAAAATCCACAAACCCTAACAAAGTTAGCACGTTACTCATGCGACTAGCCAAATCTCATCTTCATTCGTACTCTGAGGGAGAAAGTTGAGAACTATGTTTGACGTGTCATTACCTCGTGAACTTCAGAGATAGTAGAGAACAAACAACAATCTAAAGTTGATAGCTGAAGCATGCGGAGAGAACAAGGCTTATAGAAACATATAAGATTATGAAGGGTACAGATAAGATAGAAGCAGGGAAGTTGTTTCCACTGGCAGGTGAAACGAGAACTAAGGGGCTTGGCCTCAAAATAAGGGGAAGCAGATTTAGGACTGAGTTGAGGAGGAACTTCTTCACAAAAAGGGTTGTGAATCTGTGGAGTTCCCTGCCCAGTGAAGCAGTTGAGGCTACCTCATTGAATATTTTTAAGGCAAGGATAGATACATGTTTGAACAGTAAAGGAATTAAGAGTTATGGTGAGCGGACGGGTAAGTGGGGCTGAGTGCAAGAAAAGATCAGCCATGATCTTATTGAATGGCGGAGCAGGCGTGAGGGGCCAGATGGCTTACTCCTGCTCCTAGCTCTTATGTTCTTAAGGCTCATTTCAACAATGAGATCAAATATTAGCACTGAATTATACAATATGTGAGCCATAGTTTTCGTAAAACCAGATACAATTTCTTCTGTGGTTCAAACTGATGATGAACTACTTTGTCGAATCAATGCTGATCAATTGTTGCCATCTCAAATTGATTTTCTGAAGCATCTCCAGGAGCACCAATGTCTTTAGACTCTAATGTTGTGAGTATGACTATAGAAGAGTTAGTTCAATCAGACTTACCTGATGATTGTGTCTATGCTACAATACCACGTGAGAATGATGCAGAATTTGTTCCAAGATTAGTTCCAAATCATTTTCCGAAGGGGAAGGGCAGCCAAATTCCTGGATGTCGTGTACAACCAATGGTGCATATTAGTGTGTCGTGCGTATTGTTGACCCAATGTAGGGCATTGTAGCGATTTGTTTTCGTGATTACAGAACTAAAGGAGGAGGAACGTTATGTATCAAAATGGTTGCATGATTGCCTTGAGCTGGTCACGTGATTTGATTGTGATGGTACTGCAGTGTTTCAGAGCCTCCTTCTTGTAGTTCCATTTATTATCTGTGCAACCTCAAGCTCTGCTTAGTTGTTTATTGGTCCATCACCATTCAAAGTTGGATGTGGCTAGACTGCAGAAATTAGTTCTGATCCATTGGTTATAAGATTGAAAGTGGAGTCACAGGTGGACAGAGTGGTGAAGAGGGCATTTGGCATGCTTGGTTTCATCGGTCAGAACATTGAATACAGGAGTTGGGACGTCTCGTTGAAATTGTAGAAGACATTGGTAAAGCCACATTTGGAATACTGTGTACAGTTCTGGTCACCCTATTATAGAAAGGATATTATTAAACTAGAAAGAGTGCAGAAAAGATTTACTGGGATGCTACCAGGACTTGATGGTTTGAGTTATAAGGAGAGGCTGGATAGACTGGGACTTTTTTCTCTGGTGCGTAGGAGGCTGAGGGGTGATCTTATAGAGGCCTTTAAAATAATGAGGGGCAAAGATCAGCTAGATAGTCAATATCTTTTCCCAAAGGTAGGGGAGTCTAAAACTAGAGGGCATAGGTTTAAGTTGAGAGGGGAGAGATGCAAAAGGATCCAGAGGGTCAATTTTTTCACATAAAGGGTGGTGAGTGTCTGGAACAAGCTGCCTGAGGTAGTAGTAGAGGTGGATACAATTTTGTCTTTTAAAAAGCATTTAGACAGTTTCATGGGCAAGATGGGTATAGAGGGATATGGGCCAAATGCAGGCAATTGGGATTAGCTTAGGGGTTTAAAAAAAAGGGTGCATGGACAAGTTGGGCCGAAGGGCCTGTTTCCATGCTGTAATGCTCTATGACTCTATGATTGCTTGCTGCTTCTGCTGAGTCCAGTGTTGTAGCTTTGCCAGATTGACATTACATTTTATTGGACACTGAATGTGGCATCTGGCAGTGTTTCCAAAACTCTTTATTGTACCAGCATTGATCCTATCTTGATGGTAATATTAGAGCCGGCCCAATGAGGTTACAGTATTTTGTAGTATGTAATTCTGTTTCTGTTGATGGGCTATATCTCCTAAGTCATGATTTTCTATTTTTTTATAGATATGCCATTTACCACGGTGGTAGTGCCAAACAGCAGAATCGGGAGCGGGTGTCCTTAACATGAGGCTGGGACATCACCTCTACACGTACTGTACAGTGGTCACTCCTGCCAATATTTTCATGTAGCATAATCTGGAGAATATCTGCATGGTGGGCTGAGTGGCCTAATTCTGCTCCGATGTCTTACAGTCTTATGGTGGCAATTATTATATAAGTGCAATCTGGGGATAAGTGGCATGTCTGTTTTGCTCAATGCAGGTGCCGGACCATTGTCATCTCAACCAAGGGAGAATGTAACAATTTTCGCTTGACATTCAATGACATTACCTTCATAGAATCCTGTTCTATTAAAGTCCTGGGGGTTGCGATTGAACAGAAACTGAACTTGTCTACCCATATAAAAATGATGGCTACAGGCGCAGGTTAGAGGCTGGGAATCCTGTGGTGAGAACTGACCTCCTGGGTCCCTTCCTGGACTGTCAACAATCTACAAGACACAATTCTGAAGTGTGATGGAATAAGCTAAACTTGCCTGGATGAGTGCAGCTCCAAGTACACTCAATAATCTCGACAACCTGCATGACTGGCACCCCTTCCACAAACCTGCACCAATGTTACGCAGTAGCAGCAGTGTGCTCCTATTACAATATTACTGGCAGGAATTCACCAAGGTTCCTTCGGCAGCATCTTCCAAGCCCATAACTCTTTCCATCTAGAAGAACAAGGGCAACAGATATCTAGAAGCACCACCACCTGGAGCTTTTTCTTCAAGTACTCACCATCCTGACACAGAAATATATTGCCATTCCTTACTTGTCGCTGGGACAAAATACTAGAATTCTGTCACTAACAGCACTGTGGGTGTAACTATCCTACAGGGACTGCAGTGGTTCAGAAGGCAGCTCACCACCAATTTAGAGAGTGAGATAGTGATTGGCATTTTGTGGCACAAATGTTATTTCTCAATTACTGGCCCAAACCTAAACTATATCCCAGATTTATGCATTGTGAACACGGAATAAATCAGTGTCTCAGGAACAGTGAGTGAAGAAATATAAAGATACAGAATTAAGACTTTCATTAAATATATTCGAAATTAGGTAATGGCTCGGAGAGATGTCATGCACTATAAAGATGACTGTTCATATACTGTACTAGTTAACAACGTGAATTCATGTTTATTAAATAATTTATGTTGATTTGCATAGCAAAGAGATTATAAAAAGAGATAGATAGGGGATCAGAGGTTATGTGGAAAAGGCAGGAGAATGCGGATGAGAAAATTATCAGCCATGATTGAATGGCGGAGCAGACTCGGTGGGCTGAGTGGCCTAATTCTGCTCTTATGTCTTATGGCATTATGGTGGCAATTATTATATAAGTGCGAGGTTTAATTTTTGACGATGCATTCCAACCATTGAACTCTAGCAAACCTAAGGACGAGAACAATATTCATATGTGAACACGGCCTTCTGCAAGTTCCTTTGAAAACCACTCATCATCCCGACTTGGAAATATGTCACTGTTCCTTCACTGTCGCTGGGTCAAAATCCTGGAACTCTTTCCATAACAGCACTTTGGGTGTAACCACATATGATGGACTGCAGCTTTTCAAGAAGGTAGCTTTCCACCTTCATCTTAAGGACAATTATTAATGGAAAATTAATGCTGACCTAGCCAGCAAAACTGTAAACAAGTAAGCGAAATGCCCTATTAATGACATTGCTGCTGACAACATTGAAATTATTCAGTTAATATTTGCTTCTGCAATTAACTTGACATGGAAGATAAGGGTTCCATGGTGAACTTATCATGAATTGAAGGTAAATAATTGTTATCAGTTGTAATCACTGTAACCCTCCTCCTACTTTGGATTGATAAACAATCACCGTTTCAATTTCACGCTGAAGGGACGGCGTTGTGTGCAGCGACAGACACGAGACAAAGATGGCTATTCTTTGCATGCTGTTCCTGATCTTGGTGATCTTCCCTCATGGCCTCCAAAGCAGCAGTAAGTAATGGCAGCCCTCTGCTTAAGACCCAGACTGACTGGGATGAAGTGGTGCATTTTTTGGAACTTATTTAAAATGGAGAGAGTGGGCAAGCTGGTCCTGTTCTCCTTAGAGCAGGCAAGGTAAAATGGATGTTTATGGAGGTGCATCAACATACATCGGTTGCATGGACTCCACGAAGTTACAGTATTTAGCGGGATATTAGGTGTGGGAGGAGGCTATAAAGAGAGGGAGAGTGGATAGCAGCTGGAAGTGCTTACAGAGATCCAGAGATTTATACAGTCTGGATGAACTTACAGCTAATTGTAGGTACTGGAAGTTGTAAAAGGATTAAGGAGAGTTGTAGGGCTTGAAGGAGGTTACAGAGACAGGGAGTGTTTTAGAGGCATCCAGAGAAAGGGAGTGTTTTAGAGGCAGCATGAGGTAACAGATGCAAGGGAGGGTTGTAGAGAATGAAAATTGTTACAGAGTTAGGGAGAATTGTAGGTCCTGGAGGGGATTACAGAGAAAACAAGGTTGTAGGAGTTGGAGGGGGTTGCAGATTGGAAGGCAATATTGTAGCAGCTGGGGAAGGTTGCAGATGTAAGGAGGATGTTACAAAGATAGGGAGGATTGCAGTGGATGTAGGATGCTACGGAGATAATGAGGACTGTCGAGGATGGAGGAGGTTACAGGGATGGGAAGGTTGTATGTGTTGAAGGAGCGTACAGGAATTGGGACGATTGTGTGGGCTGGAGTTGTTTAGAAAGATAGGGAGACTTGTAGTGACGTGGTTAAAGATGGGTGGATTGTTTGTAGATGCTTGCTGAGGTTACAAAGATGGGTAGACTCGTCAAGGTTGAAACAATTTTTGGAGAGGGTGAGGGGCATTTGTTTTGAGGAGCGAACAAGGGATAAGTCGATGTACAGAGGCTGCATGAGTTCACAGAGTTCGTGAGATTTATTGAGGCTTAAAGACGGTAAAGGAAAGGAATGATGCAGGGCTGGAGGAGGTACAGAAGGAGGGAGGATTGCACAGTTCGGAGGGAGGAGACGGGGAGTGTTGTAGGCCTGGAGGCACTTGCCAACGTGGTAAAGGGTGTGGCTAACTGAGGAATAGAGGAGGTTGCAAATATGGGGACGAGTACAGGGCTGGTGGAGTGTACAGAAATTTCAGCATTGTGGGGCTGGAGGAGTTACAGAGCTGGGGATTTAGAGGCTGGAGGATATTTCACCAGTATTGAGGGCTGTAGGGTCTTATTGATATAGGGAATGTCTTAGGGATTAGTGGGTATTTCAGAGATAGCAAGTATTGCAGTAGATAGAGGATGTTATGGAGAATGAGAGTCATATTGGCTAGATGAGATTACAGAGAGAAGGGCGCTGAATGTGTTGATGGCGGTAACTGAGATATGGTGGACTGTACAGACTAGGGGAAATTACAGAAATAGGGAGAGGTGTAGGGCCTGGAAGTGTTTACAGAGAAAGTGGTGGTTGTCGGGGTTTACAAATATCCGCAGGCTTATGGGGATTGGAGGAGGTTATATATATGAAAGGATTGCAGGGGCTGGGTGAGGTTGAGATAGTAAGATTTATCAAGTTATGGGGAGGTCACAGATGAAAGGGAAAGCTGTAGGGTGTCAAGGAGGTGTCAGAAATAGGGAGGGTGTTAGGGGTTGGAGGAAATTACTGAGATAGGAAGCATTGTCAGAGCTCAAAGAGGTCACAACACTACGGAGAATTTTAGAGGTTGGGGGAACTTATAGATTTAAGGAGGTATGTAGGTCATTGAGATGCAGAAGTTGGAGGAGGTTAAAAAGATAGGCAGACTTCAAAGCTAGTTGCATACATTTTTCGACCTCTGAGGTGTCACCACCAGGGCTTTGTTCCTGGTGCTGCTGGACCTTGCCCTGTGATGGAACTAGAACAATAAGAATTCGAAGGTGCAATTGTATACATATCATAACAACTATAACAAAGTGGCCATTTTCATTATCACTGAGTTTTTTTGGTGGATTTATACACACACAGGCAACTTCTAAAACCCTCTTTTTTTCAGATCAGCACTCACTCCATATCCAGGAGGCTGGAAAGACGGGAGAGATTACCGTGAAGTACACTGTTATTCATGATCTTTTATGCACCTCTTCATGCAGTCATTCCCTTCCTTTGACTGTGCCTGAAGGAGACACGCTTCTCCAGATTATGGAGAGTGCACAGAAGGAAAAGCCGGCTTACTTTGGGTAAGTAACACCAGGGATTGCTGTGTGATCATGGATACACATACTGACTCCTCACACAGAGAGGGGAATCTATAAAAGAGATAGTATGGGTGCTCAAGACTAAGGAATATGGTGCAGGACTTTGCTGAAGGATGTGCAGAGTGCTGTCGGGTCTGGTATTCGAAAGGGGATGGGTGAGGATGAAGAGAAAGTTGGAGTGTGGGAATAGAGTGAGAGATTAGTTTGATAATGAAGAAAGGGATGGAGTCAGGGATGCGTTTAGTTCTGCAGTGATTGACATGGTGAGAGATCGAGTGAGTGACAGGACAGAAATGGGGTGAGTGTCGAAGGTCGTCACGGGGTGAGTAATGGAGCAAATGATGGTGTGAGTGATGGGGTACATAATGGAGTAAGTCATGGGATGAGTGATGGGGTGAGGAACAAGTTGGGTGACATGGTCGGTGATGGCGAGAGTGATCGGGTGAGTGGCTGGGGTGACTGTTGTTGTGAATGACGGGTTGAGTGATGGGATGATTGATTTGTTGCATGATCTGGTGATGATTGGGTGAGTGACTCAGTGAGTGACTAAGTGAATGATGGGGAGAGTAATGGGGTGACTGATGCTCTTTAGTGATTGGATAAGTGTTGAAGTGAGTGACTGGCGAGTGAAGGACTGAGTCATGCTTTGTGTGATGGGGTGAGTGTTGATGTGACTGATGGTTTGTGTGGTGGGGTGGCTGATGGACTGAGTGATGAGGTGGCAAATGAGTTGAATGATGTTGTCAGTGATAGGGTAGCTAATGGGGTGAGTATCGGGTGAATGACAGGGTGAGTGATGGAATCTGTCACAGGATGAATGATGAGATGAGTGTTGACTGAATGCTGAAAAGTGTGATGGAGTGAGAGATAGAGGAAGTGATGGGATGAAAACGAGTTGAGTGATGTTGCCAGTGATAGGATAAGTGACGGGGGCTGGGTGACGGGGGCTGGGTGACGGGGGCTGGGTGACGGGGGCTGGGTGAAGGGGTGCGGGTGAAGGGGTGCGGGTGAAGGGGTGCGGGTGAAGGGGTGCGGGTGAAGGGGTGTGGGTGAAGGGGTGCGGGTGAAGGGGTGCGGGTGACGGGGTGCGAGTGACGGGGTGCGAGTGACGGGGTGCGCAGTGGGTAGTGTCATGAGGTGAGTATTAGTTGGTTGGGGGTTTGGGAGTGATATGATCTGAGTAATGGGGAAACTGATAGATCGAGGGTTTTAGTTGTAGAAAAGGTGAGGGATGGTTTGGTAATGAGAAATAGTTGTAGGATATGAGATGAGAGATTGGATGCAGAATTGGGACTTGAGTAACAGACCTGGCGGAAGAGATGCAGGGTCAGTTAGCGTTTAAGGTATATGACAGGTGATATGATGGCAGGAGTTTGTGGAATGGAAGTTTTTTTTCTGAGATACGTTCTGGTGATGTGCTGGAGGAGACTGGGCAGTGATCAGCTGCAAGGCAGGCTTGAGGTTGCGCACAGGAAATGGGTTGGGAATATGGAAGGTGTTGTGGGAGTTCTGCAGCTGTTGACTATAATGTACTTAACTCCTCATAGTTGACCAGGCGACAGTCAGGGTTCCAGTTTAAGATTCATCGCAAGGAATCTGACTGGCCAATTAGGTTCACAGATTAAGAAAGACAATGGCAATTATACCGTTGACTACAAACGACTAACATCTACAAATAAAAGAGTACCATATTAGTTTGAAAAAAAAATGCCCAATCACAGCTAATAATTGGGATTACATAATGTATTACACGTGGGTATGGGGTTGTCCAATTATAATCTGACAAGTCTGTTTAGTTATAATACCAAGCATGCATTTACTTATATTTATCTACCAACTTTCAGACATAACTATGATAAGAAATATGTTTGACCAGTGCTTTATCAATTATGATTCACCTTCTTATCCATTTTCCTTCACACATGAGCTGCAGCTTCACAGAGTTCAATTAGATGCTTTTGTGTACATTGTGTGATGAAAGCCTCTCTTATAATTAATACTGTTTGGTACTTCAAAGTTATCAGTATCGAAGGCAATTCTGCTCTCCTCTGAATTTTATCTGAGTTTGAGAATGTTAGCAGCGGGCAGCTTATGTGATTTTTAAACTTGTATGATTATTAAACAAACTCCTTCTGAAGCGAATTAGTTTTGGGATGAATTGGGGAATGGTCGGGTATGGCGGAAGAGTTGAATATGTAATGTGGACAGTAGAATAAATAGGGTGAGGGATGAAATGGCCCAGGGGATGGGGCATGACGTGGGTTTGGGGACCCAGTGATAGCAGATAGGATGTGATCAATGTCGTAAGGGGTGGACAGTTGAATTGTGCTTTGGGTGCAGTGGCATTAATCTGCTGTTTTTCAAATTTTGTATGAATGAAAAGTCACCTACTGATAAAGTCATAGAGGTTTACAGCATGGAAACAGGCCCTTCGGCCCAACTTGTCCATACCACCAATTTTGACAACTACACTAGTCCCAATTTCCTGCATTTCGCCCATATCCCTCTATACCCATCTTATCTATGTAAATGTTTAAATGTTTTTTTTAAGACAAAATTGTACCTGCCTCTACTACTGCCTCTGGCAGCTCGCTCAAGACACTCACCACTCGCTGATTGAAAAAAATGCCCCTCTGGGCCGTTTTGTATCTCCCTCTCTCAACTTAAACCTATGCCCTCTAGTTTTGGACTCCCTTACCTTTTAGAAAAGATGTTGACTCTCTACATTATTTATGCCCCTCATTATTTCATAGACCTCGATAATATTGCCCCTGAGACTCCTTCGATCAAGGGAAAAAAGCTTCAGTCTATCCAGCCTCTCCTCATTACTAAAGCTATCAAGTCCTGGTAGCATCCTTGTAAATTTTTCTGCACTCTATCTGGATTAATAATATCCTTTCTATAACCAGAACTGTATAGAGTATTCCAAGTGTGGCCTTAGCAATGTCTTGTACAACTTCAATAAGACGTCCCAATTCCTGCATAAGACTTTCTGTAAGAAGTTTGCTACCAAATAAACCTGTTGGACTTTAACCTGGTGTTGTTAAACTTCTTACTGTGTTTACCCCAGTCCAACGCCGGCATCTCCACATCATAAGACTTTCTGACCAATGAAACCAAACATGCCAAATGCTTCCTTCATCATCCTGTCCATCTGTGACTCCACCTTCAAGTAGCTATGAACCTGTACTGCTACATCTCTTTGTTCTATAACTCGCCCCAATGTCCCACCATTATTTGAATATGTCTTCCCCAATTTGATCTACCAAAGCGCATCATCTCACATTTATCTAAATTAAACACCATCTGCCATTCATGGCCCACTAATCCAATTGATCAAC
Organism: Mustelus asterias; assembly: GCF_964213995.1. Classification (NCBI taxonomy): domain Eukaryota; kingdom Metazoa; phylum Chordata; class Chondrichthyes; order Carcharhiniformes; family Triakidae; genus Mustelus; species Mustelus asterias. The sequence goes on from NC_135820.1 coordinate 9,142,379, forward strand.
ATCCCGTTGTAATCCTAGAAAACCTTCTTCACTGTCCACTATGCTACCAATCTTGGTGTCATCTGGAAACTTACTGACCATGCATCCTTAATTCTCATCAAGTCATTAATATTATTAACAGTGGACCCAGCAGTGATCACTGAGGCACACTGCTGGTCACAGATCTCCAGTTTGAAAAAAACCCAACTCTCTACAACCACCGTCTGTCGTCTGTGGTCAAGCAAATTTTGCATCCAACTGGCTACCTTACCCTAGGTCCCGTGAGATTTAACCTTATGCAACAACCTACCATGCTGTACCTTGTCAAAGGCCTTGCTAGAGTCCATGTAGACAACATCGACTGAACTGCCCTCATCTATCTTCTTAAAAAAAAGGAATCAGATTTGTGAGATACGATCTTCCACTCATAAAGGCATGCTGACTGTTCCTAATCAGTCTTTGCCTCTCCAAATGCCTGTAGATCATGTTTCTCAGAATACATTATAACGGTGCAGTTGCACATTGGCACAGTGGTTAGCACTGCTGCCTCACAGTGCCTGGAATGCGCATTCGATTCCTGGCTTGGGTGACTCTCTGTGTGGAGTCTGCGTGGGTCACTTCCGGGTGCTCCGCTTTCCCCCCAAAGTCCAAAGATGTGCGAATTGGTGATTGGCCATGATAATTGCCTCTTAGTGCCATGTGGACTAGTCAAGGTAAATGCATGGGGTTACGGGGATTTGGCCTGAGTAGGATTGCGGTGGGTGCAGACTCAATTAGCTGAGTAGCCTCCATCTGCACTGCAGGATTCTATAATTCTACGTACTTACCCACGACAGACATTGGGTTCACCATCTGTAGTTCCCAGGCTTTCCCCTTCAGCCTTTCTTAAACAAAGGCACAAAATTTGCTACCCTCCAATCTTCACCACCTCACCTGTGGCTGTCAATTATTCACATATCTCTGTTAGGGGACCCGCAATTTCCTCCCAAGCCTCCCACAACGTCCTGGGACACATTTAATCAGGCCCTGGGGATTTATCTACGTTGATGCGCTTGAAGACTTTCAGCACCTCCTTCACTGTAATATGTACACTCCCCAACTCATCACTATTAATTTCCCCAAGTTCCCGAACATCCATGTCTTTCTCAACAGTAAATAATGATGAACAATATTCATTTTAGTGTTATGGTGATATTAAAGTGATGGACACAAAATGGTTACCTGGCCCACAAAATGGACTCTGGGAAGGGACATTAAAAGACACTGACTTTGGGCACAGACATTACACAAAGAGTGTCACATTACACAAAGATACCTACGGTTTCTGAATTTCTGCAGGAAACTGGTCAGACCTGGGGCACTTTAAGACGTGAGATAAAGAGCAGACCCAGAACAATGAGTTTGATAACAAGATCAGCCATTGATGGAGACATAAATGTAACGAGATCAGCCACTGATGGGGACATAAATACATAAATGTATATATCGAAACCAGTCATTGATAGAGGGCATAACTGCATGAATGTATCCATTCTATGCACAATGATGTGTTAACTGTCAATGTCCGTATCTGTGTACTCAACTTGTAACGATGTGTTAATGGCTAATGTCTGGACTGCCTCTTGTCTAAAAAGTATAAGAGATGCTCAACTACCAGTATGTAGTTGAGAAGGTGGCTGCCAAGTACTGCAGAGTACCAGTGCTTTCTTGCAAAACTTTGTCTGAAATAAAACTTTTGTTGGACTTCCAAGTCTGACTCCGAAGTGGTAAATTTCCCACAACAATTGACGTAGTCAGCAATTGCTGGTAAGTTCGATCGATTGGCCACGATCGGAAAGCCGGGGTACAGATCACTGAATCTGTGGGAGTCAGATGAGGTCAATAATACAGTTTAAAAGGGGTAAAATTAGGGGGTATTTATAGTGATAAGTATTGATTGTATATGGTATAGTGATAAGTACTAACTGCTGATGATATAGTGATAAATATTGATTGACTGTTACTTGTGCTGAACGACTAGATGACAAGGAAGTGCCTGTCTCAAACGTGGAGCCTTAGACCAGTTGTTAAGAGAGGAAATCCCCCTCGCGAAGGTCAGGACCCCGAAGTGGGCGTAGAGGCACCTAGGGCACTTAGGATTGTGAAGCACAAGTGGCAAAGGTCAGTTAACATCAAACTATGTAGTGGCGCACAAACGCAGAGTTTGCCACCTGTTTGTAGGAAAGTTTGTATAGTTGGGTACTGGACCGTCAATGTTGTAAAGCGGTGCGGAAAAGGAGCTGATCAACTCTGACCTAGAGCTGGACTCCGGTGGAGAAACATGTTGCCGAGGCGGTAATAGTGGCCGTGAGTATAAATAGAAACCCTGAGACGGTAGTGAAACACGGTGCGAGAGTATTAATAGTGACCGGGGGTAGTGAAGTCCCTACGGTAGAGAGAACACATTACTAGGAAGTAATCGTGGCCGTACGGTGCATAAAACACGTTGCCAAGGAGCAATAGTAACCGGGGTAGTGAAGTCTGCGAGATGGCAGATAAAGAAGTTAAGAGAGGACCTGCAGGATCTCTTATTGAAGTGTACATGACAGACAGACGAGCGTTAATAAAGAGGATGCAAAGGGATGGCTGGGATGCTTCTCAGACAGAACAGCAGAGAAAGTGGATAGATGGGGAAAAGAGAAACAAGACAAAGAAGACAGGGGTATTATTAGTACATCAATCAGTTGGCTGGACTAATTGAGCAAGTAGTCGCCTCTACTAAAAAGTGGAGTGAAGATGAAGAGAAGATTAGAGAGTTAGAATCCAGAGTAAGGGAACTGGAGAAACGAAACCAAGTGTTAGAAGAGAATTGATGGGGAGGGGAAACTGTTCCTCTACCTCCTTATGAGTCCACACAACATGGACCAACTGCTTCTCCAGCGGGGCAGCGCTAGAACACAACTTAGCGCCAGTAACCTGAGGGGGAACGGGTGCACAGCCAAAAGCAAATTATAAGCCATTCACCCCAGGCAAAAGGCAGCAGATAATGGATTCCCTGGGTAAATTACAACCTAGAAGCGCAAACACTAAATTCTGGGAAGAATTAGATACAATTTGGGTAGGACACCGATTGCACCTGAGAGACATACACCAACTGGTCAGGGCAGCATGTCCAGCGGATAAGTGGAGGCAGGTGGCAGGTGGACCCGCCACTCCTCCAGCACAAGATTAAAGTGGGGGACGTTGGACACATGCAGTCGCCCTAACAGCAGAAATAGATGCATAACAGGCATCTTTCACCCAGTTTAAATCAGAAATTCAGAGAGTTTTAGGAAATGCTCCTACTAACTGGAGCAGAATGACAACAACCAAGCAGCTAAAGGGGGAAGGAGCTTCTGAGTACGGGGAATGGTTGTTCCAAGTCATAGAATCATAGAACCCTACAGTGCAGAAAGAGGCCATTTGGCCCATCGAGTCTGCACCGACCACAATCCAACCCAGGCCCTACCCCCATATCCCTACATATTTTACCCGCTAATTCCTCTAACCTACGCATCTCAGGACACTGAGGGGGAATTTTTAGCATGGCCAATCAACCTAACCCGCACATCTTTGGACTGTGGGAGGAAACTGGAGCACCCGGAGGAAACCCACGCAGACACGAGGAGAATGTGCAAACTCCACACAGACAGTGACCCGAGCCGGGAATCGAACACAGGTCCTTGGAGCGGTGAAGCAGCAGTGCTACCCACTGTGCTACCGTGCCGCCCCAAGTATGCCAGGAATGCTCAGGGCAAGGAAACCCAGGCCGTGGGGATCGAGCGTTCATCCAGGCTTTCAAGGATGGGCTCTCTAGTGTTCACCAAACCATTCTAAAAATGGGAGTGATTATGTCCCAGGATTATGATGAACTCGTAGAATGGGCTCGTGGCGTACCGGGAGGCAGAGAGGAGAAGTCCCAGACAGGAGTAAGACAAGAAAGAATAGCCGCTTACAGTAACAGGAATGGAATTAAGTCCAAACTGACTTGTCACAATTGTGGCCGACCAAGGCACTTTGCAAGAGATTGCGGGGTCTCAAGGAGAGGAAAAAGCAGTGGGAAACATTGTAATCACTGAAATAAAAATGGACACACAGAAGCAGTGTGTTGGGACAAACATGGGAGACCCCCGACCCTATCCATGACCACAGCAGAGTCGGAGGAACCAAGGAACCTCCGGGGTCAGCAAGATTGACGGTCTGCAGCCCCCATTCATAAGGGTAAGAAGGAGGGAAGGATTTATGTGTCTGCACTAGTAGGGGGCAGGCAATGTGAGATGCTGGTGGACACAGGAGCATCCATATCTGTCACCGACCTACCCTTACCCACTACAAGTAGAATGATTTACCTAACCGGGATAGGAGGGAACAAAACACCCGCCTACCTGAGTGAGACCACGTTAGCAGGAATAAATAATTTGTATATACCGATGAGATATTATGTGTGTAAAAATAACAAGGGTACAATAATGGGAAATGATTTAATGAAAGAATATGAGATATTGATAGACTGTGGAGAGGGAGAATTAATCTGGCCAAGACAGGATGGTCGGAAAACTAGAATAGGGAAACTCACAAGTCACCTCGAAACTATTAAGGTGGCCACAGCCACCACCAGAAATTGGGAATTAGAGACAGGAGGGTTTGGAGCCATCTGTTTCTCCGTCCCCAGAGTATGGGCTAAAATAAAATTAGATACCGGCTTAACTAAAATGGACCCAATAAAGGTACCTGGGCAGGAGCATAAGCCCCACCGACAATACCCAATCAAACCAGATGCAGAGAAAGCTGTAGTGGAGATAGTTAAAGGGTTAGTGGAAAAAGGAATTCTGAGGGAAACCACGAGCACCACTAACTCCCCAACCTGGCCAGTGAGCAAACCTGACGGAAGGTATAGGCTCACGATAGATTACACCGGACTCAATTAGGTCACGTCCAAGTTGCACCCCATTGTAGCAAACCCTTCGACAATCCTGAATGGACTGTCACAGGAGCACAAAATATTCACAGTATTGGATATAGCCAACGGATTCTGGTCCCCACCCTTGGATCCCGAATCCCAAGCCAAATTCGCCTTTACAGTGGGAGACAAACAGTACACTTGGACTCGCCGACCGCATGGATTCCACAACAGCCCCGCTATCTTCCATCGAGTAATGAGTGACATCCTGAACAGGGTAGAACTGCCAGAGGATAGCACGATCCTACAATATGTAGATGATATCTTAATAGCTTCAGAATCCAAATCAGGACATCAGGAAGCACTATATCTAGTATTAAACGAACTAAAAACCGCAGGGTTAAAGGTAAGCCCCAAAAAGGCACAAACTGGGAAAACACAAGTCCTGTACCAAGGACATCTTATATCCCAAGGGCTTAAAGAAATGCCAACAGACCGAAAGAAGGCGGTACAACAAATGCCATGGCCCGTCACCGTAAGAGGGGTCAGGAAGATGCTGGGACTGTTTAACTGTCGCCGAAGTTTTATCCCGGGATTTGCAAAATTGGCAGAACCTATACAAAGACTAGTCAAAGGGGGAAAACCAGCTTTAAATCCCGTAGAATGGGGACCCGAGCAGGAAGAGGCTTATAACAAATTAAAAACAGAACTGATATCAGCCCCTGGACTAGGATTACCAGATTCCAATAAAGACTTCCACATCCATTGTAGTAATGAAGGAGGGTTATATTCTGCAGTGGTAACACAGGACCATGGCGACAAAAGGAGACCCATAGGTTACTATTCAACAGTAGAAGGGCCGGTAGTCACCGGACTGCCAAGGTGCATAACCACCTTGGATTGCACCGCCTGGGTTGTAAAGGTTAGCGAGCCAATAATAATGACAGGGAATATAATCCTCCACACCAAACACACCTTGATGGAAATGCTGAACACGGGAAAGTTAAGGTGCGTCTCAAACATGAGAAGGGCGAAATGGGAAGCAGCCCTCCTACCTCCAAGCAAATCCGTAATAATAAGGGACACAGGAAATACCCAGCAGAAGGGATTTTAGACACAAGAGAGCCACACAATTGTGGGGATACAGATATGGACACAGAAGAAGGTAGGATAAAGGATGTACCTTTAACAACAGCTGAGGAGACCCTTTTTGTAGATGGTTCACGCAAATATGTGGAAAGATCACCCCGGACAGGGTGGGCAGTAGTAAATGACAAATTAGAAACAGTAAGGTCAGAAAGGATTGACGGAGGTCTATCTGCGCAAGTGGCAGAACTAGTGGCACTCACACAGGCACTAGAGTTATCTGAAGGCAAAACGGTAAACATATATACAGATAGTTGGTATGCATTTGGGGTAATACACGATTATATGACAGCATGGGGTAGAAGGGGGTTCATAACCATGGGAGGAACTCCTATTAAACACCAGCAAAGAATTGAGGCATTGCTAAAAGCTAGCGAGAAACCCCTAGAAGCTACAATAATAAAAATTAAAGCGCACCAGAAAGAACAAGGAAGAGATAACCCAGGCTGGCTAAATTTCAAAGGGAACCAAGCCGCAGATAGAACATAGAACATAGAACATAGAACAGTACAGCACAGAACAGGCCCTTCGGCCCACGATGTTGTGCCGACCTTCATCTGAAACCAAGATCAAGCTATCCCACTCCCTACCATCCTGGTGTGCTCCATGTGCCTATCCAATAACCGCTTAAATGTTCCTAAAGTGTCTGACTCCACTATCACTGCAGGCAGTCCATTCCACACCCCAACCACTCTCTGCGTGAAGAACCTACCTCTGATATCCTTCCTATATCTCCCACCATGAACCCTATAGTTATGCCCCCTTGTAATAGCTCCATCCACCCGAGGAAATAGTCTTTGAACGTTCACTCGATCTATCCCCTTCATCATTTTATAAACCTCTATTAAGTCTCCCCTCAATCTCCTCCGCTCCAGAGAGAACAGCCCCAGCTCCCTCAACCTTTCCTCATAAGACCGACACTCCAAACCAGGCAGCATCCTGGTAAATCTCCTCTGCACTCTCTCCAGCGCTTCCACATCCTTCTTATAGTGAGGTGACCAGAACTGCACGCAATATTCCAAATGCGGTCTCACCAAGGTCCTGTACAGTTGCAGCATAACCCCACGGCTCTTAAACTCCAACCCCCTGTTAATAAAAGCTAACACACTATATGCCTTCTTCACAGCTCTATCCACTTGAGTGGCAACCTTTAGAGATCTGTGGATATGGGCCCCAAGATCTCTCTGTTCCTCCACAGTCTTCAGAACCCTACCTTTGACCCTGTCATCCACATTTAAATTAGTCCGACCAAAATGAATCACCTCACATTTATCAGGGTTAAACTCCATTTGCCATTTTTCAGCCCAGCTTTGCATCCTATCTATGTCTCTTTGCAGCCTACAACAGCCCTCCACCTCATCCACTACTCCACCAATCTTGGTGTCATCAGCAAATTTACTGATCCACCCTTCAGCCCCCTCCTCTAAGTCATTAATAAAAATCACAAAGAGCAGAGGACCAAGCACCGATCCCTGCGGCACTCCCCTAGCAACCTGCCTCCAGTCCGAAAATTTTCCATCCACCACCACCCTCTGTCTTCGATCAGATAGCCAGTTACCTATCCAATCGGCCAACTTTCCCTCTATCCCACACCTCCTTACTTTCATCATAAGCCGACCATGGGGGACCTTATCAAACGCCTTACTAAAATCCATGTATATGACATCAACCGCCCTACCTTCATCAACACACCTAGTTACCTCCTCAAAAAATTCTATCAAATTTGTGAGGCACGATTTGCCCTTCACAAATCCGTGCTGACTATCCCGGATTAATCCGCATCTTTCTAAATGGTCGTAAATCCCATCCCTAAGGACCTTTTCCATCAATTTACCAACCACCGAAGTCAGACTAACCGGTCTATAATTACCAGGGTCATTTCTATTCCCTTTCTTAAACAGAGGAACAACATTCGCCATTCTCCAGTCCTCTGGCACCATCCCCGTGGACAGCGAGGACCCAAAGTTCAAAGCCAAAGGCTCTGCAATCTCATCCCTCGCCTCCCAAAGAATCCTAGGATACATTTCATCAGGCCCAGGGGACTTATCGACCTTCAGTTTATTCAAAACTGCCAATACATCCTCCCTCCGAACATCTATTTCCTCCAGCCTATTAGCCTGTAACACCTTCTCTTCCTGAAAAACATGGCCCCTCTCCTTGGTGAACACTGAAGAAAAGTATTCATTCATCACCTCGCCTATCTCTACTGATTCCATACACAAGTTCCCACCACTGTCCTTGACCGGCCCTAACCTCACCCTGGTCATTCTTTTATTCCTCACATAAGAGTAAAAAGCCTTGGGGTTTTCCTTGATCCGACCCGCCAAGGACTTCTCATGTCCCCTCCTAGCTCTCCTCAGCCCCTTTTTCAGCTCATTCCTTGCTAACTTGTAACCCTCAATCGAGCCATCTGAACCTTGTTTCCTCATCCCTACATAAGCTTCCCTCTTCCTTTTCACAAGACATGCCACCTCTTTTGTGAACCACGGTTCCCTCACTCGGCCATTTCCTCCCTGCCTGACAGGGACATACCTATCAAGGACACCCAGTATTTTTTCCTTGAAAAAGTTCCACTTTTCATCAGTGCCTTTCCCTGACAGTTTCTGTTCCCATCTTATGCCCCCTAATTCTTGCCTAATCGCATCATAATTACCTCTCCCCCAATTGTAAGCCTTGCCCTGCCGTCCGGCAGAGTTAACCTTAGAACAGGAGACAGTTGGCGAGCTGCCAATAGCAGTAATGGAACAGACAGGAGACAAAATAGATATTCGGGACTTACATGAGGATACCTCGAAAGAGGAAAAGGGGAAGTGGGAAGCACAGGGAGTGAGAAAAGGGGCTGATAACATTTGGAGATGAGAAGATAAGGTAATGGCACCAGAATGCATACATAACAGCCTATTGGAACTACACCATGGACTCTCACATGCGGGAAGAGAGGCCATGATAACTAGTATAGGAAAGGAATGGTGGTGGAAAGGAATGGGAAGGGACATAGCCCGACAGTGTCACCAATGCATGATGTGCGCGCAACACAACCTAGTCGACCCATAAAAATTAAGGTGGGGCACCAGCCCCGACCAAAGGGACCCTGGGAACATCTGCAAATAGATTTCACAGGGCCACTACCACAATCCCATGGCAAAACCTATTGTCTGGTTATTATAGACCAGTTCACCAGGTGGGTAGAAGCATTCCCTACTACAAATTGTACAGCTACCACGGTGGCTAGGATATTGGCAGAAGAGGTAATCCCTAGATGGGGAGTACCCCTACAAATCGATTCGGATCAAGGGACGCACTTCACGGAAAGGTGGTAAAAACAGTGCGCCAATTGATGGGGATAAAACAAAAATTCCACATCCCTTACCACCCACAGAGTTCTGGAATGGTGGAACGTAAGAATGCACTGGCTAAAGCCATACAATCGTCAGGGAAAATGTGGACAGAAGTATTGCCTACTATTTTAATGAGGCTAAGAGCGACCACAAACCGGACAACCGGATTAACCCGTTATGAACTGATGACAGGAACAGGCCCTTTGGCCCTCCAAGCCTGCGCTGCTCATGTGCCCACTAGACCATTCTTTTGTATCCCTCTATTCCCAGTCTGTTCATGTGGTTATCTAGATAACTCTTAAATGATTCCAGCATGTCCGCCTCAATCACCTTGCTTGGCAGTGCATTCCAGGCCCCCACCACCCTCTGTGTATAATACGTCCCCCTGACATCTGTGTTGAACCTTGCCCCCCTCACCTTGGACCCGTGATCCCTTGTGTTTGTCACCTCCGACCTGGGAAAAAGCTTCCCACTGTTCACTCTATCTATGCCCTTCATAATTTTATACATCTCTATTAGGTCACCCCTCATCCTCCGTCTTTCCAAGGAGAACAACCCCAGTTTACCTAATCTCTGCATATTGATTGGTCGACTCAAATTGGACGTGGAGGGTTTGAGGAAGAGTTCTTAGAATGCTGTCGGGATAGTTTCATTGAACAGTATGTTACAGAACCTACGAGAGAGCGAGTTATCTTAGATCTGGTACTGTGTAATGAGACAGGTAGAATTAAGGATCATCTTGTGAGGGATCCTCTTGGGTTGAGTGATCATAATATGATTGAATTTCTGATACAGCTGGAGGGTGAGGAAGTAGGGTCCCAAACCAGTGTCCTCTGCTTGAACAGAGGGGAGTACGATAGGATGAGGGCGGAATTGGCTAATGTAGACTGGGCGAGCAGACTGGTAGGTAGGACAGCTGAGGAACAGTGGAGGATTTTTAAGGAGATTTTTTAAAGTACTCAGCAAAAATATATTCCGGTGATAAAGAAGGACTGTAAGAAAAGGGATAACCAGACGTGGATAACGAAGGAAATAAAGGAGAGTATTAAAATAAAAACAGATGCGTAAAGAGTGGCCAAAAATAGTGGAGAATTAGTGGATTGGGAAAGCTTTAAAAAACAACAAAGAATGACTAAGAAAGCGATTAAGAAAGGAAAGATAGATTATGAAACTAAACTAGCTCAAAATATAAAAAATGATAGTGAAAGTTTTTACAAATATATAAAAAGGAATAGAGTGGCTAGAGTGAATGGTGGACCCTTGGAGGATGAGAGGGGGGATTTAATAGTGGAAAACGAGGCAATGGCTGAGACTTTAAATAAGTTCTTTGTGTTGGTCTTCATGGTGGAAGACACAAATAGTTTACCGAAGATTAGAGATCGAGAGTTGGTGGGACGTGAGATCCTTACTACAATTACTGTTACTAAAGAGGTAGTGCTTGGTAGACTATTGGGACTGGATAGAATGCATCCCAGGGTACTGAATGAAATGGCTGAGGTAATAGCAGATGCGTTAGTAGTTATTTATCAAAATTCACTGGAATCTGGGGTAGTGCCGGCTGATTGGAAAACAGCTACTGTTATGCCGCTGTTTAAAAAAGGAAGTAGACAAAAGGCGGGTAACTACAGGCCGGTTAGCTTGACGTCCGTAGTTGGGAAGATGCTGGAGTCCATCATTAAAGGGGAAATAGCAGAGCACCTGGATAAGAATGGTTCGATCAAGCAGATGCAGCATGGATTCATGAAGGGAAAGTAGTGTTTGATGAATCTACTGGTTTTTATGAAGATGTGACTAGTGCGGTTGACAGAGGGGAACCGGTGGATGTGGTGTTTTTAGATTTCCAGAAGGCATTCGATAAGGTGCCTCACAAAAGGTTGCTGCAGAAGATTGGGGTACACGGAGTTGGGGGTAAGGTGTTGGTGTGGATTGGGGATTGGCTATCTAACAGGAAGCAGAGAGTTGGAATAAATGGGTGCTTTTCTGGTTGGCAGTTGGTGACCAGTGGCGTGCCGCAGGGATCGGTGCTGGGGCCTCAATTGTTTACCATTTACATAGATGATCTGGAGGAGGGGACTGAGTGTAGGGTATCAAAGTTTGCTGATGATACGAAGATGAGTGGGAAAGCGAATTGCGTGGAGGACGCGGAAAGTCTGCAGAGAGATTTGGATAGGCTGAGCGAGTGGGCAAGGATCTGGCAGATGGAATATAACGTTGGCAAATGTGAGGTTATCCACTTTGGAAGAAATAATAGTAAATTGGAATATTATTTCAATGGAGAAAAATTACATCATGCTACTGTGCAGAGGGACCTGTGGGTCCTTGTGCACGAATCGCAAAAACTCAGTCTGCAGGTGCAGCAGGTGATCAAGAAGGCGAATGGAATGTTGGCCTTTATCGCGAGGGGGATTGAATATAAAAGCAGGGAGGTGTTGCTGCAACTATACAAGGCACTGGTGAGGCTGCAACTGGAGCAGTGTGTGCAGTTTTGGTCCCCTTATCTGCGAAAGGATATATTGGCCTTGGAGGGAGTGCAGAGAAGGTTCACCAGGTTGATACCGGAGATGAGGGCTGTAGCTTATGAGGAGAGATTGAACAGATTGGGTCTGTTCTCGTTGGAGTTTAGAAGGCTGAGGGGTGATCTTATAGAGACATATAAGATAATGAAGGGGCTGGATAGGGTAGAGGTAGAGAGATTCTTTCCACTTAGAAGGGAAGCCAGAACTAGAGGGCACAGCCTCAAAATAAGTGGGGGCCGATTCAGAACAGAGTTGAGGGGGAACTTCTTCTCTCAGAGGGTAGTGAATCTCTGGAATTCTCTGCCCATTGAAGTGGTGGAGGCTACCTCATTGAATATGTTTAAATCATGGGTAGATAGATTTCTGATCGATAAAGGAATTAAGGGCTATGGGGAGCAGGCGGGTAAGTGGAACTGATTCACTTCAGATCAGCCATCATCTTGTTAGATGGCGGGGCAGGCTCGAGGGGCTAGATGGCCCACTCCTGCTCCTATTTCTTATGTTCTTATGTTCTCTCCTCATAGCTAAGACCCTCCATACCAGGCAACATCCTGGTAAACCTTCTCTGTACTCTCTCCAAAGCCTCCACGTCCTTCTGGTAGTGTGGCGACCAGAACTGGACGCAGTATTCCAAATTTGGCCTAACCATCGTTCTATACAGCTGCAACATCATATGCCAACTTTTATATTCTATGCCCCTTCCAATAAAGGCAAGCATGCCATATGCCTTCTTCACCACACTCTCCACCTGTGCTGCCTCCTTTAAAGATCTGTGGACTTGTACACCCAGGTCCCTCTGTGTGTCTATACTCCTGATGGTTCTGCCATTTATTGTATAGCTCCCCCTTACATTTGATCTACCGAAATGCATCACTTCGCATTTATCTGGATTAAATTCCATCTGCCATTTCTCCGCCCAATGTTCCAGCCGATCTATATCCTGCTGTATTTTCTGACAATGTTCATCACTATCTGCAACTCCAGCAATCTTTGTGTCATCCGCAAACTTACTGATCACACCAGCTACATCTTCCTCCAAATCATTTATATATATATATATCACAAACAGCAGAGATCCCAGTACAGAGCCCTGCGGAACACCACTAGTCACAGACTTCCAACCAGAAAAAGACCCCTCCACTGCTACTCTCTGTCTTCGATGGCTAAGCCAGTTCTCCACCCATCTAGCTAGCTCACCTTTTATCCCGTGAGATTTAACCTTTTGCACCAGCCTGCCATGAGGGACCTTGTTAAACGCTTTACTAAAATCTATATCGACTACATCCACGGCCCTTCCTTCATCAACCATTTTTGTGACCTCCTCAGAAAACTCAACCAAATTTGTGAGGCATGACCTCCCTCGTACAAAACCATGCTGGCTATCACTAATGAGATTATCCTATCTCTAAGAATCTTCTCCAACAACTTCCCTACCACGGACGTCAAGCTCACCGGCCTATAATTACCCGGGTTATTCTTGCTACCCTTCTTAAATAACGGGACCACATTTGCTATCCTCCAATCCTCTGGGACCTCACCTGTGTCCAGTGAAGTGACAAAGATTTCTGTTAGAGGCCCAGCAATTGCATCTCTCACCTCCCTGAGGAGTCTAGGATAGATGTCATCCGGCCCTGGGCATTTGTCTGTCTTAATGTTTCCTAAAATACCTATCACTTCCTCCCTTGTAATTGAGATTTTTTCTAACGGGTCAACACATCTCTCTGAGACACTGCCAGCCAACATGTCCCTCTCCTTTGTGAATACTGATGCAAAGTATTCGTTTAGGATCTCACCTACTTCCTTTGGTTCTAAGCATAATTCCCCTCCTTTGTCCCTGAAAGGTCCGAATCTTTCCCTAACAGCCCTCTTGTTCCTAACGTATGTATAAAATGCCTTAGGATTCTCCTTAATCCTGTCTGCCAAGCACATTTCGTGACCCCTTTTTGCCCTTCTCAGTCCCTGTTTGAGTTTTTTTCTACTTTCTCTGTATTCCTCCAGTGCTCCATCTGTTTTTAGCTGCCTGGATCTCATGCATGCCTCAATTCCACTGGTTATGCACGGCTCCTGAATCCTACCTTTCCTATCCTTCCTCTTTACAGGCACATGCGTGTCCTGCAGTCCTATCAACTGCTCCTTAAAAGACTCCCACATGCCAGATGTGGATTTACCCTCAAACAGCCTCTCCCAGTCAACAGCCATCAAATCCTGCCTAATCTGGCTGTAGTTAGCCTTCCCCCAATTCAGCACCTTACCCATAGGACAACACTCATCTTTTTCCATTACTACCCTAAAGTTGATAGAATTGTGGTCATGATTTGCCACATGTTCCCCGACTGCAACTTTGATGACGTGAACCGGGCTCATTCCCCAGTACTAGGTCCAGTATAGCCCCCTCTCTAGTTGGACTGTCAACATATTGTTCCAAAGAGCATTCCTGTACACATTTTATGAATTCTTCCCCGTCCAGGCCTCCAGCCCTAAGTGATTTCCAGTCTATGTGAGGTAAATTAAAGTCTCCCATTACAACAACCCTATTTTTTCTGCACCTGTCCAGAATCTCCTTACATATCCGTTCCTCAACTTCCCATGGGCTGTTGGGAGGCCTGTAGTATACCCCCAGCATAGTGACTGCGCTCTTCCTGTTTCTGAGCTCCACCCACAGTGACTCGTTACCTGATCCTTCCATATTGTCCACCCTCTGTACCGCTGTAACATGCTCCCTAACCAGCATTGCTACTTCCCCACCTCTCTTGCAAAGTTGGGCCGAGAGGTGGCGGATGGAGTTTAATGCGGAGAAGTGTGAGGTAATTCACTTTGGTAGGAATAACAGATGTGTTGAGTATAGGGCTAACGGGAGGACTTTGAATAGTGTGGAGGAGCAGAGGGATCTAGGTGTATGTGTGCATAGATCCCTGAAAGTTGGGAATCAAGTAGATAAGGTTGTTAAGAAGGCATATGGTGTCTTGGCGTTTATTGGTAGGGGGATTGAATTTAGGAGTCGTAGCGTTATGTTGCAACTGTACACAACTCTGGTGCGGCCGCACTTGGAGTACTGTGTGCAGTTCTGGTCCCCACATTACAGGAAGGATGTGGAGGCTTTGGAGAGGGTGCAGAGGAGGTTTACCAGGATGTTGCCTGGTATGGAGGGGAGATCCTATGAGGAGAGGCTGAGGGATTTGGGATTGTTTTCACTGGAAAGGCGGCGGCTAAGAGGGGATCTTATTGAAACATATAAGATGATTAGAGGTTTAGATAGGGTGGATAGTGATAGCCTTTTTCCTCTGATGGAGAAATCCAGCACGAGGGGGCATGGCTTTAAATTGAGGGGGGGTAGTTATAGAACCGATGTCAGGGGTAGGTTCTTTACCCAGAGGGTGGTGAGGGATTGGAATGCCCTGCCAGCATCAGTAGTAAATGCGCCTAGTTTGGGGGCGTTTAAGAGATCCGTAGATAGGTTCATGGACGAAAATAAATTGGTTTAGGTTGGAGGGTCACAGTTTTTTTTTAACTGGTCGGTGCAACATCGTGGGCCGAAGGGCCTGTTCTGCGCTGTAATGTTCTATGTTCTATGTTCTATGTTCTCCTCGCTCCTCCTCTGTCTCGCCGAAAACACTTGTACCCCGGAATATTCAGCTGCCAGTCCTGTCCTCCTTGTAACCAAGTCTCTGCCACTGCAACCACATCCAAGTTCTGCACAAGCATTAAGGCTCGAAGCTCGTCTGTCTTGCCCGTGACGCTCCTTGCATTGAAGCAGATGCACACCAGACCTCCAGGCCCACTGAGGTCATCCTCCCCCAGAATGCTCTTCCTCTTAGATAGCCTTGTCTTGGCCCCAACCTCGTCCCCAGCCTCTATGCTTATTGACCAATTGTTCTGATCCCCACCCCCCTGCCACATTAGTTTAAACCCACCCGAACCACACTAGCAAAACACCCAGCTAGGATATTCATACCCCTCCAGTTTAGGTGCAACCCGTCCTTCTTGTACAGGTGCCATCCTCTCTTGAAGACTTCCCAGTGATCTACGAATTTGAAACCCTCCCTCCTGCACCAGTCCTTTAGCCACGCGTTCAACTGTGCAGTTTCCCTGTTCCTAGCCTCACTAGCTTGTGGCACTGGGAGTAGTCCAGAGATCGCTACCCTAGAGGCCCTGCTTTTCAGCCTACTACCCAACTCCCTGAATTGCTCTCGCACGACCTCCCTGCTCTTTCTGCCTACGTCATTTGCACCAATGTGGACAATGACGTCTGCCTGGTTACCTGTCTTTTTTAGGATGCATCCTACCCGCTCAGAGACATCCAGGACCCCGGCACCAGGGAGGCAGACTGCCATCCTGGAGTCTCGTTCATGCCCACAGAACCGCCTGTCTGTGCCTCTAACCATTTCATCCCCCACTTCTATGCTCTCCTGATTCCCCTCTTTCCCTTCTGAGGCACAGAGTCCGATTCTGTGCCAGTGACCTGGTCATCGTGGCTTACCTCTAGAGGGTTATCCCCCTCCACAGTATCCAAAATGGTATACTTATTTTGGAGGGGGCAACCACAGGGGATCCCATCACTGACTGCTCTCTCCCCTCCTCTCTCCCGTCTGACACCCATCCCTTACTATTAAGGGGGACAACCACCAGGGTACTCTCTGGTATGTGACCTTTACCCTTCCTAACCGTAATCCAGGTGCCTTCCTCCCGTGGCCCTGGTGTGAAGACCTGCCTGTAACTTCTATCTATTAACTTCTCATTTTCCCTGACTAGACTAAGATCATCGAGCCGCAGCTCCAGTTCCCTAATGCGGTCTTTGAGGAGCTGCAGTTCGACGCACCTGGTGCAGATATGGACTTCCGGGAGGCGAGGCGACTCCATAAACTCCCACATCCGACACCGACAGCAAAAAATTGGCCTCCCACTCATAATTACCCCTTTCTTTAAATTACTGGATGAACGAAGAACAGAACCTACCCTGCCTCTGCTTGTTTACGCCGAAGCCTGTTGAGCCAAAGCCCTTTAGCCCTCACTCTGCTCCCTGCTCACTACGCTGCCCGCTACCGACGCTGCCCGCTGGATAGTGCGGCCTTCTTTTAAACCTCCTACATGCTTAAAAAAAAAAATTCCTTCCAAGTCATCCCGCGGTCGGCCTTCCGTTTTTCCCTTAAACTACTAGACTAAGAAACCCCACGAAAAAGTAAGTAAAATAAAGCCAATCTCTTACCCTTACACTCTAGCCACCAGTCGCTCCTCTCTCTCTCTTGCTCAATGACGTGAGATAAAGAGCAGACCCAGAACAATGAGTTTGATAACAAGATCAGCCACTGATGGGGACATAAATACATAAATGTATATATCGAAACCAGTCATTGATAGAGGGCATAACTGCATGAATGTATCCATTCTATGCACAATGATGTGTTCACTGTCCATGTCCATACCTGTCTACTCAACTTGTAACGATGTGTTAACGGCTAATGTCCATACTGCCTCTTGTCTAAAAAGTATAAGAGATGCTCAACTACCATTGTGTAGTTGAGAAAATAGCTGCCAAGTACTGCGGAGTACCAGTGCTTTTCCTCAAAGCTTTGTCCGAAATAAAACGGTTTTGTTGAACCTCCAAGTCCGACTCCGAAGTGGTAAATTTCCCACAACAATTCTCCAGGTACCTTTATTGGGTCCGTTTTAGTTAAGCCGGTATCTAATCCGATCCCTCCTGTCTCTAATTCCCGTTGACAGTCGCGACAACACAAAGTTATACAGTTACATACGCGATCATATACATGTCTGCAACAAGCAAGGATCAATCCTAATACTTTAAGTTATACAATTTTCAAAAGTTATACTGTCAACCCAAACACGTCAGCTACTCTTGCTTGCAGTCTTCACCTCTTTTGGGGAAAGCAATCTGGTCACTTTAATTCATTCATTCAGTATTTACTGTTGAGAAAGACATGGATGTTCGGGAACTTGGGGAAATTAATAATGATGAGTTGGGGAGTGTACACATTACAGTGAAGGAGGTGCTGAAAGTCTTCAAGTGCATCAAGGTAGATAAATCCCCAGGATCTGATTAAATGTGTCCCAGGACGTTGTGGGAGGCTTGGGAGGAAATTGCTGGTCCCCTATATATTCCACTTTCAAGTAGCTATGAACCTGTACTGCTACATCTGCCATTCATGTCCCACTAAACCAATTGATCAACATCCCATTGCAATCCTAGATAACCTTCTTCACTGTCCACTATGCTGCCAATCTTGGTGGCATCTGCAAACTTACTGACCATGCGTCCTTAATTCTCACCAAGTCATCAATATAATTAAGAAATAACAGTGGACCCAGCACTGATCACTGAGGCACACTGCTGGTCACAGATCTCCAGTTTGAAAAAAAAACAACCTTCTACAATCACTGCCTGTTCTCTGTGGTCAAGCAAATTTTGCATCCAACTGGCTACCTCACCCTAGGTCCTGTGAGATTTAACCTCATGCAACAACGTGTCAATCTGTCCCTTGTCAAAGGCCTTGCTAGAGTCCATGTAGACAACATCGACTGCACTGCCCTTATCTATCTTATAAAAAAGGAATCAGATTTGTGAGATACGATCTTCCACTCATAAAGGCATGCTGACTGTTCCTAATCAGTCTTTGCCTCTCTAAATGCCTGTAGATCATGTTTCTCAGAATACATTATAATGGTGCAGTTGCATATTGGCACAGTGGTTAGCACTGATGCCTCACAGTGCCTGGAATGCGCATTCGATTCCTGGCTTGGGTGACTCTCTGTGTGGAGTCTGCGTGGGTCACTTCCGGGAGCTCTGCCTTCCCCCCAAAGTCCAAAGATGTGCGAATTGGTGATTGGCCATGATAATTGCCTCTTAGTGCTATGTGGACTAGTCAAGGTAAATGCATGGGGTTACGGGGAAAGAGCCTGAGTAGGATTGTGGTGGGTGCAGACTCACTTAGCCGAGTAGCCTCCATCTGCACTGCAGGATTCTATGATTCTATGAACTTACCCACGACAGACATTGGGTTCACCATCTGTAGTTCCCAGGTTTTCCCCTTCAGCCTTTCTTAAACAAAGGCACAAAATTTGCTACCCTCCAATCTTCACCACCTCACTTGTCGTTGTCAATTATTTGAATATCTCTGTTAGGGGACCCGCAATTTCCTCCCAAGCCTCCAACTAATACACTGGGACACATTTAATCAGGTCCGGGGGATTTATCTACGTTGATGCGCTTGAAGACTTTCAGCACCTCCTTCACTGTAATGTGTACACTCCCCAACTCATCGCTATTAATTTCCCCAAGTTCCCTAACATCCATGTCTTTCTCAAAAGTAAATACTGATGAACAATATTCATTTTACAATCTCTCCCATCTTGTGGTTTCGCACATAGATGACCTTGTTTGATTGTGAAAAAGTCCTTCTCTATCCCTAGTTACTCTTTTGCCATTTATGTATTTGGTGAAGCTCTTTGGATTCTTCTTTGCCTTATCTTCTGGAGCTTTATCATGTCACCTTTTTGCCCCCCCCCTTTCCTCTCTTAACTCTATTCCAGCAACCTCCTTGTGCAGAACAATTTATTACATAACAGTTTGATGTCAACACAGAGCACACACAATGTCCTTACCAACGAAAAAATACTCTCATCTCCAATAAGAACGACAGAACCCTGTGACCAAAGTCACTTCAGACCAAACAGAAAGCCCATCTGCAACAACAACCCCAATTCACAACTGAATATAATAAATGCCACTACAACTGAGCCACCATTCACACAACTGGCTCCCCAACAGAAAACACGCATTGGCATCAGAATCCTGCATTCCCCATTCCCAACAGAAACTCCCATTCCGAACAAAATTCGCCATATATTTAAAACTGAATTTGACCAAAAGAAACCCCATTTTCCCAACTGAACAAAGAACAAAGAACAATACAGCACAGGAACAGGCCCTTCGGCCCTCCACCGATCATGTGTTACTAACTAGACCATCCGTTTGTATCCCTCTATTCCCAATCTGTTCATGTGGCTATCTAGATAAGTCTTAAATGATCCTAGCGTGTCTGCCTCAACCACCTTGCTTGGTAGTGCATTCCAGGCCCCCACCACCCTCAGTGTAAAATACGTCCCCTGCATATCTGTATTGAACCTTGCCCCCTTTACCTTGAACTTGTGACCCCTTGTGTTTGTCATTTCTGACCTGGGAAAAAGCTTCCGACTGTTCACCCTATCTATGCCCTTCATAATTTTATAAACTTCTATTAGGTCTCCCCTCAACCTCCATCTTTCCAGGGAGAACAACCCTAGTTTGCTCAATCTCACCTCATAGCTAATACCCTCCATACCAGGCAACATCCTGGTAAACTTTTTCTGCACTCTCTCCAAAGTCTCCACGTCCTTCTGGTAGTGTGGCGACCAGAACTGGATGCAGTATTCCAAATGTGGCCTAACCAATGTTCTATATAACTGCAACATCATATGCCAACTTTTATACTCTCTGCCCCATTCAATAAAGGCAAGCATGCCATATACCTTCTTCACCACCTTTTCCACCTGTGCTGCCTTTAAGGATCTGTGGACTTGCACACCTAGATCCCTCTGTGTGTCTGTACTCCTGATGGTTCTGCCATTTATTGTATAGCTCCCCCTGCATTAGATCTACCAAAATGCATCACTTCGCATTTATCTGGATTAAATTCCATCTGCCACTTCTCCGCCCAATTTTCCAGCCGATCTATATCCTGCTGTATTCTCTGACAATGTTCATCACTATCCGCAACCCCAGCAATCTTTGTGTCGTCCGCAAATTAACTAATCAGACCAGCTACATCTTCTTCCAAATCATTTATATGTATCACAAACAGCAGAGGTCCCAGTACAGATCTCTGCGGAACACCACTAGTCACAGGCCTCCAATCAGACAAAGACCCCTCCACTGCTACCTTCTGTCTTCCATGGCCAAACACAGTAAGACGTTTAACAACACCAGGTTAAAGTCCAACAGATTTATTTGGTAGCAAAAACCACAAACTTTCGGAGCCTTAAGCCCCTTCTTCAGGTGAGTGGGAATTTTGTTCACAAAAGGCTCTGAAAGCTTGTGGCTTTTGCTCCAAATAAACCTGTTGGACTTTAACCTGGTGTTGTTAAACTTCTTACTGTGTTTTCCCCAGTCCAATGCCGGCATCTCCACATCATGACTTCTATGGCAAAGTCAGTTCTGTACCCATCTAGCTAGTTCACCTTTGATCCCGTGAGATTTAACCTTTTGCACCAGCCTGCCATGAGGGACCTTGTCAAATGCTTTACTCAAATCCATGTAGACGACATCCACGGCCCTTCCCTCGTCAATCATTTTTGTCACCTCCTCAAAAAACTCAACCAAATTTGTGAGGCATGACCTCCCTCGTACCAAACCATGTTGTCTATCGCTAATGAGACTATTCAGTTCTATCCCCCCTCCGACAAATAGACTCCCCACTAAAAAAATGAAATTTTATTCTGGAATCCCATTTCCCCAGCAAAAACTCCCATTCACAACATAAGCAGTTAGGAAATATATACTGTTTCAAGTAAGTTATATTTTCATTCATGTTTCTTGGGTGTAACCTATCATTTTACGTTTAAGTTTAAACAAATTTATATTGCTGCAGTTGTGTGTGAAGAATTTCATTTTTAGTTTCACTTTAAAAGATATCTGCATTTTCAGAGTTTTTACGACTCTGAATCCAGCGAAGCAAGTAAAACAACCGACCTGTTGCATGGCAAATACGTGCCCAAAGAGGCAGAAAAATGTAATTTGAGTTCAGTTGAAAGAATACAACCTAAAAAGGACTACTCCACAGACATTACCTGACCAGAGAGGAAAAGGCATATAGTATTATAGCCCATACTAAAAATAAAAAGAAATTATGTCCCAGAAGCCATGGGGCTTCCAATCAATATATATATTTTAAAAAAGTGAATTCTGGAAAGATAGCTATGTTCAATGCCGTTAAGAGATATTTCAAAAACGCAAAGCTTCAGAAAGCAGGCCAAAAACAAAGTGGGCCTATGAGAAGCCTGAGGTCCAGGAAGACCATATGATTGATGACTCCTTACTATGAGTCTGAGTTCTGCTGGCACAGATAGGTATCTGAGAGAGTCTGTGGAAGGCGAAGCACGTGGACCTCTGGGGCAGCAGAACACCGGAAGGAGATTTTGAAGCTCTAGAAATGGATCTTTAGTGAAGACAGCTGGTGAAAATGCATCGTTGAGGGGAAATTCCAATGTGTTTCCTTCGAGAGTGGGGACTGGAAACCCTCGAATGGAAGATAGAGTTCTAGTGAGACAAGTTAGCTCATGATGTGACAAGCGTCTTGGAGGAATTAATTAGAAAGCCATATCATTTGTTTGAGCGGCAATTAGCTTCGGAGAATGGTGTGGGTGACCACAGTTCACTGCTCAGTTTACATCGATTGTGTACTCACTGTGAACAGTAGAGCATACAATAGATTTTCTAACTGTTATTCTTACAAAGCTGTGTTAAATATAAAGGTATAGTTGGGGAGAAGAAGTAAGTAATATAATTCATCTTGTCTTGTTTAATATTATTCTTGAACTTACACCACTAAAAAAACCTCAATCGGGCTACTTAGAAACTCAGTCACTCTATATGGACTCACACACTGACTGGAAACTCACTCATACTCAGTGGGAAACACACCACGTGGAAACTCACACACTTAATGGACTCACATTTAATGGAATCTCGCTCAGGCTCAATCCAAACTCACCCATTCATTTGGAACTCATTCGCGCTCAATGGAAGCACACTCACGCTCAATGGTAAATTCAGTGGCACACAATGGAAACTCAGTTACATACATTCTCAAACTTGCACAATCAATGTAAACTGACTTGCACTCAAGAGATAACACATTCACACTCAATGGATACAAACGCAATGGCGGAACATATTTGCATCTTTTCCAGAGAGAGAGCGCATGAACAACATAGGGACATACACAAAAGCACAGGCACACACACATGTACAGAGACACAGGCTGTTATAGAACCAGAAAGAGAAAGATAGATGCTGGAAGATGATGACAGAAAGTGACCAGAAAGCAGTGGCAGACAGACAGAGTGAGATAGAGTGAGATAGAAACAGAATAGTGAGTGAGAGAGAGAGAGGCAGAGAGAGAGAGAGACAGAGGGAGAGAGAAATAGAGAGACAGAGAGAGAGAGAGAGAAAGACAGTCAGTCAGAGAGAGAGTGAGAGACATACAAATACAGATAGAGGGAGAGAGAGAGGTCAATTCAGGCATATAGAGAGAGAAAAAATGAAAGAGAAAGAAATAAAATTCTTAGCTGAGCCAGACAGAGACAGACAGAGACAGATAGAGGGAGAGAGAGGCAGAGAGAGAGAGAGGGAGAGAAACCAATTCAGGCATATACAGAGAGAAAAATTGAAAGAGCAAGAAATTAAAATTACTGGCTGAGACAGACAGAGAGAGATAGAGCGCGATCTGGAGGGTCAGTTCCTCGTCTCTGCCTCTGTAACTGCAGAAGTTTGTTTGACTGAAGCCATGCTCAAAGTAAAATGGTCATTAGGTGTTTTAAAATTCAGAAATTCAACAGTTTGAAAGTGAACTGGAGCTTCAGCCCAGTGGATTATCTGGAATGTAATTGTTGCTCTGGTTGCTCCAACATATTTTGTCCTCACGTGTCCAGCTTCACCAAGACCGAAACATCCCTGGGCACCTTCATCACCAGCATCGGAGGCATTAATGGAAGTACGAAAAATAGGACCTATTGGCAGTTCCTGAATGGGGCAGTACCAATTATTGTGGGTAAGACAAATAAAAATAACTCTTATTTTAAGACTGTCAGGATGTCAGATGTCAGATTTTAAGACCATCAGGATGTCCTGAAATAGTCCGTCAAATGAATGTTTTGATTGAAGCAATGTTGAAATGATGGCACCATTGTGTTCACAAGTTTCATAAACAAATACATGTAAAATGATCAGATCTAATCTTTTAGTGGTGTTCGAAGAATACATATGGATCAGGACTCCAATGTGAGCATTCCTGCTCCCCTCTATCCAAGCACGCTCCTCTGACAGTGCAGCACTCCCTCACTACTGACCCTCTGACAGAGCAGCATTATCTTAGTATTGACCACATGATAGTGCAGCAGTCCCTCAGTACTGACCCACTGACAGTGTAGCATTCCCTCAGCACTGTCCTTTTGACAGCGTTGCACTCCCTTAGTGCTGACCCTCTGACAGGGAAACACTCCCTCAGTACTGACCCTCTGACAATGCAGCACTCCCTCAGTACTGACCCTGACAGTGCAGCACTCCCTCACTACTGACCCTCTGACAGAGCAGCATTATCTCAGTATTGACCACATGATAGTGCAGCAGTCCCTCAGTACTGACCCACTGACAGTGTAGCATTCCCTCAGCACTGTCCTTTTGACAGCGTTGCACTCCCTTAGTGCTGACCCTCTGACAGGGAAACACTCCCTCAGTACTAGCCCTCTGACAATCCCGCACTCATTCAATATTGACTTTCTGAGACTGCAGCATTTCTTCAGAACTGAACCTCCGATTCTGGAATACTTCCTCAGTCCTGACCCCCTGACAGTGCAGCCCTCCCTCAGTACTGACCCTCTGACAGTGCAGTACTCCCTCATTACTGACCCTTCCACAATACAGCGCCCCCTGAGCAATTACCCTCCCAAATTGCAGCGTTGCCTCAGTCCTGAGCCTCTGACATAGCAGCACTCCATCAGAACTCGCCTTCTCAAAATACAGTGCTCCCTCTGTGCTGACTTTTGGCATTGCAGATCTCCCTCTGAACTAGCCCTCTGAAAATCGCGCACTCTTAGAATCTTAGAAACCCTACAGCACAGAGAAAGGCCATTCGGCCCATCGAGTCTGCACCGACCACAATCCCACCCAGACCCTACCCCCATATCCCTACATATTTACCCACTAATCCCTCTAACCTACGCATCCCAGGACACTAAGGGCAATTTTAGCATGGCCAATCAACCTAACCCGCACATCTTTGGACTGTGGGAGGAAACCGGAGCACCCGGAGGAAACCCACGCAGACACGAAGAGAATGTGCAAACTCCACACAGACAGTGACCCAAGCCAGGAATCGAACCCAGGTCCCTGGAGCTGTGAAGCAGCAGTGCTAACCACTGTGCTACCGTGCCGCCCACTCCCTCAGTACTGACTCTCTGAGATTGCAGCACTACTTCATTACTGACCCTCTGACTGTTCCGTGTTCCCTCAGTTCTGACCCCCTACAGTGCAGCACTCCCTCAGTCCTGACCCCCTGACAGTGCAGCACTGCTTCAATACTGACGACCGACAGTACATTGCACCCTCCATCCTGACCCTTCGACAGCGTAGTATTCCCTCATTACGGACCCTCCGATAGTGCAGCACTCCTTCAGTACTGACCCTCTGATTGTACAGTAGAATCCTGTTTTTTCCAGTACCAGACCATTTGGCCCATCGAGTCTTCACTGACAATTTGACAGACCATCTTACCCAAGCCCTATATTGGAAATTGCACCAATTTAACTCGCTAATATTCCGCGAGCGACACTAAGGTACAATTTAGCATGGCCAATCCACCTAACTGCACATCCTTGGAGTATGGGCGAAAGCAGGAGCACCTGGAGGAAACTCATGCAGACACAGGGGAATATGCAAACTCGACAGAGTTACCCAAGGCTGAAATTGTCCCTATCGTTGTAAGGCAGCAGCACTGAACACACCAATGCCGCCCAATAGCAATTATCTTCTGCGTGTCCACTTTTCTCATAGTTGGCATCCCCCATCTTCGACTATATTGTCCTCAGGCTAAAAATAGCGTGGGTACTTATTAATTACCTCTCAATCTCCAACTCAAGGCAAAGTGAACAACTTTCTTCCTGTTTTTCCTCAGGTGTTGCACAATACAAGCCTTCTAATGGTGAACACGTCATCGCAAGATTTTCAAAATACTGATCCAAGTATTCACTCAGTAATGGTGAACTTCACTGTCACTGAGAGAAGAAACGTACTGTCAATGGGCAAGGAGACTGTCACTTTCGGAATTCTTGACCTGAAGAAACAGTGTAAAATGAAATTCAAAATGAAGTGAAGAAAAATATGAAAATTGATCTCCTTTTGACTCTGTGTTGTTTCCTTCATTTAAGCAGAACAACATTGATATCTCTCTCTCTCACAAATGTCTAGATGACACTGAAGGATCGCAAGACAACAGCCTTAGAATTTATTAATAGCACCAAAGCTGAAAAGATAATCTGGTTGATCAATGTCCAACTCCGCACCCCCCCAACAGAGTCAAATACATGACTCTATGTTAACAAGATTGGTAGTGTTAGCTCAGATGGTTTTGAAACGGACACGAGGGGAATACATGTGATGGTATGACTACAGACAAATGGAGCGGGTAATTTCAAGGACACACATTGAAGCCTCTCCTCTGCATTCCTATGTGGAACATCTGTAACCTCCATCTCCAATGTCAGTCGATCCCACTTTCCATCTCTATCAACCTGGCCGGACTGGCTGGCCCCAATCCCTTTCCCTGTCTCTACGTTTCTCTCTGTCAACCTATCACAGTCCATTTTTTCACAAACTATCAGACGAGGAGTGGTATAAAATGGTGGAATGTAGAGTCAGGATAGATTGAAACTGCTCGGCAAAGAAACTAGTTCTTGTGAATACTGAGATGAGGAGACATTTCTTCACCCAGAGAGAGGTCAGTCTGTGGAATTCGCTACCACAGAAGGTAGTTGAGGACAAGACATGAAATATTTTCAAGAAGGAGTTAGATATAGCATTTGGGGCGAAGGGGATGAAAGGATGTGGGGGTTGGGGAAGTCTGGATCAGGCTGCTGAGTTGGTTGATCATCCATGGTCACAATGAATGGTGGAGCAGGTTCGACAGAATGGGTTGACTGTTTCTGCTCCTATTGTCTATTCTTTTATATTGCTGCTGATTTCATGAACAGAATTTTATATTGATGAGCCTTCCAGGGCTTCGAACAAGAGAATTGGGGCCTATGGAGAGAGAGAGAGGCTGTGCCTGCTGTCCTTTCCCCTCCTGGCCTCTAAGGGCCACTCTAATCCTCCTCATTCCCTCGTCTCCCTTTGGTTCATCACTTGCCGAAGAGAAGGAGGGGGTCTTCAGAACCGAGAGGGAACCAAAAGTATGAGCGGCCAGGAAGGGAAGAATTAATAAAAAAGCTGCATCGGGCTTTCCCAGACTGCAGCACGGCCTGTGCCACCGATAGAGGCCTTTCCGAGCCGCGCGACATTGCAGGAACGGAAGATGCCCTTTGCTGCACCTCGAACTGATTAAAATCAGCACCGAAAATTCCTATTTTTAATTTGGAGATGGTCCCCAAATCTCCATTCGCCACGCCCCAGACTGCGCCGCCTTAACGCAGACCCCACATTCCTCCCGACACCCCTCCCCCCCTCACATACACACACACACACTACTTTGAACTCAATGATCTGAGCGCTCAGGATTGTGCTCCTTGTCTTCATGATTCCTGCACATGATATGGATTTTTTCATTGTTCTTCTTTTGGCTCAGAACACGAAAGAGGATTAGCCCTTTCTTCTTCCAAGAATTGCTTGTAGCATTTTCGTCCACCTGAGGGCGAAGCTAGGTCTGGTTCATCATTTTCTCCGTAGGACAGATTCACTACTCCTTCAATATGTAATTGAGAATACGTTTTTTTTTCTACAAATCCCTTCATTGATTGAATTCGGCATTGCGTGCAGGGCCAACCTTTATTACCATTCGGTATTTACTCCCGAGAAGCCGGTGGTCAGACACCTTCTTGATCTGCTGCATGTGTGGTTAATCTATAACCAAAGATCTGATCGGAACAGAGTTCCAGATTTGTCTCTTAAAAATAACGGAATGTCAATTTGTTTCCACGCCACGATAGTGTGCAATTTGGCAGAGGGCTTGCAAGTAACAGTGTTATCATGGGCCTGATGCCCTGAAGTTTCCAATTGGTAGAGGCCACAGATGGCAAATTGGATTATGGTCTCCGGATTGGGGCATGATTTAACAAAATTCTGAGTCAGCAGATGTATCCTGCTTGCACAGAGACCACGAACCTTATTGCATTATTTTGAAGGGGATGAGGTCAGAGCGTGGATCGATGCCTGGAAGTGTGATGTGGTGGCCATTACGGAGACTTGGATGTCTCAGGGACAGTACTGGATACTCCAGGTGCCGGGATTCACATGTTTCAGGAAGGACAGGGAGGGAGGCAAGAGAGGAGGTGGAGTGGCACTGCTGATCAGGGATAGCGTCACAGCTGTAGAGAAGGTGTATGCTGTGGAGGGATTGTCCACCGTGTCTCTGTGGGTGGAAGTTCAGAGTGGGAAGGGGCCGGTCACTTTGCTGGGAGTTTTCTATAGGCCGCCCAAAAGTAACAGGGAGGTGGAGGAGCAGATAGGGAAACAGATCCTGGAGAGATGCAGTAATAGCAGAGTTGTTGTGATGGGCGACTTTAATTTCCCAAACATAGATTGGAATATCCCTAGGGTAAGGGGATTGGATGGGGAAGAGTTTGTTAGGTGTGTTCAGTAGTGTTTCCTGACACAGCATGTGGACAAGCCTACAAGAGGAGAGGCTGTACTTGATCTGATACTGACCAATGAACCTGGACGGGTGTCAGATCTCTCAGTGGGAGAGCATCTTGGGGATAGCGATCATAACTCTATCTCCTTTAGGCTTGCATTGGAAAAAGAGAGGATCAGGCAAGCTAGGAAAGTGTTTCTATGGAGTAAGGGGAAATATGAAGACATTAGACAGCAAATTAGAGGAGTAAATTGGAAGGAGGTATTCTCGGGGAAATGTACTGAAGAGAGGTGGCAGTTGTTCAAGGAATGTCTGTCTAGAGTTCTACAGGACAACGTTCCGAGCAGACAGGGAGGCGTTGGTCGGTTAAAGGAACCGTGGTGCACGAAAGCTGTGCGGGACCTAGTTGAGAAGAAAAGGAAAGCGTACAAAAGGCTCAGAGAGCTTGGCGAAGATAGGGATTTAGAAGAGTATACGGCATGTTGGAAGGGACTAAAGAAGGAAATTAGAAGAGCCAGAAGGGGTCACAAGAAAGCCCTGGCAGGTAGGATTAAGGAGAACCCTAAGACGTTCTATAAATATGTGAAGAGTAAAAGGATGATACGTGACGGAATATTGCCTATAAAAGGTGAAGGTGGGAAAGTCTGTACGGAACCAGTAGAAATGGCAGAGGTGCTCAATTAGTATTTGCCTCGGTTTTCACAGAGGAGAAGGACCTGGGTGGATGTACTGCGGGCGTGCGGTGGACTGAAAGGATTGAGTATGTGGACTTTAAGAAAGAGGTTTCGCTGGAATCTTTAAATGGCATCAAGATAGATAAGTCGCCGGGTCCGGATGGGATGTACCCAAGGTTACTGTGGGAGGCGAGGGAAGAGATTGCAGAGCCTCTGGCGATGATCTTTGCATCGTCAATGGTGACGGGAGAGGTGCCGGAGGATTGGAGGATTGCGGATGTGATTCCTATTTTCAAGAAGGGGAATAGGGATAGCCCAGGTAATTACCGACCGGTGAGTCTAACCTCAGTGGTTGGTAAACTGATGGAGAAGATCCTGAGGGACAGGATATATGAGCATTTAGAGAGGTTTAGTATGCTTAAGAATACTCAGCATGGCTTTGTCAAGGGCAGATCGTGCCTTACGAGCATGGTGGAGTTCTTCGAAAATGTGACTAAACACATTGACGAAGGGAAGGCGGTCGATGTGGTTTACATGGATTTTAGCAAGGCGTTCGATAATATCCCCCATGCAAGGCTTCTAGAAAAAGTGAGAGGGCATGGGATCCAAGGGGCGGGTGCCCGGTGGATCCAGAACTGGCTTGCCCAAAGGAGGCAGAGAGTGGGTATGAATGGGTCTTTTTCTAAATGGAGGTCGGTCACCAGTGGTGTGCCCCAGGGATCTGTTCTGGGACCCTTGCTGTTTGTCATTTTCATAAATGACCTGGATGAGGAAGCGGAGGGATGGGTTGGTAAGTTTGCCGACGACACGAAGGTTGGTGGGGTTGTGAATAGTCTGGAGGGATGTCAGAAGTTACAGAGGGACATAGATAGGATGCAAGACTGGGCGGAGAAGTGGCAGATGGACTTCAACCCAGATAAATGCGTCGTGGTCCATTTTGGTAGGTCAAATGGGATGAAGGAGTACAATATAAAGGGAAAGACTCTTAGTACTGTAGAGGATCAGAAGGACCTTGGGGTCCGGCTCCATAGGACTCTGAAGTCGGCCCCGCAGGTGGAGGAGGTGGTTAAGAAGGCGTATGGTGTGCTGGCCTTTATCAATCGAGGGATTGAGTTTAGGAGTCCGGGGATAATGATGCAGCTATATAAGACCCTTGTCAGACCCCACTTGGAGTACTGTGCTCAGTTCTGGTCGCCTCACTATAGGAAGGATGTGGAAAAGATTGCAAGGGTGCAGAGGAGATTTACAAGGATGTTGCCTGGATTGAGTGGCATGCCTTATGAGGATAGGCTGAGGGAGCTCGGTCTTCTCTCCTTGGAGAGACGAAGGATGAGAGGAGACCTAATAGAGGTGTATAAGTTGTTGAGAGGCATAGATCGGGTGGACTCTCAGAGGCTTTTTCCCAGGGTGGAAATGTCTGCTACGAGAGAAGACAGGTTTAGGGTGCTGGGGGGTAGGTACAGGGGAGATGTTAGGGGTAAGTTTTCACACAGAGGGTGGTGGGCGAGTGGAATTGGCTGCCGTCAGCGGTGGTGGAGGCGAACTCAATAGGGTCTTTTAAGAGACTCCTGGATGAGTACATGGAGGGAAATAGGATGGAGGGTTATAGGTAGGTCTAGAAGGTAGGGATATGTTCGGCACAACTTGTGGGCGGAAGGGCCCGTTTGTGCTGTAGTTTTTCTATGTTTCTATGTTTCTATGAATGATTAAATGAATCAGTTTGATTAGACTTGGCTCGCTGTGTCACACACTTGCTCGATTAGAGCTCTATGTTCAGGTCACTCTTGTGACTCCCGTGTTCAATGGTCAGAGAGCACAAAATTCCCAAGAATCCAGTGTCAAACTGAGGGAGTGTCTCACTGGCGGAGGTGTCATCTCTCTAGTGTGAAATAAAGCTCCTTCTGCCAGATAACAAAAACCTTCAATCATTCTGATTCGAGAAAACAAGTTCTCAATTGTCATGACCTGTATCTTCTGGTCTCGGAAGGAAAACACGCAGCAACATTGATGTTTATCGGCGGATATTTTACTCACAGTGAGGGGAGAGGGCATTTATTTCTTGAGTGGACTCCTGGGTAGTGACCCTGTAAATTCCTTCTCCCCAAATATAATCATGTAACTTTGAACTGTTTTTTTTCCTTTAAACTTTAAGGACAGAAGTTATGCCAGGGATATTGCACGTCGCTAACAAATTTGAAAGAAACTGACTGCTTAGCACTGTGGAGAAATATAGTGCCGAGGTGATTTCAGCGTGCAGAAGTGAACCATTCCATACTGGAGTGATTTTTTAATTCCAATTTTTGTGTTTGTGTTTGTATGTGTGAAATGATCCCTGGTGACTTCCCCTCCCAGTGTTTAGTAGCTTGAATCCGCCACATAACATTGGCTTGTTTCATTATAACTTCAACACAGTGAAACAGCAATCAGGAGATGTGAGGTTTGGCCCATTTTAAGTATTAAAGTGTGAATCATTATTTCCTTAACATTTTAATGACAAGGGTAAGACAGGTTTGGTGGTGTTGGAAGCTGTGGCATGATATGTTGTGATGAGAGGGGAGATGCACAACTAAATAGCTGGAAAATCGTGATGAAGGGATGGTCACAGTCTATAGATGTGAAATTTTGAAAATGTAGTTGTCGGTGGATTGGAGTTGGCTGTTACTTCTTCCAGGAATGGACACGTCAGTAAGGATTGTTTAGATCTGGTATCATGATACTGCAGGAGATGGTGCATGGAGTAGACCAAATGTACCCTCATCTTTATTTTATGCAATGGATCTAGCAAGACATGTTGAGATTGCAAGTTCTAGCTCACTAGGGAATAGACATTCTGGTGGTAGATGGGTAGAACGGAGGCGCGGTTTGATCCGTTACCTGTTCCACAAGGTCAGCATCAGATTTCTTTCAACCTGTCCTTTAAATTTAGTACATCAGACTTAATTAGTGCGAATCACAGAATTGTTATAGTGAATAAGCAGACAATTTGGCCTATGATGACTACACCAATACAGATCGTGTTATGAGTGACACTGACACTCAGGTGTCCAAACATGCACTTGTCAATATCATGGACGATGCTGTCCTTTCTGTTATCATTGCCATTCCGGCAGTGGCCTGTCCAGACACAAGACTGCCAACCATAGATATAGACGTTTTGAATTATTCAGTTATGAATATGACTGCCTGTTCATTTGGAGTGAGGCCAAATGACAGTAACTTTCCAACTAACACTGGGGACAGTTCAGGAGATATGAAACAAGGAAGCGAGACAGCGACTGAGAAACTGTAGCACTCTCAGTAGGGGAAGTGGAATTAACTCCTTCCTCAGCTGGTAAAGGAGACAAACAGAGGCACCTCAGTATCTATTTCACGTTAGAAAAACAATTTGGCACAAAGTTTTGCAACCTTTCACATTCGAACAATTTGTTGAATGCTCGAACATATACAATCACTTATTAATCAGCGAATTTCTTACAAATGGGTCACTTGATATTCAGAGAATTGGAAATACGGCCTGCTGAACCACAAGAATAAAGGATAAGTAGCACATGGGAGTCAGTTTCCCCTGTACATTATTTAATGCGAGCAAATAAATGATCAGAATTTTAGATGTTTTTTGTGGAGAGAACACCAAAGGGAATCTTTCAGGGAGATCCATTATCAAAACATTTGTCAAACGTGTAGTACGATTTAAACAAGCACAGAAGCAGAGGGAATGGACACAAATAAATTAAAAACAAGGGAGGTCAGTGGTACAGAAAAAGGAAAAAGATTCAGTGCAAATAGGAACGATGGTGCACAGTAATATAAAATAAATGAAAATAAAATCTATCTACAGGAAGTGTTAATTATAACACTGGAGTCATTATCAAAACTTTCTGTTTGAAAATGAAAATGAGACAGGCATTAGTATTTGAAATTGTTGAACTCAGTGCTGAAGTTGGAATTTTTTGAAGTCGTTAATCGAAAGAAGAAGTGCTTTGCAAAACTAACGTTGAGCTTTATTGGAACAGTGCAGGAGGCCGAGTATTTTGGCTTTCTCTGCACTTGTTTGGAACCTATTTCATTTTGTTTGCATTTCTGAAGCAGATCTCTGGCATGAAACATTGACCCTTGCGTCACTTGCCACCTTCCTGCTATGCAGCTGCATTATTTTGTTCCTGTCCAAATGTTTTTTGCCTTTAAACTGACACATTTTCAGCAGTTGAATGAAACATGTCAGTCACGGACATTCACAGAAGAAGACACTCCACTTAACAAAGAACAAAGAACAATACAACACAGGAACAGGCCTTTCGGCTCTCCAAGCCCGTGCCGCTCCCTGGTCCAAACTAGACCATTCTTTTGTATCCCTCCATTCCCACTCCGTTCATATGGCTATCTAGATAAGTCTTAAACGTTCCCAGTGTGTCCGCCTCCACCACCTTGCCTGGCAGCGCATTCCAGGCCCCCACCACCCTCTGTGTAAAATATGTCCTTCTGATATCTGTGTTAAACCTCCCCCCCTTCACCTTGAACCTATGGCCCCTCGTGAACGTCACCACCGACCTGGGGAAAAGCTTCCCACCGTTCACCCTATCTATGCCTTTCATAATTTTATACACCTCTATTAAGTCTCCCCTCATCCTCTGTCTTTCCAGGGAGAACAACCCCAGTTTACCCACTCTCTCCTCATAACTAAGCCCCTCCATACCAGGCAACATCCTGGTAAATCTCCTCTGTACTCTCTCCAAAGCCTCCACGTCCTTCTGGTAGTGTGGTGACCAGAACTGGACGCAGTATTCCAAATGCGGCCGAACCAACGTTCTATACATCTGCAACATCAGACCCCAACTTTTATACTCTATGCCCCTGCCATTTATCGTATAGCTCCTCCCTACATTATTTCTACCAAAATGCATCACTTCGCATTGATCAGGATTGAACTCCATCTGCCATTTCTTTGCCCAAATTTCCAGCCTATCTATATCCTTCTGTAGCCTCTGACAGTGCTCCTCACTATCGGCAAGTCCTGCCAATTTTGTGTCGTCCACAAACTTACTGATCACCCCAGTTACACCTCCTTCCAGATCGCTTATATAAATCACAAACAGCAGAGGTCCCAATACAGAGCCCTGCGGAACACCACTAGTCACAGGCCTCCAGCTGGAAAAAGACCCTTCCACTACCACCCTCTGTCTTCTGTGACCAAGCCAGTTCTCCACCCATCTAGCCACCTCCTCCTTTATCCCATGAGATCCAACCTTTTGCACCAGCCTACCATGAGGTACTAAAGTCCATATAGACGACATCCACGGCCCTTCCCTTGTCAACCATTCTGGTCACTTCTTCAAAAAACTCCAGCAGGTTAGTGAGGCATGACCTCCCTCTCACAAAACCATGCTGACTATCGTTAATGAGTTTATTCCTTTCTAAATGCGCATACATCCTATCTCTAACAATCTTCTCCAACAACTTCCCCACCACAGACGTCAAGCTCACCGGCCTATAATTACCCAGGTTATCCTTCCTCCCCTTCTTAAATAACGGGACCACATTAGCTATCCTCCAATCCTCTGGGACCTCACCTGCGTACAGTGATGAGACAAAGATTTGTGTCAGAGGCCCAGCGATTTCATCTCTCGTCTCCCTGAGCAGCCTTGGATAGATTCCATCAGGCCCTGGGGATTTGTCAGTCTTTATATTCTCTAACAAACCTAACATTTACTCCCTTGTAATGGAGACTTTCTCCAACGGTTCAACACTCCCCTCCGAGACACTCCCAGTCAACACATCCCTCTCCTTTGTGAATACCGACGCAAAGTATTCATTTAGGATCTCCCCTACTTCTTTGGGCTCCAAGAATAGTTCCCCACTTTTGTCCCTGAGAGGCCCGATTTTTTCCCGGACAACCCTTTTGTTCCTAACGTATGAATAAAATGCCTTGGGATTCTCCTTAATCCTATCTGCCAAGGACATTTCGTGACCCTTTTTGTCCTTCTAATTCCCCGTTTGAGTTATTTCCTACTTTCTTTGTACTCCTCCAGAGCTCCCTCCGTTTTTAGCTGCCTGGACCTAACATACGCCTCTCTTTTCTTTTTGACCAGTCCCTCAATTTCCCTTGAAAGAGGAATACACGATGGATACAGTGCCCTTTTCCTTACAGAGTATTGAATGATCACTTAGCTTGTAATGTATCCTCACCGTTTGAAACAGGATTGAGAAACATTCACATACTGGCTGCTTGCTGTTTCCTAGGTTCTGTCGCTAAAAGCAAATAGGGTCAACTTTCGAGTTACAATAAAAAGCGCAAACTTTGAGAGAATGAATACATTAGGTGGAGAGTTAGATTTTACTCCATCGACCGTTCACAAAGAACAAAGAGCAAAGAACAGTACAGCACAGGAAACAGGCCCTTCGGCCCTCCAAGCCTGTGCCGCTCCTTGGTCCACCTAGACCAATCGTTTGTGTCCCTCCATTCCCAGGCTGCTCATGTGACTATCCAGGTAAGTCTTAAACGATGTCCGCCTGTCTGTCTACACCACCCTACTTGGCAGCGCATTCCAGGCCCCCACCTTAGAGAAACGGATAAATATGCATCAACTGCTCCTCCTAACTGGAAGCTAAATGTCATTAACAACCTTTAAAGAATCAGAGAATATAATGATACAATGTGGAAGTAAAAAAGGAGGTTTTTTTCTCAGAAACCCTCTGTGCTCTGCATGTCCCGTATCAACAATTACTCATAATGTGAAACGGGAAGGCCAGGTAAACAGTTAGGAGCTTAACATGATCTCAGCAATTCCGAAGTCCATGATAGGTCACAGAGTGTTGACAGTGTTTTTGGGTAATAATATCTTAGCAGTATGGGCAGATGTAGATTGATTAACTGAGATAGAATTTCACGGCTGGATCTCACAAATTAATACATGGGACACATTCGTTTATATTGTAAAAGTTGGATGTGTTTATTCGGGGTTCACCGTTGCATAGACAGTTGCATTGCAGTCAGGTACCTCCTCCTTTAGAACTTGTCCTGTTTGACTCTTCAGTGTTTGTGAAGTTTGCAGACTTAAGGCGGCATATTCAATTTGACAATCGCCCTGCTAGGATAGAAATAGACACCCATTGACAATCTATTTCTTCGAGACGTGGGATGATCAACCACGTGCATCAACAATTTCAATAAGGACAGTTTCTGTCCCGATTATAGTGGGAAGTTTTAATCGAATTGAACTTTGTTTTTTATGGTAACTGAACTAATATGGGAAAAAGGTATGTAAATGTAATGTCAGGTTAAAAATGAGGTATCATCACCTTGGATGGAGGAAAAAGCTCATAGGGCTGAATTGCCTCTTCCTGTTCCAAAACTATTTTATTTTATCGCAGTTCCACGTAATGTCAAAAGTAAAATGAACTATTGCTTCTTATTTCTGGAACCTTTCATTCACAGATTACATGAATGTCTAAGAGCAAATGCGTTCAGCACTCCCCCTTTTGAATGTAACATTTACCCATTAAATAAATATATCGTTAAA
Source organism: Mustelus asterias (assembly GCF_964213995.1). Lineage (NCBI taxonomy): Eukaryota > Metazoa > Chordata > Chondrichthyes > Carcharhiniformes > Triakidae > Mustelus > Mustelus asterias. The sequence continues at coordinate 9,179,077 of NC_135820.1, forward strand.
TAATCTTTCATAATCATAATTAATCCATTTATTGCAGTTCACTGAATAACTTATATGTGTTGTGGATAAAGAGGAACCAGAGGATGTGCTTTATTATGATTTCGAGAAAGCATTTGATAATTTTCCATATCGACAGTTGCACCAAAAAAAGCTCGTGGTGTGGAGAGTAACATATTGGCATGGGGAGAGGATTGCTGATCTAACAGGAAATAGAGAGTAGACGTACATATGTTCTTTTTATGGCAGGATGCTATTCTTTTTAGCGATCGGGATTAAACACAATGGTAGCGGGGTTCTGCTTCAGTTATACAATGTAATGGCGAGACCACATATGGAGTATTATGTATGGTTTGGTCTCCTTATTTAATCAACAATGGAAAAATATTGGAAACATTTCAGAGAAAGTTTACTATTCCAATACCCCGTGGAGCTAAAATCGTATGAGGAAAGGTTGGATAGGCTGGGCTTGCATCTGGTGGATGTTAGTAGAGGAAGAGGCGGCCTTCTCTGGTCATGATCCAGAGTGGTCATGATAGGGTAGATGTGGAGTAGACAGTTCCTCTTGTCGGAGAACCTAGTTCTCGGGGCCCTTAAAACAAAACCTGAGGTTGCTCATTTAGGGCAGATATGATACGTTTTATTTCAGATAGTTAGGGATCTCTGGAACTATCCAAAAGTTTGTGGAAGCAGAGCCCTTGAACATTGTTTACAGCAGTGGGAGATAGATTCTTGCTAAATAAGGGGACTGAACCGGTAAAGGGGATACCCAGATATTTGGGGTTGGTTTGTATGAGACCAGCTGTTATCTTTTATTGAATGGTGGTCAGATTTGAAGGGTCGAGTGGCCAATTCCTCCTTCTGGTTGGTATGTTAGTAACATTTGGATCTATATTTCATAGCCAAACTACATGGTCTGCAGGGCAGCTAATAAATGCGCTTATTACAAATTTAAAAGTTAAAAGGGCAAGTTATTTCGGCCCACTTGCCGTTTAGACATTCTTCTTGTGTGCCTGCGCACACATGGGAACTTAAAGCCCTGGGTCTTTAGTAGCTGTGGTAAATCCTTCATGAATATTATCAAATGCTGCGCCATATTCTGGGTGATTATTTCCTGACTGCATTCCAATAAAGTATAAAACTTAACTGTGTAGGTTCCTGCTACATTACCCCAGCCCTTCTATATATTTGATATTTTTGTGCGCTTATAAGTCTCATTGCTAGCCCATAAATGAATGAGTACATTGCAGAAAGGATCAGATTATAAATGGAAAACCCTACAGAATATTCTCGAACCTGGCTGAAATTTTGATGACTCTCAAAAATATTTTCACATCCCTAAATCCCAGTGTAATCCTTTTGGTGAATCATTCATATAACTAGTTTTTACTTTAAAATTTAATGGGAACTACAATTATAGGATTATAATGACTTTAATATTTTAGATTATTGGGCTATTGTATTTTGGAACAACATACCTGCAGTTCGGTAGGATCGCTCTTGATATCTGCATTATAAAAGAGAAATATCATGAGGAGATATTGTAGTAATATACTGTTAAACCAAGGTTATCCCTGTCCAACCTGAACATCTCTGTTTTTGTGTTCTGCAACTTTTCACATCTTGAATTTAACACAGAATAAACATAATTTACAGAAATCAGTGCATTGGTACATTTCTTTTCCTTACAACATCGTTAGGCAACTTTACCAAGGTTCACATTTAGAATGGATAGAATAAAATATGCATTGCATCTCATGGAAGATACTGACTTTGATGTTTCATCATTGCATCATGGTTGAATGGGCCTTGATCTGTTATTTTCGCCTTCTCCTCTTTTCATATATTCTAGCTTACTTATGTTGCTGTCATCTGTGCTTGTCTTGTACTTCTTTGTATGAGGCCCATTCAGATACTATGTAAATGCTAGGAAGGAGAGTTCTTTGGAAGAATGTGATTTGATGTAACAGATTAGGTATTAACCACAGTTACAACACCCACTATTACTATTTTACCTTCCTTCCCAATATGCAGGGAATAGAATTATGTTGTGTGTACCAATATGGTGCATGGGATCGGTTACCACCCTAACTATTGAAACTATGTACATTCTGGACTGGAATTTGTACAAAATTATTGCTATTTTCTAGTGTCTTTAATAGACTTCGACTGAATTGTGCAATTCATAATGCTATTGATTAGAGCTTTCCAACCTTCTATTGGTTATGGCTAGAGAGTTAAGTTTATAAATTAAAACGGAAAGTGCAGGAAAACAAAACCCACTCAGGATTCTGGCAAAATTTATTGAGAGTGTAAGTGAGTTTCATTCTGAGGAAGTGTGGTATTGACTCGCGAAACGTTAACTCTAGTCGTTCCTTCCACAGATGCTCCAACAGCTGCTGAGTTTGTCCAGCATTTACTGTTTTCGGATTTACAGCATCTTTAGTTTTTGTGTTGATTAAAATTTTCCATGTGAATAATCTCACATTGCAAGTGTTTCGAATGCCTACATATGCGGTTTGCTAATATTACACTAATCCTCATGAGAGTCTCTGCACTTAATTTGAAACTTTACAGAGCACGTGAATGGACAGTTTACAAGGCTTACCTCGAATACTTGCTTTACACAATAGTTTGGTTAAGCGAATCAGCATTACAGCGAGTAGCAGCAGCACCACAATCACATAAACTGTGTTATAAAAGACGTGCCTGTCAGGTAGGGGCGCAGCTGAGAAGAAAATGGATAACATATTAAACATATTTTACATCTTGATCTACATGGACTTGCATCAAGGGCCTGTCTGAGATGCGTGTACGGTCACATGCTGCCAGGGGAAGCTTCCAATGTTCTTTGTGATTTGAGGGATACGGAGATGGAGGCTCAACTCACAGAAGAATAAATAGGCCCATTGGAAAAGTAGTTTACAGATGAATAAAGAGAGGGAGAAGGCAACTTTTGTATCAACCAGTGATGCCAAATCACTGTCACTTGATCACAATCCTGGAACTACCTATCTAACAGTACTCTGGATGCACGTACACCACGTGAATTGCACGTGGAAGCAGAGATTTCACCATTACTTTATCAAGGGCAATTAATGATGGGCGATAAATGCTGGCCTAGCCAGAGACGCCCACATCATGTACAACAATAGGCTACAAAATGAAGGCATGTAAAATCGCCGGCTCCAACGCACCCTCCCTGATGAACTCAATGCATTCTACGTCCGTTTTGAGCAAGAGGTCAGCGAGAGCATGCCCTCCACCCTGGAAGACCTGGATGATCCTGTGTCTGGGGTCACCATTGCAGATGTCAGAGCAGCTTTCTTGAAGGTCAACCCACGGAAAGCAACTGGCTCGGATGGGGTACCCGGACGTGCACTCAGCTCCTGCACGGATCAGCTGGCAGAGGTATTCACAGACATCTTCAACCTCTCTTTACAACAATCTGAGGACCCTATCTGTTTCAAGAAGATGACCATCACCCTGGTACCTAAGAAAAAACAAGCAGCATGCCTTAATGACTGTTGGTCGGTGGCTCTGACATCCATCATTATGAAGTGTCTCGAAAGATTAGTCATGGCACAAATCAATTCCAGTCTCCCGGACTATCTGGATCCACTACAGTTTGCCTATCACCGCAACAGGTCCACAGCAGACGCCATTTCCCTGGCCCTGCACTCAACCCTGGAACACTGAGATAACAAGGACACCTATGTTAGACTCCTATTTATTGAGTATAGCTCAGCCTTCAACACTATTATTCCCACGAAGCTCATCTTGAAACTCCGTGGCCGAGACCTCGGCACCTCCCTCTACATCTGGATCCTGAACTTCCTAACTCGCAGACCACAATTAGTAAGGATAGGCAACAGCAACTCCGCCATGATCATTCTCAACACCGGTGCCCCACAAGGCTGTGTTCTCAGACCCTATTATACTCTTTATACACCTATGATTATGCGGCCAAATTCCCTTCCAATTCGATTTTCAAGTTTGCTGACGGCACCACCGTAGTGGGTCAGATCTCAAACAATGACGAGACAGAGCACAGGAATGAGAGAGAGAATCTGGTGAACTGGTGCGGCAGCAATAATCTGTCCCTCAATGTCAACAAAATGAAAGAAATTGTCATCGACTTTAGGAAGCATAAAGGAGAACATGCCCCTGTCTACCTCAATGGGGACGAAGTAGAAAGGGTCGAGAGCTTCAAGTTTTTAGATGTCCAGATCACCAACAACCTGTTCTGGTCCCCCCATGCCAACACTATAGTTAAGAAAGCCCACCAACACCTTTATTTACTCAGAAGACGAAGGATATTTGGCATGTCAGCTACGACGCTCAGCAACTTTTACAGATGCACCATAGAAAGCATTCTTTCTGGTTGTATCACAGCTTGGTATGGCTCCTGCTTTGCTCAAGACTGCAAGGAACTACAAAAGCTCGTGAATGTCGCCCAATCCATCACGCAAACCAGCCTCCCATCCATTGACTCTGTCTACAATTCCCGCTGCGGCAAAGCAGTCAGCATAACTAAGGACCCTACACCCTCTGGACATTCTCTCATCCACCTTCTTCCTTCGGGAAACAGATACAAAAGCCTGAGGTCACGTACCAACCGACTCAAGAACAGCTTCTCCCCTGCTGCTGTCAGACTTTTGAATGGACTTACCTTGTATTAAGTTGATCTTTCTCTACACCCTAGCTATGACTATAACACGACATTCTGCACTCTCTCGTTTCCTTCTCTATGAACGGTATGTTTTGTCTGTATAGCGCGCAAGAAACAATACTTTTCACTGGATGTTAATACATGTGACAATAATAAATTAAATCAAATCAAAACAATAAAAACACAATTCAGTACTTTCATTTTATTGACGTTTGGTCAAGGTTACAATATCAATAATCTAATAGTTCAATTGTTTGCAACACCTGGGGAGAAACAGAAGAACGTTGTTCGCATTGCCTTCTGTTGGAGGCTGAAGGCAACTAACAAGCATTAATAAGATAAAAACAAAATACTGCGGATGCTGGTATCTGAAACAGAAGCAGTAATGCTGGAAAATCTCATCAGGTCTGACAGCATCTGTGGAGAGAGAATAGAGCCAACGTTTCGAGTCTGGATGAGCATGAAGGTCCACAGATGCGATCAGACCTGTTGAAATTTTCCAGCACTTTCTGATTTTATAAAAACTATTCATGCTATTTTCATTCTGAGGAAAATACAATCGCACATGTGGAAGTCCGATATTGAGAGAGTTGCAATGGCAAAAGATCAGTAGTGTCGGGCGGCATGATGGCGCAATGGTTAGCACTGCTGCTTCAACCGGGTTGACTCCAGCTTTGCGTGACTGTCTGTGTGGAATTTGTTCTTCTCCCTGCGCCTGTGTGGCTATCAGCCACAGTGCATCAAGGGGGCTGGAGGTTTACCAGAGCCCCTTGGGCTGCATGCCTCACATTGAATATACTTTGCCAATCAAAGGGTATTGAAACTGAATTGCGGCACCTCCCAGAGAAACATGCTGGATTAGGGAATGATGATTTCTGGTACACCTTCTGTAATTGTTGAATTTGAAATGTTCTGCCCAGAACCTGCATATGCCTACCATGGAATATATGTTGTAAATATGCGGAGAGTTGCATTTGTAAAGAAGCACCAAAAGGTGGAATATACTGATTGGAGAGAAGTCAGGTTTTATTGCACTTTTTGAACTTTCCAAGTTGAAATGTTTCGTCATGTACATTTACAAATTTTATGAAGAAAACGTTTCTTTGTGTTTGTGTGTGTGGGGAGAGGTTTAGTTAAGAAAATAAATACATATTCTGGAAGAAAACGCATGTTACTAGCTTATCAGAAACCTCCAGTTAGTTGACTCGAGTCTTTAACTGAAAAGACGAAACCTGTCTGGCCAACATGTGAAGTTTGGTACCAATGCCCTGTCTGCACAGTTGTGTTTGCCACTCGCCATTTTTATAGAGGGCAAAACTCAGCCAGGGTTATGCACCGCCTCCATATTTACGGGAGTGGCAATATGCAGCAGGGCGTATGCGCTACCGCCATTGTATAGTCATTGTATGACTTGACCCCCGTTTGTTTACTTTGAAGATCCATGCATCAGAATTGGCAACACTTTAATCTATTGATTACATCTGCCAACATAGACGTAGTGCTCAATTCCCTGGCGAGTGTTTTGAACCCACAGCCTTTTGACTCAAATATTATGTTGGAGAGGGGAACAAATCTTGGTTATTTTGCCTCCTACAGTCTAACATAAAATTCAGCCTAAAAAAAACCTGTGTTACATAAAGGAGGGTTTTGTCATTGATATCTCCCTTGTAATGGGTGAGGAAGACACCATCCCAGTCACATTGAAAAGGGTAGCGCGCGGGAGGTTTAAAAATCAGGCCGCACTATCCAGTGGGCAGCGTTGAGAGCGGGCGGCGGAGTGAGCAGGTAGCAGAATGAGGGCTGAAGGGCTTTGGCTCAAAACGGGCTTCGGCGAGAACAGGCAGAGGCAAGAGTAGGGGTTTTTTTTCCAGAAAATTTATTCTTGTTTTCCCCAGAGTTAAAAAAAATGCCAGGCAAGATGTTGGAATGCTCCTCTTGCAGGATGTGGGAAATCAGGGAACTGTTAGGGAACTGGAGAAGGAGTTTGATGACTTCCATCTAAATCGGGAGAATGAGAAGTACACAGACAGTAGCTTTAGGGAGGTAGTTACACCTAAGCAGCAGAGCACAGGAAATTGGGTAACTGTAAGGAGAGGAAATGGAAATGTGAAAGGACAGGCAGAGCAGGGTTCCCCTGTGGCCATACCCCTCCACAACAGGTATACTAAATTGGATACTGTTGTGGGAGGTGCTTTAACTGGGACAAGCTGCGACAGCCGGAACTCTGATACTGAGTCTGGTTCTACAGCGCAAAGGGGTGGGAGGAAGAAGAGGAGAGCAGTAGTGATAGGGGGTTCAATAGTCAGAGGTACGGACAGGAAGTTCTGTGGTCGGGACAGAGACTCCCGCATGGTTTGTTGCCTCCCGGGTGCCAAGGTCTGGGATGTCTCTGATCGCGTGCACGGCGTTCTAAAGTGGGAAGGTGATCAGCCTGATGTCGTGGGACACATCGGTACAAATGACGTAGGTAGGAAGAGTGAAGAGGCCCTAAAGAGTGAGTACAAAGAACTTGGAAGGAAGTTAAAAAGCAGGACCCCGAGGGTAGTAATCTCAGGATTGCTACCTGTACCACGTGCCAGTGAGGGTAGGAGTAGGATGCTTGGGTGGAACACGTGGCTGAGGAACTGGTGTAGGGGGCAGGGTTTCCGAGTCTTGGATCATTGGGACCTCTTCTGGTGCAGGTTGGACCTGTACAAGAGAGACGGGTTACAACTAAACTACAAGGGGACCAATATACTTGCAGGGAGGTTTGCTAGTGTTATTGGGGAGCGTTCAAACTAGATTTGCAGGGGGATGGGAACCAGAGTGCCAGAGCAGATAGTGGAGCAGGGGTAAAAAGACAGGTTAGTTCAAGCAAAATCACAAATGGAAGGTTTGAGTGTGGTGGAAATAACCTTTTCAGGTGTGTCTATTTCAATGCCAGGAGTATTGTGGGGAAGGCAGATGAGCTGAAGGCGTGGATAGACACATGGAAATATGACATTATAGCCATTAGTGAAACTTGGCTACAGGAGGGGCAGGACTGACAGCTCAATGTTCCAGGGTTCCAATGTTTCAGGCGGGATAGAGGCAGAGGGATAAAAGGTGTGTGTGGTGGGGGCGGGGGGGGGGGGGGGGGGGGGGTGGCATTGTTGGTCAGGAAAAATGTTACAGTGGTACTCAGGCAGGATAGATTAGGGAGCTTGTCTACAGAGGCCCTATGGGTGGAGCTGAGAAACAGGAAAGGTATGACCACATTAATGGGGTTGTATTATAGACCGCCCAATAGTCAGCGAGAATTGGAGGAGAAAATCAGCAGAGAGGTAGCTGACAACTGCAAGAAACACAAAGTTGTGATCGTAGGGGATTTTAATTTTCCACATATAGATTGGAACTCGCATACTGTGAAAGGTTTAGACGGGGTAGAGTTTGTAAAATGTATTCAGGAGAATTTTCTACATCAGTATATAGAGGTGCCAACTGGAGAGGATGCGATATTAGATCTCCTATTGGGAAATGAGTTAGGGCAGGTGATGGATGTGAGTGTGAGGGAACACTTTGGATCCAGTGATCATAATGCCATTAGTTTCAACCTGATTATGGATAAGGATAGATCTGGTCCTCAGGTTGAAGTTCTGAACTGGAAAAAGGCCAAATTTGATAAAATGAGAAGGGATCTGGGAAGTGTGGATTGGCTCAGGCTGTTCTCTGGTAAGGATGTAAATAGAAAGTGGGAGGCCTTCAAAGGAGAAATTTTGAGAGTGCAGAGTTTGTATGTTCCTGTCAGGGTTAACGGCAAAGTGAATAGGAATAAGGTACCTTGGTTCTCAAGGGAGATTGTAACACTGATTAAGAGGAAGTGAGAGTTGTATGAAATGTACAGGCAGCAAGGAACAGATCAGATGCTCGAGGAGTATAAAAAGTGCAAGAAGCTACTTAAGAGGGAAATCAGGAGGGCTAAAAGAAGACATGAGGTTTCTTTGGCAGACAGAGTGAAGGAAAATCCAAAGAGCTTCTATAGGTATGTTAGGAGCAAAAGGATAGTGAGGGATAAAATTGATCCTCTTGAAGACCAGAGTGGTAGACTGTGTATGGAACCAAAATAGATGGGGGAGATACTAAATGGTTTTTTTGCATCCGTATTTACTGAGGAAACGGGCATGGAGTCTATGGAAATAGGGCAAACAGGTAGGCAGGTCATGGAACCTTTACCGATTAAAGGGGAGGAGGTGCTTCCTGTCTTGAAGCAAATCAGAGTGGATACATCCCCAGGACCAGACAGGGTATTCCCACGGACCTTGAGGGAAGCTAGTACTAAACTTGCAGGGACCCTGGCAGACATATTTAAAATGTCAGTATTCACGGGGGAGGTGCCGGATGATTGGAGGGTGGCTCATGTTGTTCCGTTGTTTAAAAAAGGTTCCAAAAGGAATCCTGGAAATTATAGGCCAATACGTTTGACGTCGGTGGTGGGCAAGTTATTGGAAGGTGTGATAAGGGATAGGATCTACAAATATTTGGATAAACCGGGACTTATTAGGAAGAGTCAACATGGCTTTGTGCGTGGTAGGTCATGTTTGACAATCTATTAGAGTTTTTTGAGGTGGTTACCAGGAAAGTGGATGAAGGGAAGGCAGTGGATGTTGTCTACCTGGATCTCAGCAAGCTCTTTGACAAGATCCCTCATGGGAGGTTAGTTAGGAAGGTTCAGTCGCTGGGTATACATGGGGAGGTAGTAAATTGGATTAGACACTGGCTCAATGGAAGAAGCCAGAGAGTGGTTGTGGAGGATTGCTTCTCTGAGTGGAGGCCTGTGACGAGTGGAGGCCTGTGACTAGTGGAGTGCCACAGGGATCGGTGTTGGGTCCATTGTTGTTTGTCATCTATATCAATGATCTGGATGATAATGTGGTAAATTGGATCAACAAAGTTGCTGATGATACAAAGATTGGAGGTGTAGTGGACAGTGAAGGAGGTTTTGAAAGCTTGCAGAGGGATTTGGACCAACTAGAAAAATGGGCTGAAAAATGGCAAATGGAATTTAACACAGACAAGTGTGAGATATTGCACTTTGGAAGGACAAACCAAAGTAGAACGTACAGGGCAAATGGTAGGACTCTGAAGAGTGCAGTTGAACAGAGGGAACTGGAAATACAGGTACGGAATTCCCTAAAAGTGACGTCACAGATGGATAGGGTCGTAAAGAGTGCCTTTGTACATTGGCCTTTATAAATCGGAGTATCGAGTATAAAAGTTGGAGTGTTATGGTAAGGTTATGTAAGGCATTGGTGAGGCCGAATTTAGAGTATTGTGTATAGTTTTGCTCACCTAGTTACAGGAAGGATGTAAATAAGGTTGAAAGAGTGCAGAGAAGGTTCACAAGGATGTTGCCGGGACTTGAGAAGCTGAGTTACAGAGAGAGATTGAATAGGTTGGGACTTTATTCCCTGGAGCATAGAAGAATGAGGAGAGATTTGATAGAGGTGTATAAGATTTTGATGGGTATAGGTAGAATGAATGCAAGCAGGCTTTTTCAACTGAGGCGAGGGGAGAAAAAAACCCAGAGGGCATGCGTTAAGGGTGAAAGGAGAAAAGTTTAAAGGGAATATTCGTGGGGGGGGGGGGGTGGGGGGGGGTGGGGGGTGCTTCTTCACGCAGAGAGTGGTGGGAGTGTGGAATGACCTGCCGGATAAGGTGGAAAATTAAGTGGTAAAAGTGGTAAACTTTTAACATTTAAGAAAAACTTGGACGGGTTCATGGATGAGAGGGGTGTGGAGGGATATGGCCCAAGTGCAGGTCAGTGGGACTCGGCAAAAAATGGTTCGGCACAGACAAGAAGCGCCAAAAGGCCTGTTTCTGAGTTGTAATTTTCTATGGTTTTATGGTAGTTAAGGAGACAGCAAAGAAATATTGACATTGTCAACAATTTTCAAGTCTCACGAAAGAATAAAACAATATTAAAAACACAACTTAGAAATGTGCCCATTGGTTAATGGGCATATTTCTACATAATGGGAGGGTTGCTTATTGTTCGTATTAAAATAACAGTTATCAAGCAACCTGGAATCGAAACATAGAAAATATGAACGCCTTTCGAGCCGTTCCGTATTTCAACATGAATAAAGCTGAACTGTCATCACACCGCCATGCTCCAGCGCTCTCCACAGACCCACTGGCACCCTTTGGTTCCAGAAGTCCATTTCCTTCTTAAACATATTCAGTGGTTTGTCCTCCACAACATCCTGTTGAAGGAGGTTTTACAGTTTCACCACCCTCTGAATGAATGAATGAAGATGCGCGTCTCATCATCTTAGTACTAAATGCCGTATAGCATATCCCGAAATTGTGACCCCTTGTTAAAGACCCTCCCCAGCATGATGAAACACATCAGTTCTTTTTACGACAATGAACAATGGTTCACGGTATTCATTACATTGCAGATGATTATTGAGTATAGGTTCAGTCACCAAGCCATTACCTTCGGTCTCTGGATTACTAATCCAGTGAAAATACCCTGCCAGTGATGTTCACATGCCATGAATGAATGATAAGAAAATGCAATGAATTTATCTTTCTTTAATATGGGTTAACCGTTCAGAATTCAACGGATTCTCTTACATATCTCTATTCTCTTAAATATTTCTATTTATAGGTAGGCCTAAAAGGTAGAGATATGTTCGGCACAACTTGTGGGGCCGAAGGGCCTGCTTTATGCTGTAGTTTTCTATGTTCTATGTTTCTATGATACGTTACTTCTCCAACCTACCTTCTCTGAGGATAACATATATCAGTAACACATAAACACTTTGGCATACCTAGTACTTCCAGGGTAATCTCCCGTGAAATGCTTCCATTGGGGAACGTGGTGAACTTGCACTTGTATTCGTCAGCATCACTCATTCTCAAATCTGTAATTATCAGCGGGGCATCTTGGGGAGAGGGGTTTTTGAAACGCAGCCGCCGGAATCCAGCATGCAGGGGATAACTTATTCCAAATTTTGGACTGTACAATGCCAGAGTTTTCTTCAATTCAGTTTTCCTCGCCCAGGCGACCTGGATTACCGTCAGATCCTGTTGGGATGTTCGTAACTGACACCGGAGCATCACATCCATTCCCACATAGCTGACGGCGAACTCCTTCTGTGTTATTTCACCGGCAGTGCAGACTGAGAAACCAAAAATAAACCCACATATTTTCACTGGGACCAGATATATTTTGATCACAATTCTTTTAATTTGGCGCTATTTAGATAGCAAGTTGAGAACATGTTCTTCAGCAGGTATGGCATGGAACTTAAACAACTACTGACATGATCTCGCACTACATAATTTTATGTGTACGGTTACAGAGCTATGAAGAAAGATCGGGCAAAAAAGATTTGTTAAGGTTTGACACAGACATGCGGGGAGGGAGTGGACAGTGGGATTAGTTAGTGATTGTTATCGGACTGCTGGGAGAGTGTGAACAATGGGATTCGTGTTAGATTGATGCATGGCTTTGCTGAGCGAGCGGTGCGATTTACAGTGGGATTATTTCAGGATTGATATAGAGCTATGGAGAGAGCGAGCGAGAGAGAGGGACAGTGGACCGAACTCCGCCACCTTGCCCGCCACGGAATCGGCGCGGGCGAGGATCCACAACGGAAATCTCCGTTGACATCGGGCGGGAATTTCCGTTCTTGCCCGCGCGAGACCGTGGGTCACTTCAGCTTTTATGTGGGGCCACAATGTGAGTGGGAGGCAGTGGAATTGGTATTGAATTGATGCAACTATGGGAAGAGAGTGGAGCAGTGGGATTCGTTAGCTATTGATGCTGGGCTCAGGGAGAGTGTGTAAAATTTCGATTACTTTAGATTATTTTAGGGAATTATAGAGAGGGAACGGGGTAGTTGGTAACTTTCGTTTTAGAATAGTGGCACCTGAAGATATTGAGGCAATGGGAATAATTAGGTATTGTTGTAGGCCTATGATGATAGGTGAGACAGAAATATTTTGCGATGAATTTGCAAATGAACCGCACTGTGCCACTCTTCCAATACGCCTGTATCCATGCCAATTTAAGCTCAAATTCCCACCCTGCCCATAGCCCTGCATGCATCCCATAATATTTCCACTGCACTACTCGCTATAATTGTCCTTTATCCAGTATAAACAAATCCAAACGTTATTATATTCCCATAGTCCTGTACCAAAAATTGTATGGACTTTCTATATTTTACCCATGTCTGCGTGGATTTCATCCGGGAGCTCCGGTGTCCTCCCACTGTCCATGGATGGGTTAGGTGGATTAATCATGATAAATTGCCCTTCATTATCCAAAGATGCTCGGTGGATTTGCGGGGTTACAGGATCAAACAAAGGGAAGTGTCTTGGTGGGATGCTCTTTCAGAGATTCGCTGCAGATTCGATGGGCTGGATCGCTTCTTTCAGCATGTTAGGTGCTGAAAGAAATCTAAACATTCCCCACCCAATGAGAAAAAGTAAACAGAATTCTCCAATTCATCTAGATAACTGAAGTTCCTTAACCCTGGTGACATTTTAACGAATCTCCAAGTACTTGACATAATTGCTACAGTTGGATGCCCAGTATCAGACACATTAAAAAAAACATTTCTTTGGTGCAGACATTTTTTTCCATTGACAAGGAACACAATGCAGAAACATTTCAACGGTTTGATGCATTTCTTCTATCTGGTTAGTATATTGAGCTTTAAAAATATCAAACGTACCAAATGGGCTGAGTGCGAAGAACAAGAGAACTCCAAAAAATGACTCCATCCTGATGCATTGTAACGATGTATGAATCATGGCTGTAGTAATTTGGAAATGGTCGAGTTCCGTAAAAATCTGGAGCATTTGTTCTTTGTTCCTTCTGAAAGGAGCAGAAAATTAGGAACTAATTTTCCAGCAACACATGTTTGAACCAAGTTATCCTCCAAGCAGAACGGTTCAGATGTTAATCATCGCAAACACGAAAGCAGCATTTTAGGTTGTGAAAGCGTGAAACAGAAATGTTTGAACAAGAACCGTTCTCATGATATATCCTGAGTGCGATCTACATGGTCCAATGGTATATCCTTCACCTATGTTCTTGCTTTCTTTTATCCCCATCTGTCAACTTGCCACGTCTACCATCGAGCCAAAGCTACTGAAAACAGATGATTCAACACGGTTTATTCGGTTGTATGTTACATACTCCCTTGGATGTAATTCCTGAACTTTTTACTAATATATCCTGAAAATGCTTCAGTTGTCAGTCTCATCCCCACATCCCAATAAAATATTCTCACAGATTCTGTTTCTTCTTTTTCCAGTTGCTCGGCTCGGCTAAGTCATCTCCTGAATCAGAATATTACCAAAATATTCTCCTAAGGAGTGTGTGTGTGTGTGTGTGCTTCTGGCATTATCCAGCAGGAGGTAGATTGGTAAATTTGTTTTGGTGCGCGTGCGTGTGTTGTGTGTATGTGTGTGAGAGAGAGGGATTGTAACCTAATCTCGCACAGGGTTGATTTAGTAAAAATGTGTGTATGTGTGAGAAAGAGGGAGACATTAAGCAACAGAGGGTGATTTGGCAGTGTGTGTGTGTGTGTGTGTGTGTGTGCGCGCGCGTGATTCTGACATTATCCAGCAGAGGTTAGATTTGGAAAAGTGATGTGCGCGCGACTCTCGCATCTGGACAATGACCTGGAGTTTGGCTAAGTCCACATCTGTAGCTCCCCGCGATAAACAACCACGCTACTTACATTTTCAGAAGTATTATAATTCAGAATGAATCCGGGTCTGACTGGACAAGTCAAGTCATGCCAAGCCACTCCCCCACACCCCCGCAATTGTGCCCCTCCACCCAGCCCGAAAAAAATCATCATTTTGCATTGCGAGTGCAAACAGAAAAATAAGGGAGCAGATTGCAATTGATGCCGATGTGCTCTTTGGAGCTACTGTTAGTCTGCTTCTTTAAGCTGCTGTGAATGTGCCAATTCCAATTGGTTTCGGGATGTTGATTCTAGTTGTATTGAAGGTGTTGGCTCCGATGGACTGGGGGCAATCTGTTCCTTCTTGGATAGATTTGTTCGTTGTTACCGGGGTCAGTGGACTAGTTGCAGCCATGGTTGTTGTCATATGTGCGGACATAACAGAAAATTCGTCATATTGGAATAAGCGGAGAGCTAAGGAACAACAACTTAGTAAAGAATTGTCCCTAACCTCCGGGCCGAATGCCGATTAGCATCGATTATATGCACGTCGGGACAAGACGGCGCATGCTGAAAGAGCGCCAATTTTGAACCTCCAATTGAGGTTCTGAAAGCTGAAGCTCTGAGTCGCATTGGGCCAAAACTTCCGTCATTTACGCCGGTGCTAGCTAAGTTTTTCCTCTTATTTATTTAGTCTTTATTTTTTGGTCTAGCTGTAGCGAGAAGAAGTAGCAGGCCTTCTTTGGCTGGCTTGATTTTTTGTAAACCTTTTAAGAAGTTGTTTACCATATATGCAATGCAGAAAGTAAAAGAAAGTTTAAAAAAATTGTTAGAACCTTTTCATGGCAACTAATTCGTGTAAGAATGTACGTTCATATACAACAAGGTGAAAGCCACTGTCTCGAATAAATTTCAGCATTTGTATTTTCCAATATATTTCAAGCAGTGTTTAATCCTATTTTAAGTGTTTCCTTCATGCAACATCGATGCTTGGGTAACTTGGCCACGTCAAATGCTGCAGGAAGTTGTATTCCTTTAGATGACGTACACAAGTCTCCTGTAATGTTCCTCCCAATTTTAAGAGTCTCCCTGATCCAAAGTCGATCCTTATTCAACAAACATGTTGATTTTTCATTTATTATCTCCGATTTCTTAGCTCATTGAGAGAAGGCTTTTACAATTTGGCTGCTAATTACATCAAATTAGTTTTAGGCAAACATTTCAAACTTGTTGCAGTTCCATTGTCTCCTCCCAGATATGATCGAGCTCGATAAAAATTCATTTTTTCAGCTCAGTTAAATTGTTAAAAAAAACGCGTCCTCACTAATCTTGAAGTCTACAATATTATGAGGGGCATGGACAGAATGGATAGTCTGAAGCTTTTTCCCAGGGTGGAAGAGTTAATTACTAGGGGACATAGGTTTAAGGTGCGAGGGGTAAGGTTTAAAGGAGGTGAACGAGGCAAGTTTTTTACACAGAGGGTGGTGGGTGTGGGGAATTCGCTGCCGGGAGAGGTAGTGGAAGCAGATACGATCGTGATTTTTAAGGGGCATCTTGACAAATAAATAAATAGGATGGGAATGGAGGGATATGGTCCCCGGAAGTGTAAGGGGTTTTAGTTCAGTCGGGCAGCATGGTCGGTGCAGGCTTGGAGGAACTAAGGGCCTGTTCATGTGCTGTAATTTCTTTGTTCTTTGTTCTTAGTTCCACTTGGCCCTCACTCTCGTTACAATTAAAACGTCACAAATCACCAGCACCCAAATAATTAAGCTTTCAAAATTCCTCTTAGTTGTCAGATGTATACAGGCCTGCCTGCTCCTGAGTGTGCTGGCAATTATACTATTTTTCTCTTTGAGTCTTCATTCTGTGTACATGGTTGCCAACCTCTCTCAAATTACGGGACTTTAGAACTTCACATGCGTATGATGTACACTGATCTCTCAGAAGACTCTCAGTCGTTTAACTAAGCAACTTGCCGCTAATAGGACGATTTGCACCTAGTTTGGGCGGCACGGTGGCACAATAGTTAGCACTGCTGCCTCACAGCGTCAGGGACCCGGGTACAATTCCGGCCTCGGGTGACTATCTATGTGGAGATTTCACATTCTCCTCGTGTCTGCGTGGGTTTCCTCCATGTGCTCTGGTTTCCTCCCACAGACCACAGTGGATTGGCCTTGCTAAATTGTCCCTTCAGGTCAGGGGGACTAGCAGGTTAAATGATTGGGGTTAGAGCGATGGGGCCTGGGTGGGATTGTTGTAATTGCAGGCTCGATGGGCCGAATGGCCTCCTTCTGCACTGTAGGCATTCTATGAATATTCTAAGATGCCTGTTAATCTCGTTGCTTGGAGTTCACATTTTAAGAATGCTAGCTACTGCTGGCGCTAGGCAGATTTCTACCCGGTGTTGGGCAGTTTGCATCCTAGGATGCCTTGTTAAATTCTTCAAACTGCAACTACCAAGCAGATTCATGTCACTTCGATTGCGAGCTGTCATAATTACCTCCTCTCGGGGAACCATAGTTATCAGTTCAAAGTTAAATACAATTCTGTGAATTTGGGGATTCATGCCTGGATTTGTACATGGTGTATGGTAGAAGCATGGAAGCATCAGCATTGCCAGCTCCATTCAGCATATTGTTCAGGACAAAGATACTGATTTACAGGTTTAAAGCTAGGGGAATCCTCGTATTCATAGAATCATCAAATCCTTACATGTAAAAAGAGACCATTTAGTCCATCGTGTATACACGGATCTCAACTCCATCCCAGGCCTATTCCCATAGCCCTACATATTTACTCTACTAACCCCTGACATTAAGGGACAATTTGGCATGGCCAATCAACCTAATCTTAGTATGGAATCTTCATAACATTGGATACCTGCAAACCGCCGTGCTCACAACGGTTCACAGCATGGAAGCATCTATAAAACAGAGTGATCAGCTCCCTGAAAACAGCATTGGCACCCATCATGATCACTGTCAGCCTTTGTTGGCATTATTGGACTACGACATGCTACGTAATTCCACCTTATAGACATTCACATGTCCTCCATTCCAAGGCTAGGTAATTACTGCCTCAGCCTTGATGTTGTCCCACACAGTGGAGATTCTTGGAGCATTATTATATATATATATATATATATATACACTCCATGCAACACTTAGCATCGCTTTGACCAATTTGTTAAAGGTGCTTAACTTCATACTGGATTGACCTACCTGCTCCATGTAAATCTTTCCAGTGGCAACATTCATAGAAATCATAGAAACCCTACAGTGCGGAAGGAGGCCATTCGGCCCATCGAGTCTGCACCGACCACAATCCCACCCAGGCCCTACCCCCACATATTTTACTTGCTAATCCCTCTAACCTACGCATCTCAGGACTCTAAGGGGCAATTTTTTTTTAACCTGGCCAATCAACCTAACCCGCACATCTTTGGACTGTGGGAGGAAACCGGAGCACCCGGAGGAAACCCACGCAGACAATGTGCAAACTCCACACAGACAGTGACCCGAGCCAGGAATCGAACCCGGGACCCTGGAGCTGTGAAGCAGCAGTGTTAACCACTGTGCTACCGTGCCGCCCGTGTATTCAATTATACATAATCAGCAGGATTGCACCGCAATGGCCAAAACCATAATTTAATCTAGCCTTGCCTCTGAAGACAAAACTCTAATTGACTGTCCTCTACAGCAGTCCAGCAACACTCCAGTTCAAAATTTTGGGGCTGTTGGATGCATCTTATAGGAGCAATATCATATGGAGAACAGCAGAAACAAAATCAGGCAGCAAGAGATTGCTGGGGTGAAAGATATGTCATATGAGGAGAGGCTTAGTTGGTTCGGATCATATTCACAGGAGTTTAGAAGAACGAGAGGGGATCTCATAGAAACTTACAAAATTATAACAGGGTTAGACAGAGTAGATGCAGAAAGAATGTTCCAAATGGCTGGGAAGGCCAGAACTAGCGGTCATAGTTTGAGGATAAAGGGTCACCCTTTCAGAACTCGGATTGGCAGAATTTGTTCATGCAGAGGGTAGTGAATATGTGGAATTCACTACCACATGAAGTACTTCAAGGCAAAACGTTGTCTGATTTCAAGAAGAAATTAGATATAGCTATTGGGGCTGAATGGTTCAAGGGATATTGGGGAGGGGGGGAATCGTGATATTGTATTCGATAGGAGCCATAATGGAAATTAATGAGGAACAGGCTCGAAGGCCGAATGGCCCACCACTGCTTCTAGTTTCTAAGTTGCTGTTATGTTTTTTACGTTTTTCTTTGCTGAGAAATATTATACATTTTCATAGTAATACCCACTACACCGGATATTGCGTTTCTGGTATTTTCTTTTTTGTACTGATGTTACAGTACTTCCTCTATGCTTTATATAAGGCAGACGGCTGATGATAGTATGTACGATCGAAAACTTGTTTTTGCGCCTTTGCTGTATCTCCACACAATGAGGTAAAATCTCCACGCAATTGAGATAAAATGCTTTTGGATGTTTTTCTCTTCAAGTGCTCTTGCAGGTAAAGCAGGTATATGCTTAATGTTGTACGAGTGCTTCATCGTATTCATGATTATTTCATACAGGAAGAACACATTCGTTGGATCAGAGTGGGAAAACATTGGATTCCTTGTGTCAGTGCCAGCCAGCCGCAGCAGCCACGAACCTTGTTCATTTTACTCATAGTCCTGCACGTATATCATGTTCAGGTAATTATACATGTCTCTGTTGAAAAGTGTTTTATTTAGTGCTTTTGTGCGTC
Source organism: Mustelus asterias (assembly GCF_964213995.1). Taxonomy (NCBI): domain Eukaryota; kingdom Metazoa; phylum Chordata; class Chondrichthyes; order Carcharhiniformes; family Triakidae; genus Mustelus; species Mustelus asterias. The sequence continues at coordinate 9,198,196 of NC_135820.1, forward strand.
CACGTATCGCTCAGAGGTTCATTCCCGATTCCAGCAGCTCTCTGTGTGAAAACCCTTCTCCATATTTCACCGTTGTTTATTTTCCCAATCGCCATAGATCAGTGTCCTCTCGTTCTGGAGTCTTCCATCAATAATAGCTGCTTCTCACGAAAATTTGTCTATTCACTTAATCGTTTGGATAGTTACATTATAATATTACTTACACCAAATCAGCTCTCATTTTATCTTTTCCGAGCAGAAACAAACTCACATTTGTCCAATATGAGTGCTTCCGCGTTAGTTTTTTTCTCAAATTAGTTCTTCTTGTTAGGAGAGCTTGTTGATGGTTCATACATTAAAGGTGATGTTTACTTCTATGGAAATTATTGTTTTGAAGTTGAGGTAACTAACATGCTGGACATTATACATTGCAAGAACACCGAAGATAAAATTGCAGTTCAGAAGTTTACCACACGTTATTTAAGAAAGGCAGAGTAGAATGGATGATAAAACAAAACAACAGGTGGATTCCCTTACTTGGAGAAATAGACTCGTCATGTTTGCACGTCGTTGAAAGAAGTGCAGTTTGATTTTGGAGTTTAAGCTAAAGCAATTTAGAAACGTTCAGTGAAACGTGGACGGATTCATCATTATGGAAAGGTTTGGAAATTAGAGTGATGCTCCGATTTGAATTATCTGCGTGTTTGCTGGGAGAGGATATTGGTTGCAATTTGTTCTCGTGGTGTTGTTAGCATGCTCCAGAATCAAGGGCTCATAGGATTCTTGGGAACTGAGAAGATCGTGGAAGGCCACAAGTGTTGTACCGGCAATAAGGGCTAAGGGAGGACCTGGGATCCAGTTATATAGCTCGAAGCAGTCTGAAGTCTTGAGTTCACACTAACGCTGGGGCAGTGCGAGTTTATTCAATCTGGCAGTGTGTGAAAAAGTGTGAAAAGTGCCTGTATTTACAGATGGGATTGACATTATTCAAATTTGTAGCGGAATTGAGAGAAAATGAGAGGAAAATGGAATAACTGGTCGTGAGCAGTGGTTGAGCATTTTCGAGTCAGTTCGGCTCTGCATAGCAAAGGAACATATCCACTCATTGTACATTTATCATCGATACCGCATTTTAGGGTGGTGTCATTCCTGTTTCATTACTTGTTACAATGATTTCATCAGGCAGAGTATACCTGCTTGGTTTTGTATTTGAGCAATATTGGAAAGATAATTTCATGATGCATTCTCTGTGTTAATGCCTCCACAAATCAAACTCCACTTCGTAATCAATCAGAACTACCTCCTCATGCAGTATAAATTGTTCACCATTATATTTGGGAAATTTGTTCAAGGGATGTGCCGTCTTTGTTGCCCATCGCTAATGCCCCTTGTTTTGAGAGGCTTGCCAGGTGATTGCCAATCAGCAGTTATAGCACTTCTGTGCGACTGGACGCAAATGTAGGTCATGCCAGTAAAGGATCGCAGATTTGCTTCCCAAAAGTCAATCAAATGGCGTATTCAGCAACAGTTGATGGATAGTCGTCATGACTCAGCGATGTATGGTTGTGAAGTGGTTAGCGTCCCTGCCTGTGAAACAGAAGCTGCGGGTTAGAGTCTCTCCCCTTGGAGGTAGTGGCTAACAGTGATGCGTTCCTGGAGGTGCCAAGCAAATCCACCGTCAAAACCCTTCCAGTACACCAATGGCAGGCAGTTTTATGGCAGAGATAATACTTGTCAACCATGTTTATGTGTGGTTTGTTCTCCTTCAATTTAAAGGCCTGGGACACATCTCGCTATGTAACGAGATTAAAGTCTGTCTTGCACAGCATTGGTGCACTAAGCCAAACCAACAAACAACAACGATGCCTTCAATTTCATAATTTCGAAATATAATTAAAATCCCACCAGCTGCCCTGTTTGGATTTGAAACATGGTTCACTGTCCCAGAGTTATTGCATTTCCTGTCCACTTACATTACCGCTTAAGTCAAACTCTTCTACATACAATTCCGAAAACTCTTTGCTCATCATTTTGTGGAAACTATCCCTGAAAGGTAATATATATGACACGAAGTACAGAAGATGGATAATAATTCGAAAATAATACAGAAAAATTCCACGCAGCAAATGTGAACCAGGCAAAATGGAACTTCCTCAAAGTCAACCTCCTCTCCCTCAGCATCAAAATGGAAACAGAAGTTAGACAGGATCCTACTGGCCACAGCGTCTTTCTTCAGCTGTCAGAGGGGAAGTGTGGCAATTTGAATGCAATGTCGGTACCACGGCTGCTGAATCAATCTTACCTTCTTCCTCTCCATTGACTGCAATCCCCCTGCCGTTCCTGATTGAGCAATCGTTTTCGGAAATGTGGTGACTCTGATCACAAACGAATATTAAAGCACACAATACCTTTCGCAAGGGAGGAAACATGTGTCTTGTCAGCGATGTTAAAATAAGGAACCAGCTAACAGGCTGCACATTTCCTGTTCACTGCAAGTTAGGGAACAGCAGAATTTAATGTACGTGCTTCTGTCAAATGCCACTCGATGCTCGGTAGGGGAATTTGATCAGCGGAATTAATTTGCAGCTGTTTCGAGACGGTGATAATGGCCCGAATTAAAACCACGTTGATTGGCATCTTGTACTTTGTCCTTTTTACACGTAAGAACCTGTTTTCATTCAGTCAAAATTTATCTGATTTTATTGCTGTTGTTAAGGCCTGAGTTGGTAGCTCAGACTGTGACACCCTGTTTACTGACCATTGTTCAGATTGGTCAATAATGGATGCAACCAACGGCTTGGCTGATGGTTATATCTAAGCAAAGTTCTCTTGCGGCCTTGTGAGTCGTCTCTATTGCGGTAGTTCAGCACTGATCACCAACACTCAGCAATGCCGAACCTTAATGGACCATACAACCCAAATCTGAATCTGCTATAAAAAAATCTGGAAAGGTGCAAACTTACAGTTTGTGTATCTGGAGACAGAAGCAGAATTAGTATTTCCGGTGGTTTTGCTTTGCTCGGTTCTAGGAAGGCTTAATTATCTGAGAGTTTTCCAGCCAGTCAGATGACAGCGAAAAAGAAGAACGTGAGAAGGGTGGAACGGGAATGTACGTGACTGGATGAAATAAGGAAGGGACTAAAAGGTGAAAGGCTTAAAAGGGACCGGTAATTTGTTAGGCTGCCATGCAAATATGTGTCAGGATACGTTTTGGTTGTTCTGTTGTTTTGACCTATTTGACCGTTATCATAACCTCTTCGAAAAGAAATAGCTAGCGAATCTGAAATTGGAATCGAATCCAACCGTTTTCAATTCAACCTGATAAACCCTGAAGTAGAAATTTCAGTCAACGACGCTGGGTGGCACTCATTTTTTCAGTGGCAGAACAATATGTGCCAGAGGGTTTAAAAATGCCAGCAGCGCTTGATTTAATTAACATTTCAACTAATACGTTGGTGAAGGATCAGAAGCTTTACCGAGCTATTTTTTAATGCTGTGTTTTATGGTCAAATGATTTAAGTATGCCCCCTGTCTAAGGCCAAATTTCTCATTCCTTTCTTCACATTTCCTTTCGGCGTTGGGGATAGGGAGGAGGGGGTAGGTGGGGAGGTGGGGGGTGGTGGTCGTTGGTTCTAGCAGAGCTTTAGTACATAACTGGTAACAGATGGTTCTCTGCACATTCGCATTTGCTGATGCTGCACAAGGGCAGAATTGTAACGCCGCCATATTTACATCTCACATCATCTTAAGACCATAAGACCATAAGACATAGGAGCGGAAGTAAGGCCATTCGGCCCATCGAGTCCACTCCACCATTCAATCATGGTTGATTTCAACTCCATTTACCCGCTCTCTCCCCATAGCCCTTAATTCCTCGAGAAATCAAGAATTTATCAATTTCTGTCTTGAAGACGCTCAACGTCTCGGCCTCCACAGCCCTCTGTGGCAATGAATTCCACAGACCCACCACTCTCTGGCTGAAGAAATTTCTCCTCATCTCTGTTCTAAAGTGACTCCCTTTTATTCTAAGGCTGTGCCCCCGCGTCCTAGTCTCCCCTGTTAATGGAAACAACTTCCCTACGTCCATCCTATCTAAGCCGTTCATTATCTTGTAAGTTTCTATCAGATCTCCCCTCAACCTCCTAAACTCCAATGAATATAATCCCACGATCCTCAGACGTTCATCGTATGTCAGGCCTACCATTCCTGGGATCATCCGTGTGAATCTCCGCTGGACCCGCTCCAGTGCCAGTATGTCCTTCCTGAGGTGTGGGGCCCAAAATTGCTCACAGTACTCCAAATGGGGCCTAACCAGTGCTTTATAAAGCCTCAGAAGTACATCCCTGCTTTTGTATTCCAAGCCTCTTGAGATAAATGACAACATTACATTTGCTTTCTTAATTACGGACTCAACCTGCAAGTTTACCTTTAGAGAATCCTGGACTAGGACTCCCAAGTCCCTTTGCACTTTAGCATTATGAATTTTGTCACCGTTTAGAAAATAGTCCATGCCTCTATTCTTTTTTCCAAAGTGTACAACCTCGCACTTGCCCACGTTGAATTTCATCAGCCACTTCTTGGACCACTCTCCTAAACTGTCTAAATCTTTCTGCAGCCTCCCCACCTCCTCAATACTACCTGCCCCTCCACCTATCTTTGTATCATCGGCAAACTTGGCCAGAATGCTCCCAGTCCCGTCATCTAGATCGTTAATATATAAAGAGAACAGCTGTGGCCCCAACACTGAACCCTGCGGGACACCACTTGTCACCGGTTGCCATTCTGAGAAAGAACCTTTTATCCCAACTCTCTGCCTTCTGTCTGACAGCCAATCGTCAATCCATGTTAGTACCTTGCCTCGAATACCATGGGCCCTTATTTTACTCAGCAGTCTCCCGTGAGGCACCTTGTCAAAGGCCTTTTGGAAGTCAAGATAGATAACATCCATTGGCTCTCCTTGGTCTAACCTATTTGTTATCTCTTCAAAGAACTCTAACAGGTTTGTCAGGCACGACCTCCCCTTACTAAATCCATGCTGACTTGTCTTAATCCGACCCTGCACTTCCAAGAATTTAGAAATCTCATCCTTAACGATGGATTCTAGAATTTTGCCAACAACTGAGGTTAGGCTAATTGGCCTATAATTTTCCATCTTTTTTCTTGTTCCCTTCTTGAACAGTGGGGTTACAACAGCGATTTTCCAATCCTCTGGGACTTTCCCTGACTCCAGTGACTTTTGAAAGATCATAACTAACGCCTCCACTATTTCTTCAGCTATCTCCTTTAGAACTCTAGGATGTAGCCCATCTGGGCCCGGAGATTTATCAATTTTCAGACCTTTTAGTTTCTCTAGCACTTTCTCCTTTGTGATGGCAACCATATTCAACTCTGCCCCCTGACTTTCCTGAATTGTTGGGATATTACTCATGTCTTCATTTTGCACTCACGGCAAAAATCACTATTCAATCAGATATTACTTGTTTCTAGATATTATAAAAATACTTCAGCTGGCTGTCTCCCCTCGCATCTCCCTATTCTTCATCTTTCTTCATTATTTCGCTGTTTGCATATATCTTCATTTTAAATTAAGAGTCCACCTGTCCATATTCTGACAGTTAGAAACTCAAACTTAAAAGCTGCATAGGGGACAGTTTTGTATCGGCGGCCTGTTTCGTTCTTCACCATATATCCAGTCCTACCCTCTGCGACGGTTATCAGGAATGATCATGGAACTGACAGTGGACCTGACCCCACTCAGCTATGGGGAAATTTCTGCCCATGTTTCGGTCATTAAGGATTTTTCCTTTCTGACTGTCCCGGAAGATACACGATATTTTTGTTTTGGGTAAGGTCCGACGAGATTCCTGGAAGCCTGGGCACTTCCGTACTCGTGTATTTCTGATTACCTCCAAGTCATAGAACAGAAGCTCAGAGAATCACTGTGCTCAGTTTGAAACGCAATGAACCAAAACCTCATGGTTAGTTCTAAGTATAATTTGCTATTTCAAAATGCAAGGAATTTAATGTCCGCTCTGCCATTAGTGTAGGTAACTTAAAGTCCGCAGTTAGTTCTCAGCCTAAATAACTAAATAAGTGTAATGAACTGAAATCTGCGGTTAGTTTCAAATGCAATAAACTAAAGGACTCTGGCCAGATGTAAGTGTCATTGCCTGAAAGGATGTGGTCAGGCCCAATCGCACTTATCATAAGTTATATGCTCTATTCTAAGTGTAATTATCATAAATTCAGCTATATTCTAGGTGGAAGGTAATTAAAAGTTGTGGTCAGTTCAAAGTGAAATGAACTTCAAATTTTGGTTAGTTCACATCATTATGAATCAAAATTAATCTGTCAGTTCTAATTTCAATTAACGCATCGTCCGTGCTGAATTATAGCTGTAATGAAACGAAAGCCTGTGGCCAGCTGTGAGTGCAATGAATCTTCTTGCACAATTTCAAAGCTGATTGCAAAATCTGGAGCAAGTTAAAAAAAAATCTTCCACATAACTCGAATGGTTCAGTCACACAGCATTCGTATCTATCATGCTTATCTTGCTATTCTGGGCGTTTTGTGATCTTGGATTGCTACTGTCGGGGTGGTCTCACATTTCCCACTCTCACGTGGGCAGTACCAAATGATCTACACAGTGAAACGAACAACATTTCACGCTTCACTATAAATCTCACCCAGGAAGAGTTTGTGGATGAATAGAGTACCATTTACAAGTGTGCGGCGGGCCATCACTCTCTGACTTCCTATTGCTATGTTGGACGGGGTAGATTTAATGGTGTGTAGTAGTGTCCAGACAGCAAATTGTCCCACATTCTTACGCATCTTTCCCAGTTTGTGGGAAACCTTCGTAATAAGGAGGTCAGAGTACAGGTCATTTCATCATAGAATGGTTACGGCGCAGAAGGTATTCATTCCTTTCCAAGCTTGTTCTCCGCAAAATCACTGACCCGACCTTTCCCATTGGCTCTTTCTGGCTGACCGTACGTTACACTTTCCCAGCACCAAATTGTTAGGTCAAACTATCCTATTGTTTGTCAAAATAGCCCTTCACAGAAATGTGCTGACGTGACACGTTTTACATTTTCCCCCATTCTCCGTTTACCTGCTTTTGTCTTTGGCTGCTGCAAACCTTCGATTTTACTGTGCAAAAAAATCTTCTAATGTCCCTCCAGCCCGTGAACCTTCAAAGATTTAATTATTTATCGATTACTGCCTCTTGCAAAGTTTTGGTTATGTGAACTGCAGCATTATTGGCTTGCCTTCCGCTGAGATAGCGAACAAATTCTGCAATCTCATCTTTACACCTGAGACATCTCTACCTCTGTAAGAAACGGCTTCAAAGGTACCGCTGGTACCTGGTTTCTGGTTATCTCATTGTGTCGAACGTAGCTCATTTAAAACATTTTTGGAAGGTTTTACGATTTTCAAGGACCAACACTAATATAGCTTTTAGCTGCTTAGTGCGATATCGGTTAAATGACCGGACTGTTCATTTGTGCTACAAGCTGACATTTAATTTTCATTTGATGTTGACCTCGATTTTCTTATTATGACTTTTTTAGGAGTAGGACGTTACATCGGAATAGCTTTCGGTATTCTTGTACTACTTATTCTCCTGTGCATCCTCCTCATATTAATCTGTGTGGGATGTGACAAAAGTAAGTTTTCCGAAATTGTTGGTTTTCATTTTAAATGTTATTTGCTATCGTTCTCGTCAGCAACGCTCTTACGTTAATTGTTGTTTTAGTATTTGGGTTGAAATTCAAATTATGTATTCAAATTTATTTCAAACCTTTATGATACATTGTTCCCAGCAATATTTAACTTTAACTCTTTACCAATGTAGTGCGTCTACTCATGTTAAAATATATATTTAAATGATGCGATGTCCTTTGCAAAGAGAACCGACATGTCCTCACATTGCATTTTGTTGAACTCATTAAAATAGGCCAGAACCATTTTTTGTGCTTTCCATACGACAATGCTTGATCACTCAGAGTCAACTAGCTTCATATTTATTGAAGCAAAGCTTGGTATTTTGGAAAGTTTGGCAGTTAATTCCAAGTTGCCACTGAACTGCTGCATTACTTGTGACAAAGTCTCCATCATTCAGCGTCAACTTGCCAACAAATCCGCTCTCTAAGATCATGCACTGCAAATTGTTATTCCATTTCCATTGTGGAAATCTGTCCGGATGAGCTTGTCATAAAGGTTTATTTTTTGAAAAGAAATGCACGAAAAAAGTCGATTAATGTTTATATGACCACGCGAGCATAACACATTCAATAAGATTAAGACTGATTTGCGAGTAATCTCAAATCTTCAACACCAGGTAACATTAAAAAAAATCTTCGTTACGAAGAATCAATCTACCTATGCCTTAAAAATATTCAAAGCCTCTGATTCCATTGCCTTGACAGGAAGAGATTTGCAAAGACTCTGACCATCTGAGATAAAAATAAACAAACGAGACATTCACCTCTCTTCCCTTTCAAAAGGCCGACAGCTCTTTTTTTTTATAAAGTGACCCCAGTTCTTGGAATAGATGAAACAAGCGCTCCACATTCAACTGGTCAAGACGCCTCTAAACCGCATATCATTGAATCACGTCACCTCTTACGCATCAAAAATCTAGCGGATGGAAGTCTAACCGTTCCTCATTAGAATACCCTCCATTTTCATACAGTAGCTTGGTAAACCTTCTCTGATCTTCTTCTAAAGGATTTGCATCCTTCCCTTAAAACGGTAATAATTACTTTTGTTGCACGTTTTCATTGAAGCACTTATCAGACCATTTCAGGAGTCATTCATGCTGTTGTGGGTTACGAGACATATTCACAGGGAATATAAGTTCCATACGCGTCATAGTGAACCAGCCCATAATTTCACTTTAATCACTACTGCTACGTGGTTATTCAATCTTACTTTAATTTATAAAGTAAATATAATTACGTTCCCACTTTCAATTGTGGAATTATGAACTAATTTCTCTGGACCAGTAGCCGACGCCCCCGGATTATCCCTGTAAAAACACAACAATTACAATGCTGTCCTACCTCCAAAATTCAAGTTACTGCTTTGATGAGGATTAATTGATTTGTTTTTCGTCTTTAGTGAAGTTGTTCGTTTCGATGTATTTTGCGATTTTAGCTTGTGGCAGTATTCAGGGGGAACAATTCGGGCTGCGTTTTTAAATGGCAAACAGGTGGAAATGAACTTCTTTATTAAATGTGTTCCTCTCTCCTTGTTGGGTTGTTCCGTGCCTGTGTGTAAATATAGAAACGCGTATGCAACGATGGAAAAAAATAGGAAATCTCTCTGAAACAATGTATTTTTTTTCTTTATCAAAGTGTGTGAAAAGATTTCAAGATATCGGGATAAAGATGACCAAATCCCTGCTACAAGTGCAGGTATTGTTTATGATAACCCAACTTTCATCAGTGAACCTGTCCAAGATCTGAAGGCATAGAATGGAATTTTAAAGGACAGATATTTCGAAGGGAATCAACAAGCAACATATAACTGCGACATTTAAGTTATTAGTGCTTATAATGCCACTGCCAAAGGGATAGAGAAAGGAACAGTCAGACTGACATGGAGAATAGGAAATTGGCTAGTGACGTAACATTGAGCCAAATCACTATTCTCTCTGTGAAATGGAGAAGACGGGGATATGAGCCGGATCACAGATTTTCGTTTCAAATTGAGTTAAATGGTGTAAACCAAGCCAGTTTTTTCCTCTTGCAAAGATACTGGAAATTATTTCAGGAGAGAAGTGGCATGAATAATTCTGCACACAAATGCTTGAACTGCTCTTAATCAGATCACAACAGACGACCCGAACCATCACATTACTGTGTCTAAACGGCAACTTACTCTGTGGCAATTCTGGGTAGGAATGCATGGCACCCGCATTTTATCACATCACCCACCCGTGCTCTTCTTTCCTGCAGGAACATGGTTGAAGCCAAATTTCATTAGCGACAGAGCAATGGCAATTCCCTCATCCATCACAAATGTTACCTGTTTTTTTTATTTTTTACAACACACATGCAGCCTATAAATAGTTATTGCTCCAAGCTGTTGGAGCACCGCACGTCCACTGAAGAACTCATTGCTTCAACTGCAGCGTCATTCCTGCCTGCTGGATAACTAAGAATGAAAAAAAAAACACAATCTTGTCTTCTTGCTTACGCCCATTTCCCTCGAAATAAATTTAAAATCACGAATTTGTCTTCCCATTCTTGATTCGCCCTCGAGAGGCAAAACGTTTGCCACCATTGATCAACCGGATGTCTTTAGTATGCCAAATATCTGCTTCCATAACTCATATATTTAAATATTATTTTATTACCATCGTTCAAAGATTTGATCCTTCGTACAATTCTTGTAAATATTCACACAGCCAAATTTCTGCACTTTCTAATCCAAACTCCTTCAGCTGAGCAGGAACATCCCGTTATATTTTTCAATTCTGGTACCTGCCGTTTAATGATGTATGCAGTTGGCATGCTCAAATTCCTTATTTTAATTTCATGCCCCTTTTTAAACCAAAGTCTCGGCTGCTTTGAGCAATTGCAGGGAAAACAGGTCTCTGAAAGGGCAATTATTTGTATCTGTAGCAATATTGACATTATCATTGTGCATGTTTAGGCCAATGCAGAATTCTGGATATTAACTTAGATTCGCTGAGGCTTAGCATAACGCACATAATTCTTAATTTGTGTGACAAAAACATTTAGTGCCATTCTCATGACGTTAAACTTGATGTAAGTAATAATAAGGTTGGAAATAAAAGAAATGCCTTTCAGACTGATGTTTACCTGGGTACAATATGTCCAATAAGCATTTTGTTTGTACAAATATTGATCAGTGCCTCCTCTGTCCCTGTAAAACAGATTTAATTGATCGTGAGTGTACATTTTCACTATTATGACAAAAATCACATTTTGAAAATAATAAATAAGATTAATGTCTTATGACTTCTACCTTAATCCACAAGTTATGATATAAATTGCATTTCATATTATTTTCAAAAGTGAAATATTATTAATGATTTTAACTTCCTGTTTTGATATATGAGATAATTCTTCATTGTGATTAGCTGCTTAGTGTGTTTGATGACATCGTTGTTTCTGGTCACCGAAATACACTGGAACTCACTCCAGACTTAAATCTATGGCTAGAAAATGAAATCTGTATCTCGGAATTACATGGACACCTTTCATTCGGTTTTACATTGAATGACATGTCTTCATCACTAATTGCACATCTTTGTCAGGCATGCATCACTGTCTCAGTAGGATGTACACAGTTCTCCAAACATGGAATTCTGAGAATGGGCCATACATAGGAAGGGTATATTCCTTTTGAATTATAATGTCAAATAGTTACCAAGTTTGTTCGGATTGTGAACAAAATTGATGGGGTTAAAAGAGAACAATGTTGCCAATTGACAGGTACGAGGCTATAAGAACATAAGAACATAAGAAATAGGAGGAGGAGTAGGCCATTCTGCCCCTCGAGGCTGCCCCGCCATTCAACAAGATCATGGCTGATCTGAAGCGAATCAGTTCCACTTACCCGCCTGCTCCCCATATCCCTCAATTCCCTTATTGATCAGAAATCTATCTACCCGTGATTTAAACATATTCAACGAGGTAGCCTCCACCACTTCAATGGGCAGAGAATTCCAGAGATTCACTACCCTCTGAGAGAAGAAGTTGCCCCTCAACTCTGTTCTGAACCGGCCCCCACTTATTTTCAGGCTGTTCCCTCTAGTTCTGGTTTCCCTTCTAAGTGGAAAGAATCTCTCTACCTCTACCCTATTGTAGCGGGATCCCTCTTTTTAACTCCACTGGGCTTATTTTAGGTTGGGTTCTCCGTCACCCAAACCCCACCAATACCCGAGTGATTCTCTCTCTTGCCGATGAAACAATGGCCACCTTGCGTCTACTTCACTAGAGTAGCGCTCCCAAGAGAGAGAAAAGGAAACTGCTGCCTATCCACTACCTGGCAGCCTTTCCTGAGTGGGCGGTTTCGAAGCGCCCAGGGTACCCTCAGTTCTAGACTCCGGAATTATGGTAAGGAATATTTATATTGTGACTTAGTCAGAGATCATTGGTGAGAAATTGAAAAGATCAAAACGGACTCCAACGGAAGTCAAAGATATATATATATATTAAAACATCAAGGTCAAAGGTCACCAAACACCAGGAAAACAACACACACTGCCTTATGCTCTATGAGACTATAACTATGCAAGGAATACTAAAACGGACGCAACGGAATTCTTAGTTTATACAAGTTTACCTGTGTCTTAAATTATGAAAGGTGCATGCAAAAGCCCCCCCCCCCCCCCCCACTTTCCCCAAAGCCTCATCCACTATGATGATCTCGGGAACTTCGCGAATTACCAGGGGATACTCACAATCCTAGTTTAAATTGTTCAGTGGGCTTCAGGCTGCGTGCTGGATACGACCGAGTGGAGAGTGCTGTCATGCTGGTCCGAAGAGAAAAAGAGAGGAAAATGGCCGGCCTGACCATCCTTTTATATTGTAAACTTGAATTCTTTTTCCTGCCAACTCCGCCCCCCTTCCAGCCGGCAGTTCCACAGACAAAGGCTTGCTCGTTATCTGCAACTGTGATCTTACAGTCCATAGAGACCAGATGGTCCCATCCCAGGTGATAGGTCCCTTGCTGTCCTGTATTGTTCCATCGGAGATCGTTTAATTGTTTTCCCATTAGGGAAATGGGCTTCTCCTCGCTCTGGGACAAGGCCATTATCACCTGTATTGAGTCCAGACCAGGTGCATTGTCTTGCTGCCGGCCTAGTCTGGTGATGTCGTCAGGTCCTTTTGTACTGCTGATAACCTAATCAGCAATCTGTCTGGTTTCTGGCTGCTTGCAATTTTTGGACTGGGCCCCTTCACACACACACACACGCACACACACAGGCTGGCTGGGTCCCTGGGACATTTTTGGTCAAGTCCTACAGCCAAGTGTGGCCACTTTCACAGTTCTTTAGGGTTTAAGTCCTTTTCCCAGCTCATAAAAAAGGCCTGAGTTGCCCGAGAAACTATCCAGCCCCTTCATTATCTTATATGTCTCTATAAGATCACCCCTCAGCCTTCTATACTCCAACGAGCACAGACCCAATCTGTTCAATCTCTCATCATAAGCTGCACCCCTCATCTCCGGTATCAACCTGGTGAACCTTCTCTGCACTCCCTCCAAGGCCAATGTATACTTTCGCAGGTAAGGGGACCAAAACTGCACACAGTACTCCAGTTGCGGCCTCACCAGTGCCTTGTATAGCTGCAGCAAGACCTCCCTGTTTTTATATTCTATCCCCCTCGCGATAAGGGCCAACATTCCATTCGCGTTCTTGATCACCTGCTGCACCTGCAGACTGAGTTTATGCGATTCGTGCACAAGCGCCCCCAGGTCCCTCTGATGTATTTTTTTTCCATTTAAATAATATTCCAATTTACTATTATTTCTTCCAAAGTGGATAACCTCACATTTGCCAATGTTATATTCCATCTGCCAGATCCTCGCCCACTCGCTCAGCCTATCCAAATCTCTCTGTAGACTTTCCGCTTCCTCCACGCAATTCGCTTTCCCACTCATCTTCGTATCATCAGCAAACTTTGATACCCTACACTCAGTCCCCTCCTCCAGATCATCTATGTAAATGGTAAACAATTGAGGCCCCAGCACCGATCCCTGCGGCACGCCACTGGTCAACAACTGCCAACCAGAAAAGCACCCATTTATTCCAACACTCTGCTTCTTGTTAGATAGCCAATCCCCAATCCACACCAACACCTTACCCCCAACTGCGTGTGCCCAATCTTCTGCAGCAACCTTTTGTGAGGCACCTTATTGAATGCCTTCTAGAAATCTAAAAACACCACATCCACCGGTTCCCCTCTGTCAACCGCACTAGTCACATCTTCATAAAAATCCACTAGATTCGCCAAACACGACTTTCCCTTCAAGACTCCATGCTGCGTCTGCTTGATCGAACCATTCTTATCCAGGTGCTCTGCTATTTCCTCTTTAATGATGGACTCCAGCATCTTCCCAACTATGGACGTTAAGCGAACTGGCCTGTAGTTACCCACATTTTGTCTACTTCCTTTTTTAAACAGCAGCGTAACAGTAGCTGTTTTCCAATCAGCCGGCACTACCCCAGGTTCCAGTGAATTTTGATAAATAACTACTAACGCATCTGCTATTACCTCAGCCATTTCTTTCAGCACCTTGGGATGCATTCCATCCGGGCCCGGGGACTTGTCTACCTTCAGTCCCATTAGTCTACCAAGCAATACCTCTTTAGTAACAGTAATTGTATTAAGGGCCTCACCTCCCACCAACTCTCGATTTCTAATATTCGGTAAACTATTTGTGTCTTCCACCGTGAAGACCGATGCAAAGAACTTATTTAAAGTCTCAGCCATTTCCTCATTTTCCATTATTAAATCCCCCCTCTTGTCCTCCAAGGGCCCAACATTCACTCTAGCCACTCTATTCCTTTTTTATATAGTTGTAAAATCTTTTACTATCATTTTTTATATTTTGAGCTTGTTTAGTTTCATAATCTATCTTTCCTTTCTTAATCGCTTTCTTAGTCATTCTTTGTTGTTTTTTAAAGCTTTCCCAATCCACTAATTCTCCACTATTTTTGGCCACTCTGTATGCATCTGTTTTTATTTTAATACTCTCCTTTATTTCCTTCATTATCCACGTCTGGTTATCCCTTTTCTTACAGTCCTTCTTTATCACCGGATATATTTTTGCTGAGTACTTAAAAAAATCTCCTTAAAAATCCACCACTGTTCCTCAGCTGTCCTACCTACCAGTCTGCTTGCCCAGTCCACATTAGCCAATTCCGCCCTCATCCTATCGTACTCCCCTCTGTTCAAGCAGAGGACACTGGTTTGGGACCCTACTTTCTCACCCTCCATCTGTATCAGAAATTCAACCATATTATGATCACTCAACCCAAGAGGATCCCTCACAAGAAGATCCTTAATTCTACCTGTCTCATTACAAAGTGCCAGATCCACTTCAGGTTTCGCGTTTAAATATATAAATAATTAAATAAATCCCGCGAAAAATAGCTTAAAAGTTAATCTCTTAGCCCAAAAACTTCTGAAACAAAAGCACACTTCTTTGCCTCGCTCTGGATGAACACTGAAAACGATCCCCCAGCTCACTAACTTTTATATAACATTACACCCCTCCCAGAACACCCCGCGGCCTCTTCCGGTTTCGCGTTTTAAACAAATAAATAATGAAATAAATCCCGCGAAAAATAGCTTGAAAGTTAATCTCTTCACCCAAATACTTCTAAAACTAAAACACACCTCTTTGCATCGCTCTGGATGAACACTGATCAGAGCCCGATCATTAAAAATTGACATTAGGAATCACTACTATAAGCAGGGATGAAATATATTTCTAGTTCCCTCATTAAAAGAATGATGATATCTCATAGATAATTCTAAAACAAAATGATGACATGTGGTTAGCTGAGTGTACTGTGAAAAATGCAACACACCTACCCTTTAAATGCATCATGATCAAATTGAACGGCAAAGCAGCTCTGTTGGACGTAAGGGATTACTGATTATTTTTTGTGTTCCTAAACGTGTTGCCAATAAACCAGTAGCTTCTCTTTCTTCCCAGAAAATTTCCAACGTTCCCCGGTTGAGTATAATCGCATTTTGTACGGTGAATCACTTGATATGCATCTGTGGATTTATTTCAAAGCTATTGGGCACATTAACGTTATTCAGTGTGTGTGCAAAAGGCTTGAAAACTTATTCTTGTGCCGATCCTTCCGCCTACCCATTGTTGTTTCTGACAAGCGATTATTGAATCCCGTCAGAAGTTGAGGAACCAGATGATACACCTGGTAATAGATTACGTGAAAACTTGTATAGTTTGTGCCAATTTCAATAGGCAATTGTAACACAAAACAAAACACGAATCAGAATACACGGAATGTTTTGTTGGCATTTAGTTTGATCTAATCCTTTATTTGGAACAACATGGATGTTTGTTGAACTGCAGGTTTATGTGACAGATTGTAGTGACTGGCACATGAAAACAAGGATGATAATGAAGCATTGAAATAGAATTTCTTGATATCATTTTTACATTTAAAGCAGTCTGAGAGTAAATGGAACTTACAGCCATTAATAAGAGTTTAGGAGTTTGGGTGCAGGTAAATAATCAAACACTCCCTAAAATAATGCATTTAATTTCGGGAATTTGGAATTTCTGAATTAATTAAAAGGAAGATCTAGAAATTAAAATAAAACACAAGAATGGAAATAGAACGACCTGAAATATTTTTCCGATAGGCTCTGGCAATGCAAGTATTAGTGGCGAGCAAAAACACCTTTAAATCAAAGTTGGAACCCTGCTGCGCCAATCAGCTGTCATAGAAACCCCTACAGTGCAGAAGGAGGCCATTCGGCCCATCGAGTCTGCACCGACAACAATCCCACCGAGGCCCTACCCCCATATCCCTACATATTTTACCCGCTAATCCCTCTAATATACGCATCCCAGGACATTAAGGGGCAATTTTAGCGTGACCAATCAACCTAACCCGCACATCTTTGGACTGTGGGAGGAAACCGGAGCACCCGGAGGAAACCCACGCAGACACGAGGAGAATGTGCAAACTCCACACAGACAGTGACCCAAGCCGGAAATCGAACCCAGGTCCCTGGAGCTGTGAAGCAGCAGTTCTAACCACTGTGCTAACGCACAGCCCCAAAGCTGTGTTCCATTAAACTCTGCATTTTGTGCTTGGAAAATTATTCGTTTGCTGCACCATGTTACGGTTTCACGAAATGTTATGAATGGCATTCTGCAGTGTACTCGTTCAGAAAGACCAATTCACATTGAGACAGAGTGGAATTTAGAGTTTAATTTAAATTAACCTTGAAAATTAAAAAAAAATCAACATTGGCTCATTTATGCAAAGCAATCTTTGCTTTATCGTCAAAGATAAAGCAGTTACTTGATTGGCTGGTGATTACTTCTAAGCAGTTTCTCGAAATGACCTCTGTGTCACCGCTCATGGAATAGGTAACTACCGTTCACCAACAATGAAGAAAATCATAACTTTCTGGGCCACACGAAGCAAATTTGAAACGAAATATATGTATCCCGAAAATTTTCAGTTTATCAGGCTGCATCTGCGGACAGATAAGCAGCAGTTATATTTTCGTTCTTCGATCAGAAATAGAAACTTGGTCAGACAAGTTTCAAACCAATAGACAGGCTGGGGAAAGGCGATAAGTGAGAAAAAAATGTCACAGGATGGAAGGAGGTCGTGAATAAAAGCAGTAAGGGTTAACATTGCAATCAAAAGGCGGAAGATGCAAATATGTGCGAGCATAAGCTCTGGGAGGTCAGTTAACTTGGCGCCGTTGGACAAAATCGGATCATCTGCGAAAATAAATGTTTGGAAAATGTAACCTGAATAATGCTCGTGTTGTTGAATTCCGCGCTAAACAACTGATACAACGGATATAGAAATGCCAGTGACCATCTGTCGCGGAATTTGATTATTTCTGTTGTAATAAATATTTCAGAGGGTGACTAAAGATTTTCAACAAAGATCGTGTGAATAAATACTTCAAACATGAGAACTGGCGAATGATCAGAAATGTACCGTTGCATTATACTTTTGTTTTTATTGGGCACGTGAATTAAATGATGTTAAATTTCTAAGGCCAAGTTCACCTTTGTTTTATTAATTGTTTTTTTCATAAAGTCTCACCAAGGGGGGAAAACACAAATGGTAGATCTTTATTTCACTTTGTTTTACTTTGTATCACTCTCCCATGATCCTATTTGTATCTCATCAGCCTTTCAGCTCTTATTCATTTATTGGTGTTAATTTAAAAGTTAATATTTACCGTTGCAGGTGTTAGAAATAGGTAAGGTTCACTGCTGCACACGGCATAATAAGGTATCAGCGGCCAGTTTGAAGATTCACCTCATATTTATTAATAGTCAGTGAGATGAAACTGAATGACAGGCGTTACATGACACAACAACATGCTGGGACGCTACTCGGCACGAGACCATTTTTTGCCGGTGCTTCGGTGATGAAGGATTCTTCTTTTTACTTGACCCAAAATATACACCGATGCCTTGTTTTGTCCAAGTGAGTCGCACATCACTGGGAGAGGAAGCGGTTCCATGGTTAGGGATTAAAATAATTGCGAAGCCAATGAACAAACGCTGATAGAGGATCTGTGGACAGTTCTAAATCTGATAGAACTAAAAATTATGGTTGTTTCCAAGTATAATGAAAGTACATTTGGTGGGCTGATCAATGTGCAATTAATATAAAGTTTGTATTCAGTTCTTTGTGTAATTGACATCAGAGCTATGATCCGTTCTAATATTTGCTTCTGGCCAATTATGAATGCAAATGACATTAAGTTGTGGTCACTTTTATGTGTAATGCAACCAAATTCTGTCGTCAGTTCTCAGAGTAAAAGAAATTAGGTTGCTATTTCAAAGTGTAAAACCCAGGATCATTTCTAAGTTCTATGGATATTTGGGCACGATTCATTTACTCGTGACTGTAAACCCCGGCCCTAGTAATGAAATACTACCTCACAATTTGCACTTTTGCTTTCAGCGTCCGGTACTGCCAGAGGGAAATGATAATTATAATGCATTTCGTTATGTTGGATCACTATTATCATGTTGGCCTCCCCTTCCCTGCTCTCACCTGTCCATAGCCAAATAATCGATAAATCTCAAGCAGGAAGAGTTTGTGGATGAATGGGATGCCACTTGTAGGTGCATAACTGGCCACTGTTATCTGATTTCCTAATGCTCTGTTGGACTGGGTAAATGGAATGTTCTGCAGTATTGCCCAGAGACCTACTGGTCCCAGATGCGTCCACATCTTACCCAGCTTGTGAAAAGCCTGCAGAATCAGGGTGCCAGAACTGGCACAAATGTGGTGGTTCTCCACAAAAACAAATTACAGAGACACCAATCCAGAAAATTCCCATTTTATTAGTCTGCCTAGGTGAACGTTACGATTTCCCCGTACTCAATTGTCAGGAGTAGCTTTCCTATTGTTTGTTAATCTACCTCTTCACATGAAATGAAGAGACTGAACACCTTCTACGAGACTTCATTACCACTATCACCTTTGGTTCGTTTAATCCTAAAATTTTACTTTTGTTTAATTTTGTGTATCAGCGCCTGCACTTCCCCACTCGTCCCTTTCTATGTTCCCTTTTCCAGCCAATGGCTCTTCAAAGATGTAGATCCAGTGCTAGCCCCCTGCAGATTTCTGGTCGATTGAGTCCCAGCGTTTATGGCTGGGGATGAAAACTTGAAATTCCATTCCCTCTCCTGAAACCTCTCTAATGCTCTAAGATATCACTTCCAACCTGAAACTTGCACTGAGCTTCAGCTCACCTCAGTGTCATTTTTTTGTCGGTTATGACTCACCTGAATAACTTTGGCATTTTTCCTACTTTCAAAATATTTGTTGTATAAACTTAGAAATTAACCAAAATTTATTTCTCTTATACATAAGTTTTAATATCGCTGCGATGATGACCTCTGTCTACTTGTTATTCCTCATATAATAGCTTTTGGTGCTCTCATAGAATTATGTAATATCTGCCGTCAGGAAGAGCTATTCGTCAATGACTTTCCGGCGAGGAGCATCCCACACAGTCTTGTCCGTCACGTGTTCCTATTTACTCAATTCACCCCAACCTACGCATTATGACAGAGAAAAGGGACAATCCACCTATCCTGCATATCTTTGGAACGTGGAGCACGCGGAGGAAACCCAGGCAGACATTTGATACTCTTGTTCTTAACGTTCTTCGGTCATTGATAATATTATTATAGTCGTTTGATCCTCAATTTTATAATTCCAAATTATTTTGAGAATTTTGGTGACATGTTGTGCCTCACAATACTAGTAGTCTCCTTTTTATGCTCATAGTGGATCCACTTATACAGAACCATGTCCTTTGCAAGCACAAGAGACATCTCCACACGTTGCATCTTTTCAAACTGAATAAAAATAGGTCAGCACCATTCCATGGCGCACTTCTCCTTGTACTGCTTGAATAGTCAGAGTTGCCTGTCTCTTGACTTCAAGTAAATCTTGGCAGTTCACTGCACGTGAACTGATGCATACGTCAAAACAATTTCGCGATCAATTTGAGCCAAATTCAGAAAAAAGTCAGTGCTCTCTCTTTTTATACATTTAAATTGAAATTCCATTTACAACATAGCAATGATACTTGTTTGGAGAGTCGTAGCAGAGTCAGTGAGTCGAATGGCTGCCTGCTTCATTGTTGCGATAAATGCCTGACATTAAACAGTGACCTTTGATCTTGAAGCAAGCATTAGAGGGAACAACATTTCCACATCGACACTGTAGACACTTGTCATTTTCACATGGCACATTGGTTCTCTAAAGTACTTCAGTGAATCAATGTAGCTTTCATTTAAATCAGACCTGTAATGCAAATTTCACAATTTGTGCTTTACGCTCTTTCAATTCTGATTTACCTCATTAAGTAATTTTGCATGTCCATCTTAAGTGGTCGGATGATGAATTGATTTCACTGTATCAGTAGCCGAAGTTCGAGGAGTGCTCATATAAAGACGTGACAATTATAATTCTCTGCCACACCCACAATGCAAGGTGAATAGTTTGATCGTCCTCGTCATTAGTTAGGTGTTCACTTGGATAAAAACTGAAATGTAGACTTTCTGTCACAGATCGTATAAATTATTTTGTTCCATAAATAACGAACTGTTGAAACGTTTCCATTTTTACCGTGTTGCACAATATATTGCGAATGAAAGATCAAACACGATGGCAGGATGTGTCGATCATTGAATCAAAATTAAACAATAAATTAAACTATTCAGTTTCTCAACGATGCTGCCGGAATACAGGCTTCAACAGTCGTTGGAAGCAAAGCCAGTGTTAACTTCAAAAGGAATAACAGGAATCAAAATATTTACAAAGTAAAGAGAAAACAGCTGGGGAATAAGATTAACAGGAGAGCACATTTAAAGAGCTGATATTGGCATAGTGAAGAAAGTTTACCTTTAGTGCTGAGTTGTTCTCTAATTCTTCCATAATATGTCCACAGCTAAATAATTGTATTGTGTCCGCATAGGCTATTTTGCTGCTAATGGGAAGAATATTAAAAACATTTAAAGAAATGTACCGGCCCGCCCAACACGGGAATGGAGCGGGCGATGGGCGGGCCTTGGGAAGGTCCGTTGACCTCGGGCGGGGTTTAACGGTTTCGTGATGAGCGAGGCTGGAGGTCTGTGACCAGTGGTGTTCCGCAGGGCTCTGTACTGGGACCTCTGCTATTTGTGATATATATAAATGATTTGGAAGAAGGTGTAACTGGTGTAATCAGCAAGTTTGCGGATGACACGAAGATGGCTGGAATTGCGGATAGCGAAGAGCATTGTCGGGCAATACAGCAGGATATAGATAGGCTGGAAAATTGGGCGGAGAGGTGGCAGATGGAATGTAATCCGGATAAATGCGAAGTGATGCATTTTGGAAGAAATAATGTAGGGAGGAGTTATACAATAAATGGCAGAGTCATCAGGAGTATAGAAACACAGAGGGACCTAGGTGTGCAAGTCCACAAATCCTTGAAGGTGGCAACACAGGTGGAGAAGGTGGTGAAGAAGGCATATGGTATGCTTGCCTTTATAGGACGGGGTATAGAGTATAAAAGCTGGAGTCTGATGATGCAGCTGTATAGAACGCTGGTTAGGCCACATTTGGAGTACTGCGTCCAGTTCTGGTCGCCGCACTACCAGAAGGACGTGGAGGCATTGGAGAGAGTGCAGAGAAGGTTTACCAGGATGTTGCCTGGTATGGAGGGTCTTAGCTATGAGGAGAGATTGGGTAGACTGGGGTTGTTCTCCTTGGAAAGACGGAGAATGACGGGAGATCTAATAGAGGTATACAAGATTATGAAGGGTATAGATAGGGTGAACAGTGGGAAGCTTTTTCCCAGGTCGGAGGTGACGATCACGAGGGGTCACGGGCTCAAGCTGAGAGGGGCGAAGTATAACTCAGACATCAGAGGGACGTTTTTTACACAGAGGGTGGTGGGGGCCTGGAATGCGCTGCCAAGTAGGGTGGTGGAGGCAGGCACGCTGACATCGTTTAAGACTTACCTGGATAGTCACATGAGCAGCCTGGGAATGGAGGGATACAAACGATTGGTCTAGTTGGACCAAGGAGCGGCACAGGCTTGGAGGGCCGAAGGGCCTGTTTCCTGTGCTGTACTGTTCTTTGTTCTTTGTTCTTTGAGGCCGTAACATTTCAGTTGTATTAAGAGACTCTTAAATCGGGAAGCTCAGTAGATGTAGTCCGCAGCGATGTTTGCGATTATTGAAATAGGAATGAGGGAGGCATCGTGGTATTATCGCCAGATTATTTATTCAGAAACTCAGCTAATGTTCTGGGGTACTTTTCCCACAAAATTGGCGTAGACGGCTAGGATCCTATTACTGGTGAGATCGATTAGCCACGATCGGACCCGGGGTAGAGATCCCTGAATCTGTGAGAGTCAGACAAGGTCAAGAATACAGTTTGCAAGGGGTTAAACTGAAGGGGTTAAACTTAAGGGGTATTTGTAGTAATAAGTGTTGTTGTATATGATATCGTGACAACTACTAACTGCTGATAGTGCTCAGTAACTGCTGCTTGTGCTGACCGACAAGAGGACAAGGTAGTGCCTGTCTCAAAACCCTGCCTTAGACCGGTTGTTAAGAGGAGGAACATCCCGCGCGAAGGTCAGGAGATTGAAGTGAGTAAAGAGACACCAAGGGCACTTAGGATTGTGAAGCACGAGTGGCAGAGGTCGGTTAACATCAAACTCTGTAATGGCGAACAAACGCAGAGTTGCCAGCTGATTGCATGAAAGTTTGAGAAGTTGGGAACTGTACTGTCAATGTTGTGAAAAGCGGGGTGGAAAAGGAGCTTGATCAACTCTGACCTAAACCAGACGCCGGTGGAGAAGCACATTGCCGAGGTGGTAATAGTGGAAGCCGTGAGTATAACGTGAAACCCTGTAACGGTAGTGAAACACGGTGCTAGTAAGAGTGGCTGGAGGTAGTGAAGTCCCTACGGTAGAGAGCACACTTTACTAGGGAGCAATCGTGGCTGGGGTTAGTGAAGTCTGCGAAATGGCAGACAATGAAATTGAAAGGGGACTTGCAGGATCCCTAATTGAAATTTACATGACAGACAGGCAAGAGTTAATAAAGAGAATGCAAAAGGATGGCTGGGATACTTCTCACACCTTAGAGCAGCAGAGAGAGTGGATAGATAAAGAACAGAGAAACATGACAAAGAAGATAGGAGTAATGTGAACACATCAGTTAGCTGGTCTAATTGAGCAAGTAGTCGCCTCTACTAAGAAGTGGAGAGAAGATAAAGAAAGTATTAGAGAATTAGAATCCCGAGTGAGGGAACTGGAAAAGCAAAACCAGGTTTTAGAAGAAAAGCAATGGAGAGGGGAAACTGTTCCTCTACCTCCTTATGAGTCCACACAGCAGGAACCAACCGCTCCTTCAGAGGAGTGGGAAGCGCTAGAGCACAACGTAGCACCAGTAACCCGAGGGGGAACAAATGCGCGACCAAAGGCAACTTATCAACCCTTCACCCCAGGTGAGAGACAACAGATAATGTCTTCCCTTGGTAAATTACAACCCAGAAGCGCAAACACTAAATTCTGGGAAGAATTAGACGCAAACTGGGTGGGACACCAATTACACCTGAGAGACGTACACCAGCTGGTCAGGGCAGCCTGTCCAGCGGATAAGTGGAGGCAGGTAGCAGGTGGACCCGCCGCTCCTCCAGCACAGGGTTATAATGGGGGATGGTGGACACATGCAGTCGCCCTAACATCGGAGATAGATGCCCAACCGGCACCCTTCACCCCGTTTAAAGCAGAGATTCAGAGGGTATTAGGGAATGCTCCCACTAACTGGAGCAGAATTACCACAACAAAAAAGTTAAAAGGGGAAGGAGCTTCTGAATACGGGGATTGGTTGTTCCAGGTATATCAAGAGTGCTCAGGACAAGGGAACCCGGGTCGATGGGATCGAGCGTTCATCCAAGCTTTTTAGCATGGACTCTCCAGCGCTCACCAGGTCATCCTAAAAATGGGAGTGATTATGTCCCAAGATTACGATGAATTGATAGAGTGGGCTAGCGGAGTACAGGGAGAAGAGAAATCCCAGGCAAGAACAAGGCTAGAAAAGGTAGCAGCCTACAGTAATGGGAATGGAACAACGTTTGAACTGACTTGCCACAATTGTGGCCGGCAAGGACACTTTGCGAGTGATTGCCGGACTCCACGGAAAGGAACAGATTTGGGAACAGTGGGAAACGTTGCAGCTACTGTAATAAATATGGACACACAGAAGCAGTGTGTTGGAATAAGCATGGGAAACCCCCGACCCGATCCATGACCACAGCAGAACCGGAGGAACCGCAGGACCTCCGGGGTCAGCAAGATTGACGGTCTGCAGCCCCCATTCACAAGGTTAAGAGGAAGGAAGGATTAACATGTCAGCACTAGTAGGGGGCAGGCAATGTGAGATGCTAGTGGACACAGGAGTATCCATATCTGTCACCGACCTACCCTTACCCACTTACCAATAAAATGATTTCTCTGACCGGGATAGGGGGGAACAAAACATCCGCCGACCTGAGCGAGACCACGTTAGTAGAGATAAATCTGTATATACCAATGAGGTTTTATGTGTGCAAAAATAACGAGGGTACCATAATGGGACATGACCCGATGAAAGAATATGAGATTCTGATAGACTGTGGAGAGGGAGAATTAATCTGGCCAAGACATGACGGTCGGAAACCGAGAATAGGGAAACTTACAAGTCACCTCGAAACTATTAGGGTAGCCACAGACATCACCAGAAATTGGGAATTAGAAACAGGAGGGTTCGGAGCCATCTATGCCTCCGTCCCCAGAGTATGGGGTAAAACGAAGTTAGATACCGGTTTGACTAAAACGGACCCAATAAAGGTACCGGGACCGAAGCATAAGCCACACCCACAATACCAATCAAACCAGAGGCAGAGAAAGCTGTAGTGGAGATAGTTAAAGGGTTAGTGGAAAGGGGGATTCTGCGAGAAACCACAAGCACCACTAACTCCCCAACATGGCCAGTGAGCAAGCCTGATGGAAGCTATAGGCTCACGATAGATTACACCGGACTCAATAAAGTCACGTCATTGCACCCCATCGTAGCAAGTCCTTCGACAATCCTGAATGGACTGTCACAGGAGCATAAAATATTCACAGTATTGGACATAGCCAACGGATTCTGGTCCTTACCATTGGATCCTGAATCCCAAGACAAATTTGCCTTTACAGAAGGAGACAGACAGTAGACTTGGTTGGGCTCGTTTACCACGGGGATTCCACAACAGCCCCGCTATATTCCATCGAGCATTGAGTGACATCCTGAACAGGGTAGAACTGCCAGAGGGTAGCACGATCCTACAATATGTAGACGATATCCTGATAGCTTCGGAGTCCAAGTCAGGACATCAAGAAACCTTATATTTAGTACTGAATGAATTAAAAGCCGCAGGGTTAAAGGTGAGCCCCAAAAAGGCACAAATCGGGAAAACACAGGTCCCATACCTAGGACACCTTATATCCCAAGGACTTAAAGAAACGCCAACGGACCGAAAGAAGGCAATACAACAAATGCCGCGACCCGTCACCGTAAGAGGGGTCAGAAAGGTGCCAAGACTATTCAACTATAGCCGGAGTTTCATCCCAGGGTTCGCAAAATTAGCAGAACCCATACAAAGACGAGTCAAAGGGGGAAAACCAGCTTTGGATCCCGTAGAATGGGGACCCGAGCAGCAGGAAGAGGCTTACACTAAACTAAAAACAGAACTGATATCAGCCCCTGGACTAGGATTACCCGATTCTAATAAGGACTTCCATATCCGTTGGAGTACTGAGGTAGGGTTCTATTCCGCCGTGGTAACACAAGACCATGGCGACAGAAAGAGACCCATAGGATATTATTCCACAGCAGAAGGACCGGAAGTCACCGGACTGTCAAGGTGCATAGCCGCCTTGGATTGCGCCGCTTGGGCTATAAAGATTAGCGAGCCAGTAATCATGGCAGGGAATATAATCCTTCACACCAAACACACCTTGGTGGAAATGTTGAACACGGGAAAATTAAGGTCAGTGTCAATCATGAGAAGGGCGAAGTGGGAAGCTGTTCTCCTACCTCCAGGCAAGTCCGTGATGATAATAATAAGGGATACAGGGAATAACCCAGCAGAAGGGGGTTTAGACGAAGGAGAGCCACACAATTGGGAAGATATAGATAGGGACGAAGAAGAGGCTAAGATAAAGGATATACCCTTAATAGCAGCTGAGGAGACCCTTTTTGTGGATGGGTCACGCAAATATGTGGAAGGATCACCCCGAACAGGGTGGGCAGTAGGGAATGACAAATTAGAGATAGTAAGGTCAGGGAGGTTTGACGGAGGTCTATCCGCGCAAGTGGCATAACTAGTGGCACTCACACAGGCACTAGAGTTACCTGAAGGTAAAACGGTAAACATCTATACAGACAGTCGCTCTGCATTCGGAGTCATACATGACTACATGTCAGCATGGGGAAGAAGAGGGTTCCTAACCACAGGAGCGACCCCTATTAAGCACCAGCAAAGTATTGAGGCATTATTGAGAGCTAGCGAGAAACCTAGAGAATCCGCAGTTATCAAAATTAAAGCGCACCAGAAAGAGACAGGAAGAGATAACCCGGACTGGTTAAATTTCAAAGGGAACCAAGCCACAGACAGGGCTGCACAGTTAGCCTTTGGACAGGAGACAATTGGCGAGCTGCCAGTAGCAGCAACAGAACAGACAGGAGACGAAATAGATATTCGAGACTTACATGAGGATACCCCAAAGGAGGAAAAGGAGAAATGGAAAGCACAGGGAGCAGTCAAAGGGACTGATAACATTTGGAGGTAGGACGAGAAGTAAATAACACCAGAGTGCATTCAAAACACCCTATTGGAACTACACCATGGACTCTCCCATGTGGGTAGAGAGGCCATGACAACTAGTATAGGAAAGGAATGGTGGTGGAAAGGAATGGGAAGAGATAAAGCCCAACACTGTCACCGATGCATGACGTGTGCGCAACACAACCCTGGTAGACACATAAAGATTAAAATGGGACACCAGCCGAGACCAAAGGGACCTTGGGAACATCAGCAAATAGATTCACAGGGCCACTAACACAATCCCATGACAAAACTTATTGTCTGGTTATTATAGGCCAGTTCACCAGGTAGCAGTACAATTTGTAGTAGGGAAGCATTCCCTACTACAAATTGTACTGCTACCACGGTGGCTAGGATATTGGCAGAAGAGGTAATCCCTCGATGGGATGTACTCCTACAAATCGATTCGGACCAAGGGACGCACTTCACCGGAAAGGTGGTAAAAACAGTATGCCAACGAATGGGGATAAAACAAAACATTCACATCCCTTACCACCCACAGAGTTCTGGAATGGTGGAACGCATGAATAGAACACTTAAAAGTGCATTAGTTAAAGCCATACAAACATCGGAGAAAATGTGGACAGAGGTATTGCCCACTATACTAATGAGATTAAGGGTTACCACAAACCGGACAACCGGATTATCGCCTTATGAGCTAATGACAGGATGGGCGATACAATTACTCGAAAGCATCATAACAGGTGGGACCGATGTAGGTCTACTAAAAGATAAAATCAGGAGATATGTTCTGGAACTAAGCACATAACTAAAAGGGATGCGCAAATTATTAAAGGACAATCAGGAAATAAAGGACGCAGAGAGAGAGAGAGCTTGAAATGCTCCCTGACGTCCCAACAGTGGGAAGTCGCGTCCTCGTAAAAACATTACCCGACAAACCAGGGTTTGCACTAAAATGGAAAGGGCCATATGAAGTTATAATTAGTGGAGACACCTGTGCCTGTATAGACATAAGAAGGAAAGGTGTCTGGAATCACTGGACACAGCTAAAAATATACAAGGGGACAAATAAGTAATTAAATTGATGAACTAACGAAAATGCTTTTCTCAAGACAGGCAAAGACTGCAAGCAAGAACGACTGGCGCGCGCGGGTTGATAATTAATATAACTTGTGAAGATTATATGAATTATTGTGTTAGGTTTGAGATTCGGTCGTTGCAAATATGTATGTCATCGCGCATGTAACTGTACTACTTTGCGTTGTCGCGACTGTAAATTTAACTGGATTGGAGGATAACTTGTTTTACAAAGCTCACATACAGTTACACGGGAATCGTACTGTATGTTACCCGTTAGCACAATTGGCAGAAGCCCTAATTGTAGCCACCTCTGGGTGGATCCCTCGTGACTTATGTACTGTCGATACATCAGATACACCCTGTAAGGGACAAATTGGCAAATATAAAAGAGGTATACAGGGGAGATGTGTGGGACTTGTGAACCCCACAGATCCTGTGTGCAGGAGGTTCCAACAGGTGGGAGGAAAAGCTTGTTCAGATACTGCAAGCTATCCGCTTTGTTTTACGGGGCAGGGATGGGGATGTGCCTATGCCTTGGTCCCTAAGAATGATTCCTGCGTACAGACGCAGTGTGTCCGTCCACATTGTCGGGTTAATAAGGGACAGTTTATTGCATTTGTGATGAAGAGAAATGTCTGAATATAACCGTGGGAAGACAGCTTATTTGTGGACAATGCAATGGAACTCACGAAAGCTCAGACAAATGGGCATACCGATTTGTTACTTACCAGGTGGTGGGATCAAATGGGGAGTCAAGTAAACCGAACAATTGGCAATATGAACAAATTCATAATCAAGACACTAACTGTTACCGGGCTAAGAAGGGATATGTGTTTCTCTTCAATGGTACTTACATGACAGGAACACCAAACCTCCCAAACCGTTTTGCAGTAGGAACAATCGGACCACTGACTGTTCCATGCCCTCAGAAGGGGCATATTCGGAGGAGAATAGTAACTCGGGCTATCAGCAAAGAATTCTGCGCTGACTGGGAAGCCCCGGGCACAATGGGATCCTCACTGGGATATGGGTTCGTTGGAGCCCTATCTCTGCGAGGCGGGACGGGGTCGGTGGGGGGGGGGGGGGGGGGGGGGCGGTGTTCTGGGAATCTGACATGTTACGTGGATTGGTCATACTGATTTCAATTGTAATTGTCTGTTGTCTCATTGTTGGATGCCTAAAAGTCTGTTGCAAGGTAATGGTGACTAGAATTGTGCCAGGAGCCAGTGTATACATCGAAGAAGAAACCCCGATGAAGATCCCCGAAGACATCAGAAGAAACGAAGAAGGAAAGAAGAACAAAGAATTATACATATAAAAATTGTTGTTCTAAGAATTAGTGAAACTCATAATCCGACCAAAAGTGGGGACTGAAGTGGGATAAATATACAGATGGGTACACAGAAGATGGTTGCCTGGCACATAAACAGTCACCTGGGAAAGAGACATTAAACGGGCACTGACTTTCAGTACAGACAGCCACCTGACATTAAAACATAAAGGACAGACAGCTATTCAAAGTTAAACATGCAGGAATCAAACCCCACAGGAAGCCAGCCAGGGCTTAAGGATAAGGACAATAGGGATAGATAATGAGATTAGCTACAGATGGGACCGGGAATACATAACTGCAGGAAAGCCAATTACTGTAAATTACTATATGAATAGGCCGAAACTAAAAACCATTGATAGCCACTGACGTGGGAAACGTATCCATTCATAAGACAATGCGGTGTTAACATGTTCATGTCTGTATCTGTCTGTATTTGTCTATAGCAATGTGTTAACGATCGCTCACCTACTTGATTACAACGATGTGATAATGGCTAGTTGTCCGGTCCATCTATTGTGTAAAGTGTATAAAGATGGACTGCTCCTATTGTCTCATTGAGAGAAGGTTTGCTGCTTGTTAGTGCCTTTTCTCCACGAAGCTTCGTTAAAATAAAACTGTATTCTTGAAACCTTCAAGCCTGACCCAGTGGTACTTTTCCCACAACAACAACTAAACTGGATTTTATCTTATTTGTTTTATTCCATTTGTAGCCTTGATTTTAAGACAATTCAGACATCTTGACGTTTCAAATAGAACATTTCTGATGAATTTTCAACTTCACCGCGAGAATTGCAGTTCATTGACATATAGATTTGATGTTAGTAAAATTATGCAATTCTACACTGAATATTGATCCCTGAAAGTCAAGTTAATGGATAGATAAAATGGTTAAATGGTATAACTTTTATCGTAGAGTATATGATACGCTAATTCTACTAATGCTGAAGAAACTACAGGAGATGTTGCATTCTTGATTGTATGTTTATTTTCAAATTGCATTTGGACAGGAACATGCTACAAAACTCCTTCAACCAATATATAATGTTATAGACAGCAATTTTCATTTTGTGGTATTCCATTATTGCTCCATTCACTTAAAATGTATTCTTTTTTCATACTAGTTCACTTTTGCCAAACTCCAGTACTTACGCTCACTCAAACAAGACATGTTATTTCTTCCCCATTTTAATTCTCCTTGCAGCTGATGGATCGG